>NC_133899.1:60350776-61550776 GCF_964199755.1 Larus michahellis | reverse complement strand
GATGGGAATTATTTTTCATAAATATGAAGTACATTACTGTATCCTGAAACATGCACGTCTATAGCTTGTCTTTACTGTCCAGTGCCAGGCTGCCTGCAATCATCTTCTATTTATATAATACCAAGAGGGTCTGCTGGTAACTGTGACTGAATCAGCTGAGGCTGCAGCGGTGGTGGTAACTGAAGAGGTACCATTGGTTCCACCATCTGCACTGCGTTGGAAGGCGGTGGCTGACATGCCACTGGGTTAGGTGCTTCTACGATCTCCCCGTTGTAAAAGAAAAATTGACACTGTTGAATGAAGGTCTCTATAACCGACTGGTGGATTTTGGTGGTAGAAAGAAACTCTCTGTTTTCAAAATCAGGTCTCATCAAAGTAGGCCAGAAACAAATCGATAAGTTATCAGCAGTCATAAAGTTGGTTTTATATTGCTGACTAACCCTGAAATAAGAACAACATGCACAGAATAAATTAAAACTGGTATGCAATCAACTACAAATATTTTCATAGCTAACTGTAAGCATTATTATTATTAAACAATCTCAAGTTTTTTCTTACTTTCCTCCAGCTATCCATTAAAACAATCGTTCTTGGTTTTTTTTTTAGAGATTATGCAGAAGTTTAGAAACCATGACTTTTACAGATTCACATATCTAACAAATATAAATATGATTAAACTTTTAATCAAGAAATTCAATATTCCACCAACATTTTGAAATAACAATAATAAACTTTGATTTTCTCAACCAGCTACAGGATTTCATAAAATTAAAATTTCATCCATTAAAATGCCTAGGAGAAAAATTACAGAAATGGTTTCTTACTGTAAGACAGTCAGCTATTAACTAACATCTACGGCACTCCAAGAAAAAGATATCACATTAGATCACAAGTTAAAAATAAACATAAAGCCAAAAAACACCCAACCACCAAGTGTCGATTAAAGCACATCACTGCAGGGTTTTTCATACTGGCCAGCAACAGAATTTGACCAAGCTGTAAAGAACATCATCAGTGGAAATTTCACTAATATCAACACACATTAATTTTATTTTTCAATACATAATGCAAAGCTTTCCAACTGGGTTTTTCTTTCTTGAAGTTTCCTGCTTTTAAGCAGGGGCTGAAACAGATTCTTCACTTGTGATATCAATTCATTATTACAATACTATTAAAAGAAAAAAAAAAAAAAAAACACAAAACAACAAACCAGCCAAAACCAACAAACTGCCCCGTTACCAATCTCATAATCTACAATTAAATGTCTCCTCAGAAAAAACACACTGCTTTTCATAGTAATAGGCTAGAAAGAGCCAAGATATTTTGTTTTCTAAAAATACTCTGCATTCTAAAGTAACATCACAATTTTAGCTGGAAGTAATTAGCGAGAGATACATGAAAAATTGTTAATAAATCTGACAAACACCTAAGATATTCATTCAGCTGGGAACATGCAATTCCTATATTACAGTAGACAGCACAAAGGTAAGGGAGCTACAGTTATCCTGCAGAAATAAGGCAGAAAACAAAACTTCTGCAACTTGTCAGTTACAATTTTGATGATTAACAAGAGCAGACTGCAAGAATTTCTGACAGCTGGCTGTAGTCCATAGATTCAAAAACTGTGAAAACCATAGTAAACACTAGAATTAGTGCTATAAGAAAATATTTTCACTCGTTTACAATGCATGCATAGTGGCAACTATAAAGGGTAGACTTCCATTTTAGCATGCGCATTACTTATTCCAAATAGTGTGAGGGTACACAAATATTGCCTCTCAATCTGTTTTGAATAAGTTTGGTCCAAAGGATATTTGGATACTATTTCTGAGTGACAGTAATATTCATAATCTTTTTCCTGAAAGAGTTACATTTTAACTTCATTTAAGGATTAAAGAACCCAAAAATATAAAAGTAAGCTTACATTTTGCTTAGCATTTTTATTAAATTTTTCTTCCTATACTGAATTCTTCTGTGTATAAATTCCTCCTAGACTATAATCTAGAGATAGAACAGTAAGTGAGACTTACCAAGTATTAAAGAAAATTTAAGGGTAGGACACTGTGATGGGACAATGAATCTGTCAGAGTTTTGAATCAGAACTGACTGTACCTTTTCACTAAAATGAGTACAATGCAAAACACCAAAAGGTATTTCAAATCCTATAATGGTGTTTCATTAGAGAACAGACTACAACAAGGAAAGTTATAAAACTGAGGAAAAAATAGCACTTGCTACATAATAAAACTGAAATAAAAGCCAGATCACCTATTTTGCAGGCTGCTTTTTTCCTAGCATTTTTGCTCTGAATTCAAAAATCCTTCAATGGGCTTCTTCAGTTGCAGAGGCTAAAACACATACCCTCTGACATCCTTAAGTACCTCTATGATTTGATTATGTGTTTGGTCTTCTCATGCACCTTTTGCTCCCCCTTGACATGAGTTCACTGCTTGCTGTCTCTCATATTGTTTCTTAAATCTAATCTGACCTAGTTGTAGAATGCTGCTGCTGAGGACAACAGGTGAAGTTTCATTCTTCCCCTCTTCCTCCTCCCTGTCCACCAACTTTCTGGCATCAGACCACACGGTGTCTGAGATCAGCTAGTGTATTCTACAGAAAATTAGATTTCCTCTATTTCCGTTTTCCTTTAAAACATGCTGCATAATGAAGCAGTGGGAACCTATGCCTAGAAGTGACAAAAGGAGAAGAGCATTGCACCTCTTTCCCAGTTGCAGCTCACAACTAGATTAAACATAACGAACAATCCACATTATTCTCTCCCGTGTTTAAAGTTTAACCTCTGTCCTTTCTAAGGGTAAACAAAAACCTACCAACCTGTATGTCATCTGCTACCAAACTCTCCCAAGCTACTTCAGAATCTTCTTTTAAGTGCTTAGCGAATGTCTATTCACCTTCTTTTATGTTCACTCAAAATGAAAAAGGAAGAGTCTGTTTCTCTTGATCCTGCCACCTTCCTCCACTGCAAACTCTTCAGGAACTTCAGGCTGTAAACCTGCTCTATGATCAGACTTTAAAAGCTGCACAGCTACTATCTTTTCCCAGACTTCAGAAGCTTATTATGCCATGTTAGCCCTTATGTATAAAGGGAGTCATTATCAAAGAACAAACATAAACCACAACCAATACCAAAAATATATATTATTATACATCAAGAAAATCTGAGAACAGAATATACAAACCTTTTCAAACGAACCTTTAACTGCCAGTTTCATACTCTACATTTATACTAACAGATGAGCAATGCGGCATAAAATTTTCAATTCTAATAGCTAATTCATTGTTACAAACAAAATCTTTTTCGCAATTGTTACAACTTAAACAAAGTTTTAATAGAAAAATACCAAACCTGTTTAGATGCGTTATCACATATCTGAAGACATCATAGTTCACTGTGTGGAATTTCTTCAAAATTTCTTTTAACTCATGTAGCCGTTCTGTCTTATCCATGATTTCTACAGAAATGAGAGATGTTTTCTGACACATCTAGAAAGACGTACTGAATAAAGTGTTGCTAAGTCTTTTTCCTAGTACAATGGTACAGATAAGGTATCCACAGAGAAATATCAAGTGAGAAAATATTTGATAAAATTCCTATCTGCATATACTATTGCATAGAATAACTTTTTTATTACAGAGGTAACTATCTAAACACAAAAATATTTTTCTGTATTTAAGAAGAATTATTTATCTGCATTTAACAGCAAAGAATCACTTGATTAGCTCATTTTGGTTTGTAGAATGATAACTAACAACATGACAGGGTCATTTTGTTGTTAGATTTTCCTCTACTTGCAAGATGTTATGACTTAGATATACCCAAAAGATTTATTTGGACTGAAGTTTCATAAAGATTTTGGGAGGAAGAGATTCACATGAACTTCGAATATCTTTAGCTTATCAGTTATTTAAATAGTAAAAAACTTATGAATGAGCTTATGAATGCAGCTATTTTAAATATACAGTTTAAGGGAGAACAGGGATTTTCACAGGCCCAAGGGACATTATTTATGCTCCAAAAAAGAAATAAGCAACATGTAAGAAAGGACTATGGAATAAAATAACTTTTTTTTTTTTATAAAAAACAACTAATGCTGCTGCTAAAACACTTGTGGAAAATACCACTAAAGTACTGTAGAACCATGCATTCTGCAGAATATACTTCTATTCCCTGATGAGTCCTATCATAAAAAAGAATACAAGCTCATCTCTACTACTTGACTGCATTGTTAAAAAGAAATTTGTTGTACCCTAGTACTGTAGCAATAATGTTAAATATGCTCTAACATACCCCAAATAAAAATTTAAAGCAGTATTAATGGCATTTAAAAAAAAGTAAGTCCACTTATATTCCAAGCTATTGCATGTTTTGACTGAAATTTAACTGATGTCCTTTTAAGAAAAAAATAAAAGCTAACTAATTAGGTTAAACAAGCAATTTGCTTGAAAAGTACAGCAGAAATACCACAAACAGGTATCTACAGATATCATCCAAAAAATACAAAATTTCTAACGGACTACATATATTAATCAAGCCCAGGCCCAAGCCTCAGGTTTACACTAGCATTTTCATGTTTTGAACACAAAAGCCTTAAGAGAACTGTATGTCATAGCTGTATCCTGCAAAAATGTGAAGCAGTCTTTCTGAAACAGTTTGCTGACAATACAGGAGAGATAACCTTTAAAAAAAGGGAACAATTTAGTCATCTCACTTGGAAGTTTCTGAAAAACGTTCGTAAAGGCAAACAAAATTAAGCATTTCATAAGGAGTTCAAAAAGAATTTAAAAAAAAAATCTAAAAGAGAATCACCATAATATTCCTAGATGTGCCTGATTCCTAAAGCCTACTTTGAATGTAAGACTTCATGAATTCAAGGGGTTTTCGCCCCCTGTTAACAACTGCAATACAGTTCCAACAGCTTTCGTCATATGCTGTATTAATACAGAATGGAAAAAAAAGCAGATTTCTCCAAGTGAATTTTCTAGGAAAAGGGGAAATAATAAGCCACAACTTACTTAGAAAAAAACCAAGGTATTACGTTTATTTCATCACATAATTCTGTTAATTATAAATATTTTAAAAAAATGAAATCTAAGCAATTTAAAAAATACGTCAGCGCAGCTAGTCCTTTCAACTTACAGTGAAGCAAAAATTGCAATAAGGGCAATCAATACAACGTAATTAGATCAAGACAAGATTGTTTATTACTTACTTGATGTTTCTAACAATTCCTGATGCAAAGAGTAAGGAATTAATGGATCTGGCAGATCTGCAAAAAAAGCTTTAAGAGCTCCTGCCACTGCATTTACTGTTACTCCCATAGACTCTAGACTGATATTATGATCTGTAAAACAAAATTAAACAGCAGTGTAAGTAAAACGTAACGCTACCATTCCTCATAGTATTTTATGAAAACAAGAATTTATTCAAAACACTGAAAATAAATATGTTGCCAAACATTTGTTAAAAATTGCAGAAAAAGGTGAACCTATGGATACACTGCTATCACTTTGACCCACATGAAATCAAATATAAGAAAATCTGACAGTATAAGAAAACAGTAGAAAAATCAGAAAAATAAAGTTGTCTAATTTTCCATACAGACTCAAATGCTTTTCTTTTTGCCACTGACTGGCTTCCAAGTAATCAATTTTGTTAATAAGTTTTAAATTCTATTTCCCAAAATTGTGTTTAAAACCGGTACAGGGCACATCAATTTGCAGAATCCACGTGATTGTGTTCATGTGACCACATAAAGCCTTTTAAAAAAGGACAACAAAACATTCCGGTGACCGCAAATGGCCATATAATCTACTGCTAGATTCCCAAATAACAGCAGGTTTATGTTTTATAACTAGAGATTTTTTTAAAATTGAAATTTATAATAATAAATTTATGCTACATAAATTTTAAACCAAGGGTAGAAGTGGAAGCACTGTAAGTCACAGAACTTCAAGTATTTAAAAACTGGAATTTTGAAAATGACAAGTTTACTTTTCAAAAGTCCACCCCACCTGAAACTCTGGAACATCCTTTAACAAGGTGACTAAAGAAAATCTACCATTATACCCAGATTATCTGAAACAGCACAGTGAGGCATAAAAAAATAGTATATTTATTCTCCTTATCATCTACAAGGAATTTTACTATTTTTCACAGGATCAACTTCATGATTAATATCCAAAAACTTTTAAGAAGTTTTTAATTTTGAAATACCGAGATCATAAATCAAATGAGAAAATGAAAACAAATGAAAAAAAATAACGCTGAATCTTTCTTTTAACACATCAAAGTGAACAGCATAATCTACCAGTCATATCCCAGTATATTCTAGCACCAGAAAGGTTGTGTCAGAACTTCTATTATGAAGTTTTAATTATTAATCCACATTATTTAAGAGACCTTTCAATAAAATAAGTATCAAAAAGTATTACATTTGGTGGGGAAAAGAGGGGGAAGTGAATGCCTTAACGCTTAGGACTGATGAACTATTAACAGAAGAAGCAGATAGGACTGCATTTAAACTCTTTTAAACACTAGACTACCTCCTAGAAAATACTTAACAACACTTAAAGGCAGCTGTAACAAGATTCTATCCCATCTTTGGTTTATACTCAGCTTCACTGGTAATAGCCTGGACTATCCCAATACAACTTACCAGAGCGTTAAGTACTAACTGCTATGGAAGTCGGTTTCAAAGTGCAACCCTTTTATGTCGCACTGTGGTAAATCCATGGAGAATTCAAGTTCTGTTTTGGCTTTAAATAATAAAATCTAACATTACCTTGATCAAACTGTTTCTGAATGTTGTCTTGATCTGTTTTATTCCCACTAACACGGTACAGGCCTTCAGTACATAATCCTTAGAAGGGGAGGAAAAAAAATAATATTCAAAAACAAGTTTATATACTATAGAGCAAAACAGAGCCAGTCATAATTACTAATTCAGAAACCAAAAGCAGGAAAACAAATCTTAAGTGCCTAAAAAGTACCATAGTGATACAGGACTACAAAACACAAATACCAGTTGTCTACTGAGTCCACTACTCCATTTAATATGAATCAGAGGAAACCACACTGTAGGATAACAAGAACCCGACTGCAGGCACTTGTGGAATAATTTACGCAAAACAATTCTCTTCCTGATGTCTACTAAACTGCTGTTATTTACATCTTTTTTTTATTCAACAAAAATCTCAATTCTGGGGTTTGGTACCCACAGAATTTACATTTTTAAAAACTGTCTTCACAATTTAGGCTTAACAACTTACTATGGCAAGCAATAACATGCTAATAAAATACTCTGCAGAAAAATCAAGCATTTGTAATTGATTCCTGATTTTTTAATTTCATGGTGTAACACACTCCTGTACGAGACAAGGACTTAATCTTCTATCATACTTTCCCTTTTACCATTTATATTTTATAAACTTTGCATTTCTCTTAACTTTTCTAAGGTAAATTACCACATCATTTACAAGTCTTTCTTAAAGGGGCAGGTGGAAAGGGGAGGAGGAGAAGGTTGTTAGGAAGCAGAGGTTCTCCAGGCTTCTCATTATTACTTTGTTTTACTATACATTACAGAGACATCATAATTACAGCATCATCATAATTACAGCAGCCATTCTAGCTAAACAGTAAAAAAATACAC
The DNA here is from genome assembly GCF_964199755.1 of Larus michahellis. Lineage (NCBI taxonomy): Eukaryota > Metazoa > Chordata > Aves > Charadriiformes > Laridae > Larus > Larus michahellis. The sequence continues at coordinate 61,543,106 of NC_133899.1, read as the reverse complement.
CTTTATTATGCATACACACACATGCACACAGACTTGCTCACTCCACTCCAGTGATTACGCTTCCTATCACTTTGCTATCGTTTTTGCCCATGGCTACTCACTGGAATGAGAGCATCTATCCTGCTAATCACACCATTACCCAATATCTTTTTCTTTATTAATTTAGAACCCATTAAGGAATACAAGCAGTTTATAGTTCCATAATTCTACAAGTTACCTTTATTGGTGCAAAATTATCTATATGCTACACGTCCATAACAGCAGTACATGGTTCTATTTAAGAATTCATAAGTTTTAGAGCTTTTTGAAATCTGTTGACTTTTTACCATCACAGCCCAGTAACTGAATGCATTTTAGATTATGAGATCAATACATAACTCCTCTGTCACACCACAATCACCAACCATGCCTTTTAAGTTACCAAGAAACACTAAGAATCCTGCTACAATGCTCAAAGTACAGAAAGCACTTAATTGCTTCATACCGCCAGGAAATTTATACCAAGTCATTTGATATCAACTCTTCTAACTCAATTCTTCCTTCTTAATGCCTCGATAATTCACGTGTCTCTCTACTGCCTGCATCAAGGCTGTTTTAGTAAGCTTTTCTCCAATAAACTTTTATACCTACCATTTAGCTTTCCAAATCCATATCCAAGAGTTTTCTTTTTTAAATATATACCTAAACAGTCCTTTCAAAAAAGCTGAGCCTCATTCACTGATGTCCTCAAAAAGCACCAGGAGGTATAATTTGGTGGCACAGGGCAAAAAAAAAAATGGTTTCAATGATTCAATGGTTTCCACAGCTGGAAGGGCCTGTCTTCAAAAGAACGCCCCGAATGTGCTACACACTATCAGACAGAAACACTTTGCATTCCTCTTCCAGAAGTTGTAAATAAAGAAATACAAAAAAATCACTGGTAGATAAGAACAAGCTAGGATCGTGATTCCCTTTGTTTAGTATGGGAGAATTCTCAGTTGGAGACCCTACAGCCCCAGGGTATTCTGTGTTTAATCCAACTACTATTCAGTTTCCTCCTGCACAAAAAGAATTGAATATGCTGCAATAGCATGTTCTGTGAAGTCTGATCCAGTCACTGTTCAGTAGGAGTGTTTAAACCTCGAATACTTGAACTGGGCTGCTCTGGAGAGAGAGATGCTGTATTGCATCTGGGCCTCCCCTCCCCCTTCTATTTCGTCACGTAGAGACACCTCTTTGTTCAGACCAGTACAGCTCTGAGAAACACAGAAATGCAATTTACAGAAAATTTTCAGGTTAAACAAGGAGATGTCAACTGAATTCAGGCATCTTCCAAAAACAGCTAAGTGCTGCAATTCCGGATCAAGCTAACCAAATTTGTCTTTTAAATTCCTCAAGCAAAAATAATTTTTCCTGTTTGTATATTCTAGAAAGTAACAGGTCATTAAATGGTTGGTCAACTGTCATTATACTATTTCTCTAAGGCACACAAGGAGACAAGTTTAACCTGTTTGTGCGCATACACACAGCTAGAAGTATGTTTTTAAGTAAAGCTTCAATTCTCTCTGTTGTTTTTTTACTATCCAACCAGGTCTGCAATGCCTGTTACATCGAGATCCTCATCAAGTATAAGACACTCTAGTTCACTAGTTTTAGCTTTTAAGCTTCTTGCGTATCCACATTGAGAGAGTGAGAGCACGTGACTTTTATTTTTTCTTGACAACTTTTTAAAAATTCAGTTCCTTCATCTGGAAGCCCATTGATTTTTTCAGATTTCTTGTTTATGTTCTTATCCTGCTTCCCTTCTGGTCCAGTTGTAATTTCCAAGATATCCTTACTCGTCCTGGACACAATGGCTGTTGTAATTTTATATATTAAAATCATCTGATTTATTTGCTTCTCTGTCCCGCTAGCTTTACTACACCTTTAGGTTTAAAGAATTAGATCCTCCTTATTTCAAGTCGCAATATCCTATATTTACTTCAAGACAGAGTTCATCTTTGTCTAGACTGCTCCTTTCTCAAAATACCTCCTAGTGCCTAACAAATTCTCTTCTTGCACCTTCTTTTGTGCTGCTGGTTGTCATCAGGGTTCCATCCCATCTAACTGTAACTTCACATGGTGTCGAAAGCATTTCAAAGAAAACAAGCGAGGTGGAGCTGAACCTATATTCATACTTAGTTTTTAGGACTCTTCCATTCTTAGGCACCAATATATTTCACAACTCTTGGTTCCTCCATAGAACATACTAACTTCAGCACAAGGGCAGACCAAAGTCTACCTTGTACAATACCCAGTCTCCACACCAGTAAGTAGGATGTGCTTGAGGAGAGAGGTAACAAGAACAGGAGAAAAAAACTCAGCAATTTTTCTGTGGTATATCCTCCCATCTTCCTGCAGATGGTGGCTTACATAGGCTTTTGCATAAAGTGTTGTAATAGCCACTTAGGGATTTATCCCCCACTAATTCGTCCAAACCCCTTTAAGTCATTTACTTGTGGTCTTCACAACAACCCACGGCAAATGCAGTTTTGTAATTCAGGAAGGTACATCATGAAACACTGGGCTTATGCTCAGTACCTGAAGTTTTCATGAAATCTTTTTTCTTGATTAACAAGAACCAGTAACTTATCTACTCTTTCCCAGCACCAGTTTTTTTTAATTTATATAATTTCCCTTCCTCAGAAATCTTCTAAGCTAATCAATTCAGTCCCTCTATCCCAGAGATACTATTATTGTCATATGCAGTGTCTTTTCCAATTCTCTTCTATTGTAAGACAGAGTGACCCGAATTATAACCCAGAACTGAAACCATGCGCGTGCCGTGGAATTACAAAATAGCATGATTTTTCCCCAGATTGCTCACCCTCATAATTCTTTTAATTCATTTTGCTAGCTTGATAGCAAGTATCGAGAGTCGACGTTTTCAGACAGCTGTCTATGATGATTTTAAAACCTCTTCCTGAGTGACAACAGCTATACTAATATTTAGGCTGCTGAAAAGTCACACCGTATCTGCCAACTTGACATCTGTAGCCAGGTTCCACTATCCCTGTGCTGTGTTTCTGAATACATACCACCTAATCACAGCAACTCTGTCTCTCCCCAGTTTAATCCCTTCCCCTCCAGTGACCAATTGAACTTTTCAGGAATCATTCTCCACTACAAGAGCTGAGACTATCATTCCCACACTTACGTTTGTAAATTTTGTGATCTATACCATTCTAAAATTTTATTCCACAGCCTGACCTGGTGTACCTTTTCTCAACCCCTATGCTACCCAGACTACACAAGACTAAAGGAACCACCACCTTACTGATTCAGAACAATAATTTCTACATACACCTAGAACAAATGTAATTACAGAGCAAAGAATCCAAACTCTTTTCAAGTAAGAGTCTAGCACTAAATTTACTTACAAAAAAAACACATGTAAAATTCTACATTTAATGTGTTCTTATCTGTGCATATCAACACTAGCATTTAAAGATCTGTGACATTCAATTCACACAATGAAAACCAGAACCAAAAATGTCTTACTGCTTCCTGTAATAAAATAATTTATAGTATATTGAAGCGTTCAATAAAAAGTAAGCCATGTAAAAAAATAAGCAGTACTTTTAGAAAGACTCAAAAAAATAGGAACCTCTTATGCGACTCTGAATTAACATTTCTACAATTTACATTAACCAATTATTAAGCAAGCTCTTAATAGTTTTATGAAGTGTCACTCAATCACAGATCTCATGGCCTGTTCATCTCAAAAAAGGATTAAAATACTTCAATCAATATGACACGACAAACATGTCTAGGAAATGGCAGATGCATTCTTTACTTCATTACAAGTGGGTGACACCTGAAGATACTCTAATTTTCCAGGCATATTAGCTGTGTGGTCACTTTGGGCCTGGAGAAAGCTAGGGCAATAAGAGGAGCTGCATAAGTACCATAAATACTCTGCAAAAGATATTGACATCTTGGTCCTATCTGCATTGTTTAGAAAGTCTTTACATAGTTCTGTGAGGTTTCCTTTGAAGAGATACCTCAATTAGCAATACAGCTCAAGTGCACAACATGTGTTTATGAATATTTCAAAACATATTTGTTTACAGTTTTCAGTGATTCTCACACACTAATAAATTAACGCGTGTGCTCCTCCTCCATCCGTCTGGTAGTCAATCTTCCATTAGGAGAAACAACTGATGCCTGTTTTCCCCTCCTCTCGAGTTTGGGCAGGGTTTCCTCCCTGTTGACTAATTCCAAAGTTGCAAAACACAAACTGGTGTATAGTTTCCTAACTACTGAAACCTATTCTGTGCCAATTTTGAAGTGATCACAGAAGGGATCCTCAGGAGGTCATCTAGTCCAACCTCCTGCTCAAACAAGGGTCAATGCTGAATTCAGATTAGGTTGCTTATCCAAATCTGATCTCGAGTATCTCCCAGGACAGAGAGCCCACAATTTCTTTGGGTAACCTGAAACAGTGCTTAAATAATCCTCAGAGCAACAGCTGTTCCTTTCTTTCTAGTTGGCACCTCATATTTTAACCATCACTGTCTCTAATCCTCCTGCCATGTACTTCAGTGCTTTAGCCTAGCTGCACCTTCTCAGTAGCCTCCTCATAGGTTTGGGAAGCCACTTTTAGTTATCTCCTCAGCCTTCCTCTCTCCAAGCTGAACAAAACCACAAGTCAGGAGCTCCAGCTCCAGCCTCTTCTGCTGGACTCAAACAAGTTTGTCAACGCCTTTCTTGTAGCATTTCAAGTGAGGTCTAACAAGTGCAGAGTAAAACCAAATAATCGTTTCTGTTGCTGTAGGGCACACCCTTCTGTTGGGACAGTCCAATACAGAAGGCATCATTAGCAGGATGCACTACTTACTCAATGCTTAGCCTATTCTCCACAACTTGCAGATCCTTTCGAGTAGCATTGCTAACCAGCCAGTCAAGTCCACAGCGTGTACCACTGCAGGAGTTTAGTCCTTGAAAAGCTAGTTGCAGGACTTGGCATTTGTCCTCGCTGAATTCCCTCAGGTTCTCGTTGTCCCATTCCTCCAGCTTATCTACATTCCACTGAATAGAAGCCCTGGCCTTGAATATATTAACCACACCACCCACTCTAGGATCACTCATAAACTTGATGACGGCACAAAACATATTGTAGGGATATTTAACTCTACTGTTACTGTACCTATCCAGAATCAAGAGTAATAGAATCATGGCCTATGCATTTTTTTGATAAACATATAGCTTCATGGGCAGTTGAGTCAACTTAACTGATCATTATGACTGAAACGATGGTCTAACTCCCTGCCTCATCAATCACTGTTTCTGTCCTTCCCTTGCTCCTAGCTGCATAGTCCTGCTCCCTGCCTTGCACTTGTTTTGACATATATTTGACCCTTAACTTACCTGCTGTAATACTAAGCAGCAGGACCTTGTCCATTTTTGCTGATATAACTTTCCAAGACAGTGAACTCCACTGACTCAGAGACATCTGACAAGTGCCCAAAATGAAAAACGGCAGAAGCATACAGCAGCAGGGAATCGCACTGGCTGTTAACACTGTTTCTTATGAAACTACGCTCAGAATGACAGGTGTCATACACCAGGCCGAGGGGGGTGGCCTCTCTTGGCCCATTCTGTTCTCTCTGTCCAAAAGAACAGCCCCCTAAAAGCCTGTAGCTCTCCCAAGCCCTTGGAATAAAAGGGGAGATAATCCATCTTGAATTTATGGATTTTGCAGCCACTATGAATATATTTCAATTATTTACCAGCCTTTTCACCTCAACATGCACTGCCAGCTCATTTTCTTTGTCTATTTCTACCCGATCTCTGGAGATTGCATTATCTATACTTTCAATGTCAAAATCTGGCCTCGTAGCAGATTCAGCGTAAAAGCATTTGGTATAGTTAGGCAAGAGGGAAATTCACAGAATGCAATATTCTTCTACTCAAATTACCTCTGAAATTGTAAATTTAACATTACAAAAGGTATTACAAAAAGGTATAAATAGCAAAAGCAGTAATCATTGTACATATACTGAGTACACAATTTTTAATTTCACCTTTAGCTCTCCACAGAGACTGTGTGCGACATTAAATGAGATGTGGCTCTGTCAAATTCATTCTTTCTTCTTTATTCCATTCCTTGTCTCACATAAATTGAGTAACTAAATTAATAAAATGCATATTATTCTAAGAAGCTTCTCTTCCCTCAATTGTTTTAGGTAGAATTAACACTATATAAATGCTATCATTTTTTTTATGAAGTATGGAAACTAAAATTTCTAATCTTGTCAATGAAGCACATAGATATCAATATTCTACGAAGATTTTTTTTTTAAATATTTGAAAACCCAAAGAAAAAACATATTAAAATACTGCTATTATTATTAGGGTTGAATATAGTCCAGAGTTAAAATTATCAACTGGCAAAACTGTGCTAGTATTCATATTAATTTGGTGCCTCCTGCCTTAGGAAACAGAATGAAATGTAATTTATACCAAACTTTTCACCAATGCGTAATAATGCATAAAAAAGTAAATTCAATTTAAAAAAAATAGAAATATTAAAACCCCCTCATATGCGAATACTATCAGTTAGCATAATTTTTGCCCAAATTATTATAAGTTTGGGAAAGTTAAAAATAATCAACAACAGTATGTGTTGAATAGCACACAAACAGTACTTGGAATTAAGTTGGTGGCACGTAAAACAGCATGAAAGTATTACCAACAAAACATTCAAGCTACAAAATTTACAATACTTAGCCAAGATTTCCTCATTCCTTATCCAAAAGTGACAGTGTAATTAAATTTAAAATAATTGTACATAGTATTGTTCAAAGTTTTTTTGATCAATAGGTTCCAATAAGACAAAGTATCATGTGCTATTACTGCTTTGTACTATTAGTATCAGCAACAGAACGCACTGCTGCTGAAATGAAGGTTCTGATACGTAATTACTGCTTATTACATTTAGATCTGCTCAAGTATTAACTACTTCTCTTAGTTTTTACTTCAAATACTATTAAAAAGATTCCAAAGGGATTCAAGCCCTAGATTATCTTTCAAAAACAGAAATTAGTTGAAACCATAAAGGTAAACCAGTTCAGACTAAAACTTCTTGTTGGAAAACACCAAACTAAGCAGGAACACACAAAAATACCTACATCTGTAGGCCCCACCTTATGATCCCTTACCTCTACCAGATCTCCCTTTACCCTGACAGGGCTCCTTCAAAAGAAAAATCTCTTGACTTATAAAAGGCTAGAACTTTTCAGCTCCAGATTTACTTTAATTTTCCCAAATTGTCCCTCTTCTACTGATGCACACTCTTTTGTGTGTGTGTGCGCGCGTTGAGGATATTCCAGAAGAGTATGGTAAAACAAAAATATGACAGTATTTTCTGCATGCACTCAATTCTTTAAGGTTTATGGTGTAGTAAGAATCTTCAAAGACACTTTCTGATATTATCTTCTCATCTCAGCATCCAAAACAAAGCAGAGAAAACTTTTTCACACTGCGTACTTTCTAGCCTCAGTCACAATTTAGATGAGTGGATACAAAGCACAGTCTTGTATAATTTCATACAGCAGAGATAGGGAACATTAAAAATAAAGATTAGCCCTTCAATTTGAGATTAATCATACCTTTGCAAAAAACCTGCAACTCAGCCACAACGCAAATTACATGTGGTAATACAAAGGGAAGGAGCTGAACTCCATGAAAATACCTTAAAACAAAAAGTTAAACAAACACGTCCTCTGTAACAGAAATATACTGATTAGCCTCATTCAAGAAGAGTCTGCATTCAAGAAAAGACTACACTTCTTGATTAAGATGACAATGACAGTAAACACAGGTATTCAGTTCAGTTTGTACTGATAGTAGGCTGACTTGCTAAGAGACAGCTGAAATACTGGATGACTCAGCAGGGCCAAGCAGCTGATAAAACAACTTTACCAAAATGGGAACAATACCATTCTGGACTCCTGACTTGTCTTCTGCAGACTGATCATCTCCAAAACTGTATTTGTGGAATTTTCTCTCAGATAGTCCCAAAGTCAATGATGTGAGACTATCTCAGTATGAGATTTGAAGGCAACGGAAGTGAACATCCTCCTCTCTCAAAGGCAACAAACACATTCTATCGTAACACCGCTTGAAACTCAAATACCTATAGAATATTAACCCAATATAAAAATAATACACACCAAAAATAAAACTCCCACAGACAAGTATGGAAGTTGAAAAGCACAACCTAAGCTACTTACACAGAATCTAGAGTCAGAGAAAGAAATTTTTAATACAGATCAGAAATAGAGATTCTGTTCCATCTTTAATAAGTGCTTAACAGAAATAGTAACAGAACAACTGTCTTCACAGCCATGAACAAAGCGTGCAGATGGCACAACGTTTGTCCACCTCACATGTATGGCCAGAATTAAAATTCTACAGCTTTCAGTAGCTGCACAGCAGCATTCCAGGATGAACTAACATATACTCAAACAACTAAAGGAAAAGGAGTGCCTCCTGAGTCACCACTGTTGAGGAGCCCCTCACATTTTGAGCAGATCAGCAGGTTAATTAAACTTCTTATTCTTCAAAGACAGGTCATTAGAGGAGAATAAAAGTGTTAAATCTTCTGGGCCCTTGCATGATTTGATGATTACAAGGAACAAAAAGAAGACCACGAATCATGTTCCCACACTATTATAGTTCTCTCTCACCCCACAAGTTGGTGAAAACCCTTTGGGAGAAATACTAGACTTCCTTTTGAAAGTCTACCACAAAGTCAATAGATATCAGACAACACTACTTCTAAGCAAATACAATTTTCTTTGCATTTGTAATTTTCTTGTTTTAAAATATTCTTACAAAGTTAAACATGCTCAAACTTAAGATACTACTTCTAGATTCTACAAACTCTTCAAAAAGTCATTTGGTCTTCATTACTGGTGAATATCTCTTTTATACAGCTATACATAGCTAGCTGTATGTAGCCATTTTTGAAGAACACCAATTCAGACAGTGACCCACTCATAAAATTATTTTGGTTTGGGGTTTGGTTTTATTTTCTTACTACGTAGAATAGCAAACAAAATACACATTAAACTGTCTATACCACTCTACAATTCCTTACCCTTCTTCCCCCTTCCCATTTTTTCCTGGATGAGGTGCAAAAGCAAGAGGGAAGAAAATACAGCTCTTACCTTTGGGCAAGGAATCAATAGGAGGTAAAGGTTAAAGACAGATTTATACTAACATCTCTGATTTCCAAAAGATCAGTGTCTGAGGTTTCACCTATTTTTTTAATTTTATTTTTTTTATTGCAATAATGCAGTATATAAGTCTTCAAAAACAGCTATTAGGCTTACCATCTGAAGTAGTAGTTTTGGAAACATTACTCTTACAGATGGCAGTAAAACTGAATTTTAGTTTAAGAAAGAAAACGCTTCAGTTTTACTCTTGCTAAAAATGTTACTGTCATCTTACAGCCAAAGTTGTATTACAGAACTAAGAAAGTGTGGAAAAAAGGTGCTGTTTTACTTTATGCTAAACAACATCGAACTGCAGACACCCATCAAAAGATGGTCCTGCTCATATTTCTGCTCCAGTCAGTCAGCCTCAGACTCTCATTTGCTTCAGATATAGCAATACAGCATTTATGCAACTTCAGAGCAAGCAAGATCTACACACTAACCGAAAACTGGTGCTCCCCACCTTTAAAAACAAAAAAGAAAAAAAACAAACAAAACCCAACCACAGGTCACTCCCAAACCTCAAAACAACTCCCCACTCCTAAATGTAGTCTTCTGTTGGACCAGCAAGATCATCCTACTCGCCCCATGGTCACAGAGTGAATAGGCTGAAAGCAGGGACAAACATACAACCAGGGAGAAAGGAGAGAGAAAACCATACTGTGAAATTTCACCTTAGTGCAAACACATATATGTTAATACTTGACTTTAAATGAGAAATCTGCAAGTTAAACGAATTGCTTAACATTTTTCACATAGAACTATACACTATTTAGAAAATAAATGTCTCTGTAACAGGTTAAAATGCAAAACTAGATTTATCAGCAAAATAAAGAAAGCAAGCTGACTAATTAAGCCATACCAAGTACCTGTTTTCTGCAATTGAAAAAAGTGGATTTCAGAGCTTTTTACTATATGAAGTAAAATACAGCGGCAACAGAGAGATATGTAAGACTGGAATGCCATTGGGTTAAAAGTCATTTGGCATTAGGAAGTGATATAAGTTTTCTAAAACTTCAAAAGTTTGTCAAAAATAAACTGAGTATTTGTGTACGTAAAAACAAAAGACCATCACATATTAAGCATACAATTTAGGGAACACATTCTACTTTTAAAATGTGCTCTTCCCATAATGATTTATTTCAAGGATAAAATTCTAGAAGTACTTTAAAACAGAAAATGAGAGGCTTTACATGTTATGCAAAGTGGGAAAGTCTTTCCTCCAACAGTTCTCCTGTCTTACCTGTATCTTCAATGAATTGCACACATTTTTCAACAAACAGAGGTATCGGTTTCTCAGGTGTAACCAGATCCTGTAGGGGCATCCCAAAGTAATTACTTTCCCAGTTTCTACGGATTGGAGGATTGAATGTCTTAGTTTTCTTTTTCGGCTACAACAAAACAGAGTTATTTAAGTAAATTCAGGTAATATTTTAACTAACTCATTGCAACCATTCAGTAAAAACAAAAACAGATCGCACATCTGTCAGACATTAAAAATCCTCTACAGCAAACTGAATAAAAATAAATGTACTTTTAAAATAGCATACGTTAGATACAAAGCACTCAAATAACTTATATTAGATATTAGGAAGAAATTCTTTACTGTGAGGGTGGTGAGGCACTAGAACAGGTTGCCCAGAAAATTTGTGGATGCCCCATCCCTGAAAGTATTCAAGGCCAGGCTGGATGGGGCTTTGAGTAACCTGGTCTAGTGGGAGGTGTCCCTGCCCATGGCAGGGGGGGTGGAACTAGATGATCTTTAAGGTCCCTTCGAATCCAAACCATTCTGTGATTCTACGTTTCTATAAAATTGTATTTTTTTAGGCACCATCCAGTTCAGATGAGCAGCAGCTGCAAGATCCAAGCTGAAGCTAAAGATCATGTAAAACTCAGTGAAAACATCTTTATCAAATGTTGAATGAAAGATCATTTTAGAGATACATGCATTAACACAATGAAAAAAGCAAAAACCAATTGAAATTATTGTTTTTCAAGGTGTTCAGTGCACATCCCCATCATCTCAGAATAAATGGAGCAACACTCAGACTGTGTATGTCAGACCCAACAGATAGAAAAAGACTGCGTGTCTCTGATTAAGACATGATATTAGCATAACGTAATTAAATATAAACAAATTTTGCTGGTGTGAGTGGAAAGCAATCTGGTTAATGGAATAATAAACTAGGATTTTACAGAATTTTTATGACAATTGTAATACTAATGAATTTCATTATCTGTGTAGAATACCTGGACACACTATGAAATATCAAATATGTCCGCAAAGCCAGAATAAAGAATGTTTTTTTCTAACAATTGTTCTGTGTTTAGAAGAATAGTTGAAGGGACTGAGCTATCAAGTGTAACATTATACACTCAAAAAAGTAGAAAGGTTTCTTAGCTGAATTGTCTATCTGAAACAATCAGTTTCATCTCTAATTTGGAAAGTGAGAATTTGTCTAAAGAATTCAAAGAAGAATAAAGACTAAAGAAAAAAAAAAGGAAAAAAAACCTGAAGTCCTTTTCAAGCTGCTCTAGAAGTAAAGTAGGAGAAGAGATGACAGTTGCAGGGCTATTCTATTAACATGAAGTTAGGTATCACAAGGCAGATAAAGTTACAATAATAATTTTATCAGCTATTTCCCATTATGTATCATTATGTATTTTGTCTCTCTCCTGTCCAATATTTATCAAAATCTCTCTCTCATGGTTTCCCTTTCCTTTGGGGAATGAGAGCGGGTGAACTCTCCAACAACAGCACAAATCCAATCTTTCTGCAAATAACACTATCTACACAACCCTCACAAAAAATACTTCTGCAAATTAACAAGAAAATTTTATGATTTTAAAAAACCACTATGTTATTTCCTGATCTGAGACACCCATGCTTTCCTCAAGTTGCATATCTAGACTTCTTAAGCGGAGAACTTGCTCTGAATGAAAAGGCATATTACTGTGCAAGAGACCTGATCTTTGTCAAAAGATCAACTGACTTCAGAAAAAAATTCAGGTCTTATTTCTAAGAAAAATAAGCTTTAGTGAAAGCTTTTTTGTAATCCCTGTTCTCCGCTCTGAAAAAAAATGGCAGCTTTTCTGATCCATCAGTCTTAGCATAGAACTTTTGAATCTGCTAGTAAAGAAAGATAATGACTATCATAAATTTTTCTCTGTAAAGTTAACTTTTAGAAGTTCTCTAATGAAACAATATTTAAACAAAAACATTGTTAAACATTTGTATTGTGTTTGCACGGCAAGGTTTTGGTAGTGAGGAGGCTACAGGGGTGGCTTCTATGAGAAGCTGCCAGAAGCCTCCCCTATGTCCGATACAGCCAATGCCAGCCGGCTCCAAGATAGACCCACCACTGGCCAAGTCCGAGCCCATCAGCAACAGTGGTAGGGCCACTGGGATAACATAATTTAAGAAGGGAAAAAAAAAAAAAACAAAGACAAACCAACTGCACAGCAGCAGCCAGAAGACAGGAGTGAGAATACCTCCCTGCAGCCCATGGAGGTTAACGGTGGAGCAGATATCAACCTGCAGCACATGGAGGACCCCATGCCAGAGCAGGTGGATGCCTGAGGGAGGTTGTGACCCCATGGGAAGCCCATGCTGCAGCAGGTTCCTGGAAGGACTTGTGACCACATGGGGAACCCATGCTGGAGCAGTTTCCGAAGAACCGTAGCCCATGGGAAGGACTCACATTGGAGAAGTTTGTGGAGGACTGTCTCCCATGGGAAAGACCCTACACTGGAGCAGGGGCAAACTGTGAGGAGTCCTTCCTCTGAGGAGGAAGGAGCAGCAGAAACAACAAGTGATGAACTGATCACAACCCCTATTCCCTGTCCCCCTGTGCCACTGGTGGGGAAGAAGTAGAGAATTCGTGAGTGAAGTTGAGCCCCGGAAGAAGGGAGGAGTGGGAGGAAGGTCATTTAAGATTTCATTTTATTTCTCATTACCCTACTCTGACTTCTAATTAGCAATAAATTAAATTAATTTTCACCAAGTTGAGTCCAGTTTGCCTGTGACAGTAACTGGTGAATGATCTCCCTGTCCCTATCTCAACCCACGAGGCTTTCATTGTATTTTCTCTCCCCTGTCCAGCTGAGGAGTGGGAGTGACACAGCAGCTTTGGTGGGCACCTGGCATCCGGCCAGGGTCAACCCACCACAACACTGAATTATTCATTTAGTTAAACAGCACCTGAAAAAGGTGAATCATTTCTAAATTCCTTGATTTTGGCAGAGAGATTATGATTTTGCCACAAATATTTTTAGTTCAATAGTTCTGCTCCTCTCCCCACCAATACAGCAGTCACCTAACACTGCATACAGTGAGCACTAATTTAGGGACAGTCAAAGACAATTTTGTATGCTGCTTCTACATCATAATAAAAAAGGACTAATAGGCACCGAGTTAGAGAAGACAACAATCAGCACAAAAATTTGGTTAGTTAATCCTAGCAAAAAGCTCATTGTTTCACAAACCACTGTTTCATGTTAGTAATTAAAACACAAGCCCAAGACCATGAAGCTGAAATCCTTAGTTTTCATATAAATGTGGGTTTTTTTATAATTGATTAAGCTTTCCAACATTCACCGCTTGCTTCGTGCCAAAGACAACTTCTCTTCATACCCTAACAAAGGTTAATGCCAAACCTCCAGCTGATCCAAATGCACCATCCAGATGCAGGAAAGCATTTTAACTCTAAGAATCCCAAAGTTGCCTTGTGTTGCTGATACCAAAAGCATTTACCCACCATATTGCTTTAATTACAGTAGTTTAATCAGTGAAATGCGTTGCAAAAATTAGCTGAAATCCTCTTTATAAAAGACAAGGTAAACACGAATGCATGTATTCTAGCATGGCACAATATACAATTTTTGATTTCAAAACTAGAAATATTTTTATAAAAAGCAGAAAACCATGAAAATGTAGATTTACAGTATACTCAAGATTAACCCTCTTGACTGGAGGTACCAGGGAACGAGGTAAGCAGCGCTCACCTTCTACAGAGAAACTAGACTGAGACTTCAGCCAGCTCTGAGTCTTGAGAGTACAATGCACTTAAATACAACCTTTTAAAATTCACTTAGAAAACTAAAAAACTGCCTGAACCTGTCTATCAACCCCCTTTTATGGATGGGCTGCTTACTCTAGCAAGTCCTCTTTGTTCAAGAAGGGCTCCCCTTCCTTTTTTTTCCCACCCCCACCCCACCAGAACTACCATCATAATGCATTTATCAAAGGGGAAATTCAGCCACTTTACCTCCCAAACACTTCACTACTACTTTTAACACAAAGGAAATTTTCTGCCTGCTTCGTTTGCAGTCAGCTGTAGGGTCATGGAGAGCAAAGTCAATACATTCAGGACTATTAAAATATTTCATAAAACCACACAGCATGAACAACATTCATTTAATAGGCTTAATAAAGTATTTGTAATCTCTAATTCATGGCTAGCTCTTCAGAAACTATACGACATATGAATAATGCAGATGATGGTCCCTAACATGCTCTCTCTTTCTTCCCCTCATGCCTTCTGCCATTTTTAGAGTTCCAGCTTGTTACACTAAGTTTTAAACTACGGAGACTCAAAAGGGCATATGGCTCCAAATATGCATTTTAAGAGTGCTAAATTTGAACAGATGAAACTTGAAAGTACATACTTTGATACTTCCTATACTCCTCAGGAAGGAAAAAAAAATAAAAATCATCACTGTACGTTCCAGTCTGAAGTAGATAATACTTTGCTAAATCAACCACTGAATTTACACAAAAACAGCTGAATAAAAATGGAAGTTGATCTCCCATTTCTCACATT
Source organism: Larus michahellis (assembly GCF_964199755.1). Lineage (NCBI taxonomy): Eukaryota > Metazoa > Chordata > Aves > Charadriiformes > Laridae > Larus > Larus michahellis. The sequence goes on along the minus strand of NC_133899.1, from coordinate 61,528,042 downwards.
TACCATAGCCTTATTAAAACTGAGATCAAGGCACCTGGGCTATACAGTACCTAACACTATTTCAGTAATAGTTGAAAATAAAATTTCATATAGTTTTGAAGTTATAATGTGAGCAAACAAGATTAAGCATAGAAAAGTAGACATCAAACCTGTACTAATATTGTGTTCTAAAACAAGCCAGAGTAAGCTATGTGAGAATCCAACTAGGTGCTATCGGATTTTTCTTGCTGAAATATTGAGACAAGTTTTCAGAATAATTTAAAGTAAAAAGCAACCTACAATCATCTTGGTATAAAGGAAAATGTAAAGAATGCAATTCACAATCTTCTTTGGAAACAATGAATGTTGTTTGCAAACAAGGTTACAAGGCGTAATGTTTTAAAGCACTATTTTTCAGATTTAATTTAACAACACAGCTGGAAACACCAGTCACAAAAAAATTTAAGAAAATCAGACCTTGAATAATAAAACTATTGACTGTTGGTCAAAGAACAAAAATAGTGAATTTCTGAAACTTTTTCACATTTAACTTTTAACAATGGCATGTCAAAGAATGATCACTGGTCAGTTAATCAACTACATTGTTTACAAGATCTCTGTAGTTAGAATTTGTTTTCAGAAGTACTTCAAATAATTTCTTCCGTACAAAGAAAAAAGGAAAGATACTCATACTAATCTTATTCTTCCTTTTACAAATGTATTAACAAAATAATTCTTCCACAACACGGCAAGAAGCCTTTATTTCAAGATGAGGCTCTGCCTTTCCCTCTGCAGAAATGTATTCAGGATATTTGCTGTTCTTGATATGCTGGGGAGGATAAAAACTAAAAAACCTATACTTTATAAGAGGGGAAAAAAATACAGCCTAAATTAGACACTCAACATATCTCAAAGTGTTCACAAAGGTAAGAGCTCTAGATTAGATGGGTAAATTTTTAATACTCATCAATTCCATAGTAAAGATAAATAATAAGTTATTAATTGAAACTATACAGAATAGCTACAGGTTTCCAGACCATGCAGGCTCCCTGCTGTCCAGGGAATTACTAAATTAAGACAAGGGTCATAAATAACTTGCAATTATTTAATGTAGTAATAATCACAATAGATAAATCAATAATAATTTATAAGTAATAAAAAAAATATTTCTATTAAGCTTGTTTACACATGAGAAGATGGTAAGAACAATGAAAAGCCAAAGAGCACTCTGGGCCTTTGATCAATGCATAAACTGCTTTAGGGTTACTGCACACACGTGAAGACGTTCCTCCTGTATGAGATGCAAGAAGGCTTCCTACAGCAAGACCCTTATCCTCTAGGAATTTTCACTGCCCTTTCATGTTCTGAAATCTTCTGCGTTTTCTCTCTGTTGCCCCATAACTCCAAACTAATCAAGTTAAACTAAAGACAAAATTAATTTATTATATGGCCTGCAAGGCTGCTGCTTTTAAAGAAGACTGGTGCATACCAACAGACAATAATTGTTCTATACTAGACCTTACTATTACAGTGTTAAAAATTATAATTGAGATAAGCATCTACTTGTAGTTCCCACTTGCAATTTTTGAAAAAGACATGGAAACAAATGAGCACACATCTCAGCTGGAGAAGTCTAACTTGACAAAGAGGAAACAGCTGAGGCAAAGTTGCATATGAACATTGAACATTGTTCTCTGTGCTTAGTTCCTCCCATGTTTGTGAACATTGGTAAAGGAACAGATAATCAAACATAGAAAGCATGTTGATATAGGGGCAAATTCACTCTAGAAAATACATTTAATCTGAGAAATACTTTGCATAATAACCGCAGAAAGGACTAGGTGCTTTTTCATATGAGAAACTTTTACAGAAAAAAGTTCTGTAGTAGAAAAAAAAAGCACATCATAGCTTAACAAATACCAGCACACACCATGCACTTGAAAGCTTTCACGCATAGCGTGCACGCAACTCCACACCAACTTGGCTAACAAGTCCTATGACTCTGAAGCCAGTCTGCTTTCTTTTTTTCTTCTCTCTGCTTTTCTTCATATACTTCCCTACCAGAAAAAGTTTAACAGTCCACTAGTTAACAGCACATGCAAGGCCATACAATATTTTTCAGAACATTTAGAAACATGGTAATAACATGAAACAGGATAGGAGGGGGGTGTATCACAAGTTAAGACTATGCTAGACTGATTCAACCTTCTCCATTGAAAACATGTATTCTTTTCTTCAGGCAAAGAAACTACAATGATCAGTTGGTTTTACCAACCTGGACTTTAGCAAGGCATTTGATGGTGGCATATAGGAAACTACCGTGACAACTGGAGTAACAGAAACAGGATCATATTCAACAACAAAAAGGACAGAGTCATCGACTAATGGAAAAAGCACGCACTGGAACATGCATGTAGCATGTACTATAATGTACACAAATGATGTGTATGTACTATACATGTGTGTATGTACCATAATGTGCATGTACTATAAACCACCTGGACTATATGGTAGGAAGTCATTAGCTGGAAATTACCAAGACCACGAATAGGCTTGGTTCCTAATGACGTGACATTAGGAATAACGTGACAATAAATGCGGCTAAGAAAAAGTTGGGTGCAATCACACAATTGTATCAGGTAGTAATTTCTAGTACAGGTCAACAAATATTGAGATTATATGGTGCACTACTATGACATTATTTGCAATACTATAGACAGCTTCTGTCATCCTCACTCGAAAACATAAGAGGTCAAGAAGCAGCTATATTGTCTTCACCTATTCACAGATGACTCTCTTTACCTGTTCATAGTTGACAGATACCACATAAAGAAAAAACACTTCAGGCGAAAGGTTACCCACAAGGAAAGGTGAAAACTGGTAATTGCAAGAAGATTCCTCACCATAATACAGAGGAAATAGAAGTTCTGGAGGAGTTTTAAGAATAGTGAGAATGAGGGGATACAAGTTTTTACAGGAATCAGTTCTGTGACAATTGGAAACAAGAGCTCAAAGATGGTTCTTACAGATCTGGCTACCAGTATATAGAAACAAGATCTGAGAACACAAACCCACTGTTATGGACAACAACAGTGGACAAATAATTAAGACCAAAGCACACTTACTTAACTGGTCTCAGTTTTAAATTGTTTAAATGGTTTAATTTCCTTTGGTAGTAAGCAATGTTAGAGGACCTTGCAAGTAATGTTACCTGCTCGCCACAGATTTTTCATTGCTATACTTTCCACAGTAAAATATTATAATTTATGGTTCCCAATAGCAACAAGTAGTACAATTCTGAGTACTTACTTCTGCCTTTATTAACGTGTTCACAACAGATTTTTTTTAAAAGTTTGGTACGTATGTCTTAGCAGATCAGTCAAACTACAACTATTAATTTCAGGGTTGTAAAAATGAACTGTTGTTTTTCCTACTCTATTGTTTGCCAGAACTCTCTTCCTCCTTCCTACCCATCCAGCTCTTACCCTTTTCCCTTCAATTTTTTACCTGAATCATACAATCACTCTACATCCATCACCTGCCTCCCTATATCTGTCCTAGTGCTCTACCTTTATATGATTTCATCTTGTAATTTAGGAGACTAGGGTCTGAAAGCATCAGGACAGAACAAGCAAGTTCATGCCTCTTTCTTGAAACACTTTATATGTTTTCTTATTGTGGGTCTGCCTTTAAAACGTTTTCCAGAACCTCCAAAAGGAAAGTAAATACCACTGTCAGAAACTTCCGTTGTGTTTAATTTTAAAGTAATTGTCATAAATGGGGGGAAAAAAGAACAAAACCCAAGAAATCCCAAATGTAAAAATCTGCATAGGCAAATTTTTTCTCTATATGAAACCTGCTTTGCATAACTGAAAACTGAAGTACAAAAACCACAAATGATAGTGCATAGGAGATTTCTGCAATACCATACAAGAAACCCACCCAGAAACACCACATCTCAAACTCCTCAAAGATCAAAGGAGTATCAAGAATGTTACATTCTATTTAGGTTTTAAAAAGCAACATCATACTACAAAGCTGATTTTTAAAAAAAAAAAAAAAAATCAAGTCATAATCCTTGACAAAGACAATGAGGACCTCAGACTTCAAAGGTTGAGTTTTTCCAAACAAATTCATTTTGTTCCTAAGATTTCTGTATTTCAGAATCACTATAATTATAGCAAGAATAGTTACATGTGTATCTTGCATTTCCTTTACATACAGCTGAATAATTTAGAAAAAGTATCAGTAAGAGCTTTAAGAAATATTCAGAAAAAAGCACAAAAGTTTTATTTCTCGCTTTCACATTTACACAAAGTTGTCAAAAAAACAGGAAGTAATCTGTAAATAGCTGTGCGCTAACATCTCTCACATGGACTAAATAACACTCAACAAGGAAAATATCATTTGAATCATTTTTGAGTTTTTGTAATTAAAGACTGCTAGCTGCTCATCTAAAACAACACAGGAAAACATGGTGAATAAGTTCCGAAACCAATAAAACTCCTGAAAAAAAAAAATCAACAGTTAAAAAAACACCAAGGGAGTATATTACGAACTAGAATGACTCATCACATGAGCTGAACTACTCTCCGTCCAACATAATGCAAGTCAACACACACAGAAGTCACTACTTATCAAAAGCACTAAGCACTCAACATTCTTAGATATTTTGAATACTTGCAAACATTTTAGCTATCAAGTTAAATTTGCTTTCTCCATCATTACAATAATTTGTACTTCTGCTATTAAAAGCTTTCTCTGACTAATTTGAAAGTATCAGCCCTGGACCACAACTTTCAAGTAAAAAAAAAAAAACCAAACCAAACCAAAAAACCACCCCAAAACAAACAAAACCAAAAACAATCACAAAACCAAGAGGTGCATTAAAAACAAAACTTGAAACAACTCTTGTACTCTTCAAAAGTCTTTACCACTACAAAAATTTGGAACAGCCTGAAACTTCCAACTAAGGCTGCCTCTCAACAGGCAAAAGCCAAAAGTAGAGGCTTTGGTAGAGATACTAGTGGGTTTCCTGACACAACGCCAGGAAGAGAAGACCCCACTATAGTAGGTCTACGCAGTTTAAACATAAATATCCAACTTGGAGGAACTTTCTGTCAACTCAACACAGCTGAGACAGCAGGAGGATTATGAATACTACATTTCGATTTCTATGTAGCAAGATTATTTTAATCAAAAGTATATAAGTTATTTTTAAAAAAATTAAGTTTCCCAAAAAGAATAACTTCAAAGTATCTTTAACCATATGATTTTATGCCCACAAGACATCATTATCTACGCTTATGAGTATGAACATTTAGTGTCCTTTAAATCAGTCTTGTGTAATTCAAATCACAGCTGCATACTAGGAAGTACAATTCAAAATTTAATCCTTTAGTAAAAATGTAACTATGTTCTACTTAAACAAAACCTGTTTCTATTCAAGTACTGTCAGATTAACAGTAAAAGGGACTATTTTAAAATGCTACAAAAGACAGCATTAAAAAGATTGACTTATTTTGAGACAAGAAAGAAAATATCTAACTGACTAGGAATGCTTCCGATTTAGTGTTAAAAAAAAAAAACAACTACGCAAGACAATGATGGCTAGCCTAAAATTAAAATCTAAACTATAAAGAGTATATATCCAGTACCTACACCACAACACTACCTTGATATAACAGTTTTTAAAGTAGTTAAGTCAAAAAATAAGTAACTATCAAGCATAAAGATCAAAATAAAATGCTGACATTTTTCAACTCAGAATGTCACATTATTATTACTCAGAAACCCACACTGGGCATGCATTTTTTTCCCCCCCTTTTTTTTTTGTTTGAATAGAGAATTGTACAGGTAGCACAGCTTTCAATTTGATTACTTGCTTGCCTACACTAGGAAAATGCAGCAGTCAGTAAAACCACTATACAAAGTTTCCTTTCCACAATCTTGTTTTAGAGTTACAGGTAGACAACTGCGAATTAAAAAGAAAGCAACCCTTTCATTCACCTGCCCTAAACTTCATTCCAATAGCCAGAACTGCAAGAACTGAAAGAACCAGTTCTACCCAAGAACTCATATAGCAGCTTTTTTTAAAAAAAAAAGAAAAAAAAACAAAACACCAACCAAAACAAAACAAAAAAAACCCTGTTACGATCAACAAAGAAGGATCTGCAGACCAAATTCTGCCTTCACTTACTCATACGGAAGGGAGACTGCACATGTACATGCAGAGGTGACTAGAACTGAAATTTATTGAACAGCTGATAGGTAGACAAGTCATCTCATTCCCTCGGGTTTGCTAGTTCCAAGCAAGTTAAGTAGAAACTTGGACAAAAATCAAACAATGCTACATCAAAATTTTAAAGCACTTGTTTCAACATGTCGTGCAACTTTTGCATATTTTGACTCTTCCATTCTTGCAATGCACCAGAAGCTGTAAATAAAATTTAAATCGACTTACCTTCTTATCTTCTTTTGGTTTGTGAATTTTCTTTTTCGTTTTTTTATCATCCAATTCTTGATCCGATGTAATAGCAGGGTTATCTATGCCACCCTTCCATGTTTCAACAGGTGAAAGAAGTGGGTCTTCTTCACTTCCACGATGTCTTCCTTTTCTTTTAGTTTTAGAGGTGGTGAAAGCCTCATCATCGCTTGCATCTGAATGTGTTCGCCTATAGTAAGACTTAGCTTTGCTGAACAAAGTCTTAGACTTATACTTGTATTTTGACGGCCTTCTTTCCCCATGACTTTTGGATATTCTATCAGAAAACCCATTTTCTTCCTCACCTTGGGTATTTATAACAATTGAGTTTCTAACTTTAATAATACGATTCTGACTATCATCTGGGACCGCGTAGATGTCATCTGCAAAACCTTTATGTTTGAAAATAGTGTCAATAGGTTCAGCATAGTTGTCAGATTGGTCTATATCTTCTGGTGGTGCCGCAGGCACTCGAGAAGGTTGTTTCCTGGGGTTTTTGCCAATACCTGCCTCAATTGTTTTCAGGAGGTTAGGATCCAGTTTTTTCACATTTGTTCTTGGAACAAGTGGTTTCGGTTTTATTGGAGGAGGCACTTTATGGTTGCGTTCATGGTCATGACAATTAAGAGGTGTACTGTGAATAGGATACTCATTTCCTTCCAAATCCAATCGGTACTTTGAACGGTCACTAGGTGCTGGGAGTAACCTTACATCATCACCAATTGGACTGTAAGGTGGTGGTCCTTCAGTATCATCCTCTGAATCTGGATAATTATAGTCAAGTGAACTTCCTCTGGGAGATCTTGGAAAAACGTCTTCACTTGTATGTGTTGTTTCCCTTGTGCTGTCTGACATATAAGAACTTTCAATCATGTTTTTCTTCTCTAATACATCACTGAAGAACAATGTGAAAACCTCAGTTTGACGATGATATTGAGATAATGAATACAAAGCTGTAAACTTAGCAGTAATCTCTGTTGCTATGTGTTCTCCTTCAGTCATGAGTTCCTTGATTGCTTCATTCTCAAAGAAGTCTGCCTGGCTATCAGTAACAGCCACTAACTGGACAGGAATCGTATCCTGGACTTCAGAAAGAAACGCCCGAAGCATTCCCATGGATGCCTTCCGCTTCGCAGAATAGACCAGTATATATCCATGAACAAGTTCATCTTTCCTTACACCAATTGAAGAATGATATGATAATATAGTTATCTGTATTCGGCGCCTCTTTTCACCTATTATTTTATCAAGCATCACAGAATTATTCTGGCCAGCCTGAGCAGCACTACAGGAGTGAGAATCAAGGAAGGGTGAAAGAATAAGATCCACACTAAACGGATCGCCACACATGGCACACATGACAATTCGCAAGTCAGCTTCTGACAGATCCTTAATGGCAGGAACTGGACTTACAACATCAAAATTGTGTTTAACTGCTTCCAGTACTCCCCTCAGAGCTTGTTTTATTTGGGTCTCATTAAATTTACGTGGATATGTACCAGCAGGCACATCTACAAAAGGACACTGTAATTTGTTTGCCAATTGCTGTCCCTGATGTCTCAGAATAGGCAGGTTCTTGCTGACGCTATCCCTCTGGTTAGCCAGTATTAACGTAAATGGAAGATTAGCCATATACTTGTCTCTCCTTATCTGAGCTGCTTCAGCCCTTATTTTTGCAATGCACTCCCCAATAAAATTCAGCGATTCAATAGAGTTAAACACACAGAAACAACCATGTGGCTTGAAGGCTGATGTCCACAATTGAGTCAACAGGTATGGGGATTTTGCATCAACTGGCCTAAGATCTAGTTCATATATTTTTCCATCTAATGCATATTCATCATCAGTGGATTGTGTCCGAATTTCATTTGCCAGTTCTTGTGCAAGACCATCTTTCCCCAAAATGAAAAGATTGACTTTATCAATATTGGCACTATCGTGGTATAAATTTGAGCGGCCATGGTCTAGTTGCAGTAGACTGTTGGCAAGTAACTGCTCTACTTTAATGTCCGTGCAATTCTGGCCACTGAGACAGGTTTCTTTAGTTGGGTGATAAACAAATCCTATGTGTTTAAGCAGAAGAGATTCTCTATCAGGTGCAAGTTTCTGTAAAGCTTTGTATCTAGGTTCTTCACTCAGAACTGCATGAATTTCACTCATTTTATCTGAACTTGGTGTTGCATTAAGATCCAGGTCATAAAACAGCTCTGAATGTTCAAAAAGCATTTCCTGAAACTCCTCTTTGGCTTTTTCAACAATCTCCCTCTGATGCCTACCATACACTTCCTTACTGTCTGCATCAGTGATGTATTTGAATGCTTCGTCCTCCACCACAAAACATATAACTTCTTCCCATGGCTGCCCGGGTGAAATGAACTGGATTTTCTCAAGAGTTTTTTTGAATTTCTCCTTCATTTCAACCCTCCTTTTTTCAGATATAAGATGCTGCACATGGTTTTGATAAACTTTTTCTGCTTCTAGCGTGGTGAGAAGGTCAAATGGAATCCTTCTGTCATTCACTTTATCTATATGGTCAGTTTCATCCCAGGGTGTTTTTTCAAGCACTACAAAGCAGGACTGGAAGTCAGGCCTTTTCTCCATTAATTTCAAGGCTTCTGACCAGCTCAAGTGTTCAATCTCGTCAAGATTTGACAGAAGAGTATTAAGAGCTCTTGGCAATGCATTAATATATTCTTCTTTTCTTTTTCTAATATGTTCCTGTTTAAGCTGCTCTATGTGTTTTGAAAACGTATTTTTGGCCTTTTTTGTTCCTTCCAAATTTATGTACTCTTCATAATCAGGGTGGTTTTTCAGTTTATTACTAACAGTTTTCCAAGTTGCATGATAGTCTCTCACAGTTTGGACAAGTTTTTCAAACTTATCTGTTGCTGTAACAACCAGCTGTCTTTGAGTTTTATAGGCATCCAGATAGGGGATTATTTTCGGTTTACCACGAGTTTTATCCATCATCTGTACCAGTGCAGTAAAACATGTTTCAACATTGACATTGAATCTTGCTGATGTTTCCACTACCACAAGGTTCTTCTTATTTGAAGCAAAGGCCTGAACCTCTCGCAGGTAATGATCCACACATTCATCACATTTCGTTGCTGCTATTATTATGGGTTTTTTAGATTTTGAGAGCTGGATGTAGAGATTATTCACAAATTTAAGTTGATCATCAAACTTCCTATTGCATCCTTGGCTTACATCAATGCACAATACAAACCCATCTATGCTTAATTTCCCTTCAGGCATTTGTTTTTGCTCAAAGTCTTGCTCCAAGCCTAATTGATCTGTGCAAATGTACATTAGTTTTTCTGCTGACTGCAGTTTGGAGGCAGCTGCACGTTTTATATATGGTTGTAAATTCGTACTCCGATGAGGCAAGAAAGTCTGATCATCAATGAACTCAGTCTGTTCAATTACATGAATTCTGCACTCAATTCCATCCTCACCACTTTGTGTTACGTCACCCCAGTACAAAAAGTGATCATTGTTAACAACTCTTCCTCCAAAGTCAATTGTGCTAAGCACAGAGGTATGCTCAGGATAGTATTCATCTGCTTTTGAACGAACGAATCTATTGCACAAACACGACTTTCCAACTCCACAATTACCTTTGTCCTTTTCAGTTCCAGACAGTCCAACAATACTAACAGCATAAGATGGGGGACGTGGCTCTTTGTTTTTTGCCATCATAACTTTCCTCTCATCCTTTTGCAATTATCAAGGTAACTGTATGTGGTTTTCATTCTGGAAAGGTTCCTACAAATTTAAGTTGTATATCCAGGGTTCCAGATAGCTTTCAATTGTTCCTGCTTCAGCTTGTCATCGAGAGAACTTCAGATAATCAGGATGAGGAGGATCATCTTCCTAAAGAAAACAAAGAGGAAAAAAAAAATTTAGAGCTTGCAGGTATTTCTTTCTAATATTCACGAGAGAAAAGAAGTTTTAAAAAGCACTTTTGCTTGCTCACCCTGAAATTGTTTTCTGTGTATATGAAAACTGTACAACTTTAAATGAGATCCTAAACTCATAACTCATTCCTGTTAATGCTACTTATATTATAAATTTAAAAATAAACAGGAAACAGGTTTTAGGCACAGTTTAATAATAGTTCATCACCTATTTTGATAGATGATCAGCACACTTCTAAAAAAACAAAAACAAAACAAACAAAAAAAAAAACACACCACCAAAACCAAACCCCCACACCCAAAGCCCCAAATTACTGTTTTCTTTCACAGCTTATGGGTACTAGGCACTAGAAGCATTTTCCACTACAATAAATACAACACAAAACCCCTAAACACAACATTGACATACATATTCTCTTCTATCCACGCTCATACTTCCACTAGATAGCATGGCTACCTGTGTGAATAACACCACTTGTGTGTGCATTTGTAGGTTTGGTTTTAGGTTTCAGCAAAGAAACTTTCAAAATGAGAACCTGTAAAACCAGGAAGTTGGCAACGTGGCTCAGCCACTACCTATATGCAGAAGTAAACTACCTTATTTGTATACTAACAGTAAAATGCTTTTAAGGAGAAGTTTCTAACTTGAATTCTACAGAAAAATACAAATATTGTCATGCGGATACTAGGTACAGAAAAATAAGACTTATGTCTGAGATTTTAAGATTACAATGCAGTATCATTCCTTCTGTTTCTAGAAAAAACAAAACTTTTAATAACTGTAAACAAAGCCTACTGTATCTACCCTCAAACTTCCACAGAATTATTACAAGGTTCCAGTGGCTTTATTGAAGCAGTGGTCAAGTATAACAATTATTACTAACTCTCTGTTATTAATTAGAAGACTTTGCTTACATACATAATGCAAATGGAAAGATATTTTCTGTTTTATAAACAATTACATTATGAGAAAAACATAAAAAATTGAATAGCTGAATGACTGAGCCCAACAGGCTGTGGTCAGTGGCGTGAAATCTAGTTGGGGGCCAGTAACTGGCAGTGTAGTCCAGGGGCCAATACTGGGTCAACATCTTCATTAATGACTTGCATGATGGGGCAGAGAGTACCCTTAGCAAGTCTGCTGATAACAAAACTGGGAGGAGTGGCTGATACACCAGGGCTTTCTGCTGCCATTTAGGGAGACCTCAACAGGCTGAAGACATAGGCTGATAGGAACCTTGTGCACTGCAAAGTCCTGCATCCAGGGAGGAATAACCCCATGTACCAGTACATGCTGGGAGTGAACTGGCTGGAAAGCAGATTTACAGAAAAGGACCTGGGGATCCCAGTGAATAGAAAGGTCAACACGAACGAGCCAGCAATGTGCGCTTGTGGCAAACAAGGCTAATGGTACCCTGGGTGGCATTAGACAAAGTATGTGAACCTCCCCCTCTATGCAGTGCTGGTGAGGCCACAACTGATGCACTGTGTCCAGTTCTACAGTACAAGAGAGATATGGAGCTACTGGAGAGAGTCTGGCAAAGAGCCACTAAGCCGATGAAGGGACTAAAGCATCTCTCATACAAGGAAAGGCAGGGAGAGCTGGGACTGTTTAGCCTGGAAAAGACAAGGCCCAGGGGCAATCTTATTAATGTGTAGAAACATTTGGAGGAAAGGTGCAAAGAAGGCAGAGCCAGACCCTTTTCAATGGTGCCCAGTAACAGGACAAGAGGAAACAAGTAGACTGAAACACAGGAGGTGCCATATGAACATCAGGAAACACACATTTATTGTGAGGGTGACTGAACACTGGCACAGGTTGCCCAGAGAGGCTGTAAAGGTTCCCTCATGGGAGATATTCAAAGTCTGCTGGACATGGTCCTGGGCAACCTGCTCTAGGTGACGCTGCTTGAGCAGGGAAGCTGGACAAGGTGACCTCCAGAGATCCCTTCCAACCTACACCATTCTATAATTTTGTGAAAATATTTTGATAAAAATACTTTTCTCATTTTCTTGGTAAAAAGACAGCTAACACCTGCACTAGAAATGAAGGGTACAGACTAGTGTACTTAGTATATGGGGTTTTACATTTGTGGAGTACAAAAAAAGAACATAAATGACGTAAACAAACCAGTAAAGAGCCCTTATATGAAGGAAAAATTATAACGAGCATCAATACTGAAATTTTAGTCTCATTATCTATCTCAGCTTTATTTGTTACGTATTTTGTCATTCTTAGCAACAATTTGTTGAGAATGGTACTGTAATACTTTCCTTTAGTTAAAAAAAAAGAAGTGTAGGATGTGTCACACAAAAAGCTCTCAAAGCGTGCTTTAATATTCCTAAAACTAATTCACGGCTGCTAAAACATATCTAAGTCTGAAGACATGCAGCAGTAAAAGAAGTATTTGTATCATTAAAAGTTGCAATAGAAGATAAAAATACTGAAACCTTTAATATCTGGTATAGAACCAATGCCTGGCCAACAGAGCTTTCCAACTAACTAACACCTATAAACAGAAAACCACATTCTGATCAGAAACACAGTATTTATGTAGCAATATCTGAAATGAAATTAGTTGACCAAAATAAAAAATAAAAGCCACATGCACAAAGCCAGCTTTCAGTTATAGAAATCATAGTCAAGGAAAGTACCTTTTTTATAAAAAAGTATCAGTTTCATTACAAAATAAAGAAGAAAGTAAACTTGGTCTAATTTCTATACTTGAGAGTTTTTATATTGCAAGAACTGAAAGTTTTATGCCGCGTTTTAGGAATGATTTTTCTTTTTTTGTTTAAATCAGTTCATTCAAAGACACATTCAGAAAGAGAACTTGTATTTAGAATTTTGCTTTTTACTGTTTCCATTGTGGTTTTTATATTCTTAAAACACAGGATTTAGAGCTAACAGAAAATGGCTCTGGGAATAAAAATACTTAGCAGAAGTAAATCCTTCACAAGCAGCATTTATATTACTACAAATAAACCCAGTGTTTTCTTTCTAAAGCAAAGCTTATCATAGTAGCATCATTCAAACTATTAGAATAAGTTTAGTCAGCACTTCCACTATAAAATGTTTTCTGTTTGCCACAGCACAATACAGATTTGACGTGGACTAAACTAGAACACAAAAATTTTCATCCACAGGATTACTTCATTTAATCAGGAAGACGCTGTCAATTCGCAACTAGAAACAATCAATACTTTCAGATACTCTATACATCCTCACATAGCAAAGGTTCTTCCTCCTCCAGCAATAAATATTTTGTCAATCAATACATTTTTTAAGTGAATAAGTACAAGTAAAGTGAAAGAGGACATGGACAAAGGGAAAACAAACACATTAGTCTCTCACAAAATTTCTGACATGGAATATTTTCACCATAGTGGGAGTTGAATCACTAAAGATATTGAAAACCACTGTGGTTTTGTTTTCATTTTTTATACAGTTTCTACTTTGCACTCATTGCACAAAGCAAAGTCACAGAATGAAATCTATGTTAATTAAGTAATAAACCTGGTAAAAACCTGACATTATAATGGTTTCACATCAAATATGTAATCATTATTAAATTTCTCCCCAAATGGAAGATTTTTTTTTTTCAGTATACCACTAATTTAAAGGTACTGTATAGTTTTGTACAGTTTTAAAATATACATATTGGAAATTCATGGTTAGTTAGTTCAATAATCTTACTTCAATCTGCCTAATTCTGTTATAACAAATTGAAAACACTCCAATTCATTGCCCCCTGCCACCCCCTTCCTCTTTGTTACAGATTCAAAGGAGGGGCTGTTTGATTTTTCCAACTTATTTCAGTCGTCAAATTGAAAATAATAGATCATTTCTGTGTTTAAATAGAAACTTTTGAAGAAATACAGGAGAGACAAAACATATGACATAACTGCAGGAAGAGTTTCTGACCTTCTACAGTCGCACCATAGGACCTTGTCTCTACAGGCTTTAGATTTCCAAATGTAGTTATAAAGAAAATAAGGTGTATCATCTTGTACTTATTTACCCACCTTCACGCTTAAACACAAGATTATGAAAACCCAAAGCCCAAACTTACCTGTCAGAAAACAAGGTGCAAAGCAAGCTGATTATCCTGCTGTGATCTTCCTGCAGTAATGTCACACATTTAAACAGTGTCCTTCAGTAAGTCCTTCCCTGAGGGATCTGAAACAAAAAAGAAGATCTGTTAATAATTTTAAAATTATGAAAGCAGAAGCAGCAATCAGAGAAGGTACAACACTTCACGTACGCATGAAGATTGTTTTTCTCATTCAAAACCCATAAACAGAACTCTGAGCTCAAGCTGGTCTTCCTCTAAACTTAGAGGGTTTAAATCCTGTAAGCACAGCTATTAATACTTGGGACAGAGAGGGCACAGTTATTCTTAAGTGATTTCGTAAGTTCAACTTGGTATTTTAACAATATCTAGGTTGCAGAAGCCTCTTCTGAAAAAAATTAATGCAGTGTCTCATAACACACAAAATGTGAGATATAAAAATCACTGATCACATGTAGGAGAATTTGGAATTCTAAAATATCTAGAATATAGTTTTGTAAGATGAAGTTGGTATAGTCAGTAAGTACAAAATATATAAAATGAAAGTATGTCTAAATACATGTATATACATTTTATTACACAAAAAAAGACAGTCTACCTTAAAACCCTTCTACCTGTAGTACAGCATTTCTCAATTAAAAGGCCTGTGACAAATCAGAAATTGAAAGCACAATTATATTTGAAGATGTGAATTCTCAACTGGGATACCAAGGTTATACTAATAATTTTTAAGTGCTGATTTTACTGCAGGGATGCTGCTACAAAGTAACCAAAAAATGGAACTTTTTCAGTTCACATCCACACAAACCACAGACTTTGAATACCAGGCCAGTGATACATATATTAAGATGCAGAAAAGGAAAGGAACTTGAGGCACTTGCACTGGATCATGATGTAAGCCACTTTTAACTAAGGAAAAGCATAATTTTTAAGTAAGATGCAGCACCATGCTGTACATGTGCCAAACATAGCACCAAGAAGGTATGGTAGAGCTTTTTCTTGTTTCGACGCTTGCCATTATATTCTTAGTAATTCCACTTTTCTTTGGGAATAATATAGCTAATCGAAAAAGTTTCAGCTTTAGTAACTTTCTTTTGGACAAAAAAGGTTCAGCAATAGCGATAAGCGATATACCAATACCGCGATAATACTGCAATTCTCAACTTACTGCACCAGACAACATCAAAATCATTAGCTAGCAGGCCATCAGTCCTGCACTAAGTCTGGCCTAGCTGCAAAGCTGAACTCTATCACTTGAAAGAGAAGACAGGAGGTAAGTCACACTCCCTGCCCTTGCCTCCTTCCTGCCTGTGGCACTCCTCTATGCCCACAGCTAGGTGAGCAGAGCAGACAGCTGCACAGGAGAAACAGACTGCGGGACACTGAAGAGAAGGATGTGGAAGAGCAGACACACTGAGAGAAAAGTGTGTCTACCTGCAAGAATGTATCTGGAGCCTGGGGGAGGGGGACACCAGCCATTTTGCAATGTACTCTGCCACAACAGAAAGCTCAAAGACAGGCTCCTAAAAGATCAGCCGGAAGCATTAAGAGGCCAGAGAAGGCCCTATTTTCAAATACATGTTCCCCAAAGCCTTCTGAGCTGAATTCTAAACATTAGCATAGAATGACATATTATTAGCAAGTAATAAATACTAAAATAGTTAATCACCTATCATTATTTAGTAACTGTGGCTGCACAGGAACTTGTAGATGGGTCCATGGCCAAGAAACTTAACTTACAAATAAATACTCTGAGTATTTCTGAATATCTTCCGGAATTTCTTTCTGAACGTAGAGATGTTTACCATCTGCAGACCTGACATTGCTGAAGCAGAAATGTTGTCTGAAAGACTCTACAGAATTGCTCAAGACCAACAACTATTTAAGCAGCTGCAAACAACACCAACAGTGAGAGTGTTTTCCCGCAGTCCTTTACTCACTCACTGATGTCTAGATGCACGAGTTTATGGACCAGTATTTTTCAGGGTTAGTTTCAATTACCATAGTCTTGTGATAGCGTTTATAAGTTAGCTGGCCAAGCAAAGAAAAGCACACCTGAAGAAAAAAAAACATCACAGTCTAGTCTGCTTTGCAGAGTAGATGAATACACCAACAGAAAGTTACTGTGACCTCTACAGCAGACCACAAAGTAAATTCAAACACATTAGGCATCACTGAAATGGTTTGTAGGACAACTTTTGAATGCACAGCACTTTCAAATATCAAAGACCACGATTCCAAGGAAGTTACAGCTCTGGATTCAGGTTACTGCTGACAGTAAGTTTTTATACCGAGTCATCCCTCACTTCACACTTTTTGAGAACCAAAACTTGGCATTGGCGAATATTTAGTACAGTATCCAAATTCCAAGACCTATCAGCACATCAGTAATTACAGCTCTACCCAAAACATACCAGAATACCAATTCAATCATTTTCACTTCAAGAATAAGTAAAAAAAAAAAAAATAAAAATCTAGTGTTGATGTAGCTTAAGGTAATGTCGTTACTTCTCATTCAATATTTACCAAGAGGTATCTTTTTCTTAAACAAGCATAAGAAATCTTCTCTTCAAATCAAAATCCTTTTTAGAAACTAAACCAGACAGAGTATGCCTCTGTCATCAACAATTTCAACTCACCAAAGTCTGTTAGGTCCTAGCCACTTAATGTGTCCTGTCCTCTTTACTAACATGCCAATATTCTTGTCTTCAAAAGTGCTGGTAAACTTAATTAAATAACTGTAGATGAAATCTCACTTATAAATAAGGGTAAATACAATGCTCCCTGGTAAAATTCTGGAAGTACCAGCCAACACTAGGAAAAAAAAGATTCAGATTGCTTACGAGGAAATGAGCTCAATCAAGCAATAACAAGACAGTAAAGGATAATGCCTTGAAATGTCTTCAATAGCGATACTCTGACTGAAAAGGAATACAGTTTAGGTGGTATGGTGATTACTCATGCTAGGTAAATGGAGGATGAGAATGGATTACCCCAACCACTGTCCATTTCAGATTTAGTTAGTATGATGGACAACTATGATCCCTAAAATAGTTATGTAGCCTACATAATTCTTTACATACAAAAGCAAAGTAATCAATTTCTAAAAAAAGAGAAACCAACCAACTGCTCAACTTCATTTTATAAATCAATGCAAAGCTGTGTTTAAAATGGAAGTTCAGAGCTCTTAGTTCTCACTAAGTTTACTAAATTTCTCCTATTAACAATGATACTCTGAAGACCGCCAGTGCATTACCCAAAATTAAATCAAGGCCTAAATTTTATTTCTAAATTCAAAACAGAACATCATTCTTTAGCTGGAACCTAGCATTCCGGGGAGAATCTATTGTTGTTGTTGTCGTTCACACAAAAAAAAAAAAAAAAAAAAACAAAACAACCACAAACCCCAAACCAGCCTACACAAATTAGATCAAGGTACAATAAACAGGTAAACTGCAACAGTTCAAATTATCAGCATTGCACTAGTCTGAACATAGGCCTCTTGAGTTACTTATCTACAGATTTCTGAATATCTGAGACCATTCAATACAGGTTCGAAGCCTGTATTTTAACAGGAAAGGAAACAGTACCCGTTTCCAGGAAAAATAAATTCTTAATTCTTTTTGTACAGGAGAAGCTCCTGCTAAATACACACATAGCACTCCCAGAAGTTTCTTAGTGAAAGACTAGCTGATGAGGCTTATTTACAAAGTTACTCAGGAAGAACACAAAAGAACTAAAAGAGAAATTTTATGAAGGGGATCCAAGAAAGAACTGATAAAAATAGAAGAAAGAAAAATAAGAAGATGATGAAGGAAGGATCAAGGGGAGGACAGAAAAAGAACTAAAATGTATTCACTGCAAAAAGAAAAATTTACAGCCTGGCAGTAGTGACTTCAGCAAATTTCACTGATCCACATATCTGGATCATTTCACGTTATTTTGCTTCATGAGGAACTGCAGTATAGGATCCAGGACCCAACACCACAAGTTTTGAGACTTAATTCAAACAGTAGTTTGTTGTCTGACCTTGTACAAGCCATATGTGTAATTTTTACCTGTGTAAAATGAGGACGTTGGTTACCCACTACTTCTTTAAATTATGAAACGAGCAAGTGAAAAGCTGTATGTAAGCATCAAATAATATTATGCATAACAATTAGAAAACTGCACTAAATTAATGCCAAGTTGCAAAAATGTACACTTTACAAAATTGTGCACACAGGTATTGGTTTTACTTTTTTAAATGCAAACATTCTTTTGTCATGCTTGTATGTCAACTGATGCAGAACTGCAAAAGTGCACGGAAATTTTAACACAAAGCCAAAGAAAAAACTCTAACACAAAATGTAATGTGCAGAACTAGCCACAGATTAATTATTTTGGCTTCCGATAGGTGTTAGTCACTAGAAAAGCAGTTAATACTCAAATTCAAAACAACTTCACCATAGTTGCTTCAGATTTTCCTATGAGGAATTTCGAAGTCATTTTTCTTTAAGTATTTCATTAAAATCCATAAAGGTAAGGAAGTGATGAGCAGGTTCAAACAACAATCTGTAAAATGTAATACCCTTAAAAGTACTTTTTAAAACTGCTGAAAAAAGAATACTCCAGGTCACACTGACCTTTAGGCTAAAGGTCTAAATGGGGGGCTGGGGGGGAACGGGGGACCACAAAGAAATAAAAAAAAAACACCACACAAAACCACAAAAACCGAATGGGAGTATTGTATGCCCATTAAGTTAGCAATAACACAGATACGGGGGGGGTGGGGGGGGGAATCTTGACGATCCTAATACAGAATTCCCAGTGTTATTGGGACTTCCTGAAACTAAACTTTTCCTTACAGTTAAGAGTATGCTGGAGCATCTTAAAAGCCGCGGGGAGGTCAGGCCAACCCCCGCGTTACCCACTCGCCGCGCCGCGTTCAGACGAAGGGACCCCCCCGCGGGAGGCGCAGGGCGCCCCCTAGCGGCCGTGGGGGAGTCCCAGCACCAGCAGTTCCCCCCACACACCCCAGCACGGGGGAACGCTCCCCAAAACAGCGCCTTTGAGGAGCGTTCTTCCGTCACCACAGCGCGAGAAGCATCGCCGGCTTCACTCTCACAAGTACGTCACGGCCATAAACGTGACCGTTTTCGGTTTTCTCGCCGACGTAACGACGCCAGCAGAACTTAACGCTGAACTTCGGCTTTGCAAACTTTCGGTATAGGTCAGAGAGCATCATCCCTGAAGGATGCCTCGCATGTGCCAGCTTAAGAACACACCACATATTAGTCCACTAAAAGTAGCGGTGTGGAGCATTCAGAAGTTTTATGCAAAATATTCCTGCAGGATGCCAGCACATGGGATTTATCTTAAGAAAACACTTTTGCAAGTCTTAAGATATCGCCAGCATCCTTTTAATATCTTTATTAAACAGAATGGTATTATTTTTGCACCATCTACTCAAAAAACAAGTCCCAAAGGGGAAACTTACACACAACAATCTATTATTATGATCAGTGCTTTTCTTTCCTACAAAGTTGGCACATGGAAAAACACCTACAGCTTTAGGAAAGCACATTTTATCTTTAACCTCAAGAATACATACAGCATTTGATTCTGTTAGCGCTAAATATAGCATTTTAAAACAATTTAGTCTGAGCCTAAAGTATTTAATTGGATTATGCTACACATGCAACACCTTAGCTAAAATAAAGTCCAATACCAGGGAGTGGAAGGCATTTGGTTGCAATTATTTACTTTTTTACAACACTCGCAGCTGCTTTATATAGGGATACTTTATAAAAAAATGCATACTATTCAAGCTCAGTAGGTTCCAAGCTTAAAAACAACTTATTATACTAAAACACGCTAGTGATAATGTAACAAATGCTTAAACAATTTGTGATACTTTTAAGTACTATAGACTCTTTTAAAAAAAACCTACCGTATTTACATCATGCTTCCTAAGCTCTAGTAGCACTGAGCTTCAGCAGAATACTATAAATAGAATTTTAAGAATTTTAGCACTTCTTAAAAATAATTTTCAAAGAAGCACAAAGGAAAATAAGGCCTTATAAAAACACACATGAATGAATATTTGTAATATGCCACGCTTAGATATGTACTATAAATTTTAAACATGTATAGGTTTTTTCAGAAAGCACTTAACTCTGGTCACTGATGTCACTGCTGGAAACAGCCGTCATACTGAAGAACCTTAGGAAGGTAAGACAGCACAACAGATAAAAACCTACTTATTAATTCCTCATTCATTTATGAAATAAGTATATGAGTATCAGTGCTGTAACTGGCTTCAATGCACAGGTTTAAAATGGACGTCCAATTGACCAGCAAATGCTGTTCTCTCTTTACTGTTTTTACTCTGCAGTGTAGAGTTTTTAAATTTCTGTCAAGGATCTTTATTAAGAAAAAAAATAAGAATCCTCCAGTTATCTGCATGACACTAAACTAAAGAATACACACATACCCCCACAGGCCTATTTTGGTCTACATTAAAAACGTTTCCCTCCTACTTATTAAGGAAATATTCCACGCTGATATCAAAAGCGATACAGGAGAGGGCAAAAGGGGGGTACAGAGGCGGGGTGGACGCTGGGGGGAAGGTGACAAGTATGTCTTCCTTTTAAGTAAATGGTCTTTCTCCTATTTTTAGTTAAAACAGTGTTTTATACTCCTTATGTCCTATATTTACAACACTATGGCATTATATCTATATATCTCTGGTGCTTTCCTTGGGTGGAGAGAGTCTAAAGGTTATGCTGGTGGAAGGGATTCAAAATGCTTGAAAGCTGCAACACTGCCACTGGCTACCCTATTTCAAAGCCTTAAAATCCACCTGGTGGAAAAACAGAAATGCACACACATCATTAGGAGAGTGAAGTTTTTCTGAAATTTAATATCAAGCGATATTTGAAGGTGAAAGGAAGGAGGAAGGGAATTGACAACTGTTCAAATTTAGTAGAGAAGGGAAAGAACAGAGAGGACGAGAATGAGTAGAAGGGGGCGACAAGGAGGAAAAGAAGTACAGAGAAAGGAGAACAGAAAAGGCGGGGGGGGGAGGCAGTGGGAATGGAAGAAGGGAGGAAGCTAAAGGAGTAGGGGGAAGAAGGGAATGAGGAAGGAAGAAGAGAGGAGCAGGGAAGCTCCCCTTCCTGCCTTCCTCCCTCCCTGGAGAGCCGTGACCAGCTGGCAGCCTCGTACAGCAGGCTCAGACCCTCCCATCGCTCAGGCCTTCATCACCTGTCTGGGACCAGGCACTCCGCTCCCTGCCCTTCCCGCCTCCCCTCCCTCCCGCGGGGGTGCCGAGGGGGCCGAGCGGGGAGGGCGGACGGGGGCCGGCTCCCCTCTCCCCACGCCAGCCCCAGCCCTTTGAACTGGTTACAGCCAGCGGCCGCCGCACCGGCTCGCCGGGCTACAGCCGCCTCCTCCCCCCCACTCCCCTTCCGCCTGCTGGGCCGGCCGCCCCGCTGCGGGCCGCCGGGCCGGCCCCGTTCCCGCGGGACCGGATTCCTCCCCTCACCTCGCGCCGTCGGGATCCGGCTCCTCGGCGGCGGCGGGAGCGGCAGCATTCCCGGGACGCTCTCTCTCCACGCCGGCGCCCCCGGCGGCTTTTCCTTCCCGGCGGGGCTCTCTCCGCTCTCCGGCCCGCAGCTCCCGACGGGCTCCCGGCCGCCGCAGCCCCGTCCCACCTCTCCGTTCCCTCCCCGGCGCTCTCGGCTCAGTAATGGCGGCCGCCGAGCTTCCCCGGCTCTCGCTTGGCTGACGGAGTCTCTCTCTCCCCCTAACTTTACCTCAGCAGCTTCCCTCCCCTCCCCCCTCCCTCCCGCCGCCGCGGCTCCGCGCGCGCCCGCCCGGCCGGCCAGCTGCGCGTGCGCGGGGGGGGGGGGGGGGGGGCGGGCGGGGGAGCGCCTCTTCCTGCTGCCGCTGGATTCCCTGGGAAGGCTGGGAGGGCGCGCGCCGCCGGCCGGCCACGCGCGCGGGCGGGCGGGCGCGCGCGCCGCCCCGCCTCCTCGCCTCCCCGCCCGGCCTCGGTGGCCGTATGGGTAGAGCGCCGGGAGTCGGGAGATTGTAGGGCCCTGGGTTCTAGTCCCGCTTCGGACAGCGAGGCAGGCCGGGACCGCCGCGGAGCGCCCCGCGGTAGAGCAGCTCCGAGGCGCGGCCCTCCCGACGCGGCTGGCTCCCCAGCCCCGCCGGCCTCCTCCACCGAGGGGACGGGTACAGCCAGAGGCCAGCCTGGGCTCCCACCCAGCAGTGGTGCCTCCAAGAGAAGAAAATGGCAGTTGGCTGGGACAGGAGTAAAAGATGCAGAAACGTTGCATCAGTCAGCCCTCTTTGCCTGCTTCTCTCTTGCCTGTAACTTTTCACCATGTTTCCCAGGTGTAGCCAGTGTAACACGGCACTTCTTGCTATTTTTAATCATTAAAAAGGTGAGGCCTGGCAGCAGAGCCCGCTCCGTGGCCTACAGGTGTCACCTGCACGTCACCTGCGAGGGAGGCCTAGGACACGGCTTCCCAAATGATGCCAGCCACGTTGACAATCCATGAGTCAGGCGGAGCTCCCAAACGTAACACGCGCTTTTCGGCGTTATCCCCGCGTGCCGCCATTTTGCTGGTGGCTAGCAGCCGGTGAAATCCCTCTCCCGCCCTCTGAGGCCTCCTGGGTTGTGACAAAGGCCCGTGAAGCATTGGCACGGGGACGGTGTTGCGGCGCGGGTGTCTGTGCTTCTGCCTTCGGAGCTGGGTTTCCACAGTCAGCGGTAGGTGAGGCAAGGGACGCAGCGAAAAAACTAGTAAATAGGTGCTAATCTGTTCTGTCCACTGCAGGGAGCAGGGCATGCCTTATCTCTGCAACCGCAGAAATGCATATTCTATACATCATTGATTACTAAAGATCCTTTTCATGTATAGATACAAAGGAACACATTAATATTTTACTAGCAACCCTATTCTTGGCAAATTGCAAGTTTTGAGCGTTTTACTTGCAACCATAATATTTAATAACAATATGGTTCATTCTGCGCAATTTTACATATTGCATGCACATCTTAAAGTTTTACATGTGAAAATTAGGAAATTAAAAGATTTACAATTCAGATCCTTTCTCATGACACATCGCCTGTAAACTTGAGTTTTTGAGAAAATTCTAACTAGCTAAACCTTTTTGTGTTAAATTTGAGCAAACAGCCTTGTGTGGACACTGCCTTACAGGAGAGTACTTCTAGAAATACTCATCTTAGGTAGGTCCTCACTAAAGAGATGTAAAATTATTTGACAGTGTAGTCACAGCATCTGCTCAAGAGATTTTGCGGTTACATCCTATTTCTCAAAAAGAAAAAAAAAAGGCAAGCTAAACAGGCCTAAAATCAGAACTTAATTTTCATTTGAATTGCCTAATTTTGAGTTTCTTATATTATTTTTTTGTTTGAAATACACACCGTGAGATATTAAGCCCCATTTTACATTACCAGAATTAAAACCTTATGTTCATATGAAAAAAAAAATCTTTTGAGATTTCTTAGCTTAATAAAATAGAAATTTAAAAGAGGGAGATCTGTATCCTTCTGAAACTCTGCATAGGTATTAATTACCTTAAGCAGTTAATGAATTTTCATAAAGTTCTGTCATGTAGAAGACCTTTCATGTAGAAGACCTCTCATGTAGGAATTGATTGTATCACTGACTTTGATCCTGATCTAAGTAAAAAAAAACCCTCAGCAAAGCCAGTAGGCTTACATAGGTATAGGCATAAAAAAAGAAAGTTTAATGAAGCAGGACATAAGCTTGGGAATAGCAGGAAGCCTTTCCCAGCAAGCTCAAACCTGAAGAAAGGACAGCAAGGAGTGCTTCAGTTAGAAGCAGATGGCAACGCCATTACTTGCAGGGAGGGTGGAGATACTCTCTTCACAAGGATGCACCGCAACCGGACAAAAGGCAACAGGCGCGAGTAGCTTCCTGTGATGTTAGTCCCCAGTAGACGCACCGTCGGCTCCAAAAGCAGTCCTTGGTGAATGAAAGAAACAGGTTTCCAGGCAGAATTAGATCAGCTAATTCCTCTTCTTCTGGCCCTAAATATTCCCCCAAAAAAATTAATATAATAGACTGTAAAGCCAGCAATTGATTTTCATATAGATTTCCTCACTTCAGATCACCGTAATAAGAGGAAACTGATGTGCAGAAACTCCATTTGCTTGTTGCCTTCCGGGAAGCATGCAAAGTTCTGGCAG
The DNA here is from genome assembly GCF_964199755.1 of Larus michahellis. NCBI lineage: Eukaryota > Metazoa > Chordata > Aves > Charadriiformes > Laridae > Larus > Larus michahellis. The sequence continues at coordinate 61,503,355 of NC_133899.1, read as the reverse complement.
GCTGCAGTAGGCAGCTTGCTATGATTTTGCAGAGCTTATTAAACATTTTGATTTTGAATAAAGCTGCAAAAAGTCAAGAATTATGGCGAGTGAACCAGCACTCAGGGTTATAAGCAGATTTATGACACCGCGTTTTTCCTACACCTGATGAAATTTATAAGCTTTGCAGTTTAATGTTAAGTATTGAGTAGAGGTATAGACATAGCCCATTTCAGATGTTTATTAAGAAGACATGCAAGGTTTCACAGGGAAAGTGGTGAGAAATTTGCAAATCCATGAGAAAACAGTAGACATACGGGTAGTTTTATGCCCTTATGAGAGCACAATAATTAGAGCTATACGGCTCCTTAAAGACTTCATGTCACTAATAAAGCAATGAAATAAATGAAAACAACTTGATAAAAGTATTTTTTAATATGAAATTTTATTAAAATAGTTCAGAAATATTGGTGAATATTTGTCAGACGAAATCTTTCAAAAAATCTTTTCTGTGACTGAGAAAAATACAGGGAACATTATAACTTAGAGAAGGCGTAAAAATAAAGTATGATAATGAAATCCGGTTAATGATTTAGCTAGGTTAGTGTTTTGTTAATTATACAGAAAGACGTTTCAGAGAAGTGTTTTAGTAAAGCTTGAGAATCTCAGGTCATAAGTGGTGTGCAACATGTGTTATTTATAATGACTATTGTTATTTGAGCATTTTTCTGTTGCAGATTTCCCCTTAGAAACACCCTCATGCTGCAAGAGCTGATTATAAACACAAATAAAATAAGCACCTTCTAGATATCTGGAAGCCTGTGCAAGGCGAGCAAAGAACAGACAGTTTGCTTCTGTCTTTCCTTTTGGACAGCAGGGCCCCAGGAATAGAAAACAGCAGCAGCAGCAATCCGCCATTTCCCAGCCTCTTTCTCTCTCTCTTTCGTTAAGCAGGGCCAAACCAGAGAAGAGTTCATATCTGACTTTCCCCATGCTTCTAGAATTAGGGGATTTCAAACCACAAATCAGATCAGCAATGCACGCCCTTCTCGTGGGTACAGCATTTCCTTAATTGCTTTCACTCTTCCATCATTACTTTCTTTACACCAGTTGGAATTGCAAAGAAAGCAATCTTACCGGTGTACTGAACCAAAAATCAATGTGTTGTTGTTGGTTGTAGAACACGAAATCTGCACGTATTATTTTACCACAAGCTGCTTTTCAGACCTCTTCGCCAACATCCCTCATTAAACAGCAGAACTGCCAGGTCTGTCTCACTTCAAGGAAAAGGCACTGTTTTGCATAAAGTTTAAGAATCAATGTTACAGCACCTTCTCTGTGAGAAAATCTTCACACACTTTGAAATTGTTCTACTATTTACGCTCATGTTAATTCATTGCACTGCGTGTAAAAGCATTTGTATGCGGGAAGAGAGGGCAAAATAGAAGCATAAATACTTAAACCGTCATCTCAAATTATTAAGGAAAACCTGTTTGGTTTCCAATAGGAATTATTTAGATAAATGCATTCACCTACTAAGAGACCCACATCGCTGCATAATTCCATGGTGTTAAAGGGAAAGCTCACCAGCATTATTGGTTTTGTGATCATCAGTACACCTGACAAAACAAATAGGAGGTACAATATTCCCCTTTCTTTACCTTTCTCCTAATCTCTGCCCTTGTTCTTGTTTGGGGGTTTGGGTTTTGGGGTTGTGGGTTTTTTAAACAAATCTGTTATTCATTTTTAAATTTAATGCTACACCGATCACCATTTTTTATTAATTTGGATAATCTACCGTTTCAAAAGGAATGTCAGGAGCATGATCAGTGATTGCATTGAACATGGCTTACGCAAAATCAAACATTTTTTCCCTGCAGTACTCTTTCCCTTAAGGATTCTTCACATAAATACAAAAAGCTATTAATAAACAATCAGTTAGCCATAGATCACTGTTTGGCTTTATAGAAGTGAATTATTTTGGAAACAAATTATGGAAGATTTTCTTCCCTTAAATTTTTATTGACCTTTTTGTGCAGCAGAATGCTATTTTAGCTATTGAAAACTGAAGTGTAAATAGTTATTTGAATATGTCAACGCACTGCTTTATACAAGTTGGCTGTATACAACAGTGTTTCCTAAAATTGTGATTTCATTTAATGATTTCCATGTCAAGATTATTATTATGTACACTCAGAAAATGATGTACTTTTTTCTCATTCCATGGCTTCATTATGGTTTGGTTAAGTGTGACTGACAGAACCATCGTTCTTTCCACATCTGTAAGGCTATCGGGTAGCATCCAAAAGATTTTTTATTGGGTTTTGTTTATTTATTTCTTTATTCCCACAAAATCCATTGGTTTAGATGATATTGCCTAGTAGTGTAGATAAACCATAAAAAAGCAAACTGAGCATGGTCAATACCTCTGCTACTACTTAACAGGTTTTTTGGTCTTCTTCTTATAGATGCCGACACAACACATTCTTGTCATCCTGATCACTCCTGTGGACCAGCGTGGTGGTACATAACCATATTTCTATGTATTACCAGAAAAATATTCACTTCATAGGGGTATAAAAAAGCAGTTTTGAAGGGGACTTTGAGCAGAGCATGTTGTACAAGAAAGATCTTTTTCTTGTCCATCTGTACTCCTGAGCAAGGTACAAAAAATTATGCTCATGGAAGAATAAACTGAAATCTGCCATACAAAAGAAGTCATCCCATGATTTAAATTGGACTAGTGATCAAAACATCCATATCGCACTCCAATACAGGATTGACAGCTACCAGATTCACATAATCAGCTCTTTGTGCCATAACTCCCTGCCTTTTTCTAAACCATGCTAAGTTCCACTCTGCCAATACGGAGTCCACGGCTCCCAAAGACTGGAAAATCCCAGGGTGCAGAAAGATCCAACAGAGCGCGGGAGAGAGGCAGTGTGCAAAGACATAGAATCCAGTTCTACTTCTAAAAATTAAGTGGTAAAGAAAATTAGCCAGACATCTTAGATGTCTTAGTTTAGAAAAAGAAAGGAAAAAAAAAAACCCTTTCAGGGTAAGTTTAGCACCTATGTATATAGTAATGAAACCTAAACACTCAGGAGAGAGCTATTGCCCAGCTCAACATAGAGGAGGAAACAGACGATTGTTTCAGTTTGCTATTTTACTTACAATGAGCCAGTTTTAACTCCTGCTCCAAACCCCTGGCTGCTCTAGCCCAGCCTCAGAGAAGCCTTGGCTTCAGCAGAGCACCGGGCCACCCTTTGCAGCAAGCATGCCCGCAGCATCCTCTCCACCCAACAGAGGCTACTGCTGTCACCCACGCAGCTTTGGATACCAGTTCCTATGGACTTGCTGATGATAACTCGTTTCAGTACAGGCGTCTGTCTGATGAAGGGAGAGGAGGATAGATTTTTTATGAACAACACCTCTTCTGTTGCTTGCTGGCTTGTTGAAATCAGTGAGTGAAGCATTGGGAGCTGCTGAGAAGAGATTACACTTATCACAGGTGAACAAGAAGAGGGCTGCGAGGAGAAGATACCAGAAAAGACTCCTGGGGACAAGGTCATAAAGGAGGCTTGCATTTGCTATCATCATGTCTCCCTGTGTGCTTTCAGACAACTCAGGCTTTTATGTTTAGAGGCACATTGGTTTTAGGAGTAAGGGGAGAAGAGAGAGTTGGAAGTAAGAAGATTTTTGTGATTGCTTTCTGCTAAGTAATTAGTGTCGGTATATTTTTATTTCAGAGGCCTCGGGGATAATAGAGCTTTAGGAAATGGGTGGATTTCAGTTGCCTGTGTGCTTTACCGCTATAATTGAGAATTTCTTTTTCTAAAAGGGGGAAAAAAAAAAGGTGCTAAATGTGCCTTGGGAGAGGTGATGGAAAATATTATGACACTAGTCAAGATGATTGCAAACACGGTAAGGCTGAAATGTGTTCAGCTGACCTAGCTAAGCATGAATAATACATCACTTCATTTGACTACAATATTACTGGTCAAATTCCAAACATAACAAGGTGATTTCAATAACCAAGTTGTTATGGTATCGGATACTAACAGTTTAGATGTTACAAGAAAAATATGCTAAAATACTAAGTTTCTAAAGAAAGAGTACTAAGCTTTGTGTTTCAAAGCAGGCTTCCTTATAGGGCGAGCACCTTTCCTTCTCTAATAAAAAGTCAGAGACTGCAGTTTTTAATATCAGAAAAGGAGCAGTTTCCTCCAAATTACAAACATCTGAGGACATTTAAAGGCAACAAATTCTACGAGAAGGAGTGGGGGGGACCTTCATTTTACCAACAAATTACAATTAGAAAGAGATCACACCATTGATTATATTGACTTCCACTACTGAAACTATACTTTTAAAGATATTTTACTTATTTAGAAATTGTCTTGAACAGCAAATCTAATAGAAATAAAGAATGTTGACCAGCTACCAAGAAGTTGATTGTAGGTTGCAATACTTTCAAGCCAAATTACAGTTATAGGGCTGTACCTCCCAGCATCCTCCCTCCCCGGATGTAAAGGGAGAGCTAGGAAAGAAATATGCTGGAAAGGATTGCCAGATCTTGCGCTGAAGGTTGGAGAGGCTGAATAAGCTTTTGTTTTGTATACATATCAGAATCCTGGGCAAAGACAAACAAATACAGCTACGAAATATGTCCTCTGGAAGTCTACTGTTTGTACATATGTGTTCTGGTTTTTCACCAAAAGTGTGTGTGGCTCTTTTTTTAGTATAAAGAACACAGAACAGCCATTATTTTTCCTAACGGGTGTTAATTGCCTTCAATAGATACGCAGTTCTGTTCTTTTGCTGAGTGGTAGGAATCCAATATGCAGTCAGATGAGATTACATTAGGAGAATTCAGGCCATTTGAGCTCGCAGTAAGTTAACAAAACATTAAGAACATTTACTCCTAAAACTTGGATTCTGAGCTGTGACTCCGAAATGGGTTCTATATGCCTATGCCAAATACTTTACATCTAAATCACAGATTAAAATACATATGCATGAAAATAGTCAGTTGAGCAAATATGTCTTCAAAGGTGTTGCCAATAAAAGCCCAAGCTATTATGCACCTACAATAAACAGGAAAAGATCTTTTTTGTCATCGTAAAATGAGTTAATGGATTCATATGAACACATTTAAATGCAAATTTAAATTTATTAATATAATGGAATTTTTGACGTTATTTTGTACACCTCCCCTTTTTAAGGTAATTTCTGCCATGAAGTGTAACAGCCCTAAGTTAGAAGGAAAAAAAAGCAAAACCTTGGGGTCTTTAAATCTTTGGTGTGAAGAATGTGTTTTGGAGTCCTGGACAACAGCAAACAAATACAACTATGGAATATATCCACTAGAAACATTTTGTTCCTGCACGTGTGTTCTGTTTTTTTTCACCAAAAGTGTATGTGACTCTTTAGCCTGTGTGAAGAATGCAGAACGGCCATGTTTTCATAATAGATGCTAATTGCCTTGAATAGATATGCAATTCTCTCCTTTTGCCCAGTGGTATGAATTCAGGATAGCAGGCCCATTCTTCCTGTTCTCTATATATAGACTTTACAGACTGCAGTTAAGAGAACTACTCTACTGAGCAGGAATAATTTATGTGCATATACATTTATGGGGATTGTCCTGCTAAAGAACCACATAGACATTTTTCTCATTTGGTATCTGAAAGTCATTCTTTACCATTAATTTCAGGTACGTTTTTTTCTTGGTGATTTTCTTAGTTCCCAATATTTCTTCCTTGGAAATTTTTATACTGTCTTTTCCAATTGCATGATTATTATTTTTTTATAGATTGGTAAAGTTGAGAAAAGTCATAGGATCAAATTTTGATCTGTTTGGTACGAATGGCAAAATTTCCATTGGCTGCCCAAAAGTCACGATTTACCTGACTAGGTGTTGCAGAAACAGAAGTAGTGTCAGAGTACCTTGTGTAGGTACGCTGTGCTGACAAAAGGAAGTTTAAAAAGAGCCAGAGAAGAGGTTCCTTTCGGGTGGTTCTTTCCTATTTGAAATCTTAAAATACTTTCCTCTTATAAAAAGGACGTGTTTGCCTGGTTAATATGACAAGCAGTGCTTCCACTGTGATCTTTTTTTTTTCTATGTTCCTGCCTTTCCAGTTACGTACGCGTGCGCACACGCTCTCACAAGTACCACATCAAATGGTACAGCGACTGGCTGCAAGGCTCTGCTGAGAAGGTTTTGTTACTAAACAGCTGCTCTCCTCCTTCAGCATTATTCATGAGCCTGGCAACTTCTTCCCCTTCTGACAGTGAATCTGTTGTGCACATGAAAGAGGTGTGGCACTCCTCTCCAGCTTTGAGCCCATGAATAAGAGAAAAATGTGGTGTTTATTAAACAGTAGCTATCATTATTGCCATTTTGTTATCTTATAATCTAATCCTTCTTTACAAAGTTCCGTCTTAATAGGACTGAAAGGAAAACGGAAAGTAATCTTGTTAGGTGATAGATGTATTTATGAACCATAAACCTTATCACATCAAACAACTAATATGGCACCAAATTGCTTTTGCAATTAGGGGAATTTTTAGTAGAACAGAAAATTAAACACATTTCAGTCATTCTGGGTATTCTGAGGTAAATCAAGCATTGGCGCTGTGTTCATAACTTTCATATAGATTTGCACATGTATATCATTTAAATTAGAGAAGCTCCAACAATGCTATCTTGTTAAAAAAGCCAAATATTTTTTAAAAAATCAGTCTCTTTTCAACATTCATGTGTCTGAAATTTTGGACACCATAGCTATAAGCAAAAATAAGCACATTCCTCAGATTCCTGCTCGCAAAAGTCATCTCTGCTCCTAGGAAGTTCCTTGGACTTCTATTGTGCCTGGCAAACAAGTCAGATTTTTTAACAAAAAAGAGTAAAATTACACAGGAAGTGGTTTCCATGATCAAAAAATGTAATAAATATTATTTACTCATAAAAATATATGGAAGGAATTTCAAAACTGCTAAATGTAATTTAATACAGTCCAGAAGTGAAGTAATTAATATTTTATAGAAATGTCTGTATTTCAAGACACATTAATCACACAGATTGCATTTGGAAAGCTGACTGGTTGATTTTGCTCTTTAAAAAAAGAACATTTATTTTCACTTTTCAAAAAGCATCATTTTAGCTTTGCCTGAAAAATAAAAGTAACAGTTAATTTCTATTTTCAGTTAAGTACATTTAACTGTACTTAACTGCTGCAGGGCAGGTCATTTTTGCTGAGAAACACCCAACAGGAATCCATCCGTGTCCTTAGTCTTCGCTGGGTTCAACTAAGTCTCCTGTTTAGTCAGATGTTTGCCAACAGCTCCACTAGGATCCGAATTTCTCCCATCGTGCATGTATACGATTCTTTAATACAGTGAGATGCAAGCAGTGAGTGGCAAATCATCCCCAGCAGAGCTGAGCCAAACCTATGTCAGGAATACAGCTACAGGAAGAACTCTTACCCAGATACTTACATGGTTTCCCCGCGTCACATTGGGATATGCAACCCAGTATGGCCAAACAATGAAAAAAATCAACTCTCCTTTCAGCTGCCAAAAAACCCCTTTCTCCCTCAGGAGAGGTAACCAGATTCTCCGGCATTTGCCACACCTTTCTACGTCACATGAATTGCTGACATCTGCCTCAGGCTTTTAAAATTTCTTTCAAGAGCGCTCTGCAGGAGTTATAGTTGCTGGTCACGGTACAGAAGCATGTATTACTTTTGCTGTTAAATTGCTATGTGGAATCAACAAATTGCTCCGGGACAGATTTTAAAAATAGCAATACATATATAAAACAGGACACAAACATATCCAGAAAAACCCTATCAACCTACTGTCAGATCCCTTGTGTTCCTTTAGGAATAAGAAATCCTGGACTCTGGTTCCAGTGCTGTAAACCATTTTCCTTCTTTTCTTTTTCTCTAGCAATTGTCTAATGTAGGATGGATAGGAAAACCAGCATTTCAGCTAGCGTCCTAACCACGATGTCAGGCTCTTCTTTACTCTCTTAGTGGCCATGTAAGTCTTTCCTTCCTTTCTACCTGGTGGCACAGCTCCAATAGAAAGCTCCAATGGAAACACTTGCCTCTTGTCTGTGGTTTGAATCTTTCCATGGAAATAAAGAAGTTTGAATAGTCTCCATCTGAAGAGAAAGGGTGAAGACGACATTGAACATATACACTTCTCTGTTTCCCTAGATGACTTTCCACTGTGCTCAACTCTTTGAAGTAAGAGGTGGAGGTGCGTGTCCTCTAAGGTGGGTTCCCTAACTTCCTTTGGGCACCTTTCCATCACTCTCCGATCACCGGATGGTGCTTTCAATTGCAAGTCTGCATGAATTGCTAAGGCGAGCCTGAGTATTTGGTCTGGTGGTGGATCCCATCCTTAGCACCAGATGCCTTAAACTTAAAAGTTGTGGCATCTAATTTATAGGTGCTTTTGCCTTTTACTGTAACTAATTCTTCATTTTTACAGCTCAGATTTTCAGCTCAGATCCACAAGCAAATTGCAGTGTCATCTCTCAGGTTTTTGTTAGGCTTCATTAATTTCAGAGCTGTAAAAAGCCTAGAAATCGTCAGAAAAATGCAGGGTCGTACTCTTGCTATCATTATCTTTCTTTAAGGTAATAGGTTTGAACATCCCTGTATGTGTTAACTTTCTACACGTTGGTAATTCTTTTGAGCCAAGTTTGACATGTGAAGTTTGTAAAGTTAAGCATATATTTCAGTGATTGCAGGGTCGCAGCTTCTCCCCATGTAATGGATAAGAGGAAATGACATTAAAAGAAATAACATCCATCATTATTTTTCCATGCTTTTATTTTCCTGGCATGCACTTAAATTCCAGGTAGGCACTTAATAACTAGATAGGTAGATAAAGTGGCTTTACTAAGATATGCCATATATAGAAGAATGATTATAGTTTCCACTGGTACATCAAGTCTATAGTAAACAATGCATAGCAACACCTACAATACAAAAGTTGTACTTTTTCATTCCATTTTCTAAGAAGGAAGATGTCTACCTTAGCTGATTTAATTTCAATTTGGTAGCTGTAAACTATAGATTGTGTTGTGAATTTCTTTAACAATCCTGACTGGACAATCTGAACAAAGAAAAGCTAGTAATTAATTGGCTTTAAAAAAATTTTCAAAAATTTGCAAATATTTTACAAAAAATATTGAAGACAGACCTTTTAGTAGGGTGTGTTGCAATAGGACAAGGGGTAATGGTTTTTAAATAAAAAGGGGTAGATTTAGACTAGATGTAAGGCAGAAATTTTTTACTATGAGAGTGGTGAAACACTGGCACAGGTTGCCCAGAGAGGTGGTAGATGTCCCATCCCTGGAAACATTCAAGGTCACGTTGGACGGGACTCTGAGCAACCTGATCTAGTTGGAGATGTCCTTGCTCGTTGCAGGGGAGGTTGAACTAGATGACCTTTAAAGGTCTCTCCCAACCCAAACTATTCTACGATTCTGTAGATTTACAAATACGTGTCCTTGGAAGATGATAGGAAAATTAATTCCATTGCACAAAGGTTTACCATTGTTTAGTGTTCTTTTTGGTTTGGGGTGGGGTTTCTTGTTTGTTTGTGGTTTTTTTTCACTGTGTGGTTACTGTATTCCCTTTCATTTGCTTTTATAGTTGAAGTGAGAATACTCTGAAAACAAGTTGCTCTACTGCAGTTTTCATAAATCTTAGAAAAATAGTGTGCTTAATATAACATTCATACTTCTGAGTAAATCAATAAGAAAATCACTACCAACTGTTTTCATTTCCAAAGTTCCAGGATTCAACAGTAACTTGAGAAGCTAAGTCAGTAATATTTCAGTGTATCTATCATTTAAATAAATGTAATCTGTCAAGCAATTGCTATATGTTGTCCTGTGTCAGGTAAGGTTTCTCCTTAGTTCTTGGTAGTTTTCAAAAATACCATAGTCATCTTCTTTATTCTTCTTTTAAAGGGGCATTTTTAATAAATCTTCCAGAAGTATGTAAATCTATGGGGTTTTTCGAAGCAGGATAGTCTTAGGGCATTTTAATAACATATATACTGTTCTTACAGCCTTTTACATTTTAATATAAATGTTAGCAGTTTAATTCAGTTCAGACTATCTGTTTATTTTTATGCTGTAATCTAATTGAGCATTTTCACTCCATTTCCTCTCGTTCAGATTCCTTGGTTGTTGGTACTACAGATAGAGTGCTACCTTGATATGGAGACTCAATTTTCAGTTTATTTCTTTGAAACATAAGCTCTTTAACTCTCTTCCCTGTTTGCTAATTAAAGTCCTCCAAAACGTACTTCCCAAACCTGAAGAATTAGGTCCAGGTCTGGCATTAAAAGGGGTCTAGACACAGCCTGCCTGGGAAGCGCTGCAAAAACTCACTATCACTTCCTCAGCATTCAAAACGGTGCATAATTTTCATGAGTAAGCCATTCTGCTATGTGGCACAAGTAACATTCAAAATTACTTAGAGATAAGGCAAAGCGTTCGTTTATAGGAATACTTCCTCTTGCTGAAATTGTAATCACAGGGATTTTAAAGTGAGGTGGTTCAGCTGTTCAAAATCTCTTGCTTCTCCCCACAGTTAAGATTTTTGAGTGAGTTGATGTCACTTTCAATACACTTGGAAAATAGTAAGGTTTTTTTATATGCTACATTTTGAAAATAAATTGATGGACCATATAATCCTGAAGAACTACTCGACTGTAAAGATTTCCTCAGTCCCTCCGTATAGGTTGAGGGTCCTGTGGCTGCTTGCCGCTCTTGCCCTTTAATATGTTGGCAGAAAGTGCAGAAGTGGTAGTAGGGAAAGTCAGCACAAAGTGATGTAATGCGAAGGAACCTGCTTTTGCTGTAAATTAAATTCCCATTTTCCTAAAAAGAGAACCGTAGTTCACTGGTCATAACATAGACCAAAAGCCTCTGATTGTCAAATCCAGGGTTTAAGACCCGCACTGTTAACAAATTCCTAGATAGTTCCATATATTACAGAGGAATAACAACTTAATGATACACTAAGTATTTTAACAGTACCATCAGCCATCAGCTTGCAACTGACCACGTGAGACCATCGCTATCATAACATTGAGCCAATTTTGGCAAAATTCTCATCTTAAAAGGTGAGACAATACTGTAGATGAGCAAAGTAAAGCTATGTTCCGAAGTTCTCCAAACAAATTTTGAAGATTTTTTTTCCACAAGCATTTCTTTTAAAATGCTAATAAAATCAGGTTTCTAGTGGGATTGCTTAACACCTTCAAGGATCTATGCTGAACAAAGAAAGCCTACTTTTGGAAAGAATTAACATATCAGGAAAGGAATTTCTATTCTTGTTTTTTAATCACTTTCAAAAATCATACAATCCTGTAAAACCACATTCTGATACTGTCACCTCTAGCAGTTTTTATCCAGTATTTGACATTGACATAGTTTTCACAACTTTATTTTCAAAAATAGAAATAGTGAATGTCTCAGAAAAGAAAAAGAAAACTGGCTCAAGCATAACCTGCTGAAGACGGCAGCACAACGTACGCTAACAGAAAAGAGCAAAACACTTAACTAAAACCTTATTTGAACTCTAAGTAGGACAGTGTCCTTTTATTTGTCAAAAAGTGGTTAGCCGGGGAACTTACTATCTCCTCCTGATAATCAGCAAGAGAAATAGTAAGTAACATTTTCTACTGTCTCCAGATTCCTAGAAGAATGCGCATATTCCTTTCGTATGAGGACTTTTCAGCCATGATGTAGAAATGTGACCTTTTTTGCTCCTACTTATGTTTTTTATCCAAGAATGCTTAAAACCTGCAGGCAGTACAAAACGCTCAGTAGCTGCTTTTGAGAGCACTTCACCTGAGGTGCAGGCAGCTCTGTATTTTTACGTTCAAACAGTTCTTTTTTTTCTTGCAGCCCCCATAGCCTGGCAGCAGGGCTCTGTCCCTGACCTACTGTCACAGCAGTATTTGTCAGGTTGGATTCTTCAGTCTACTAAGCCTGGATTAAAGGGCGTCTAAAGGTTTGCAAATGACTAGGCTAAGGAGACTCACTGGCCTTGTTCCAGGCAGTCCTTGGAAGACAGCAAGCAATGGCTTCCCCTTCTTCCAGAAGCTACCTGAGGTCAAAGCGACACAAGCTAGAATTCTTCCATAAAAGCAGAAAAACTACAGATCTTGCAACCAGCCACTGATCATGGAGTGAATGGTACTCCTGGTTTACTCTTCCATCCCCAAACTAATCTTGACAAGTCCCTGTGGCAGGGACAGCAAGGAGAGACACGAAGCTGCCTTTGGGGCATCTCAGGATTCCTTCATGCCAAAGGTACCCTTAATAGCACATTTAGAAATGCACCGGAGTTACTTTCTGCCATTTTAAGATGCACAGGGGATCTGTCAGGATGATGTGCAGATCGCAGCTGGAAGGTCAACAGACCTAAACCATTTTTTTTTTAGCTGTCGCTCGCTTACCTGGCAAGAGGTGACTCAGAAAAAGGATCAAGGTTCATGGCAGACAACATCTGAATACGAGTTCCAGTGCAGTGCTTTAAGGTAGGCTTTGTGCAGGCAGGGGATTACCTTCAGTTATCCGCTCTCGCTGGCCCTGCTTTGAGCAGGACACTGCTCCAGACGAGGTCTGGAGATCCCTTCCAAATGACATGATTCTCCAATTCTACGAATATCAATCAGTACAATAGTACTGCTAGTACTTCTGAACTCACTTTTGCTAATGAAAATACTAGAAAATCTATACACCCTTTCAGAATTTGCATTTTAAATCAGAAGGACTTTGGAAAAGAGTTGCAAGCTTGGGCAGAAGTTTGGAAAGCCTGTCTTGCACTGTATTTTTTACTTCTCCGGTGTACTTCAGAAACAAAATAAGAGCTGAATTGTTTATGCGCTCTATGTATTTGCAGCGGAGAAGATCTGGATGGTAAGGGGCTCTTAGTCTAGTAGTCAAGAGAATAATGATTATACGTTGCTGACTTTTTTATTTCTGTAATCTATTCCTTTGATGGGAAGTGGTATTTCAGAAGAACCAAGAAAATTACAAATTTCAGTACAAGGTGGCAAAAGTATCTTAAAAGAAAGAAAGAAGATCAATAGGAATGTGGGGAATTTTTAAGATATAAGAATATTTCATTTCAACATTTGCTAAATGTTTTTCAGAATTGCTTCAATTTTTTCATTTGGGCACTTTTAAAATGAAGGCTTAAGCCTTCTCTGTAGCACTTTTAATGAGAAGCTGAAAAATGTTTTAGAAGAAGAAAGCTTAAAAGAGTTTATTTAGCCAGTTGAAGAAATAAATTAATTTTCATTATAGAAAAGACATTATGAATTAGCCCAGAATATTCATACGTTTTTTTGTCTCTTTGAAAACAAAAGCCAATCTATATTTTCCCAACATGAGCTTCCATCCATATTTTATGCAGCCTTACTGGCACATTCATGGGATTCTAGATGGATTATTATCCTGTGTCTATTGAAAGAAAAACTCCACCACTTGCCCAGCTTAAGTAAGAGATACAGTGGATGAAAATTATCAAGCTAGATAACTGGGAAAAGAATCAAGGTGCAGATATTTAAATATAACAATATTTAATCTTTAGAGTAGCTTACCAAAGCATGTGTAATTTTCTATGCAGACAAGATTTTATTCTTCTTTAAAATATGCTCTAGTTCAGTTAAAGTTATGGCCTGTGCTATGAAGGACCTGAGACCAAATGATACGGTTCTCCTCTGGTCTTAAAAAATAAATCAATGAATCTGGCCAATAAAATTCAGCATCGGAGGATTCTCAGCAATCAGCCACAAGTGCTGAACCACTTATTGTAAGAGACTAGAGCAAGTGCTTCTCTGTTGATTTCTCTGTTGTTTTTCACATCCAAAATTGACCCTGTCAAAATCAAATCTCAAGCTCCCATTTCCAGAAAAGAATGAAAATGGAACACAGTGCAGATAGGGAATCACCTAGAAGAATAAAAAGGTTTATTTTGTGACTAAGCATTACATTAATAGCAATAGATGTTTACATCAGACTAGTCCTGCAAAGACTTGATGCTCCGTGCCGGCTGGAGACTTTTCTTCATAGCACAGTTACGGAATTTCACACTCTACCTTCATTTATTCATGCAAAAATGACTAACATTACCATTGCACCGCAGGACTTCATTATATTTTACTGCAGATGTTTATATTCGTTTAGCTCTGTTTATTATTGTGGCAGTGTAATGTATACTTTTGAATATATTAATCACAGCTGTAATGGGACATAAAGGAAACAGAGTATGTTCCTGTAATAATATATTGGAAGTTTAATTTCAATTTAATATGCTCTAAAATCAGACAAATTATAGATACAAAGCATTTAATTAAACAGATTACTCTGTCTGTGCCCATTGTGTCTCTGTTAACAGCACACAGATGCATATATCACTTGCCAGACCCAGTTCGGTGCCCTGGCCTTGGCAAAGCCCATCGGGATGTCCATCCCGTGCTTCGGAAGGAGCACCCTGAGCTATCCCACGGGTCTTTGCAATCTGCAACCAGAAGCTTTTCTGCTATGCAAAGTTCAGTACACTCCCCTGCCTCAGATATCTCCTGTGATCACCCCAGTGCATTCTAAATAATCTAGATGTCATGTTTTGCTGTCCTTCAGGCTCCATCCTGAAACTGAGGGGCAGCCCAGCCCACTTTAGGGTCACCCTCTGTCTCCATCAGATGGCTAGGCAAACTGGGATCAGCATGCCTCACCTGACCTCTACCATGCAGAGGAGAAGAGCAAGCCTGCCTCTGCCTCTAGACCAGGCTTCAGGTATAGTCCAAAACAGTCTCACTTTTTTAGAGTGCCAGGCACGGACAAGAGAAGCTAGCACCAACCACGCAGCACTCCAGACCTGCCATGGCCAGAAGTCTTTGTTAGCTATTGCAGTGCCTGGACAAGGATGAAGGATACCTGTGTACAATGTGAATCTAGTGTTAGACATTCCTCTCTGCGGGAAAACTGAGGAACCTGCTTTCTTTAAATGTACACCTGCAGCCAAGTTAACAAGCCAATCTAGGACGCCTGCAAAGGGTGCTTCTGTGTTTTCTCACTTTCAAGTGGCTCAGCTACCGTGACCAGTTACACTAAGCGAGTTCCCTTCCTCCTGTCCAGATATTCTGCCCTTTTTCAGCACACACAGCATGGCGCTCCCTTCCTGACAGCAGAGACATTCGTGATGTCGAGTTACCTACCTGCCTTGCAGATGGCACCGTCCTTGGGCTATGAATCATATGGCCCTAACTAGTCTGTCAGGGTCCACACAGGGAGTTACCAACAACACTCCCTTCCCAAACTTCCTTATTCTCAGATGATACACGTTTGGGAGCCGTACTAATGGAGTGCTTCACCAAGGACCTGGCAGCATGGGGAGCTAGGAGACAAGTGGGTGGGACATGGCCCTTATCCAAACCTGGCACATAACCCTGCTGTTGTCCCTTTGCCTGGGATCACTTCCACAGAAAGAAAGCAGCAGTCACCAACTTGTCCTACTGTCCCAGTGGGTATCCAGGAAATCCCTTTCTCCTTCCCAGAGTTATTTGATACTGCACAGAGCCGTCCCGTTTTGCTAGTGAGCTAGCAACAAGGCGGTGAAGCAATCAGAACATGACCAGAACCATGAGTAGAAAATCCCCCAGGGGAAGGATGCTAACTTGTGCCTCAACAAGCCCGTGACTCAAACCAAGGCCAGAAGGAGCGGGAGGTGCCTGAGAGGATGTCTAGCTAGGGTGGAGAGGGCCTGATCATGACCAGATCGTGCCATGTAATCATAACACAGTCCTGCCAGGTAATTGTTTACCAATCTGAATGGTGTGTTTGCATTCAGCAGTTGCGTAGAACAACTTGAACGTGCTGCCATGGCAGCTAATCCAGGCTGGCATAGAAGGGGGAAGGAAGGTTGCATGCACAACTCATCTGCAGGTGCCTGGGAAGATCTACGTCCCTTGGGAAAGCAACGCCTTCTAGCACTGCAGTCAGCCACAGCGGTAACCTGGCTGTGGCACAGCTTGCTACCAGATGGAGTTGCCAGCCAACCTGCTACACCTACCACTGCTTCTCCCCACCACAGAGAATGGCTCCATCCATGAACAATCCAGAATTCCCCTTTGTCCAGGAGAAGCGGAGAGCAGATGGATGGGGAGGGAGTGAGTTGTTTCTGAAACTCTCCCTTTCTTCCCAAGAGCACTATGTCCTACCTTTGCCTTTGTCTTTGTCTGGCTAGAACTTGCCCATCATTATCAGATGACCCAAATCTAAGCAGAGCGGTCTCCCATCACCTACACAACACTTGCTCCCCACTCCCAAAACATTATGCATACTCACACAACTCAGCTCCTCTCCAGATGTTCAGTTGGTCCATGTGTCCTGGTTTTAGTTCCTTATGAAGGGAAGAGTAGGACAAAGCAGCTACAGGTGGTTCTCATGGATTCTGGACCCTGTCTGCAAAGGTGAGTGTCGTCTGCAAAGGTTAGCGTCACAGATGTGGATACTTCTTTGGACTTAAAGCGTAACTCTTCCTTACTTTGTGAGCAGCCAAGCTAGGGCAACTCTGACATGCTCAGAATACAGTCCTGTCTGGCAGCCCCCTTGCCAGAGCAGTGAAGAATCCTCATAGAGATGAATCTCTTCTGAGCTTAGGTTGCTCCTAGATGTTTTGCTACTTCTCTGGTGCCAAATAGGTGGGACTGAGTGGCTTTTTACAATGCGTACCTGAGAATGGTGAATGTGTGCAAGGTGTGAGGGCACGGTGGGATTTAAGGACCTATCAAGAGTTGGCAGGCTTGAAAGTGAGCTGCACCCAGTTATGTTGCCCGGTTTGTAGGGAGCACTGGGATGCCACTGGGCGTGACGTGCAGCACCTCTACCTGCACCAGGTTGCCTTAGAAAGGGAGCCCAGGGTGCACTCCGGCACACCTCGGTGCCTAGGCAATGCCGATTATCGGCGCTCTAGGACTCCCAAAGAAAATCCACAATGCCCCAGTTTGGCAGAACAGATGAACTCTGAAAAAACGGTGCTGCTAAAAACGTAGCACACTGTCATTAGGAAAAATAAGTCTGACCACAAACTTCAGGTCAGACTTGTCTGTCTCTTGCTGTCTGCCTGCTGCCACCTGTTCAAACCATGCTTTGGGTTCTGGATGTGAGCTGGGAAGTAGGAAGGGAGGAGGCCTGACACTGAGAAAGGACAGCTCTTTGTGCCTTTCCCCTCTCTTTCCTCACCATGTGAATCATTTGCATTTGCCAAAAAAAACTGCCAAAGGGAATGAAATGTTAGGACGAAGTGAAATAACACAGGAACTTACAGCAGAATGCTGTTCAATCACAGTCAGAGCTAGAAGGACCTTCAGAATAAGCGTATTGTGTTCGAAGAGAGCCATGCTAATTCTTTGTTGATACGATAGACAGGGCTGTAGCAGAGCTCCAGATGAAAACAAACTTCTAGGCTATGCTGATGTTATATACACAAGCTATGAAAAAAACATAACGCCAAGAAAAGCGTGACATTATGTGAAAACAATCCATATAAATCTTTCATATTGTATATATCCTCTCTGGGAAGCGTACAAAGGATATGTGGTATGTCTAATGTATTGCTGAATTGAATATTCTTTTATGTTTATTTTCTAGCAGACAGGTACAGCATACTGAGTTTATAAACTGAATTTTGCTTTTCAGGCTTGTGAGTTCATAATATGTATGTAAGGTATTTTCACTGTAAAGATACTGAAGACAAACTTGTAACTTGTCTTACAAAGACGACTTTGAAATGAAAAAAAATATGGGACAAAATTGTATCTTTTTCAAATTCGTTGTTATTAATTTTCACCAAAAGTGCAGTTCATAATTTGAAAAAAAAGAAAGGATATGAATAAGTTTCTGGACATTCAAATAAACTGATATGACTCAGCTGTATCACACTCCAGTTAGTAACAGTTATAGGAGTTTTGTTCTGCAGATATTGCTATAATCAGGTAAACTTCTTATAACAAAGGCTTAGCAGTACTTTTTGTAGAATAGCTCTAAATAGCTGGCAATTGACACAGTACATTTTTGAAGATGATCTTGAAATTTCCTTGAAGTTGGCTCCATCAGAGAAAAAGAAATTTGACAGAGGGGAAACAGAAGAGGCAAGAGATCAGAAACTAAATGAAAGATGGTCAACGGTTGGTGCAGGAATCCTCCAGAAAAGTAAAATGCTGGATTCACTGACCTGCTCCTCTGCCTGTTCCCTATCCCTTCCTTGAAACGTTCATGAGTTTTCCCATGCTTTTCTACTGTAAAGAGAGAAACCCGCTCAGCTTCTGCTTGCGGACTTCCTCAGTTGCCATCGCTCTGATTGCATTTGCAGTACTTCTATTGTAATAGAAGGTGGCATAAAAATGAAATGCAGAGGAGAGACCAACTCTTTAGACAGGACGTTGTAGCTATGAGGCATTCATTTTCTTTCTTCTAAGGCAATCACGTTGTTTGTCAAACACAGTATTTGAGTCTTTTCCTACTGAAATAAACTCTCACAAATTTACATAGTAAAGCAGCTTTGAACTTTCAGCCACACTATCAGTACAGGAATTTTTTTCTGTACCACATGCTTAATTTTATCATTTTCTTCACTGTAACTGGTTGATTGTGAAACTATGGTCAGATTAGGAAGTTTGATACAGACTATTTAAATTTAAATGGATTTCTCTGACATTATAAAAAAATTTGCTCTAAGTATTGACTGTAAACGCTACAGAGCTCTAGATCATTTCCCCTGGGAATTTTTTAGTATCCTTCCAATTAGTCAGTCAATAGGATGTTCTTATAAACATGATAGTTTATTCTTCTCTAGGGATTTCCTTCCACGCTCTTCATCCAAGATGTTTCCAGAGGAGGAAGAAAGCTTTTAAAGCATCTACTCCCCCAGCACAGCATTTATGATGACTAATATGCATCCCATGCTATGAATGATAAAGAAGAAACCGGGCAGTGCTTTGCTCTTTTCTTTTAAAAATATTTCCTGCATTTTATTTCCAGTCAAGTCTCTCTTTTGGTAATACTCAGACAAATGACAATGGTAACCAACTACCATCACTGACTTCCACCAAGTATTTTTCTAGTGATGGTAA
Organism: Larus michahellis; assembly: GCF_964199755.1. NCBI lineage: Eukaryota > Metazoa > Chordata > Aves > Charadriiformes > Laridae > Larus > Larus michahellis. The sequence goes on along the minus strand of NC_133899.1, from coordinate 61,484,197 downwards.
AAATTACACATATTTCCTAGTTACCTAATTTAATATAAATTCTTATTCTCTCTACTGCATAAACACAAAGTTTCTATTATTCATATCAATACTTTTTGTTATTATACTTTTTTATTAGATTCTAATGCCCCCCCATATAAAGTAGGCTGTAACTGTATTTACATTCCAAAATATATGTAAATTTGCATGCAGAAGATATATAGAATACATATCCCAGACACTTCAGGTGATTCTATTCACAGCAATTTTTCTTCATTCTAGGGAAAAAGTCTAACAATAGAATCATTAAAAGGTCCTTCAGGCAGATAACTGTCTTCTAATTACATGAATATATATAGTTTGCATTATTTTACTTAAATGCAATATATTTACATAGGAGTAAATTCCTCAGTTAAAATAAAGGCCTGTGAAAAATTGGATGTATTCAGTCCTACATTATGCATTTTTCTTTCACAGAAAGAAAATACAAACTGGTACAGTTTTTTTCTCATACCACTTCCATTGTAGATAGGATGGATGCCAGGAGCTTGGATCCCAGGTGATGAGGACACTCATGCTCTTGCTGCTGAGGGTGACCCACCACAGTCATGCCGAGAGCGCCATACTCTGCCGTGTGTGTTGGCCAGTCCCTTGTAGTGCGATGCCACAACTTTACAATCTGGTCTCACAAAGATGGCTGTAAATTCTGGTATTCAGATTACTATGACAATATCATCATGCAGGCTTGAGCCAAAACTTCCTTATCCCCCCTGTGGTGGCTTGGTCAAGAGGGGCGACTCAGGCACAGCTGGGGAGGATTCAGAGGTCAAAACCAGCGCAGCTCAAAGCCTCCTGCTACAGGCAGTGTAGCACCTGGCTCGAGCGGCATGGAGCAGTGGACTTTGGCCCACACATGGCTAATATCAAGAGTCAAGAACAGTCATTGAGACTGCTATTTTGTGTCATAGATAATCTGTATGGTCTGCCCCTCATTTTGCTTACATTCAGCCTACTAACTCAGTGGCCGCAGGGTGAGTTGGACCAATTTACTACCTGAGCAGAAATCCGGCTCTTCCAAGGACAACAAAAAAAAGATGATGCAAAATGACTAAAATATGGTCAGACCACTGAATTGAATTAACTCACTTTTCAGCCTTGATTTTAGATAAGGGATGGAGTGGAGTTATATGGGACAGAGGGAAAAAGAAAACAGGACTGTCACTTTTAGCATTTGACTGCAGGTAAACCGAACGGTATATAACATGAAGCTGCACCCTGTGCTGAAGGGGGCAATTAGGTGAACGGCATGGCATGTTTTCAAAGCACAGATCTGCAAAATCTCATCCATCCCCCCCCACCCCCAATGAAATCATGTAAGTTCAAAATGACCAGGAGTGAAATAGCAGAGTTTTAGAAAAGCTATTAAGTTGAAAAATAACAGAAACGTATTCACACAGCCGTAAAATCGGAGTCAGAATTATTCAACAGAGGTTTTTATTAAATAAACAAAAGATATTTAAAGCCAAATTCTAACCCTTGGACAATGCTCAAGTAGATCTGCCTTTCATAGACAAACCCTAATAAATAAGCTGGTAAACAGCGTTTTCCAACTAAGCTGAAGCTTTCACAGTCCATTGCAACCTAGAGAGTGAAGCAGTGCATTTGTGTAGTGACATAGATTTACACAAGCCCTATTTTTGCCTCATTCTAAGTCCTGTGAATTGTCTTAAAAGCGAATGACATCAAATAGGAATAAATGGCATGTACGAGTACAGCTTCTTCCAAGACGGCATCACCTACACGTAGCACTCATAGTGCAAGATGCAACTGTCTTGGGGGCTTTGATTACGTAGGAAAGCATTCCGTCCTCAATACACACGCCTGGGTCTAATGCATACTACCATATAATTCAACTCTTGGATGAAACATCTCAGTTTATCAATAAAAGTCAGGTCACGGCCCTAGAGAAGAAAGTAAAGTTCAATTTTAAAAACAGAACTGGTAGAAGACAGTATTTTAGTTGTTATTTTGTATCATCTTTTTTTTTTTTCTTCAGGGAGTTTTGTTCGGTAAGTTGCTTTTTTCTTTTTCTAATTTTTGGTTATGCAATATAGTTCTTGTGGTAGCAAAGAGCTGATACAGAAAGGAGCTCATAATAATTCAGAAACTTTCAAAAAGGAGGAAATGCTTTTCTTTTAAAACTAACCATTTTGGATCATGCAGCGTTTTAGCATTTGATGTTCTCCTTCAGAGCAGTCTTTGTTCTGGAGAAAATATTCAGTGAACAACAAATGTTTTAAGATACTTCTAAAACAAAAGAAAAATAAGTAGCAGTAGAGATATGATACAGGCTTCAGAGCTATAGAGAAACAAACAAAAAAATTACTTAAATTTATGTTTGCATCCCTTCAGTGGCAGGAAAAAGGAACTCTCTTTAACATGTGTGGTTTGCCTTTTATTTCTAAATGAAAAAAACTTTAGATCACAAAAATTACACCCCTTAAAAGATGTACTTGTAATTTTTCATCGCAGTGGCTGCCACAAGGATTGTCAGCAATACCAGAGTCTGAGTCACTAGACCTGGGAAAGCACTCCTGGCAGAAGGTCCTTGATCCCTCTCCCTTAGAAAGTCAGCAGTGACCTTAACCCATGAGGTCCCCTGCAGGTGCCTGCTCTTTGGGATCATTCCATCAACTTTTACCTGGGCAAAAATCCCACAGACTTCCCACGAGCAGTGTTTGATCTGCGTAAGCACTTCAGGCCCAGGACTGGAGTACCAACGTCGTGCTTCACAGAGAGCAGTGACTAGTCCTCCATTCACCAGTTTCCAGGGTGTCTTCCACTATGATGTCCAGGCAGCAAGTCCACGATCAGTTTGCTACTCATGTTTGCTGCTATCATCCTATGAAGTATTTACTCTAGTTCCACTAACCAAACGCATGTCTTTCTTGAGGAAAAAATGTGTATAGTAAAATCTCTGCTGATAATAAATCATCAATTCATAGGCATAGGTAAAATTTTACTTAGTCACCAGAGCATACAGCAAGGGTTCATGACTTTGGGGAGGATTTGGTTCCAGGAGAAAACCATTAATGTATTAATGGTGCTATTGGGAACTACACAGAATCACAGAATCACAGAATGGTAGGGGTTGGAAGGGACCTCTGGAGATCATCTAGTCCAACCCCCCTGCCAGAGCAGGGTCACCCAGAGCAGGCTGCACAGGAACGCGTCCAGGCGGGTTCTGAATGTCTCCAGAGACGGAGACTCCACCACCTCTCTGGGCAGCCTGTGCCAGTGCTCTGCCACCCTCAAAGTAAAGAAGTTCCTCCTCATGTTTAGGTGGAACTTCCTATGTTCAAGTTTGTGCCCGTTACCTCTTGTCCTGTCCCCGGGCACCACTGAAAAGAGCCTGGCCCCATCCTCCTGACACCCACCCTTTAAGTATTTATAGGCATTGGTAAGATCCCCCCTCAGTCATCTGTTTTCCAGACTGAAAAGTCCCAAATCCCTCAGCCTTTCTTCATAAGAGAGATGTTCCAGTCCCCTAATCATCTTCGCAGCCCTACGATCCCAAACTGTTCAGCTTTATTCTGCACGGCCAGGTGATGTAAGTGGGAATGATACCGTGATTCAGAGCTGCAAAATGAGGCTCGACGCCTGTAGAAAAGCATTGCAGACTCTTTCTGTGACGGCCTTCTGTCGTGCTCATTTGGGGTTAGACTGCCAAAGAGTTCACTGCAGGTGTCCGTACAGCCATGTGCTACCATTGACATAATGATGAATGCCCGTGCGTTCCTATTTTCAGCCCCTCATCTTACTGCCTCCCTTTTGTCCCCTACTCCGTTTGAGCCATGAACTTTGCGTTTCTGTGTTCGTGAATAACATTAAACATATAAAAGATTGCAGATAGTCTGAGAGCTTTTTCAAGCTCAAATATAATTAAGATTTGGGGTAAGGAATAGCCAGAGTTTATAGGTGCAGAGTTACTGTCAAGGGGAACAGGAAAATAGCACAATGTTCTGCGCTTCTTTCAATTATTGTTAAATGAGTTAAATGTCTAAAAAGAGTGACTATGCATGCTCGTATTCACTATACACATCATAATTAGAAAATCTCTAGTATTTTTGATTAATTCCTTGATGATTAGAACAATTGAAAAGCAGAATGGAGGGGGACTACCATAAATCCAGGTGGAGCTCTCCTTGTGGCTGTGAGCGTAGGCTCTAAGGACGAGGTTTGGAGACTCCTGAGAGCCGTGGCACCTCCTGTCCTCTGAAGCCCCTGCAACTCAGAAATCACATATGTTTTGCAGTGTCAGGCGTGCAGTAACACAAGGAACAAAAATCACTATGATTATTTCAAAATGCCTGCATGCCTGCTTCCCAGTAAAGTAACAGTGCTGGACTTGCAGATGCTTTTGAAAACTGTAATAGTAGACAACACACTAAACTATTTAAGGCTTAAGTACCTATAAAATCTGTCCCTTACTGCCCTATAATTTTTACAAAACCCTTTTAGCTACAGACATAGACTTCATTCTAGCAAGTTTGCTGGCAGACAGGGGCTCACAGTCTGGCCGTATTGCAGCAAATTCGCCCTAGTGTTAGTCCTTATGCTGACACTTTGACAAACTAGAACTCCAGCTCTGATGAGAAATAGCATGATAATAATCTCTGGCAAACATTCAGAAATAAAAAAGAGAAGCAGGGACAGCGGTGTAACGTATTGCTTCCCAGCATTCGAGACAGTTCTTCCTAGAGACATCTGGGCAGTACATCGCGCTCTTGCTTTCTCTCTCCCTTGCGCTCTCTCTGCCCCCACACCTCCCTCTCTGCTGCTCAAACACACTTTTAATTTTGGGAATCAGAGATGTGATGAGATCCCACCCAGAAATTAAGGTTAATTTTGCATTGAGTTAAAACAGCAAGTCTGAAACCGGCGATATACCTCATTCTTCAGCATAAATCAGGAGTAAAGAGCTGGGAAATCAGACCCTATAATCATAATGAACCAGAAGCACCGAGCGTGATCAAATCAAACGATAGTTTAAACATGTGTAAACTAATTTTATCAGTGATTCACTTGATTTATTTTATTTAATTTATCTCTTATAACGACATTCCTTGTCAAATCACCTTCATTACTTACTTTGTTAACTTAGGATTTTGGATCAAACACACAGAACCCAGGACTGTATCTGGAGTTATTGCTTTGGTTGGTCATGTTTTGGGGTTTATTTATTTTATTTAAAAAGACTCAACAAATTTTTGAGCTGTGCTTTCCTTGATGCGTGATGCAATCAAGCTTTCCAGGTTGCTTACAGCTCTTAGCGTGCCGTCAATTACAGCAAACGGCGGTAGGGACAGACACATTCCCAAGCATCTTCCTTTCCAGTGAATTGACATACTGTGTCACTGGCTGCTTCAAGCACCCAAAGGAAAAAGAAGAAGCTAAAATCCAAGGAGAAGATAGTGTGCACATACCTTTCGACCCTGATGGTTAGTTAATATCATTAGAACAATTAGAAGGTACCATCACAATTAGATGCTGGCTGAATAAGCGTACATTTTGTGTGCTTGTTCCTTCTAGAGATGCACCATGTAAAAGATGAGAATAAAAACCGTGTACAGATGAGATAAGAACCAGTATTTGTGAGACAGTATCACGGGGCTTATATTTTCAGTTTAGAAGAATTTCTGTATCAATATATTCATTAATTAATTGGTAACTGATAGATGCAATGCATCAAAACCATGAAAAATGGCTACCCAGTAAAACTTATGAAGACATACAGATAACTTTAGGAGCCTAAATTTCATTTTGAAAATTGACTCTGAGCTGAATTTCCAGCTCTCAGGTGCTTAAAAACTGTTTATATAACTGAAGATGCACATAGGCAATTAGTACTGAGCTTTTAGATATCTACACCTGTTGAGCATTTTTAAGCATCCCACTAGGGTCCAGATTTCCAAAAGGACCTCAATTGTGTTGTTTCTAACAGAGGCAAAGCACTCTAAGTTGAGGACCGTCTCGCCAAAGGAGATGTTAGTTTGCATACATATGCATTCTTAGATAAGGAATCCTGGAACTGATATAGGTCTTTTAAAGCGTGTAATGAAAACGCAGGCTAGATCTATCAAATCTTGAGCTGCAACTAGAAGATTCACCATAACTAACTTCACTGAGGCTGATACTTTGTCTAGGTAACTTTTCATCATTCACCATTAGAGCAATAAGAGACGTAAGGAAAAAGACTTAAATGGTAATAAAAGTTCCCTACTTGCTATGTGGTTCAAGAGAAAAATAACATTAAAATAATTCAAATCTCTTCTGTAATTCTTAAATAACATTGCTCCAGATCTTACTTGACAGGAAAAAAACATGTGACTTCATTAATGCAATTCATAAGAAACAAAGCATCAAGATCTAAGTTGCTCCTCTCTTAAATTTGTTGCAAAATAGATGTTTTCCTCTGTTGAATCCTCAGTTTGGAGTTTCCACGTCCTGTTGCTCTGACTTTCAGGAGGAACGGTGAAGATACCAAAGGAAGAAAATAGGAAGAAAAGGGCAGGGTGTTAGGACTTCCCTGCACGCCTGCTCCTGTTCAGCTGTTCTGTCTCCTGTCAGAGATGTGGAGTTGGACTCTGATTCTAGTGATGACTCAGTTAGTTCGAAGTAAGTGCACAGTAACTTCTCTGATGGGCACGGAGGGTCGCCCTGGATTGAGAATCAGGCCCACAACCTGTCTCCTTGCTGGCTGAAGAAAAGGGAAATAAATGTTTGCGCGGAGCTAAGAGGAAGAAATGGGAATGCGCATGTTGGAAGTGCCTTTTTATTACGGCAGAAACCCCTTGACTTCCTGCCTCCCTCTGAAACTGAGACGGGTACATACAGGATAGAGATAGAATAGAAAGAAAAACTTTTAAAGTGCCTTCTGTTTTATCTTTAATTGAACTGTGAAGTCTATTTTCTACTTTTCACTATCTATGTATTTCACTAATACAAGACTAATGAATAATTTGAAGAATAAAAATACAAAACTATTATATTTAATTACTCAACAGCTGTCATTAACATTTTATATGCGTATTTTTTATTATTTCTGAATAAATGCATTATTTCTTGTTTTAATGTTCTGTGTGTAAAAAGCTAACCAGAAAACTTTTATTCTTTAAAAAAAATTAACATGCAGATTGTACCAAATAAAAAAATACATTAACTAAAAACAAGTAGAACAAGTGTGTTATATTAGTTATCATTTGCCTACATGCTGGTATACCATCCAGTTTTCACATTATGAAACAATACTGAAAATGCTGCAGATTGTGAAAAGAGCGATGATGAGTACTGTTCCCACCCAATGCTTGGGGTACAAAGCGGCATTTCTTTTAGTCTATAGTACAACAAAACTTCTCTTATTCATATTACTATCCAAATCTGAAAACACAGTTTTATCTCCTCTCTCAATTTTTGGGTAGCACTATGTGCTGTGAAGATAATTTTCAGTGAGGGGACCATGTGAAAATTATAAAAAATTTATGTCCATGTCTGTGCTCTGAGAGCATCTTTAATTGTTAAAGTAGAAACAAAATCTTCCCAGCCTCACGCAGAAGCACAAGAAAATTGGCCTTGGGTTTCTAACACTACAGAGATATAGATTATTAAAAAATTATCAGCTTTGGGGTTACAAGAATAAACCGTAACATAAACATTTATATTGGTTTTATGATCGGGAAAGTCCTCTTAACGATCTACACATTTACCTAAGTTTATTAACTTCAAATTTAATCTTAAAGTATTTCTTCGTTTGTCTTCACATTCCACTGGGCAGATCTGAGGACAGTGGAATAAATTTTTCATATTCTGAGTCCAGTACAGGGAACAACTCTACCTCACGCTGCACCAGCTGAAGGAAAGCTGCAGGCTTGGGCAACGTCTTGCTGCAGTGTGTTGTAGCTGATCTGAAGTCCACGGCTCTCAGTGCTGCTCGTATGTTAGCCTGGGAGAGACTGGAAAAAATACGAGGAATATAGCAACTTTTCAGCAGCGTGTGTCCTAAGCCTGCTCTGAGTAATTTATCACCTCTGAAAAGACCATGCCTCTTTAACTCCCCGACCTAAAGGGCACTGTAGCAGTTCTGCACTGCACTAAACTGACACTGTATTGTTCAAAGCTTGTCACAGAAGGTTGGCATTAGGTGTGGGTGACTTACCTTCAGGAGGGTCATACCTGGGCACTGAAGAATTACACCTGCTAAGTGCATCTATGTGTGCTGCAAAAACAGTAACAGTCTCCGTCGCAGCAAGCGGCATCTTCATGAAGAGGCATCAGGCAGAGACTGAGACTTGGAGTCCGAGTGTGTGGGAGAAGCGGGTCTAATGGGAACCGTCAGTTTCAGAAGCGAACATTCACATGCACATCTTTGACTACTGGGCCCTCTTCCAAAATGGCCCATCCGATGGAGAGCCTATATATGAGTCTTCTGCAGATTTTCGAGAGGCCCAAATTCAGAGAGATTCTTTTCCAGGCTTTCCTTTGACCTGAAGACTTTGTGCGGTGTTATAAAAGAATCAAGTGTGGGAGGTGGGAACAAGCTGTATTTCCCCGTCATTAATATCCAGAACCCATCAGAAGGTTGTGCTGCATCAGTCGAATGAAATAGGTAAGCAGTTATCACTTAGGTATAACACTAATGTCTTATTAACTGCTGTTGTGATTTACAAATGTAAAAGAATCAGAGTGGTAAAACATACTTTCGATTCCTATTGAAATTTTACTTAATTCTGCTTAAATTAAATTAATCTTGTTTAAATGCTGACATAAAAGCCAAAAAATGAGGCCCCCAAATACATCCTTATATCATAGCAATTATTTGGAGCAAAATTAGAATAATCCTTATTCCTTTTATCGTTGTGCTGGAAATTCATTATTGCTCTGCTCAAAAGGATCTTAATACAACATATGGAATGGGCCCTTTACTTCTGGAATCATATTTACTAAATCCACAAGTTATTTTCTCAAATTTTATTTAATAGGCTGCATTTTTTCTCCCAGTTTCAGAGTCCTATTTGTACATGTACTGTACATTGACATAAAACAGGAAAATAGCAACTGACAGGCACTGTAGGATTGCAGTAATTATTTTAAAATAAGGCTGATTTGTTCTACTGTTTCTTTCCCTCAGGCCAATAACTGGAGGCTAGTTATACTGCAATTCAACAAGCCAGAAGAAAAACACCTGTTGCATATGATTATTCTCTATTAAAATGCAATGAATAATTCAACGTGAATATTTTAAAAAGCAGCATTGTTATCATGCCCCTCCATTCTTAAGAAAGTGTCTGTAGTGGAAGAGAGAGAAATGGTCAGGTCAACCCAAAATATTGGCTGTGTCCTATCAAGTATATTAGTCCACTTCCTTACGCATACCAAATACACAATTGCACTTTTCCCTGTCATTGATAGAGCAGAGATACAGCTCCTTTAGAATGATAGAATCAGAATGGTTTGGGTTGGAAGGGACCTTTAAAGGTCGCGCAGTCCAACACCACCCTGCAATGAGCAGGGACATCTCCAAGTAGATCAGAGCCCTGTCCAACCTTTCTTTGAATATTTCCAGGGATAATGTTCTGCTGATTTTCTACATTGTATTATTATATACATAGATGTAAGTGAGCTGAAAAAAATCCCAGCTGAGCAAGATGATGGATTTGTGCAATGGTCATTCCAAATACGCAATTTCAAAGTTACGGCAGAGTAATTAAGGTGAATTTTATAGTGATACGACTCATGTTTCATCTGAAATTATTTCCCATTTCACTGAAGTCAACAGGTAAATTCTTACTGGATGCAGTGGAACCTAGATAGATGTTACTTGCCAGGTCAGTGATTCAGCTTATTTTTCAATAATTCCTTTATTGCTAAAATTCCATGGAAGACAGGTAAGTTTCATGCATTGACACTTTTAAGCATACACCACCTTGGGATTATCAAAAGTTCAAAAGATCATAAAGGGCTCAAATATGCCCACTGACTAATAGAAAATTATGAGCATCATCCTTAAACATACATCAAGAACGCTCAGCAGCTTGCAGCACTGGGCTCTCGGGAAATAAGAGAAAATTTCTTACCAGTACTAATAGATAAAAACTTAATATACATATTTATTTCTTCTAACACAGCTCTAATAATCTAAACTAATTTGTTTCAAAGAAGCTCCCTTGTTTTCAGCCTCGAGGAAGAATCTACTAAAATACAGATAGAGGAGCTCTATTCATTATTAGTAGTAACCATAATAACAGTTTTACATCCTGGGACTCCTTGAGCACCGGCTAAGCCATCCAGACTCCGTCATGGTTCAATTTTAACAAACATCCTCCTGAAATCCAGACTGGATTGCTGTAAATATAAATCACCAAGACTTCCACTTCTAAAAGCTTGTTCACTCAGAATATGACTTACAGGGACAAGTTATATTATTCTTTCTATAGCTTTACACATTTATTGCAAAGACAATCAATAGTACCCATGATTCACAAACGGAAATAATGCTTTTGTTCAGATGCTGTCTACTGGCAGACCAAGCAATGAATTCAGTAATATTTTCAGTGATCTTTAATATCCTTTCACACACCAATGACTAAATTCGTAGCCTCAGAGGGTGGCCTAATCCTGGTTAGACCTGTATGAAAATGCTTGTATTCAGGGGAACCAGACACATTCTAGCATTGGGAGTGATATTTCTAACGGTTCCTATGTTTTGCAGTACTAAAAAAAAATATTTTAAGGAACTCAATTATTTCTGCAAAACAACATTTCTTCTCAATATTGCACAAAAAACTTTCTGGCTTTAAGATTAGGTGGAAAAGATGTTATCAAAATTCTCACTCTGGGCCAGTAAGGAAGCTCCTCTCCCCACAACTTCTTCACTCTTCTTCTACAAAAGGGTCACAGCTACTTAACTTGCAGGCTGTCTCACAGCACTTCTACAGCATTGTAGCAGGCTTTGCAATCATAAGTAACTTTAGCTACAGATAGCAGCTCTGGAAATGGGCATTTCCGCATTTTTTCAAGCTTAGGGCTTAGAAAGTTTTCACAAATTTTGATTGGGCTGGGGAGAAATATTGTAGAGGGTTTCTATTTTAATTTTCACAGTTTTTTCTAAGCCATTTTGTGCAATATTTTATGGTCAGGAACGTTGTTAGCACAGTTCTTTCAGCAACTACATTTTTCATGTTGCCAGCCTCCTCTCTACCTGAGAAATCCATATTAGGCAGAGCAAAAACAAGTTGAATGAGCCTTCTCTAGGTCAGGAACAGGACTTCCTAAGCTAGATGTTGGATCTACATGATCACATTAAGAAGATTCCTCATTCTTCATAGATTATTCCAACCCTTTTTTGGATTAAGCAATATCTACTTGCACAATTGCACAACTTCCTCTGGTTTGTTTGAAAACCTCATTTCTTCAGGTTCCCCTTTATACTGTGAGATTTCTTCATTAATTATTTCCCATTTTCTTTTTCCATATCATTCATGATGTTATGGACATCTACCCTCTCCCTGACGTTGTCCGACTCTAGATTCGCACAGAAGTTATGCAAAAAATTTGATTTTTTTTATTGTCCTGTTCTGTTCTTCTTTTCTAATTCTTCTATATTCATTTAGAGATTAAATCATCAAACTTAAAGCAATAGTCAAGATGTCAGAATACTACAGGACAACAAAGTATTATAATAATCTTTTTGTTTTGCTCTGAACCCCTTTTCTAAATTTAATTAAATTGTTTGTGCATCATTTTGTTGTTTTCACAGAGAACCCTATAAATGTTTCAAAGTCTTTTCCTGTGGCACTGCAGTTCTGTCCCATAGATGTCTCTCAGCAGTCCATTTTGGCATCCAGCAGCCAAGTTCTCATCATCACCACGCTGCCTGCATTTCTGATGAAGAAAAGCTACATAACATCATCTCGCTTGCCAGATGTAATGCCATCCCCTGCAGTGACGAGTCGGTTTCACGGTATAAGTTGATAGGAATATTTCCATAATTACACATGGAACTATTAGTAACCCATCTTCTTCCATAATGTCATGCTATGGGTGTCTCTGAGTGTCCACCCAGATCTTCAAACCACATAGGCTGCCAGGCTGCCAACACCATCCCTTAGGGTGATTGCTCTCACGTACAGGAAAGCATTACTAGCTAAGAAGTTTTGACTTTTATGTTTTAAACAGTAAGAAACTTTATTCTAAGTTTATTCATAAAAATGACATCCCTAGAATTTTAATGTATTTGAACTGCTTATTTATATAAAGGATAGTGGGTTTCAGCTGTCACCTGAATCACAAAGTATTTCCATGACTTACAGATGAGATCATCATATTTCTGGTACTATTACTTTTGCTAAAGAGTTTAACTGGCAAAATACTGCTGCAAGCTACAAGCACATGATAAATGCACCACATCGTTCTATGCTTGTTTTACCCTTCCTGTATTGGTTTGTATTTTTATTGCACCTTTTGCCATTAAAGTTACTTTAAAAAAAACAAACCAAAACAAAAAAGCACCACAACAAAACACCATTCTATCAGAACACAACACTATAATAAAATAACACCATAATACTAAAAATCAATTTGCCTTGAATCAGTTTATTTGGCAAAAAAAAATTACTGGATAATATAATATAGCGTTTTACATTAAACATTGAAAAAGACATGTGGAAGCAGAATTTACCTCCCTACCGTCTCTGAGGTTTACCTTAACTTCCTAGTCACAGAGTTCTACCACCTCCTGTGTTCTTCCTCCTTAGCTCAGTGAAATTTTTGATCACTTCTCTGCTCCTCTTCAGTTCTCCCTTTTTCCTTAGTCAGAATGTGCCGTGCATTGAGAACGCTGTTCGATTTCCTCAAGTGGTGGAAGGGAAGGGACCAAACCTGGGTCTCTTAGAGTACCTTAGTGCCCTAGGCTACTGTAGAAGAAATGACACATGCTTCTTCTTGTGCCTTAAAAGAAGGTGGTGGCTATCACAAATTTATTTTTAGAGGGGTCAGCAATATTAAATGCATTCCAGAAATACCTACAGCCTCATGCCCCTGAGGATAAGTGTCTACTCTCTAGTTTGTGATTTTGATTAGATATGAGCACAGAACTGAGACAGTTTGGAGCTTGTGCAAAAAATGCCTGGAAAGCTTTAGATCAAAAGATAAGAATTCTGGTATCTTCAAGATCAGCTGGCAATTGAAGCAGAGGTTTTCAGCACTAAAATGTTGGATATAGGCATCTAAATTCCACCTAAGTTCCACCTAAGGTGCCTTTGTTGGGTCTGGCTCCAAATTCCTTTAGTTATATGAACAGGAAGGAAGAAAATCAATCCTTCAGGTCCAAATGTGTCTGGAAATAGAGTTAATCCATTACATACACATTGTGTCATACTGAAACAATACAAGAATTCTTCTCTAACTTTGGAGAACTCACAGCTGCAATATTTCAGCTCTACTTTGCCAGCTTTTATCACAGTTTTAATGAAGTGTAGTTGGTTTTGAAGTAAAAGTGTGTCGGTTTTCATGAAAAGAATTAGATTCTTGTCTTGCACCGCCTGATCAGCTTTAAAATAGGGCTTAGTTCTCATTATCCTCTGAACAATATATTTTAAAGAAATTAATTGTAGTGATACATTTTAACCTGATGTGACGGCAGGCTCATTATCAAGAGTAGTATGCTCGCAGGCAAAGATGGATTATCTAAAAAAGGGGCTCATGGGAAGGAAGTTTAAAAGATTAGACTGTCTCCTGGGTAAAGGGTCTTTTTACCAAAGTCAAGAACCTTTGGGAATGCTCTACATTCACTTGCACTTTTAATAGAAAATATGCCTTTCATTTCTACAGAAGTGTCTGTAAATACCACAAGTGTAACTTCTTAGACCCTTATTTATTGGTAGGAGGTAAGCAGAGATCCAAATAGAAGGCAACCCAGTAGGTAACTGCCTGCCTTCTGTGGCTCCAGCACTCTAGCAAGCACTATGCTCTCAAATTGGGAAGAGATCAATATTTCCCTTGAAAATTTCAAATTTTAATGAGATACACGGAAGACATTAGGAGAAGAGGAAAATAAAACAATTAGGCTTTTTCTGCCTCCGGTTAAAGCAGTCGCTATGAGCTTTCCTCCTTCAGACTTCAGCCTGCTGAACTCCTAACTGTTCAGTTTGCACCAAATCCTGTCCTGCTGTATTTGGCAATTTTGCTGGCCCTGGCATTAGCATGCTGCTTCCTGTCTTCGGTTCTTTTTGGCAAAGCTCTCATGTAAGGCTCCTCCTGCAGCGGAGGTGCTCTCCCCCAGGTGCTCTGGCCCCGTTCCTCAAGCAGGAGCACGCCTGCCCACCCTGTGCCCATCAGCCTTGGGCATGTGCCAAAGCAGCACAGAGTGCCAACAAAAGACTTGAAATGGTCATTCTTTAGACCTTTAGTGTAGTCTTACTACACTACCCACTATCACCAGTGCCTGTGAACAGAGATAGCCATGCTTTATACATTTCCTCCGCCCTCAGCCAACCTTCATCCGAACACTCATAATCAAATTGAAGGCCGTGATCAGGCTCATTCACGGCTGGTGAGGGAAAAATTGATACCTCCTAATGCTGTGCAGCCAGCCCTGCAATCTCTAGTAGCAGTGCTTCTCTAGAGGGAAATGGGGATATACCTTAATAGGAAAATACAGTATTTGCTTTAAACAGTCTTAACTGAGGAAGAGTTACTGATGCAGCCTAGTGACTTGACTAAATTGGAAATGGAACAGGCTTGAGAAAAATCTGTCTCAGGCAGTTTTTCAGAGGGAGAAAAGAGCATGTCAATATTTTTGCAGTCTCTCCAGCACCGTGAAACTCTTTTTACCAGAAGACTGCTCTTATAAAGGCAAAAGGGCAGGGAAAGCTAAGAACTGAACCTTAATAACACACAAATTGTAAAATTCCAAGAAAATTAAGGCCTTGAAGGGGACAAAAAAACCCAAAAGAGAATAATTTGAACTTCTAAAAATATTATTGAATATGCGTAGTTTTCACAGGAAAAGAAAAGAAGCAAGTCACAGGCGAAGAAAGAAAGACTTTTCAGAAAGAATCTAGAGAATCCAAAGCGCCTTACAAGAGAGAGACATGAAATGTCTTCTCTACTGAAGATTTATATAAAGGGGGAAACTCCCGGCAGGCGACCACCTCTGTGATTAAAAACAGAAAAACTAGTATCAACAAATTCCACTAGTTACCAAATGTTTTTCATTACTTCCACAGTGGAGGCTTCTGCCTTGAACTATGAAAAAATGCTTTGACAAATAGCTTCCAAAAACCCAGCTTGAGGAAGCTACAAAGTTGTTTCATTCATAAGCAGAGACTACAAATTACTGGCAAAAAGTCTGGCTTCCCAGCTGCAAGACAAAACACCCCAAAATAGTGCACTCAATTAGGTGGGGTTTTTGAAGGAGTGGTTGCTGCCTAGCAAAAAAATAAGGGAACTGATTAATGTAATGTATTAGGCAAAGCACGCTGAAGAGCCAGCTGCAGATTTTGTAATAGAAAGAGGCAACAAATTTGAAAGGGGCTCTCTCTTTGAGACTATAAACCATTGAAATATTTTATAGATGATGGTGGTTAGACTTCTCTACAGCCTCCTTGAACACCAGTGACTCCTGCAAAAAACTTTTTATCATCAGTCAAAGCAGAGGTTTCTCAAGTTTCTGTCTCTCCTTCTTCCTCCCTCTCCATTTTGCCTTTTCCTACATACAAATGAGATAAAAAAGGAATCAAAAACATGGACACATAAATAAAGCCCAACCTGCATTCAGATAGCCTGTATTAACTTTGAAGAACACTGCTCAAAAATTAAGTTTTATGAAGATTTAGATTTTCATAGAATCATAGAATGGTTTGGGTTGGAAGGGACTTTAAAGATCATCTAGGTCCAACGCTCCTGCCATGGGCAGGGACACCTCCCACTAGACCAGGTTACTCAAAGCCCCATCCAGCCTGGCCTTGAACACTTGCAGGGATGGGGCATCCACAGCTTCTCTGGGCAACCTGTTCTAGTGCCTCACCACCCCCATAGTGAAGAATTTCTTCCTAATATCTAATCTAAATCTACCCTCTTTCAGTTTAAAACCATTAACCCTCATCCTACCACTACACACCCCAATAAAAAGTCCCTCCCCATCTTTCCCGTAGGCCTCTTCAGATACTGGAAAGCTGCTGTAAGGTCTCCCTGGAGACTTTTTTTCTCCAGACTGTCTTCATAGGTGAGGTGCTCCAGCTCTCTGATCATCTTCTGGACTCACATGGACTCTGAATGAAGGAATTTTTCTATCAATATCTGTAATAAAAACTTCATTTTGAAATGAAAATGCATTAGGGTGAAGGTTGAACTGTAATTTAAGTGGAGCAACTGAGGCCTCACATTCAAGTCAAAGTACATCATGAGTGCAAAAGATACACAAAGCCACTTCCCTTTCCCTTAATGGATCCTACTAAGAAAGCCTCTAACCGGTGGATTTATTTTCCCTACACTTTATTACTGACTTGTTTCAGAAAGTGATAAAAATTACTATCATTCTCGCAGATATTTAAAGAAAATTAATATGAACATAAATCCTTGTGTTGTACAGTTAATATTCTCAGTTTGCTTTTAATATTATGACATCTATTTAAACAGAGTGGCTGGTGATCACTACCTTTTCTAAAACTTACCCACAGACTGTCTGTGAATTCAGGCAGAAAATATCCTGAACACAGTGGCAAAATGTGGAATATTTATTCTACATGAATATGCAAGGAAAACTTCTAAATTTGTGCTTTGAATTTTTTCCAATTTTGCTTCCAGGCACCAATTTTCCACCCTTTCAGCAAAAATTTTGAGAATACTAAATAAATAAATAAATAGCAAACCAAATTCCATGACTAAAGCATGACTTCCGTAAGAAACCCATTTTTCATCTGATTTTCATTGAAGGGATGTCAGTGGGCAAACAGTGATAGGAACAAAGGTGGTTTTTTTTCTGTGACCTTGAGAGAATTCTCCCTGACTTTCTTTGTTACTCTTCAAGTTGGCGAAACCTAAGAGCACATCACTGAAGTGCCTCTCATCTACAAGTCGGTAACAGTTGCTCCTCAACTACCAGCAGGCACTGCAACAGCTGGCATCTCCGCCAGATATATAGAGAAGGGTCACGAAGACTTCTTACCAGTTAGAAGGAATACAAAAGGAAATTAGCTCATTAGGGGTAGGGTTGATGCTGTACAAAGAGATAATGGTAGGGTACCAAACCAGAGGGGAAAATCCACCAAAGAAATAGCCATCCATTGTTTTATTTTGGATCAGGAATAAATGATGTAACTTTCCCATTACAGAAGAAACGAAGATATTTAAGAGCAAACTCAGCCAACTATTCAGATGGTAGAAAAAGCAGCAGCCAAAACAGAGACTATTGCCTAGGAACAAGTGACAAAATGAGGTCCAGTCAAAGCCAGTCTCCCTCTAACCAAGAACTATTTAGAGGAGATTCCACATACATAAAGAGAAACTTGAGGCTTTGGAAGGAGACAAACTGTAAGTGACATGAGCTTTCCAAGCAAAAGGATTGAGAGAAATGCCACTAATAATTCAGAGGCCAGCTATTCCCGGTACAATAACCAACAGATATTTTCATCAAACAGTTGTTAAAACAACTGGACAGAACTCTATTTTAAGCTTGGTTTTCTTACTAGTGAGGACATTTATGAAAGGACTTGGTCACAGGAAATAACCTTGAATTGAATGAGCTGAAGCTGGTGCCATTTAAATGGAAAGGAAGAGCAAACAAAAAGCAGAGGCTGTAACTCAGCAGTCTGTAATAAACTTGGGCACTAGTAGGAGGTGAAGTAAAACCCTTCTAAGAAACAGAGTAAGTTAGCCTGAGCAAACCTGATACAATTAGAGCAGCGCGTGAATAACCTAACTCAAAGCTGCCGTGGATGTTTACACTACACTATTATTACTGCAAGAGTTGAAGTACTCATAATTGTGAAAGTTCCTGACTTGAAAGGACAAACTTTAAGGAAGTGAGGGGACTAATGATGTCAGCCAGGCAAAAAAGCACAAAAACCTCTTTCTTCAGGAAGGCGGGAATGTCATTAAGTTGAAGGTGCCAATCCTATCTGGAACTGATACACTAAGGCAGAATATTGTAGGAAAGGTCTCAAAAACCTTACTGAAAACAAGGGAATGGCAAAAAAACCCCCACCAGTCAGCTAAGAAACAAACATCTTACTGGTCAGGATGTGTAAGAACAAAGTGAATATATTCAATAGTCAAAGGAAATGAAAACAATGCCCTTTAGTCATAAAACTGAAAAGCAGGTAAAGATAAAATTAGGCTCATTATACAAAAAGGAAGAGGTAGTTACTAAAGAACATATAAGGAACATATGTTATTAGGAGGTATAGGAACTTATTAGGAACATATAGGTATGTTCCTAAAATTAAGCAGGGACAGATTGGAAAAAGGCTATGGAACTTGTCTCCGCTAGGAAACAAATCTCCACATGTGAAGGCCTAGGTTGTCTCCTTGACTGAATTTCAAAAGGAGGGGCACAGAAAATTCGAGGTCTGATACTAAACATTAGGAATAAATTTATCAAATGGAATGGTACCAAGTAACTGGAAACACACATATGCAGTAGCTGCGTGTGAAGTAGCAGGGAAGGGGAAAGAAGAGTGGTCAGGGGCCCTCCAGGCCCATTAGACTGATCTCAACAAAATGCAAAGCTTTAGAAAGGGTTTTGAAGGGGAAAACAATCCGATTTGAAAGCACAATGGAAATAGGATGGAATGTAACATGAGCTTACCTAATATAGTTAAATATTAACAAAATCTTATTTTCCTTTACCAAGATAACCAACTCTCTAGCCAAAGGTACTGTAGTACACCTACCCTAATTAGAGTTCAGTAAAGTATTTGATTCAAAGTCAAATGAGAAATGGTTAGTGAAGCTAGAGAAAATGTTTCCTTAATGAAAATAATACTGTTGATGATGATGTGCAGCAATATCATGTATGCCGTAGTTATGGCCCAGACCTTTACAAGCACCAAGGAAAGGCTGAGAGTGTAATTTCTCTGCTGAATCATAATAAGAATTTCATTGATATTGTTTCATGTTTTCAAATGCTTACCAATCCTGGAGCAACATTTTTGTCAGTTAGATGAAACAGGCACTGGAAAAAAGGAAACTCAGCTGGTGTTTCATGGCAAAGTAGAAAATGTTTTTTAAAACAATGCTCAGCCTGACTTTTCACCATCTTGCTACCTGAATACCCACATGGAGAACAGTTGCCTTCCGTAATGGTAGCATTTATCACCGTTTGCATCCTTGTATGTGACTACATAAAGTCACGAGAGGACAAACTAGCCTATTGTGTCAATTATAACAGAAGTACTGTTCGTTTGGTTTTTCCTTCCTCTTCCCATTGTTATCGGAATGCTATTGAGGAAATAAGAGTTTACTGACAGTTGCTCCAGCTGTTTATTTTCTGCCAAGCGCTTCAGGGGAAATACTTACTCTTTTGTCAACACTTGTTTGATGCTATACCCAGATGTAGGTGATGGCACACCCTGGCAAAGGTGGCTAACGCTGACCGAGATTTCTCCAGCACCGAGGAAGCTGGCTCTTTGCCATGCCTTTTAGCCCACCTGGTGCTACCAGGCAATGAGAGGAACTAAGGGTAACTCTAGCTGCCATCCATATTTACCAGAACGCAGTTCTCTCACTGAGCTCATTTACTTAACACTATTTATTTATGTAGTATTTTGCTGGAGTAACAAAGTTAATCGGGATAAATCCCTTCTAGGGACAGGATGTCTCTCTCACCCTTGTGAATTTCTCTATTTGA
Organism: Larus michahellis; assembly: GCF_964199755.1. Taxonomy (NCBI): domain Eukaryota; kingdom Metazoa; phylum Chordata; class Aves; order Charadriiformes; family Laridae; genus Larus; species Larus michahellis. The sequence goes on along the minus strand of NC_133899.1, from coordinate 61,464,312 downwards.
CATAAATTCTATGTGAGAGCCACAAATAACGTCCAATCCACCATTCTGGGCACCTTAACAGATTACCAGGCAGAGGATTAGATGTGCATCCAGCTGCTATGGAGCAGCGTGTCACTTTCATAAAGCTTTATCACATGTGATTCACTGAAAGATTTGATATGGAAAATCGGCTGGGAATTTTTTCTTAAGAGAGAAGAAAATAGCCATTCTGCAAAGGAAATAATTTATAAATGCTTTGCTAGTTCTTATTTATAGTGCTTAGCCATTAAAGTACTACAGGTCTTACTGAGTACATACTTTTAGAGTTTCACATAAGTTACAATAGGATTCACAAGGGGACCATGCATGGTGACTTTGAGGTAATGCAGCCATTGCTGGCATGTGTAAACCAAATAAGCGAAAGAAGTTGCCAATACTAACAAAAATGGCTTTTTTCCACAATGAAAACAGAAGAGAAAATAATTGTGTGAAAAGCTAAAAGCAGAACATCTCTAAGCATCCTCCACATGCAAAGAAAATTCTCCTGAAAGCCAGCTTCCCCTGTGAGTTAACCCCAAATTCAGAAATAACTCCCCAAAAGCAGGGAAACCGAAATAAAAGCCAATGTAAGATAGAAAGCCTCTGGGATATATTGTCAAAGTGACTCATGAGGTTTAAAGTCAATAGAAGTTGACGAGTGAGACCGAAATTCTGTGTAGTGCTTTAAAAATATACCCTAAGGTACCAAGCAAAAAAACCAAGAGCTAATCCCTGCATACAAATATCATACTGCAAACTTTACTTACACGGTTTTTTTCAGAAAGGTCACAGGGAATAGATTTTTCTGCCTTCCCCAGAGGGCACAAAACATTTGGAAAGAAGTCTGCCCTGCAGAGAGAGGCAGCCCAAATCTGATGGTTTAAGTGAAGTCTCAGTGGTGTCCAGCTCTCCTTTTATTCCTCTTCACTTCAGACTATGACAACCATTACTACTGGTATGGTTATCTCTAAAGCACATGCACACCTGCTGTGTATGAACCTTTCAACCTCTACATCCATGAACAAATCTATGATGGTTTTTCCTCTCACTTCTCCCTTCCCTTTTTTGTCTTCAATTTCTACAGTTCCATCAAAGCAGGGACATGTAATAAAAATATTTCAGAAATCAGGACACTTGATTGTGAAACATATGCAAAAAATTATTGCTTTTACAGTTGCATTTTTTAAGAATTTATTTAGTTGTTTGTGGTACAAACAGGGAACTGAATGAAATTTCAAGTAATAAAAAACCCAGGCAAATCTGCATGCAGGCATCTAACAAAACCTATTCAATTGTTTATTCTTCTGAGTCATGCTGCAGTTGGGAGGGAGGGAGAGACAGAAAGATGACCTTTCTATTTAGTGAAATCAGTGCTGTCGATGGAATTTGTTTCCTTGTAATAACAATTTTACTTCAGTATCATTTTCTCTGCTTAATTTCTCAGACTTCTTACTTAATATCAAACGTCGGCATGAAATTAGGACACTTCCTTGTCGACGGCTTCACCTGCTTCAGTTCAAGTTTCTCATCTGGACTCGGAGGACGATGACATTTGACACAGGAATGTGGTTTTCTGAGCTGTGTTTAGCACTGGCTGAGATGCCCCGTGTGATAACAGAGAGCGCAGCCCTGAACAATGGCTGGCCTCCTTCGCTGGGTGGGACGCACAAGTGGGCTCCCTCTTCCCTGCTGAGAGATACTGGTTTGTTTCTCTCCAAGAATGTACTGCGTGTTTACAGAGCAATTGTTGCAGTGGATAAATAAATAACCATATGCTCTAGACTTTTGGGCAGCAACAGCATAAATGGTCGCTTCCTCGGATACTTCCTATGAGCACGTTCATGTTATCCTAATCATAGGGGCTACAGGCAATAACAAACTATATTGCAGTTCCAAAGAGCAGAAAATCTTTAGGCCTCTTCCTAGAATTCAGGCATATAACTTTAAACTTTGCTTGGTTGTTTTAGCTTCAAATTATTGCTTAAGAAATGATTCCAGCATGAGGAATCTCTAGTAGGCTGCTGCAGTGCTAGTTTGGTTTTGAAAGGCAACATTTGAAGAACCGAGGCAACTAAATTCCAGAAGGACAGCACTCCTCAGATAGCAAAATTTCCAGAAGTATCTCTCTACCTGCAAAGGCACTTCTTGAGACTGGACAGGCACTGAGATGTTTTCCAAAGGAATATTTCTTTACAACATTCCTAGCAGTGCTTTAAGATGATGTTCTCTCCTAAAGCGAGGCGATTCAGTTCTTCTCTGTGTCCAAATTCCACTCAGTTGAGCAGCAGATGAAGCTATTAAGATAATGTCCGTGATTTAGGCTGATAAGACTCTGGCATTAAAGTAGCAAAGGACCTGCTCTACAAAGCCCTTAGGAGTGGCAAGTCAGTGAAGGGTAATGGAGTATGCAGTTCTGCCCCAGTTCCCATCGGATGTACCAGCGCATAGACACCCACCCTGTCTGCTCCACAGGTCCCTGGGACAGGTGCTGCCTTCACTGAGGGAATGGCTCCTGCCAAGCGCTTTGAACACATTCCATCCACTTGGTCCCTCTGGAGAGCCACTAAGAGCTGGGCTGGGCAACCCTTGCGGCATCGAGCACTTTCACGGGAATCTCAAGGACCAACCATGGGATTAAGCACGGCCCAGCCGGGGCAGAGCCGTGGAGCTCAGTTCCCAGGGGATGGTCTAATTGAGGACTAGCAGATGGCAAGTGACACGAAGCAGAAGTTGCTATAGTTAATTGAGTCCAAGCAGGCATTAAGAAATGAGTACTCTTAAGACCATTTTTACCCATGGCTCTCTTTCAGACATGACTTTGTTCCCCACACGAGCCATGCCGTGTTGCACAGGAAATTCTTCATAATGCCCCCCCCAAAATTAGGGGCATGCTAGATAAACTAGAATATTTTGCAACTGCTAATCCAATACACAAAATATCATTCCCCCAAAAAAATAAAAGGTATCTGTAATTTGATGTCACCATTTAAAATGCATCTGTTTCACCCCCAATGCAGCTAATCTGCTCTCCCTGATGATTCCCGCGTCTAGTCTCAGTGGAAAATTTGTAGCAAACGCAATGAAGGGAATCAAGGGTTGTCATTTGGACAGTGAAAGCTCTGCCTGGACCGACAGACCAACGCCATGGAGTTCAGGCCTGGATGTGAACAGGAGCAAGCAGGTTTGCAGAGCCTGGGTCCCGGCCATGCCGTTAGCCTGGAGTGCAGAGGATGTTCTCTTCATAAATCAAAGCGTAGCCTTTAACATCTAGAAAATCTTTTGAGTGTGTCACTGATTAGATGGTGATTGCTGCAGACATGAACTTATAAGAAACCTGGAGCTGACACAGTGAATACTGTTGCCTGGAACTAATGGTTAGATTCATGATAGAAAAAAAAATCTATTTTAATCACTAGCTAATCTGATACATTATTTGATTTCAAGTAATTTATCTTTCTACTCCATTACCTATTATTAGTGACCCTTTTTCTTTCTGTTCTGTTCAAAATGAAAAATGTTTACACTGATTAAATTCTTCCAGCAAAAAGTTTGCATACAGGGAACATTTGAGGCCAGCTTTCACTTTTCACATTGCTGGCGTCTTTTCTCCACCATTCAAAAAGATGTCCAGCCTTACCGTACTACCATTATGAATATTGTAATCATAAATATGTATGTGTTACATACACATACACATATATAACTTTTGTTTTACGTGTAAAATGACTGAATGGGATTTTATTTTTAAATGACAAGTTTGGATGTAAGGTTGGAAGTTTTAGCTTTCATTTTCAGTGAGGCCGTTGTCTACCACACCTGGTACATATGAAGGGGAAAGAAAAGCAGACCTTTAGTTATAGAATAATCTGCAATAGATGCAAACCTACAACAGATGACTCTCTGTGAATGGACATAGCACGTATGTCCACGTATGTGTGGAGTTATATATGTATATTTATATGCACACATAATATGTATGTATTATATTAGCATATATAAATATATTAGCATAAAGAAGTTTATGAATGCTAAATAGTCTTCAGGTATTTACTTGGATATGCATGATTATGATTAGAATCTTTAAATAACATTTATGACAATTAACTGCCAAATTATACTAATTAATATCTCTTCTTTCTCCTCTATCAGTGAATAGAGCTGCATTTTAAGCTTTTTTACACTTAAATTACACATTTCAAATGTAGCTTTGTATACATTTGTATTTATTTATCTAATGCATTTAAGAGTAGACTATAGCTCTTCCCCTGCATTTGAAACACAAAAATTTCAGCGGGAGTCAAATATTACTGTGATGTTGTAATTAAAAACTGACATTGATTTCCCCACAGACTCTTCACCTCTAGAAAAGAAGTTCATACAGTTGATTTGTTCTTTCCTGCACAATGATGCTCTTATTTTATCTGACATTCACTAAAAATAAGTGTGTGTGAATGAAGGAATTAGGTCACCTAGTGACATTACCGGTGGGTAGAAGAATATTCAAGAAAAAAAGTTTAAACCTGTGCACACCAAGTAGTATAGTGTCATGCAATAAAATGACAGGGTGGCCACAGTAATTGGTTCCAGTCCTGGAGAGGGAGGGATGCCATGGTTACTGGTGGCAGCGGTCCCCCCTGCTAGCAGGCAGTGCACTGCTGCGCTACCCCCGGCACTGCACACTTGCTGCCCTGAGGCAGTGATGGCTTTTGGCATGATCAGGGAAGGGTGCCTCATTTACAGCCAGGTTTCTACCGCCAGCTGCCCAGGAGGGTCTCTGCTGCTTGGTACCCAACAACCCTGCTGATGGCAGGGAGGGCAGGGGTGGGGAGCCCTCGTCCCGCTGCCCATGCAGGGAATTCACACCCCACCACAGCCCAAAAACCCCTTTGTACCGCTCCAGGCACTTCACCTGGTGCGAGGAATGAGACAAACTACAAGCGTGTGTTGGAGATAGCGGTAACAACAGCATTGCTCCTGTCACGTCACTTTGCTCCCCACCTTTTCAGCCAGCTCCATGTTTGTTCAGTGCTGTACAAAAGGCTCTAGGTCTCATGGTTTTTTTTATTTTGGTGCATGATAGTACATGCCAGCTCACGACTTGGTGCGCCACCAGCCTTGTTTTCTGAGAATCAGGCCTGTCAGAGCACATGTACCTGCCAGAGGTATTTTATCTGATGAGTGGGATACCCAGTATATACGCAGTTAATGACTTCATGACTTGCCCATTTGGGCCTGCTCTGGAATGAGATTAGACAAAAAAGACAACTCCAGTCCAACAAGAAAGGAGTTAATATAAAATAACAATCCTGGAAGACAAGATGAGGCTGCTTCTTTGTCCTCAGGTTTTAGGACAATCATTACATTATCATCTCTCTAGAAGAAGTATTTAGCAATAGAAAGCACACCTATAGTTTCATAGTAATAATAATGTAATTGATTCCTTAAATTATGAAAAGCAGCATTATCTAAGTTCCTTTTATTACTTTTTTTACGTAATGGGCATGACACATGAAAAGTAAAAAAAAAAAAGGCTTTAGAGCTTCCTGTGGAGTCAGAAGCTCCACAAATCTGTGCATGGTCTTTTTGATAGACAAAGCTAATACAGACAGTTTTATTTATTTGGGAGCAAAGAATTCATCATGTAAAACAACAAGCTGTTAGCTATGGCACTGAGTCCAGACGGGAGAATACTGAAGAGCCTTGACCTTCATACCTAAGACGACTGAGCAGTGTGTAAAGAGGAAGAGGGGACCTGCTCCCTGAGTACAATGTATTTTTTTTAATCATCTTTGCCTCCTTACTCAACTGATCTTTTATCATTATAATCTGCCCTGTTTCTGAGAAGCATCATTATATTTGGTTTTCATTGCCCTACACCTCCAAGTGCCCTACTGCCTCCAAGACTGCAGTGTCCTTCCTGAAAGACAAACGTTCTCTGTGTAAAACTCACACAAGCTCTTCTGGCTTAGGGAACGAGCTCAGGACACAAACCTAATTCCCTGTAGATACTTCACCGCCAGTATTTTGGGAAAAATCCTTCCTCATTGTAGTGCTTGCAGTGCTTTTATAGGCATCTCAGGATTTATACAATCATATTCATCAAAGCTGCTGTACACTTGGTTTGTAGGTACGGTGGTAAAAGAGCACAAACTAATATCTCATGTTCCTAGAGATGCAGTGCCAGCCACAATTGGCCCAGCTCATATGAAGCATTATACTGCCAGAAAACAATCAGAGTGACCCAGAAAAACCACGTGTAAGGTAGTCTTTATAGATCCATTTACACCGGATCTGAATTCTGTCCTGTGCCCGTTTGATAAATGATGAGCTTTAGCAACATTACAGTGCTTGATTCACTATGATGGGAGTCACGTGCTGAAAAACTCTGTGAGTCAAGAATCTTTCAGCGCAGTGAGGAAACACGTCAATAATGAAAGAGCAAGGACAGGTCACTTCTAACGGCAATATGGGACTTCACAAACTGCAGTCAGTATGCAGTGCTTTTGCTATGGTATAGAAGGAGCAGGATTGTGCATGTATTGTTTTGTACTGGTTTTTGTAGTGTAAGACCACCCTTTCTTTAGGTATGTTACAAAAATGACTCATGAAGAACAGAAAAGGGCAAATATGCAGGAAGGAATTTTCTGTTTTCTACCTTCTATCTGTACAATGTAGAAATCCAAGATGGAATTAATTCCACTCTCCATGGGAATTGTTTGTAGCTTTATACCAACCAAATTACCGTGAGCCAAGGCCAAGTGAAAGCTAAGCATGCAGATCTGCTTACCTAGATCTACCTAGTGGGCAAAGATGAAGAAGCCTCCTCATACCATGGTTTTCCACGTCCCTTTCTCTTGAAAGCAACAAATTTCACTGAATATACACCCAAAATATTTGGTCCTCCAAGCCCCCTCTCAGGAATGTTGCCATTGGGATGCAAAAGTAGCCTCAGAGAGTGCCTCCAGGGCAACTTAAGTCAACCTAAGCCTTTCCCCCTTGATCCTGGCTGTGTGTTCCTAGCCTTGCTTGTCCAGAAAGCTGATCTAGCCAAGAATGACTCTTCTCGTAGGACCAGTTTTCATCACTTCTCTGAAACAACTTGTGCAGCCACATAAGCACCAGGGCCAACAGAGGGCCAGAGGAGACAACAGGGTCTCAGCAGCCACAGTCTATAGCCTGAGCTATTCTGGATGTGCATATTCAGTATCTTCAGTTTCCTAACACTTTGCAAGGAAAAGTCACAATCCATCTCAAAGAAAATTTTCTCTGTTGTTGCAATACACAGTTCATCAGATGACTGATAGTGCTCATACACATTAATTATTCTGAGACTGTTCTCAAAAGCAAGTGTATTTATGGGCTATCGGTCTAATGAAGCTTGCATGAAATCAATACAAATGCAAAATGCATATGCAACTCGAAGTTGACTTACTTTTGCAGAAGAACCTCATTTCTTTGGCCATAGCAAACTGAATGTCGTTCCAGGCCAGCTTTATTTGTGCCTCAGCTCTATGCACAGTGATCTTTTCATAGCACAGCAGCTGCCACGCTGACACGTGCAATACCCTTACACCAAAATTACTATCTGTCCTACTAAAATGCTCTGATTGGCTCTGATTTGCTGTGAACTGTACATTGAATTTTGATGACACAAGATTGTATTGTGATCCTGATGGACTGTGTTGATTGTTTTGTTTTTTGCAGAGGTGAAATCTCAAACTGAAATACTATTCTGAACCTCAGATAGATAATAACAAAGGATCTGCAGTGAGATGTTGTATTTGACACCACCTAAGGCTGTAAAAATGTGGTTTTAGAAGTGTTCAACTCTTCCCACTGCATATCATCTAACTCAAGTGAATACTGTTATTGCTAACATAATGCATTTTTTAACAACAAATCCTCCTCTCAGGCATATAAATTACTGCCTGCACAGTTTTGTTTGTATTTTAGTGATCCACACAGTTTCCAAAATAAGGAGAAAGCTGAAAACAGAGTGCTTCTGTTTAATACTGTAGGACTTTTTTTATGCAGCTGCTAAAACAATGGCAAGTATCATCCCTGGCCATGAAGATAAAGTTTCTGGACCTAACACTGCTTTAGCTATCAATGCTTTAACCATGAATGTATTTGGTATGAGGGGAGAAAAGAGTGCCCCAGAGCAAGAGACAGAGGGCGCGAGGCGTTTCAGAGAACAGGCATTATGCATTTTAACGTAACCTGGCTAAGGAAAGGGAAATCTTCACTGAGCGACAAAAATTTTTACAAAGTTCCACCTTTTGGAAATAAGTTACTACTGTGCTTCATTTTAAGTGGCTGTATAAAGTTTACAAGGCCGTTTTAAGGTACCTTGCTCTTTATTTCCTCTGGCTGTAAACGACACTTCAAGAACCAGAAAGTAAAAAAAATTCTTGGTAATTTTGCCTAAGGGAACACTGCTTTTTATCCAGCATGCCACTAGTGAAGAGTTTAGTCTTTTCCACTGTATTTTAATAGTATTGAGGCAGGGGTACAGCCATGAAGGCTTGGGTTTTTTTTACAGTTTATACATTTAAAACTAGATTTGCCAAAAAATCTTCAAATGCAGATGTCTAAACAATGCAAAGCTGGAGATGAGACCCTTGACAGATCCAGCTAAAAGAATGTAGCCTTCTCACTGTTCAGCAGGGCTTGAGGAGGGGGGCGAAAAAAAACCTAATGAAGCACCTACCTTGTGGCTAAGAAACCGTGACACCACGTCCCGCGGCCCCTCGGCCAGCACGTGAGTGCTGGGCACGAGCCTGCTCCTGGATTTACAGCCCTGAGGCTGAATTCTGAAGACCTTATTCAGTATTTTTCTGAAACTCTCCCGCTGACAGAAGCCACCCGTTTCTCTCTCCAGGGTCAGAAATCGTGTTGCACGTAACCTGTTTCATTCCCTGTTTCTGCACACGTGTCTGAAGCAAGGCCAGGTGAGTGGAAAGAAAAAGTATGCTTATTCTCACTGGATCCACTTACAGCACTGGAAGAAGCAGACCAGCGTTTTAGCACCTAACCTATTTTTCGAGGCCTGAAGAAGGGTTTCTGTGTTGGAGGCCCAGTTTGCTTTCTTTAAGTCTGTAGGCCACCATAGCTACAACAGCAGTATTACCACAGCAGAGTAGGTATATCATGTACAACATAAACATAGCACATTCATATTGAACGACTAGTTTGCATCCTATTAAACTAAATCTCTGTCTTTGGGATGTGTTTTTTAGATTTTCTTTTGGCTAGGAAGGCAGCATGTTGTTACCTTCTGTCATGCTCTGGCACTTGCACGCACGTGGCACGGAAGGGAGGCAGTTTGGGAAGCGTCCCTTAGGTCCAGATAGATTGTTTATTAATACGGTTCTTTGAGGCCTGTGTGTAGGAAAAGTACGTATAGAAATCCAACAACCAACGTCTGAAACCTGGGCACCCAAAGCCAGGTATCTGTGGTCATATTTACTTACCTATTTGTGAGATTTCTTGCAAGTTTGGAGGGCCTGCGAGGACAAAGCTACAGCTTTGAGCAAGTGACTAAGCAGCCTGCAAAGCCCTGCCCGAGCGCAGGGGAGGGAAGAGGCCTTCTCACGCAGAGCAGAAGGCCACCAAACGGCTCCTAAGCCCTGACCCAACCCCTCTCTCTTCCCTCTTCATCAGGGGAAGAGCTCTGCCCCCGTGCACAGGGAAGGAATGGCTTCCCAGCAGCGGAAGGTCTTGGCGGCACGGTCAACCCCTGCCATGAGGGACCAGAGGGCACCAGGGGAGTTTGTGTCACCGCTCAGGTGCAGAGTGTTGTGTCCAAGTCGCTGCCTCCATCTCTCCAATACACATGCCCAGGTTTCACATCATCTACCTGACGGGATGAATCTAGGCTCAAAAATGTGTGGTTTGGGTTTTGCATTGAGGCTAACATAAATTTCAGTTTATAAGAAGTCAAGTGAGGAAATGGAGACTTAATCTCTATCTACACAATTCGCTCACATGCACATATAGATATGATATAGTCCACTGACATCAAATGTCAACATTCAGCTATTCCATTTATAAGAAAAAGTAAACCTCTTTCAAACACACACAAAAGAAATCTTCTTTACAAGCTTTTTTTTTTCTTTTTATGATTCAATTGAGGAAGTAGTGATCAAATATATTTTCTTTCTTTACTCTCTTCCTTCTCAAGTAATGTTCTTATTACCAGTGTTTCTCATCATCAGAGCAGATATGAAGGAAGCTCCGTGAATAAACAGAAGGGAATTTGGACTTCAGGACGTGCTTTACCCCAGGCTTTTAGGCAATATAGTTTGCTAGAAGGCAGCTTTGATGCCACTGTTCTTTCCCCAAAGACATCCCTCATTACTGAATGCTACGTGTTGCCCTGTTGGTCTGGAAGAAACATTTCATTAACTACAATATCACTATAGATTGCATCTAGTTGCCATAGAAACTTTGGAGAAGAAGCTTGGGTTTAACCCTTGGAATGGACTGAATTTTTCATCCTTATAGCATTATAACTTAAAAAGATACCATGCCTTTTATTGGTCTTTATCTTTCAGTATAAATCTGACAGCTGCTGATAATTCATAAAGGTTTAATGGCTGTGAAATATTTTCAATACAATATCTGCTACTTAACTGGGACACTGCAGTGAGGGACAAAATTGCTGTTGACTTCACTGTGATTTCCACCTCAGCCATGCAAAGTCATGAGGCTGCTGTAAAATTGACACAGAAAACTCCTTTTACCAGTATGTTCTGGTGTAAGAGAGAATGAGCCAGCAAATGTGAGTGCTGGTCATGGCTTTGCCACAACTTGTGAGTCACAATTTGTTTGTCAAATGGGCGTAAGGGCACTGCGTGTTTCTGAGGTGCTTAGAGATCCTTGGGTAGAAAGTGACTGCTTATGGACACTCGTTTGTTTTCTTCACACAGCAGAAGAGGCCTAGGAAATTTTTTTCTTTTGCAAATGAAGATAACCCTTCAGCCCAGGACCATAAACTAATCCATACATGAGGCTCCGCAGCTCCCTAGGCAGCAGTACTGCTAGTAAAATGGTGTTTTCTTTTAACTGAGACTCCTTCCTAGTGTGCATGGAAAGACCAAGCTTCATAGTGTTTTCACACTGAAGTAATGCACTGCTGTGCTGCAGATCACACCACTTTATCGGATAGCTAAACAGCTCACTCAATGAAGAAGCATCAGCTCGCTCTGAAACCGGAGCCACAGTCCCGTATCTGTCTGCACTTTGGACTTGAGCAACAAAGCATTTTTTCTTTACTGGTTTCACTTCTGTAAAATGAAAAGCCTGCAGATCATGGTGCTTCCCATTCACTTAAGCCTAAGGGTAAATTGTGCAGTGTATGCTAGTATCACTCAATAAAGAGTTCCTTCTGCCTTGCCAGGCTACACACAAATGTGAAAAGCCTAGTCTCCAAAAGGTCTCAAGTTCTCCATCTCCCTTTTTCTTGTGTTCTCATTTCCTCACTTATTAGAAATACATCAACATCAACAAATGATAGTTTAAGGTTACAGCAGTGGAAGGATCTGGCTTCCTCTCCTGCCAACATTCTTTGCAGGGTGGCTTCTGCACACTAGCACTTTTGTTCTTTTCGCTACAAGCTCCTTTCAGTTTGTAAAACTCAGCCTCTAGTTACAGCTGGTTTTGTTCCGAAAGAAAAACTGGAGGGGGATGTGTGTGTGTGTGTGTGCGGGGATGGGAGAGCTTGTGCCCATGCAGTTTCATGATTATTCCATGGCAGGGTTGTGGTAGGGGTTATATTTAAGTTGGTAACAGAGGTTTTGTTATTAAGATCCTCTTAACTACATTGCACAGCCCTTACTCATGTTGGTGGACCAAGTAGTGTCGCTGAAGTCAATGAGGCTGTGGTGCTTTATTATTTCAAATCACATAATGATCACTGTAACAGGAATGATCATAATGAAACACTTTCATTGGGAAGTCAATGGGTCTATTTGTGCAAATGTTCACAAGCAAGAATGAGAATTGCACAATTTAGCCCAATACGTACTATTTTCTGACCAGTTCAGTATCTTTTCTTGATAAAAACTTCATGAATAATGCTGTCTCACATGTGCAAACTACACAATGAACCTGGTTCTGCTTGGAATATCTAATTTGTCTCAGTGGCATTGCTCCAGAGGAATGTATTTAACTCTTTGGAGCCACTATTAGATTAGGACAAATCTGATGCTTTTAGCTGATTGACTGGGGATGATTCAAAAAAAGGATTTGCTGTCCTTGAGAAGCACTGGCTTTAAATAGCACTATTTCATTTGAAATGTCTGATAGCTGAAGTAGTGCCTTCAAATGGCGCACCTATGGAAATTCACATGAAGGAAATAAGACTCAGTATGAGAATTCCTATTAGAGGACAATTATACGACTTGAAATAATGAGGTAACACAGTGAAAACCGTCCAGTGAATACAGAACTCATTAGCGAGTAGTTTCATATTTAATTAGCATTCAGTGTTTTGAAATAGGAAGACAGCCAGCTACCCAGCTATAAATTCAGATTTAGAATTACAAACACCAGTAAACCCAGTAAGCACAGGAATTCTCCAGGAAACTATCCCATTGAAGGTAGTCCCAGCAGCACACATAGCTAAAAGGTTTAATTTGGCTGGGACGGCACAACTGTAAACAGAGAGCTGTTTATCAAACATCCTGTTCTTGCACCAGACCTAGGCAGATTCTTAGGTTACGGCAGATGCGCACCTTATTTTTCTGACAGCTTTGCCATTACACGTTGGATAATTCAAAGCTGTATTTCCTTTCTCCTTTTCTACTGGCAGCTCAGTCTCATTCCCATCTCTTTCACTTGCTCCTAAAATGACACAACTTGAACAGAAACCCATAGCTGCCAAAGGGAAGGATGAATGATTGCAACAGACCTCATGCTTTACGCAAATAACCATCTGATGGGGACTGAGGCAGCTTCACACCTGACCTGGCTGGAACTGGAGTGCAGGACCCAGAGGGCTGAGAGCACAGAGGAGCCAGCCCTTCCACACCAGTTAAGGGGATTCCTTCTTTTGCTGGAATGTGGGATACAGTAGCCCTGTTTGCCATGGAAGGATAACAGCATCAGCCTGTACAGTAAAACATGGCATCATTTCTCATCTCTGACTGCAGGCAGCCCTTGTAGAGGGGCTCAAAAAGCATGAGGAAACAACATTGCTTCTTTCACAGAACGAGCCACTAATTCTTTGCCTGGTTGCTGTGTGTCTGAGTTACTCTGGACATGTCTAGATGTAAGAGGTGGACTTTGGCTACTTTTCTGGATGTCTGGTATCCTGGCTGAAGCAGCTAAGAACCGAACATGACCAAGTTGACTGTAAATGTATGCACAGTGAGACTGACATATCCAGAAGCTGGATTTATGGCATGTGTGGCATAGTGCATGCACCCAAATGTCTTCCTTGTGGAAATCCTGGACAGAAATATGACAGCTCTGCATCTTGGAAAGAGGCAAGTTCAGTAGTGTAAAACTTTGAATATCTGAAAAAGTGAAAACAGTTCAATGGTCAGTAGATACCAAAGATAACCAGCTCAGTACTTGTTGATACCGACTGATTCAAATACAAAAGTGTTTTCTGAACTGATGAAAGTCTAGCCAGTTATCCCACTGCGTCATCCTAGTGGGACAGGGCAGTGAGGACAAGCACTGTTGTGACCTCTCCCATGCTCATCCATCCCTACAGACTCACGGACCAACCATGGAGCGAGCAGTCTCACAACCAGGCAACTGTAAGTCTGTGTCTCCGATAATGCTCCCTCTGGTTCAGGAGTTCTCCAATTTGTCTGTGACTTGAATCTCATAGAAAAATCACTGTATAATGGTTCAGATGCTCAAGAACTAAGTGTCATATTAATGATCGGATTAATCTGTCCTTGTACTTTCAAGATGCCGCAGAAACATCTTGGAGAAAAATCTGGTCTGAAAAGTCCCTAAATCCTCTCACTCAGTAGGATGTACATTTAATACCAGTCAGGATTTGTGAGCTTATAAATTTGTTGTCTGCCACAACTCTAAAACTTTGTGTACTTAAATTATCTAACAGATGTATTTCCACAGCAATTCTACCTGCAGACATCCTGCCACAGAGAGACCAGATGTCAGTTCAACATCAGAAGGAATATCTCTGAGCCTCAGAAGAGCAAATAGTTCTTATACAAAAAAGGAAGAACATCTGTCTAAACAATCTTATAAAAACACTACAGCATTCTAGAAAAAAATAACCCAAAAGTGTGTAGCAACAACTCACTGCATTTAGAGAGTCCCACTGCAGAATATTATAGGCTATTATTTTCTGTTTGAGTTTTTTTAAAACCTGCACCTTTTGAAACATGCTGAGGCATCTTTCCACAGAGTCAATGCTCATATCTATTAAAGCTCGGTACCCAAAACTGGTATCAACCAAAATCAAGCCATTTGTGAAAATCAATGTCTTCTAGTATTATTTTCCTTCAGGATATGATTATTTTTATGTTCCTGTGTATTTAACCTAATTTTAATAATACACTGATAGTTATCTCTAAGATATGACAGAAGAGCTCGTACACAGATGATGTTTAATTGAATTGAATTGAAATTTAAAACCCATATATACACTACTGATATCAAACAGTGTGGTCCAACATCTGTGTTAGGTGGCGGGGGTCCTGACTTTGTATAGATTTGCAGATGTGTGCTGTGCAGCAGAAGGACCTCAGATCTGTGCTTCAATTTCCCTTGCAAAATGGGGTTAGGTTTAACTGGGCATGTTCACTGAGGTGCATGAATGAGAGCGTACAAAGGAAAACCATCCGTACACTTGAGTGTTTTAGAACTAAAATCATATTAGTGATGTTAAATTAAGTTTGTGAGTTTTTTTCAGCCAAGATATCCCCACGTATGGAAGAGATATTTTTGTCTCACCCCATCTTTCTGAATTGGACTCTGACCGCTGCCCAGAGCAAGTCTCTCAAAAAGGAACACTAAGGAATTGGTAACAAATACTAAGGGATGTAATTTCCTGGAAAATGGGAATTTCTGTTTATTTTCTTAGAAATTGAAAAATAAACATTTAAAACTGAATCCTCTTTCATTTGCCTTTTGTTACATTCTCCTCTTATTGACTAATTTGCACAGCATAGACACCAAACTGTTGTTTGTAAACAAATGGTTAAAGGATTAGAAACATACAGCAGTCACCCTGCCAGCCTTATTGACGAGTTCTCAAACAGGCAAGCCCTTGTAAAGGGATTTAAGCAAACGAAAAGCATTATTTATCTATAGAGACTGAGACATGAGTTAATTGCACTTGCCAGATTGCAAACAGTACTGTATAGAGGAAATAAATAGGGGCTTAACTCCTAAAGGTGAATTAGGTTCAACATTTTAAGCACCCTGCTGCCTAGTGAGTCCTGGTCCTTAGCCCACAGTTTCATGTTTTATAGAAAGAAATAGATGCTTACGAACAGGGTTCTCAGACATCAGCTGACAGACCAGGCAACAACCTAAGCTTTCCAGCAAGAAGCACCAGCACAAAGGCTGGCGCATGAGGGCTCCTGGGCTGTGCTGCCACTTTCTAGGCTGCCATAAATAGTCACAGTTACATCCTCTTCTAGACATCAGAGTCCATGTCACATCACTCCTGTCTTGCAAAACAGAGCATAAAACCACTCGGAGTGTGGCCGGCCCTCTGGCACCTCACAGCCCGGCTGAGCTCAGGTGAGCCATCAGCAATTCAGGAGGAGCAGCCAAGGCAAGGGCCAGGACTCTCCCTTGCTTCTCCCTCTTCCCTTCACCACACACTCTTCATATCAAGCTCTGCCCAAACAGTAGACTGAGGCGGCAACAAAAAGACGAAAAAAAAAAATTATTCTGAGAAAATAGGAGTAGCTTCCAGCTATATTATGACATCACTATTACATACACAACCTCCTTCCTTCTCAAAGTCTTCCCTGGCTGTTTAGCACCACCGCTTTCCACTGTTAGAGGAAACTGAATGAAATAGTCTGGATAAAACACTGAAATATTCATTAGGCCAAGGAGTTTAAAGAACAGTTTCATAGCCTTAGTAAGGACACATCCTGGGAAGACCTGGGCTTCAGTTTCTTCTGCAATGGGGATGCTAGTACTCATACAGAGCAAAGCAATGTTCAAAGCAAAGTTCAACAGGTCTTTCTTGACATACAGGCATACAGAGACTTTGCAATTACTCCATGCTTCTTCACATGCCGAAAGAAACCACCAAAAATTAATGGACAGATTCATCGACGTCCCAAAGTTTACTGATGTGCTGAAATATTGCATTGAAACCCTGACAGAGATGAACAATAGCCACTGGCAGTCTCTTCAGAGCTTTTCACTTTGGCGAACACAGCCCATCTCAACTGCATCTGCAAGATGACATGTTGTGACAGAGATTTTTTTCCCAGTATATCCTCACTCTTTCACTGTCCTTGCTCTAAGCAGCACACCTCCTTGGTCAGGTAACTAGCAGGTGACAGTCATCCTTCAACTGCTGGCTCGCAGCACCCTGCAGGAGAACTCAGTGAGGGTCCACAAGCACTCATCAGATGAGCAACAACTTCCGTGGGAGACCAGGGAAGAGCGTTCTTGCACAGCATGACAGAATGGCAGGGGTTGGAAGGGATCTTTGGAGATCATCTAGTCCAACCCCGCTGCCAAAGCAGGTTCACCTGGAGCAGGTTGGAAAGGGACGCATCCAGGAGAGTTCTGAAGTTTTGAAAATCTCCAGAGAAGGAGACTCCACCACCTCTCTGCGCAGCCTGTGTCAGTACTCTGTTACCCTTCTTTGCTCCTCTTTCTTTACAATTAAATTGAAATTACCTGGTAAAGTACCTACAAAGGTGAATCTTGATTCACCAGGGGGTCAGAGATTTATTCACAGTGTTGGATTTTGTTCCGTGCTTCTCCCTTCGTTGTAGGGCAAACAACCATTACCAATGTTGTTAAATGATGGAATTTCCTGTTCTGGTTAGTACTGTAGTTAAAGTTTTAAATTATCCCCCAACTGAATGTTTTTCCTGGTTTAATTGCCAGGCTTTGGAAAGAGGCCTAGCACCCAGGCCCTGACAGGAGTGCAGCTATGCAATATCCAGCTGGCTGCCGTCCCGAAGCAGTTAGAGCAGCCACTGACTAGAGAGAGATTTACACCCCTGTGGGCCGAAATACTTGTAGCTTCTCTTGCAGAGCTCTGCCATCCCCTGCTACTGTAAGCCACTCTTCCCAAGTGACTGCGCAGAACAACTTGCTGGGGTTTTTTTGATTGTACTGACCCTGGAAGTCTTGCCAAGCCCTGGGAGAGCTGGATGGGCAGCTGGCTGCTGTGTCCGTCTGCGAATGCTGCTAGAGGGCTGGATGATGCTGGGATCTGCCCTGTGTGCAGCCTTGCTCCGTGCCGGCTGAAAAATCTTTGCAGCTGAGTTTCTTCATGAGGAAGGGTGGTAGAGAGCTACAGTTTCTGATTTTCTTTGGTTTAAACAAAGTATTTCCACTATTACTAATGCATATTACTAATTCACTTGTTAGTTAATCTACATCCAGAAAAAAAAGATTTCACTTCTTATTAACATCAATGCGATGGCTAATGTGCACTCATTTAACTTGATTATGATGATGGCATAAAGCCCCTGTTATTCTTTTCATATTGTCCCTTTATAGGCACAGGGCTCGATTCTATCCCCAGCTCATTCGATTACTGCTATTTTACTCCTAAGCTGAGCTAGGGGTAATTATTAGCCTCCCTCTTTTATTTTCGACAAATATTCAGTAATTCAGTCTCCTCTGGATTGCTTTGAAGGGGTGACAGAGAGAATCAGTCACTCATGTGAAAAGGCTGTAGCAGCCTCAGAGTATTCCTCTGTCGTGCATACAGGGCCGTTGTGCCGATATTACCGATGTCCCGTCTGGCTGTCATCACGCTGCCCCATTTCCCACTCACCCCCTGTGCTTTCCCCTGGGGTTCTCAGGGAGCGACTGGTGCCCCAGAGCAGCAAAATCTCCTATGCTGAGTACAGATCCTAGGTATAAAACTCACATCCTGGTAATACAAAGCCACTCATGGTTTATGAGCAGACCTCTGCAAGGTTACGGCAGCCGTTGATCAGGTACGGTGATGGCTGCACTTGTTCTGTGGGCCAGCTCCATAATTCTCCTGCTGCTTGCATAGCCTGGGCCCATTTCGCAGAGCTGGTTTTACCAAAGAAGCTGCTTGATCTTTGTCACAGTGACAGGGCAAGAAGAGTTAGTGTCAAGTGACTTAAGCCA
Organism: Larus michahellis; assembly: GCF_964199755.1. Taxonomy (NCBI): domain Eukaryota; kingdom Metazoa; phylum Chordata; class Aves; order Charadriiformes; family Laridae; genus Larus; species Larus michahellis. Next base: position 61,445,994 of record NC_133899.1, on the reverse strand, counting down.
GAAGCAACTCTGGATTGCACATTCGTCTTTAAGACCCGGGACTGAGACCAGAGCCTCGCACTACACCTGCTGTTCAGCCACACAGCAAACCCATTTGCCTAGGCTGGGCTGCCTCTTCTCCAACGGGCAAGGAGGTCTTTCAGCCCTTGGAGGCCTGGAGGCTTATTAAGAGAGTCTGACCTTCCTCTTCAAAGGCTGTATGAATGGAAAAGTACAGGGGCGTCAGTGCCAAGCTCCTCAGTTTGCTTGGGAAACAGCTGTAGCAGTTTAAGAAGTAAATATGTCACAGCTGCTCCAGACAGTAAATTCCTGCTGTTCTGATGTGATGAGAAGCAGAAGATGAATGCATGAAAACTCTTTAATATATTTCACTACAAAGTTAAACCATTACCAATATGGCTTAAACTAATCTGTCTGCCTTGGCACGGAAAGGGGCCAGGAGGACTTACGCAGCCAACCCGAACCGCTCCTCAGCTGACGGCCGGGAACCAGGAGCTGAGAGTTCAAGGACACAACCATCATGTACCTGCAGTCCTTACAATATGCCCTGAAGAGTTTGAAAGGGAAGCACAGCTCTGGGCTTGGATTGTTCCCTTAACCCTCTGTTGCTCAGGCAGTGTTTCAAAGGATGATGGGGACAGATTGGGGGGTTAAAAGGCTCACTATGCCACCGCCCAAATCCCAGACCTATGGCCACAATGATGCTTTCCAGATTAATGTCTTTTAAAGGCCCTTGTGCAGGTGATTAATTAGCCTAAAAGGTTAAAATATATTGCAAATGAAGGTTAGGTTTTTAAAAGAAAACTAATGGGTTTAGGCATTCAAATCATATTGAACTGTATTGACCTTATTATCTGACCTCCAGGCAAAACATGTACATGACTGAAGCAGGCTTACGGCTACCTGCTGTTTGCGGCATGCGTTTTCCCTTACCAAAAGAGACATACAGAGATTTCTTCAAAGAGCATTCAGTGTGAATAAAACAGAGGAGATCTTGTCCACCTTGAGCTGCCTTAATGGCCAAAGAGACTTCTGGTGAATGTTGCCAAAGAAAATGGCAGGGAAGATTACACTGAGACACAAGATGTCCCAGAGAAAATACTGACAGATGGGAACTCAAAGTTTTAGAGGCAGAGCAAAAGCAAGGCGGAGGAGCGTGACTTGCTATTTGTGCATTACTGATTTTGAAAAGCAACTTACTGGCTTTTTTTTTGCAGGCCACATTGTTGCAGGCTGTTACCCTGACCCTTGGGAAGCTGGGTACATCAGTGAAATGACACTGCAAATTATGTTTTTGTCGGCTCCCAAGAACATTGCATTCTTAAAACAGGAACTGGCAGAGTTTGACATGCAGTTAGGATGGGGGAGGGCAGAAGCAGGGTCCAGAAGGGAAAGGTCTTGAGGCAGTGGTTCCAGGAAAGAGCCTGATAGCTTGTGAGAATAGAAAGCAAAACAAAGTGCACCAGAAGAGTAAAGCTCTAGGCAATGCATGCCAAGAGATGGACTTCTATTGCTGAAATACAGGCTCTTTGCACCACTAAAGGAAGATGCTCTTCATTTTATCCCCTGGCTGCTCTCTCAGAGAAATATTAATAGATAAAACAACGTATATGCACAGCAAGGAGAACTTGGATTCTGCCTTGGAGTATTTCTCCTTCAGCTTTTGTGCAAAGTATTGTGTTCAGTGGCAACATAATTGCGGTGCAGTATTTAAATCCACTGGGAAAAGGAAAACCTCAGGACAGTCTCAGTAACATTTCCAGAGAAGTTTTACCCCTGTTGGCTCATCTCACTGCTCCTCATCAACAAATAACAGCAACAAGCAGTGTTCTACATTTTGCCTACCTGTATTTAAAATGTGCACAGAGTGACTATATCCTATATGTTCGTATTCCAGTATTGTCACAGCTTGCAGCTGTGGGTCCAATAAACCAGAAGTTGAATTACTTAGGGTATATCAGGAAAAGAAGGGAAGGACAGAAGGTAAAGCTGAGAGAGAAAGGACAATGCCTGAGGAAACTAAAGCGACAAAAGCCCAAATACACATGGAAAATACGTTCAGGAAAATTTAAGAATATAGAGCTTTGGAAAGAAATGGGACAGAAGAAGGGATAGTATCACTGAAGAAGGGAAGTGGGGACCCTTTTCTGATAGCGTTTGGCTTTTATGGAGAACAGTCATCAAAGATGTATGGTATGGGGATCCTGTGTTTCTCCCAGCTAAGCAGGGCGATTAAGTGTAATTAAGACACTCGTTAAGAACAAATACAGCTGACTATACTGAGACGTTATGAAAAGTAGGAGTCAATCAGGCAGCAACCAGAAGACCGTTAACCTCATCCTTGCTCAAGCCAAAACACATGATAAATGAGCCTCCATGAAAGGGAAGCAGCTGAGCAATACGTAGGGCAATATAGGCTGTCATGTTCAGTGATAAGAAAGCACAAGCATGCAGGATATACACAACTCGTGGGGAATGTCTGTGATGTGATAATAAGTCTGGCAGCTGTGCACACCACTAAAAAAAGAAGTTTCTCTTGTTTCTATTACAGCTTGTGCAGTTAGCACATTCCAGGACTGATAGTGGGACTGAAACAATTCATTAAGGAAACGGACTTTATTCACACGTAGCCTTTGCTGCTCATCGCTTTTGTTATTTATCTAACTCTGATCACTTCTGAAGTAGATGGCCAAAATTCTCCAGAAAGGCAGAGTTCACAGTCACCCTACTGAGTTATATGGTGACATGCTCATTCCCTTACAGCGAAAGATGTTTCTTATCGCCACGTTTTGCTCTGTCCATTACATCTAATGCAAATGAGGTAGAGAAGCTTGGACTAGTAATGCTGCTCATCAATTCAGATCAACCAAGTTAACATAACCTTGCTCTGAGGTTCACATTCAATGCTTTGGCACCAAGGCTGTTGTGTCCCTGTTATAATTGAAACACGACTGGACACAGACCACGTGCACATATTTACTAGTCAAAGGCTGTAATATTTCACGTTGTCCTTTCCCTTGCCTGCTATAAACAGAAAGAGAATAGAAAAATAAAAATGGGCATGTAAAGCATTGTTCTGAGAAGCAATCTGGATTAGAGGTTTGACTTTACCTTCTCTTTGCCCTTAACTGAAATACAAGCTTTTATCTAGGAGATTGTTTTGAAAAAGATTGAGAAAAGTCTCCGTTGGCTCTGTGACGACTACATTATTATATACTGTTCTTGCATTGAATACCTGTTCATTGTTATTTGAAAATATAAAGAGTTTAAACCAGAATGTAAATATTTGTATAAACAGGATGATGTTTAAAAAGAAAAGCCATGCAAGTCTTACCTATTCAGTGGTATCTACGATCATTGTCTGTGGGAAAACAGTCTTGTTTTCATTTCATAAAGCATTTCACACTTATACAACAAGTTACACCTGATTCAAGTTGGTAAAACAATAATGAGAATATATATCAGGCAAATGTATGGACCTTTATAAAAGTGTTTATAGTACATATTTCTAACCTATAACCAAAGTATATTTGTGAGTTTCTCCTGAATTAAAAGTTTTTAACATGATTTTTTGTTCTATTGATAATCTAAGAAAAAAATAATTTTGTTTTATTGCTTTTTGTTGTTTGTAACAACAGAGAACATGGTCTTTCTGTGTTCAGCTTTCTCAGATGTGAAATTGTTGACAATTATGTTCTTGCAATGAACGTAGAGTCTGCCAGTTTTGATGCTGACTTCACTGTGGGCAGGATAACGTGTTTCAGCCTGTTTCCATGAAAGACAGTAGAGAAAACTCCCCTGAATTTTCATGGCACAGGATGAAGACTTTTGAGGATGATCCATATTGAGTGGGTGTTAGGTCTTTGTTCAGAAGTCTCCCAAAGTTTGAAATGGACTGATTTGGTTGGCTTGAATCAGTTCATTAGCATGGTTTCCAGTCAGAAGCATATACCCATCTAGGCTAATGTGATCTCTTAAAGGATGCCAACCTTTTCCAATGACCTACTAATGATTAACACTACAAATATAATACTTTAAAAATCACAGGAAGCAGACAGGTCCTAGACAATATAGTGTGTGTAGTAGCTTTCTGGTTTAGATCTTCTAATGGCAACACATTATGGGGTTTTATTTGCTTCGGGGTTTTTGTTTTCTAAATGCTAATGCAGGTACTAAGTCCTGCTGTTGGGTCAGTGTTTGAAGAACTGGCATGTCCAAGTGGAGAAAAATCTTAGATTAGAGAATAATAGTTGCAGGGTACTTGGATCCATTTCATATTATTTTAGTGAATTCCATCCGTACAACACAGGTGACATCAGCTAATAATTGAAGCTGGAAAGCAGACAGGGAGTTTAGGTGCAATTATTGCAGCCAATATCTGTAAAAGTACAAACATTAAAGACACTTGTGGAATTTAACCCATCCTCTATTTATCTGTTATCAACGCTTATTCCTGTTGATATGGCAACGGAAACGCCACATTAATATAAAGAAAGCAAAAGTAGAAGCTTGGCATCGCCCACACCCAGTAACATGATCTGTAGCTCAGAAGGGGATTTTTCTGCTGATCTGGCAAAGGAGTAATCAAAAGGATTTTTACTGATAAAATTGAAGATGGTAGCAAAGTGGAAGTAAGCAACTGTGCTAGAGAAACACCCTCAGTCACATCTGGTTTCTGGATTATGCAAAAACCAAGAAAAAGCGAAATCTGCTCATGGGCACCTTATGACATCTGCTCATAGGCAGCTAATTAGGAGCAGATAGCTTAAGTAATCATAGCAAGCGACCTAAAGAAATAAGAGATTCGAAGGGAACAATAAGAAGAACACGCATTTACTGTAGGACAGCTGTGAGTCTAGGCAAACTCAGTAAAATCACCTATTGATAGTAACTCACAACAAGGTAAAGAAAGGATCGATTCAAGCGAGGAAAGAAACCTCAGTATTTCCTACTGGATCTCAGCCTGCTGGTTACCAGCTGGCAGATCCGTATGGACAGGCCAGTAGAAGCAAGTACTGAAGACAACTTTGAAGTGGAGTAGTTGTTTTAGTTGTTCAGTTTATTGTTTGTCTCTCTAAGTGCAATCCGGTGTTTAGTTTTGTGGAGTGAACTCCTCACTGTCATCTCTAAAGCCTTTGTAACTTGTCTAGTATATAAAGAGTCATGCCACAAACAAACGCAGAAAAGCAATTTTAATCCACGTTCTTATTCACTCCTAAAATCTCAGCTTATGCAAATTTTTACTGAATTTAATAGGACTTTCCCCTAGGTAAAGGCTGAAGGCACAAAGCGATCATAAATCTGCTTAATATCAAGCCATTATTCTTCTGGTTTTATATGAATGCCTATTCACCTGCAGAAGTTGGATAATAATGTGCTTGACAGGCCAAAGCCACAAAACTCTTGCAGTCTTACCTGGGGTTCGGGTGCCTGCAGCTGAAAGGCTGCCAACACACCACACACCCCGCAACACCCCAGGTTGCAGCTGGGCCCAGGAGCAGAAGTTGCAGCACCATTGTGAAACTGGGCCATTATGTCCTCTGCTGTATTGTGGCACCTTCTCAGGTGCTTTGGCTGCAGCTGCACAAATGGATTTCCAGAAGTGACCTAAAGGACCATCCCCTGACTCTAGCGAAAAGTCTTCTCTTCACAATTGTTCACCTCTGTCCTCTCTACAGAGAAGAAACCAAGGAGATTTCCTCTGCAGAACTGCCACCTTCTTGAGATGAAAAGATAGTGTCAGCAGGAATGTGGCATTTCTGGGTAACTGCTAGCCAGGGTGTTAGCAATCTTATTCTACCAGGAGGAAAAGTGGAGAAAGCTTTTGTCTGGCTCCCACCAGAAGCTATGCCTGAAGTAGAAATGACCTGCATCATACTTTCCTTTCTCATTGACTTCAAAAGTAGCCCTGTTTTTTCCCCCGTATTGGCATTACCAAATTTTTGTGATATTCACATAAGGTTTGTTTGTTTTTTTCTCTGTGCATGCAATAGTTTTCTCTTTGGAATCCATGCCTATCTTTTTACAAGTCCTAGAGGTTCTTCTGAGTTGCCTCATCTATGATGCCTGCTCTCTGTCCCATGACACGGCCTCTTCTGGCAGAACAGAGTAAGATGAGGGTCCCTTAGGAGATGCACAGCTGAGCATCAGTCACTGAGAACTGCCACTCCTGAGCAAAGAAGAGCTCCACAGAAGGGAAACAAGGGCTTTCACAGTTCTTGCAAACCTCCCAGGCAGAACGTTTCTGTTTGCTGATGGCCAGGTGCAAGTTTGGGTGAATCAATAGGTGTGCCATTCTTCCTGCACCAGGAATGGCTGGAAATAGTCCCTTGCTCTCAGCCTGCATCGTTTATGTTTTCACTGGTGTATTTACAAGAATGTGAGAATGAGGTCTCCAGGCATGACCGATGGAAACAGTAACTAAGGAAAACAACAGTAATGAAGAGAAACTTACCCAAACCGGAGGGTTTGCACATATTAGGTTTAATGCAGAAGCCTAGAGACATGAAAACACGTTGCATTCCCTCCTTCCTCTCTCGGTTTGTTCTTGGTTTGTTATTTTTCCTGACTGCTGCTGCATCAAAGCGCTCACACAGAAAAGGGCCTGGCATGACACGCCAGGAACAAGATTGTGCTCAGGCATGAGGCTTTGATCTTGAAGATTCTTCAGCTGCATACAGCACACAAAGGTGCAGCCGCGGTACAACCTAGCAGAGGGAAAAAATTCCGGTGGGGAGTTTTGCCTGGTGACTGAAGAGTTAGTGCAGGTCAGCAATAAATGCTGCATGCGCAGATTTCCGTTGCTGATGCAGTTTTAAAACACTGAGCATATGCAAAGGAAGTCCCGGCATGGTGGTAAACTGCTGCATGCAGATTTTTTTTTTATCTTTCTGTGTATTTTTAGAGACGTACAAGAAATGAGATCTCCAACCAGCAGGAAGTGTGAAAAGAACTTTCTTTGCAATAGGAAGCCACCAGTGATTGTAAACCAGATACATAGAGAGAAATAAATAGACAGGTAGAGCAAAATGTTCATATTTTTTCAGGTTCCTCCACATGTATTAATATCCAAAACTCTCTCTACTTTACTCACTGCTTCAGCATGATGCATTTTCCATAGTTCTCTGATCTCTTGATTTACAGCCACGGGGATGAAAACCAAACAAATACCTTTCCTTTGTTTTCCAGAACTCCATGCTTCGTTCCATTATAAAAGCCAACCTGCCAGACTTTTATATCGCAGAGATAAAAAAAGGAGATACAGACTGTGCTGTGAACTGTGAACTTCGCTAAGGATAAGTGATACCGCTGTGAAATAAACAAGCACGTGTCCCCCAGGGAAGTGCAGCATATTTAGGAAAGGCTGGGACCTCACAGAGAATTTTTCAGTAGCATTAGTGTGACGCTGTCTGTGAGCTAAATCTGGTGTATTTATTTATTTATTTTTCAAGCCTTTTTTTTCTGATCAAGGACGGACAGAACCTCAACAGGTGTTTTTAAACCATCATCAATAAACTAAACTAAAACTAGAGCTACAAATGTCAGCGTGCACATCAGCCGGGTGTTTTTGTCCAAAGCAGATGCTTACAGAGAACAACACAGGCTAAGCACACGGCATGCAGTATCTGGCCCAGCACACTTATCTCCGTAAAGGCCGATATATATATATCTTAACACTCAGGGTAAAGTTTTAAATGGTAAGGCGTCATTCTGGCATCATTCTCCCTTTCCTTTGGGTAACTTCCACCTTTACAGTTACAGCGATACAGTGGCACTTTTTCTAGATTAAAACCCATTTTTCAAATTTGAAAAAAACTGAGTATAGCTGATAGAATTGACAGTGTGTTAATGTCGACATCTGATGAATACAAAATGCAGGGGGAATTGCTTGTTGCTGAAATACATTAGATCATAGCAGCAGCAAAATGTAGCCGTGAGACGCCACCATCATCATTTCGACGTCTGTTCCATATAATTGCAGAGTGACTGCAAGCTAGCAGGGAAAGCTATCTGTCTTTGGGAGTCTTGTAAATGACACACTATTTAAAATAAAACATCGAGACTAGGAAAAACATTCAGAGGCTTTTCAGCATCTATTGAATCGTGTACAGTCTTCGTGGAACATCATAAACGCAGTTCTCAGAGGAAGTAAATGGTTGTCTGAAGGCACATTCCTACCAATGCCATTAACACAACTCATCAGCTAACAAGAACATACTCATCTGTCTAGACACAGATGATATTAGAAAAGTAATCACCATAGATCATATTCGTGTCCCAGTCCTGAAGGAGCTTTGTGTGGTTTCATTCTGTACCTGCCCTGGCCTGCAGTCCTGAACGCAGCCGTCCTCACTCACCGATGGCATCCATTACCCAAGCTCTGCATGAGCGGTGGACCTCCTGCTGTCTGGACCTGATGAAGTATTGGTCTGGTGCAGATAAATGGAGAGCTCATTGCCGAACCGGAGCTTTAAAATGCCACGGATATAGCTCCCTGTCTCTCCTTCTCCCCTGACGCTACACAGAATGTTTAGAAGATTAGCTTAGATTAAACACAGGGTTTTCTGAGAGGTAAAGAAAAAGGACATGATTTTCATCCAAGCTGTTAAGACTCTGATCCAAATACAGAAGCACAAATATTTGCTTTTATATATAATGCTCTGCTAATAATAATGCTCTGTTAATCATAATGCTCTGTTTTTAATATAATGCTCTGTTATCACAATGCTCTGTTGCTCACCGTTGTATTCAAGCAATGTTTTCTGCTTGAAATTCATTTGTATGTTTAATCTCTTTCTTGAATTTTTGCTAAACTCTGGTTTGAAAAGTCCAAGTGCCATTTTATATATTTAGAATTTATGTGGCCTTTTTTTTTCTTTGTTAGGACTCACCTTTTCTTTTTTTTCCCATAAGTTATTTCTACAGTCATTTGAGAAGTAAAAGATTCATAGTTGAAACGTTTATCAAAAGCTGAGATTTATATTCACTTAAATTATGTAGATTTGTAAATAAGTATGACACAATTTAGTAATACTTCCATAACAGGGTTGGATGGAGTAGCACAAGCAGATGATGATTTTGACACCTACATTTTTAACATCTGTAGGGTGAATATTTCGAGTGATTTATTGGAGAGAATTATTTTAAAACACCCGTAATAGACGTTCCTAAACAGTTTATGCTTCTTTATTCCAAGCGTGGCAAAATAACCATGCAGTTTAAACAGATCATAGTGCTCAGGGTGATTTTGTGCCTACTGAGTCACTGCAGAAGAAGGAAAACAAGAAAATGTTTGGAAAATGGGAAACTGGCGCCTCAGCAAAGTTCTTCATGCACAGCTGCTGATAGATAACTATTTCGCTCACAACTGAGATTCAGAGAGATGGATGGAAAAAATGTACTCTTAAAATCCACATTTTAAAAGAGAATAGAAAAAGGTTAGTATAGATGAATAAACAATATCAAATCAAATTAAAACATGTGTTAAATAACTTTTCCTTTTTCTTTGGGACAACTCAAACACAATATTCAAACCCCAGCATTGCTTTGTTATCCAGATCACAGCACCCAATCCAGAAGGAGGTAAGCCAAGGTATCTGGTCCCATATGAAAGTCTGAGGTCCGGGAGCAGAACTACTCAAAGATGAACGTACAGATTCTGCCGTCAGTGTACCTGTCATCACATGAACCTGTTTGAGAGAGACCTTGCCAAATGGCTCTGCTCTTATGTAGGGAAGGAGAACCGAGACCCAGGACAGTCCTTATTTGTGATGGTTTTGGCGGTGTTAGGTTACTGGTTGGACTCAATGATCTTAAAGGTCCCTTCCAACCTAGACAATTCTATAGTTGATTCACCTTCGTCACCATTACATGGTCAATAGGTCACTTCACAGCTCTAGTGATGAGCTGAGTAAAATGCAAGTGCTATCACTATTTCAGGATGTTCTCACCGTCTCCATTCAGAACAGGGAAAAGTAGCAGAGCTCTTGTGAGAACAGGAAGTTTAGAGTAATCAATCTTTGAATGCCACCAACAGTTTCATATTCTGCTGAAAAGTGAATTCCATCCATTCTTACTGTCACAAAACTCTGTCGTTTTTAGGACATTGTTCTTTTAATACCCCTATTACTACCCCAGAAAGAGGCTGCACCGGTTCCCAGGTTTGAACGTAGTATATCCCACAGATTTGTCCCTCTCCTGCATTTGAGAGGCTAGACAGCCATGTCTATACCCATCGCCCCACAATGGACCAGTATCTTCTTAACTCAAATCACGAGATTTCTCCAAAAGACAGAAGTTAACATTAAAAAAAAAAAAAAACAAAAAAAACCAAAAAAAACCAAAACCGAACCAAAAAAACCCAAAACAAAACACCAACAGTTCCAGGCAGCCAGACTTTGTGTACTGCAGAAACCTCTTACTGGCACACAGGACAAAAGCAGACAGCACAAAACATCATGAACTAAACTCGACAGTTAGCACCGTGTCTGCCCTCAACAGCATTGATCTCATTAGCGAACACACAAAGCTTCTTCTGGTTCAGTGCCAGCACAAGCTGCACAACATGTGCCTGAAGTTATTTAGTACATCACAAACCAGAGAGGAAACGAAGATGGACATTGCTGTATTCACCTTCTCATCAGACACCAGATTTCAGCCAGGCACCCCAGATGAAACCGGCTCCATTGCTGATCATTTATTTTAAAGTAGATATCAGAGCATAAGTATATCCACAGGTAAAGGAACTCTGATCCTTTTTGCAATGGTGGGAGAAAGCCCACAGGTTTGTCACCTTTAGAGATTTCAAATAAACAGAAGCAGCAAGGTCAGGACCGAATTGCCGAAGCTCCTCTCCTCATTTGCTTCCCTAAGATGAGTATGGGCATCCCAGACTCAGGCATTACATGCAGTCCTGCTGTGCTCCCGATTTCACACAAAATGTCAAGGAGGGCATCACAGCACCCCTTATCACTAAGGCAGCTGCCAGCCCTCCGGCTATAAGTGTCACCAGTGATCCCAGATCCACCACAATAACCTCGCAGGTACTGGCCTGGTCTCAGCCCACTGACAGGCACCACAGCCAAGAGCACCTGTGAGCTCCCTGCCATTTGCCACCTTTGCCTGTGGCATGCTGGGCTTTCCCAGCTTCCATGTGGATTTCCACAGTTTTCTGACACCTCAAGATAGATGAGGAGAGAAAAGTGGCAATGTGAGATAGAGAAAAATGACAGAGAAAAATGAAGGCTGAGACAAACAAGCTGAAAGATAAAAGATGCCTCCAAGTTTATCCTGCAGCTTTCCTGTAAGGCAAGAGAATTTTCAGTTCTGCAGTGCTGCTGCCTCATCTCAGTTCCTAGAGCTACTTTGAAATGATAAATCACATCATCAATCCCAAGTAACAACATGCAGCAAAGCTGGACATTGAGTGCTGCAGAAACCAACCACTTCACTGTAAAGATCACACGTAGCTCAGGAAGATTTCCTCTAACTCCAGCTCTGCCGAACCTGTGTCCACTCGCACATCTGAATTCCTACGTGGTTTGATATTTATGCATCTTATGTATTTATTAAATATTCAGACTACTTAAGTACAAGGTGGTGCTCATCTCCTCATCTGTCTGTATCATAAGCTCTTCATTGCCCTCACCACCAGAAGGAAGCATACGTGTGTAAGCCAGGTCACAGAAGACTGGATATAAAACGAAGGCAGGGCAGGGCAAAATCAGAAAAGGACTGAATGAGATACAATTAGGAAGAAACATCCATGGCAACAAGCATATATTTCTATAAATAGGTTATTAGTGAGAAGAAGACCAAGAAAAAAGTTGGTTTGCTGCTCATAGAGGAAGAAAGCTGTCAGCAGAAGATCTGTAAGAGGTCAAAGCATCGAATTCATTTAGCTGTAGTCAGTTTGCGAACACTAGTAGTACCAACAACGCACAGATTAATACCTCTGCCTAGAAGAGGGAAAAGGACATTAGAGCATAGCTGGATGTTTTCAGTTCATCTGGCCAGGCTGATTTCATCATGGGATACTTGAAGAAGTAGGTGAAATAATGTCAGGAGCATTAGCAGTTATGTTTTGGAGCTCACGGGTAGCGAATGATGAGGTCCAGGAAAAGGAAAAAAAGAGCAATATCTTGCTCTTATATAAAAGAGGTGAATGGAGGGGCTAGGAAATTTCGGACCAGTCTGTGTAAATACTGTAGCAGCAGCAGAGTTTTGTAGCTTAGATAGTGTAGAGACATACGCCAGAAACGGTTAACAGGGAGACAATGCATTTTATTACGCTAACTGATGTAACTTATTAAAAAAAAAATCAGAGATGTTTCAGGAGCAAAAACCCTTTTATAGTAGTCAGGAAAATTATTGGAGCAAATAAACAAGGTACTTCAAAGACCTTAGAAGAAAAGAGAGAGAGAGAGGGAGAGATGAGTAAAAGCCAATAATGGATTTGCCAAGAACAAGTCATGTCAAACTATTGTAATTTCCTTCTCTGACAAAGAAGCAGACATGGCAGATAGAAAGGAATAAGTGCATGTCATATATCTTGACTTATTAAGGCTTTTGACACTGTCTCACATGACATCCCCTAGCACAAACAGGCTAGGGAAATACAGTCTAGATGAAACTATTTGAAGACGAGTGCAGTAGAAAAAAAAACCCTACACACTCAAACTCAGCAGAATGTCACTGTCAAAGTGAAGGCTACAGAGGCTGGGTAGTGAGATCTGCAGCAACCTGTGGGTCTCCACCCAGGTCTGCTCCCACTGAAAATTTTCACAGGCAGCCGAACGTGGGAGTGTGAAGTGCTTTTATTGCACCCACAGGTGACAGAATTCTACCAGAGCACAAGCCATTTGGGCGACAGGAGAATTAAACAGACCCAAAGCACAACCAGCCCACCTTGCTAGCACGGCTTACCCACCACTCCAAAAACGCCAGTGTCTTCAAAGTCCTCCTCTCCTTGGGCTTAGCAGATGCTCTGAGCAAAGCCGGGGGAGCAATAGAGCAATTTTTTAGACTGGATTTCCATGTTTGAGGTTACTCTAGGTTCAAGAAAAACTGTAAGCCATACAGGGAGCATATGGTTTTGGACTGGACTTTGGGAAGATAGACATGAACCAGGTGAGAGTCTGAGTTCAGCTGGAGAGGGGCCAGACCAGGAGGTGAAGAGGGGCAGAAGATACAGCAGCACGGCGGGAGCCCAGGCACCAGTGCAGGCAGCAAATCACTGTGTTTGTAATTAATCACAACTTCAAATACTGCCACCTAGGAGCATGTGTGCGTGCACATGGGTGTAAACAAGAGACTGATAGGCCATGAGGCCCACACACCTCGAACTCAGGCTGGCTGCCTGCGTACAGACATCGCGGCTCAAGGCCACTTCCCTGCAGGTCTGACCACACGTGGCCATGCCCGTCACGGCAGACAGCTCCTTCTGGGCCACCACCAGCACCCGCACAATACCGGTCCAGAATGGCCCCGGGGAGGCCTGCGAAGACCCTCCTGGGAATGTCTATCACTGATGTGAAGTTCTGCTCCCAGTGTGCCCAATCTTGCCTGCATTTCAGTCAAGAAAATCCCCGTCTGGCTCCTAGGTAAGCTCCTCGGGCCATGGCAGTCCCTTTCTTCTCCCTGCAGGGGTCCAGGGATCTCTGCTGAGAGAGATCTTGATTAAAAAAAAACCAAACTGTAACACTTGAAACTGAGAGTTTGAGAAGTTTTTTTACGCTGTGTCCGAGAATGGCTTCACGCCGCGTTATGTTGAGAGTCATGGAAGTCCTTCTGGTGGATAGACATGTAACTTCTGGGATTTGGAGCATGCCTTTATTGTGATTACATCCAAACTCCTGCTTGCAAATAATGCGTAAAGTAAAAATTGCAAGGACAAACCAACGCATTACTAATTTGAATATTTTCCTCCTCTTTTTAATATTTTAAATGATCTCATGAAAATGTTGCTGTGGCCTGATGACCAAACAGTTTTTATATAAAGGCAGCAGTCAGTAAGACTGATGGGCTGGAGAGCTACTGCAAAAAGCCACTGACAAGGTACATACTGACATCCCAATAACTGGCATTAGCTTCTGAAATCACATACTAGGCACAGTAAAAATTATCAGTGCAGAAATTATTATTGTAGCTAAGAGGCAATCCCTGAAAAACACTGTTCATTTTAATGGCAAATTACTGGGTAAGTCTCAAAGCTGAAGGAGGAACATTTGTAGCTCACACCATTCCTGTAAAAAGTGACACAGATTTATAGCCCACAGGATGCGAAATTTTGTGTCTTACACAGACCAAATACTGCGATGTACAGTTTAGATTTGCTCAATTCTTGGCCAAGGAAAAATGATTTGCAGTTCTATTCTGCCAGGGAAAATCACTGCAAAGGCAACGGGAGTGGGTAAAACGAAGGAAAAATTAAAATTAAAAAAAAAACCAAACACCACCAACCCATAAAAATCAATCCAACTACATTTATAGTGGTCATTTTTCCTGTCTTATCCCAGCTGAGAGGTATGATGGAGCCCTTCATTAGAAACTGAATAGCAAAGAATACACTGCAGAATAAACACAGTTAATTTCTTCTTATATATGCAAAAACATAGAGCCAATATTTAAAAAATATTTTTATTCATCTACTAGAAAATATAACCTAGCCTCTGTTTATCAAGCAAGCTAGCTTTGCTCACCAATATTTCAGCTGAATTTTAAAAGGGAAACAACACACAGAAAGAATTTTCCTCCACTAAAACTTGGACAGGGATGCTTATCTTTAAAGTATACATAATTTTATTACGGTTATTGAACTGGTGCATTACCTGCAGCACTTACTACCCAAAACTCATTGCTTTCCGCAAATGAAGAGTAAACGTTAGTAACATGGGCGCGTACATTTTGCACTAGATTTGGTGCCATGAAGCAAAGGAATGAGGCTAATCAAGTCGCCTACCTCATGATTGTTTTTACAGTTCACATCCAGCTGAGTTTACAGCGTAGCAGCAAGCAAGGGGTATAAAAAAAGCGTTTCACAAAGGCAATTTGAAAATGTAATTGGTTTAAGTCCTTGTCAAAGCCAACAGGGGCGCAAGTTTATAGGACAACTCGTAAGAGGGCACAAATACTACTTGTATGGAAACTACTGTGCGCTTAACTACATGGAAATTAGCGTGTAGTGGCAGGCTAACAACACACTGAGTACCATATCATTACAAGATTATAGCCTTCTGAACCACAAGGCAAGAATACAGGTTATATGCTAATTAGTTTTGGATCTACTAAAGGTAATTACATGGTAATCTCCATGTAGTTACATGGTGTTTAATAGGAAACCCTATTAACTAATCATATAATTAAAGAGTAATTGCACGATACTCCTGCCCTGTGACATGCGTGGTGGCCAGATAAATTAAAACTGATGGAATTTCACGGCATAGCCTGCTCCTGTTATCAGACTTTAGGGCAGTCCCGTGTCTCTCAAGGCATTGAAGCAGACAGGAGAATGTACCAAAAGCCAGGGCACTCACCGCTCTCCGTACACACAAAATGGCCCCTCATGCCCAGAACCGCTGTTCATTTCCACAAAATCACTCGGAAGGGAATCTCGCCGTGTTCTTCGGTTTTGTCCTCATCTTTTGTCTCCTCTCCTTTCCACAGAGGACGCTGACACGCAAGTAATAAATAAGAAAGTTACTGAAACTCTCCCCTCAGACTTGCCAAACCCAGGACTGCGGCCAGCGAGGCCCCTCCGTTTTCCTTCCTTTAGCCAGCCATCCCTTCTGCTCGTCCTCAGCAGAAGTTCCTCGCTGCTGCCACGCTCTTTTCTCCAGGCTGGAACTTAGACAACATTTCTAATGATTCCTAACAGGTGACACTGACCGCGGAAGGAGTTGCATAGCACAGCCAGCTGGAAAGAGGGGGATGAGCAATGCAGACCAGCACACAGCGCTGGTCAAATTTAAAAATGTCTCTCGCAGAAGCTGCTGGTGTTGCAAAACTCAGTTCATTCCAGAGTGGACTGAAAAATTGGAATTTCCCACAAAACAGCATTAAAAATCCAGTAAGTCAAAACAATTCATCCTTTTTTTTTTTTTCACTCTGCATTTCATTTCATACCAACTTAAATTATATATAGGGTTATACAATAGTATAATCTACAGCAAAAAGCAAGTGCAAAAAAAACCCCCATAAAATCAAAATCAACATCCCCTGCACAATTCAGTTTCAATGAATAAGCATTTTTCAAAAGAAATAGGTCTGTCCAAAAGTTTCCAACCATACGTAATACTCCGCCTGTTTCTGGGCCTTCCCTAGCCTGCTGGGGAGGGAGAAATCTCCATTCAAAAACGTGAAAGCAAGTGAAGCGTCAGACTAATAAACTGCTAAGAGCACAATGTGCAATCATCCATGATACCACGGGCTGAGAAAGGACTGCGCGGTTTGCTTACTTTTAAAATACCAAGTCCCATTCTCTCCCCCACTGAAGCCCAAGCCTCAAATTGTTTCCGAGACCCCCAGGAAAGAAAGAAATGCCCTCTTTTTCTTACATTTTTTTTTCTTTTGACAGACCTCATTCTGCCTGACCAGAGCACAGCACCAACATTGGGTACTGCTCCATCCTCAGCAAGCGGGGAACGAAATAAAGTTGGGTAAGAATACTGAAGAGAAGGAAAGCTCCTGCCAACTTCACCACGGCAGAGCCCCACAAAAAGGTAAAGGAAGCTATGGGTCAGTGCAACGTTATTGGAACATCTATATATTTTGAGCTAATAATACTGTCCATAAAAATAGAATCACGCAAAGGTGATGATCAATGGTGTGATTCAGTACAACCAATGCCCTGTTCTCACCTTTCACTTTATTATTTCATATTTGTTGACTCTTTGCTTTTTATAAAGATCTCGAGCTGGATTTACCCAACAATAGCCAAGGACCCTGGGGAGTCTGCTGTTGCCCGTGAACTGCCCACTGCAGCCTGAAGAGTGAGCTGTGCCGAGAAGGAAGAGAGCCCAGCTAAGTGCCTAGAGAACAGATTAATTTTGTCTTGCTAGTATGCTGAGCTTCTCTGACACCGTGGTGGGAGATACAGCTGCTTCTCCTCCCACCTGAGGGGCTTTGAAGGAACATGACGGACTGGATCCAGTCCACCGTGCCAGTGAACCAGTGATGCTAGGAAGTACCAGTCCTTTGAGTAAAGTTGGGCCACAACTTTTAATTGTGTAGCTCCTAGAAGGGATAACGCAAAAGTTTAAAGTTAGAGGTAATCGGGGAGAGTAATGATAGGACACGAGGCAATGGCCTCAAACTGAAAGAGGGCAGATTTAGATTGGATATCAGGAAGAAATTCTTTACTGTGAGGGGGGTGAGACACTGGAACAGGTTGCCCAGGGAAGCTGTGGATGCCCCATGCCTGGAAGTGTTCAAGGCCAGGCTGGAGAGCAGCCTGGTCAGCTTTGAGCAGCCTGATCTAGTGGGAGGTGTCCCTGCCCATGGCAGGGGGTTGGAACTAGATGATCTTTAAGGTCCCTTCCAACCTGAACCATTCTGTGATTCTGTAACACCTTTTGTTAGACAAACTGGTGGAGTGGGAAAGGCTGGACAAGTTTTGGGGTTTCTTCGGTGCAACAGCAGTACTACAACATCAGTATGTTGAGTTTATACTGAAGCTTCTGTTTCCAATCCAAAGGCAAACTTTTGGGGTTAAGGGCTTGATCAGTTATTTCCAACTCTCCCAGCTGATCTCCTAAAAGATGCTCTCTCCACTGGCAAACTTCACGTTGCTTCTATCATTGATCTATCCCAACTGCAACAAAGTACTACCTCAAGCAGAGGCAGCCTCACACACAGTGCACTGCTGTTACTTACAGCCTGAGACAGGCGTATAGAATCACAGAATGGTAGGGGTTGGAAGGGACCTCTGGAGATCATCCAGTCCAACCCCTCTGCCAGAGCAGGGTCACCCAGAGCAGGCTGCACAGGAACGCGTCCAGGCGGGTTTTGAATGTCTCCAGAGACGGAGACTCCACCACCTCTCTGGGCAGCCTGTGCCAGTGCTCTGCCACCCTCAAAGTAAAGAAGTTCCTCCTCATGTTTAGGTGGAACTTCCTATGTTCAAGTTTGTGCCCATTACCTCTTGTCCTGTCCCCGGGCACCACTGAAAAGACGTATGTGCAGGTTGGTACTTGATCAGGCTGAATGAAACTCCTTGGTTACCTCCGACCATGAACTATGGGTCATAAAGGTAGAGCAACGTTAGGGTATCATACTCACAGCATCACACTGTTAGCATGCCAAACAACACCTTCTGCCCTAACTACAGAATTAGGGGGTTTCCTCATTTCTCTTTCATCTTACTTTACCTGTATTTCAGTCCTACAGCTCCTAGTATAATCCTCTGAAATACAGGTTCAGAGGCCAGCGTGAAGCTAAAGGCAAGGAGAGGGAAAGGGGGCGACTAAATGCTTTCATGGCCATTTCTACGCCAGCGTTGGAAGGGAAGGGAGGCGGTGCATGAGCCATATGAAGCACCCCCAAGTCTCAGCGCAGGCTGGACTTCCTGGAGCTCTGAGCACCTAACGGTGGGTTCAGAGAGAAGAAAACAAAAGCCCGTACGTGTCAGCAGAGTTCCCTGAGAGGGAATGTGACACTGAAAAATTATGTCCGATTCTGAAGCGCTTTGGCAGTGAAACAAGTCTGCTGGGCCAGCATGTTCACACCGCACAGCAGTTCCCATGTGCTCAGCATTAAATGGGCAGCTTGCTAACTAATGGTCCCCTAAGAGCAGGGGAACGTATCAGCATATGGACTTGGCATCTACGTTAGTCAGTGCTGAGTCAAATGCCTGGACAATTAAGTAAAGCTAAGCAGCAAGAATGAGTAGCTTACAGTATTACTTCAATTTAGAGGTAACAAAGACTTATTAATTAACAGCGGTGATTACTAGAGTAAAAGAGGCTATGAACTTTTTTTTTTGCACCATAAAAGTCCGTATAAAAGTCTGGGTAAAAATCTGCATATTGTGCTGATATTGACACTTTTCAGAAATGTAATTGCGTTTTATTAATATACAGAAGAAATAAGCTTCCAAAGCGGATTATGGTTTATTAAAGGACAGTGAAGTGAAGAGACGATTCTCTCCATCACTGCTGCTCTTTCCACCACCACTGGGAGCATCACGACCCACTCTCACAGCACCCACTTCAAAGTCGCTGTGGAGCTCTGGGTCGCTGTTTTCGGCAGCTGTGGAGCTGTTTGCCAACGCCGCAGGTCTACCATTGCTGATGTCAGCGGCGAGGGAGCCGAGGAGGGGAGCAGCGCTGCTCCTCACAGGAGGTTCCTCAGGGAGCAAGCAGTTCTCTGAGCTCCCAAAACAACTTCTACTCACTCATTTGATCAGTGTTTCAAACCTCCGTTATCTCACAATTTATTAGATAGTTAAAAAATCTCCAGAAACCCTGGGGATACCATGACTGAGGAGTTCTCAGGGGTTGGTGACACGTAACAAGTACAGTCAAAACTAGGTGCACCAAAGCCTAAGGGAAATGGAAACCATCTGGGCACTTGAAAAACTGGTCCTAGTCTGTGTGAGTGGTCAGTCACCCTGGGCTCTCGGGGTGGAAGGGACACCTGACATGGGTAGGAACAGTACAGGAGTCTGATGATGAGCTTTAACAACTGCCACTTGCCTCAAGCAGCAATTTTGGGCCATACCTCTAAATTTCTGTAGAAAGCACACTGACTCACTTGGCAACTGTGATCAAGACGTTTTCCTTGGCCAGAAACACCAACTTTTACGTGTTTAGTAGACACCAGTTATTAATGCTCACGCTGTGAATATGCTTCCTTGTGTGTCCTTCTTTTTGTCTCTCTCCCTCCATCCTGGATGGAAGTGTCTCACCTCTTTGCCCTTCCACCACACACAAAGGCTGTTGTTGCTACGGAGCTCTTTGAGCCAGCACTCTTTCATCAATGAGACCAAGGAAGAAGAAAGCGAGAGGAAGTACAAATGGGAAAGCATTACGTATGAAGAAAAATGCTCAGCAAAGAGTCAAAAAAGGAAATTCATACGGATTAGTCATCCCTTCACCTCTCAGCTTGCTTATGCACGTTCAAGACAATGCCTGAATCTCAGGACATTGGGAGCACTGTCAAGATGAGTGATTCTAAGAGAAGGTAAAAAGCTCAGCAGAATTTATTATTGTAATCAAATTTAAATTTTTTAAATTTAAAGTATTTACAAGTCCAGAACAAGCAGGGCCAAGGACTGGGGAAACAAAGGCAGAGAGCCTGCGTTTGTAAATGTTTTAAATTAAAAAAAAAAGTTTAAATATATGTAAAAAAAAAAAAAAAAGAAAAAAGTAGACACAGAGGTTGCGTGTAAGCTGTATAAAGTAACTCCTAGGTCTCAGGGTAGGTTTGGCTTCCTGGATCTCTGAACCCCTGACGCTGGTCTAGCAAGAAGCAGAACTTGGCCTGAGAGATGCTATGGGCATGGGGAGACTGCAGCACTGGTAACTGGAGAAATGAAAGGGGAAAGGAGGTAGGAAGGACCCGGGGGGAAAGGAGCTAGAGAAAGGGAAGGAAGAGAAATGGAAATTAGCACGTGAAGACTCTGTTTTATTCAGTCACCGCTTATTGATGAAACACTATTTTTCCAGAAGGTTCCCAACCAGCTGACTTGGTGTCTTACACATCAGGGATACAGCGTATTTCAGTCTCAATGTTGCATATAGCAATCCACTCAGTACCAAAGAGCAGAAATTAGAGCAATTAAGATATTGCGTAGCGTCCTCGTTAGCCATTTCATTCGAGTGTCAGTAGGAAGAAGTTCTGGGCCTCCTGCAAAAGTAAATATAGAGCTTGTGGGAAGGGGTGCTGTCCCAGGGGGGCAACTGTCTGTGGTTGTGTGATGTCAGAGGGGATGAGGATGTTTGCATCCAGCAAAGTCCCTCATTTTTTCACTCCGATTCAGGAGAGAGGTGAGCTTCTTCGAGGAGTCATTCTGTCTGAGATCTTCATTCGCTTAGTATTTCTAGTTTGTCACATTGCAGCCACTGGATGTCCTCTTTCATTGATTAGCCCTGCTTACAACCTTATTCATCCAGTGGCCACAGCGGCTGCACTAAAATAGGCCTACAGAAAGCTAATCCTTTCTGTCAGCATCTAAGCAAAGCAATGGGGTTTTGCCCTGTATCTCCACAACCTGCAATTTTGCCAACTTCCACAATTTCATTAAAATACTGCTAATTTTTTTTTTTCTCCGTATACTGCAGCTCTGGGAGTTTATTATGTTGACTTCCATTAACGCAAAATAGTAAGATTCTAGTCTTCACAGTTGCAGAAACCTGTGAATGCAGTCTCAAATAGAGTCGCAAGAACAGTAGGCAAATTATATTATATTTTTTGTCTGGTTGGTTGGCTGGTTTTTTACTTCTCCCTAAGCAGATCATGAGTTTCATGCAGCCTGATGGTTTGCAAATTTAGGCTTGGCAATACTGAACTTGGGATCACTCCGAGTCAATATTAGCTCTTGACTTTCTGTTCTCACCTTCACTTTTGTTTGCCTAGAACTGGAGGTCACATCAAGAAATAAAAAACACGTGTTTTAAAATATTAACTTTTTTGAGACGTTATACTGACTTTATTTTAGTGACTCTGACCTCTTTTTCCCCTGGAAATAAAGCCAGAAAAGGTCAGCGATGAGTGAATTCTAACTTAGAGCATCAGGTGCTGCCAGCTGAAGTCTGGGAGGGCTGTCTGAAAGCTCTCAGAGGAGAGGAACCTTTTTGGTGTCTGAAGTCATCTGGCTTCCAGTTGGATAAAAGCGTGTTTTGCACTTGCCTGTCATTTCTTATTTCTTGCTTAGCTTTAATTGTCCCAACTTGTGCAAATACACCGAGCGCTCACACGGTCAGCTCCCTCCGCAATCACTCGGATCCCCGTTTTGATATGCCCCCTCTGTGATGCTGTTCAAAGCAGTGGGTTAGAGAACAGACTTCAGGAACTGGAATTTTCCATTAATTCACATTGTGCAGAAAAATCAATACTCAGCAAATGTCCAGATGCCCCGACAGGCCATTTACAGACTGTGCCAGCTTCATAATTATAATTTCTTTAGTAGGTATGCCATGCATATAAGAAGGTACATCATGCGTAAAAGCATATTGGAAACAGAGAGGTTATTAACTAGCTCATCAAAGCTCCAAGCCACAAGGAAGTAACCTTGACACACAAATCCAAGTGGTAAAAATGTAAGCTCTAACTAACCACATCTCAGTATGGAAAGAGAAAAAAAAAATCAGTAACAGCCATCAGAAAAATCTGGATGAGTGGACTGTTGCAGGCTAAGGCCATCATCCTAATGCAAAATCATACAGCAAACGGGGTACTGGGTTTGCTTCTCTAAATTATTCACAGTCAACAGTGACCTTCCAGGGTTGGGTGCCCTGTTCAGCATTTCGCTCTCTCATTGTATTGAAAAGATGTTTTTCTTGACCTCTGCAGTTTCCCCTTTTGTGCATTACCCGGTATCTTGATAGAAAATACAGATATCTACAGCAGATACAAAGAGAAAAAAAATAATCAAACTCCAAACTATTTTCTCACTTCCCTAAAAAGAAAAAAAAAAAAATCTCAAACATAAATTCGTAATGCTTTTCACAAAAAATAATCATTTATTAAACAGTGTGTGCTTATTAATAAATTACGAGGCAACCAGATGTAGAAGTCACTTTCAATGTGTTGTTGAAGGTGTTTATGCTAATGAGCATAAGCAGAAGCATTTTTAGATGTTTGTTTGCATGGGGAAAATACTAGGATAAGGCCGCGCCAAGCAACTTTGAAATAGAAGTGATGGATAGTTACCTACTGTTCTTAAAGAAGATCTGGCAGTATTTGTTCATAGGCACTCAAGATGACCTCTCCTCTTTAGAAGTGATTTCTACTCCCCATTTTCCAAACCAATTGCTTGGCAGACCCCTATTCTATAAACATGCATTTCCATCCGTACATGAGTCATATCTAGACAATCAATGTAAATAATATCATTTTAATAAAAAAAGTATTTTAACTGTTCTGTGAAAGCAATACGAAATCACAGAATTTTTTCTTCTTTTATTATCTCTGATACTGTCACGGTTTGGAGTATGAAAGAGTAACAGAGCATTTAACCCAAGAGGAGGTTACCATCGTCATGGTGGTGAGGAGAAAAGAACAGTGCTCCTACCTAAAGGAACAAGGAAAATCAAATTCTCCAAAAGCGTTGAGGTAGGGCCTTCATTTGGTTATTTTAGCATAACAACCGAAGAAGGTATCTCTTGTCTTACAGCTCCTTTGAAAGTATGTTTTGTGCCCCAAAACAAACACTGGGTTACCAAAGAAGAGCATGAGGGACGGCAGGAACTCCCACTGCGCGCGGGCGCAGGCAGTGACACCGGCAATGCCGAAGTGCTGGCACTTAGCAGGCGTGTTTCCAGTCAGGTCTATACGCAAAGTAAATACAAAAGCACCCAGGTTTTAGGTCAAGTATTATCAGGCACAATCCATAAATAAATGTACCAGGTATCGTGTCCTTTTACAAAAGCAGCTACACAAATGCCTCATTGTTGTAGGTATGCTGAAATTACAGGCACAGAGGAATCTGGACTGAAAAAGCTTCCAAATAGTTTTGGTAACGTGGTTTGCATCCCTTCCTAGAGAAAGCTTTACATCTCTTCACAGGCATTCAGTTAGTTCAGACCTGTTTGTCCCCTGGAGCAGGGATTCTTTTGTATGCCAAACCTGAGTACGTGGGTATTTTCTGTAGAAATATTATACCTTCTAGGTACGCAGGCATCAAGTATTCAGGATGCAAATGAAAATGTTATCTCTGTACAAACTGTATTTAAGGTAATTGTATCAGAGACTGAGATAATTTCATTCCTTCTGTGTATTTTTTTAACAGTACAAAAGTGGGCTAAAGCCCAATTTTCCTCTTCCTGGTGACAGCCACCTAATCCAAGCTGTGATCTACGCCACCTCTTTGTATTTTATTTTAGCAATTTAACAGAGGGGATTTCTCAGCTGACACACCTAGCAAGTTTCCTTGCCTCCGCTCTTCACATTTGTGACAAATCTGTCTTGTTCTGTAGATCTCGGGGGAAGAGTCCAGGGGCATTCAATCAAGCCCTCTCAAAACCAGACAAAGAAACCCAGAGGCTGCAAGGCAGATCTCGTCCTTCAGTACATACTGGGGCACCTCACCTGCCCACACCAACTCTGCTTAACACGGGGGTGGAAAATCCCTCCCTTTTCTTTTTTGAAACTCAATATTAGCATAAGCTTGGTCAAAATAACGTTGTTATAAATGTAAATTGCAGCATATCCCAAACCGTAAATTTTACAGTTTTAGAAGAGAACATTACAAAAACATCGTCACAATCAATTAGTTGGATTTAGAAGCAATTGTATGTGGTATATATCCTATCATTATATATTTAGCAAGAGATCTGAAGCAATTGCGCACCTATTTATTTTTGTCAAAGCCTTTCAAATTCATGCACATAACAGGAACGCAGAAATAATTTCAACAATGACCCAGTATACAACACACTAAAATTTGGAATAAAAATCGTTACAAAATAAGACGCAATTCATTCCAATTTGAAAATTAAAGCCTTAATATTACCAATTCTGTTTTGAAAAGGTAAAGAAAAATGTATACATATTTCAGATGAATAAACAAATGACTTGAAAAAAGCTTCTTACAACATATTGTATGGGTAGGCATTAAATAAGAAATCATCACGGAACATAAGTTTCTGCGTATCTGTCATGAAGATAAAGCCAAGAAAAAAGGGCATTTTCTGGTAAAGAATTAAATTAATGGAATCTACCTCAAATGACTATATTGCTTGGACTGGTGCATTTTGAAAGTCTTCACCCAACTGTTGCTGCCGTCTCCAAAACCTCCTGCTATTTAGAACTTATACCTAAGACCTAGCTCAACGTTCTCTGTCGAATAATTGAGTCATTTAAAGAAAGCAGAAAAAGGTAAGAAGCAGGGAGGTTTGGGTTGTGGGGTTTTTCTAAATAATGAAAGCCAAAAGAAAAGTCAATGAAAAGAAAGTCATTGACTTCTGGAAGGGAAATTTTTTTATGAAAAAAGTGTTCATTTTTCTTGTATCCGCCTCTCCCCAGATGCTGTTTAAATGTTTCGTGTGGTTAAAGTTCAGCAAATTTCTAACAAATATAATCCAATTTTTTAATCCTATTCCTGTCAAAGATAATTACATAATCGGGAGATAAAGAGCTATGTGTCATTTCATTCTTTTACAGCCACTTAAAGAAAAAACCTCATTGACGGAGCATGAGGACTGGGCAATGGTAGTCAGCCTACCCCAAAATTGTCTGTGCGCCGCTGCTGAAGATTTTGGCGCCATGACTCTACTCCGATGTTAAAAAGGTGACTCCACGTGACGCAACAGCTAAACCTATTTGTGGTCTGTAAGCTCTCTGCAATGTAGGATGAACCTTGGCGGTAAAAAATCTGCCCCCGAGCCACTTACTTTCTTTTAGATTAGCAAGGGCTGTTACTTCGTCCCTAAACAGAAGAGCACCATCTCAGTTATGAGAAGAATCATCCTCTTGTTTTGGGAAGTTACGGCAGGAAGGGTGATTCTCACAGTCATTGTGAGAAAAAAAAAAAAAGTGATCTCCCGCTTTGGAAGAGAGGACCCAGGTCAAATTTCTAAATTGGAGAATTATTGCCTTGGTTACACGTGTGAGATCTTCCCTACGCAACCACAACTCTTTACACCTTCTGCTCTCCCTCTTCCTCCCCTCCTAGTGAAAACCACACTTCTGCGGGACATTTTGCTCTAAACAAAACCTGCAGTTACGTTTGCAAACACACGCGGACTCCTGTGCATCTCTAGAGCCTGTATTTCCACGCGCTGCCAGTACTCGCCTGTGCATGCAGAGCTTCATCCCATCCTGAAAACTGTCACCGCCCTCCCCTGCCACTGGCGCGGCACCCGAGCGGATCGCATCCGACGCACACATCTCTCACCAGTCCCAAGGAACAGGCAGGCAGCGCCGGGCAGGGTGCAAAAGGGTTCTGTAATGCCTGGATTTGATTTATAACCTACTAAAAATTAAAGGGTGAGATCCATGAGGGAGCAGAAGGCATAGGCTGAGCCCTCATCGTGGGCTCTAAGAGATGAGCCTTGCTCAGCCTGTCACTGAGCCCCGGGGCTGGTAGCCCGTTCCCACAGGCTACTCCATCTCCCAAGGGGTCGCTTGGTTGGGAAAATTTCCGGTATCAAGAAATTTTAGGAAAAGCATCTCCCTTTTATAGACCTCACAGTGATTTGAGGAGGTTGATGTTCTCCTTTCCAGAGGACGCTCCTGTTTTGAGC
The DNA here is from genome assembly GCF_964199755.1 of Larus michahellis. Classification (NCBI taxonomy): domain Eukaryota; kingdom Metazoa; phylum Chordata; class Aves; order Charadriiformes; family Laridae; genus Larus; species Larus michahellis. Next base: position 61,419,592 of record NC_133899.1, on the reverse strand, counting down.
TCCTGTAACGCAAGGAGAGGGGTCGGTCCAGGGTGGGCATTACAAGCACCAACACATACACAATGTTTTGGCGTCACAGAACCGTAGAATGTGTTGGGTTGGAAGGGACCTTTAAAGGTCATCTAGTCCACCCCCCCTGCAGTAAGCAGGGACATCTTCAACTAGATCAGGTTGCTCAGAGCCTCATCAAGCCTGGCCTTGAATATCTCCAGGGATGGGGCCTCCACCACCTCTCTGGGCAACCTGTTCTAGTGTCTCACCACCCTCATCGTAAATATGAGCGTCCGTATTTGAGTCCATGTGAGCGTCCCTACCATATTAGTGGGACTACCCGAATCACCGCACCAGACTGTGATGAGCCAGGGTGCTGCTGGGGGCCCAGGGCAGAGCAGCAGTACCCCGTGTTTGCCGCGCCTGGGGGCGGGCAAGTCACCAGCAACGCACAATTGGAGCAGCAACGTCGGTACCACAGCACATAGCGCTGCTGGGCTGAAATCTGGATCGTTTTGCAGAACGGGTCCCCCCCAACAAAGAGATGCGAGTCTGCAGCCGACTGCGAACTGCTAGAAATACACTTAAAACCGCATCTAACCCGCTGAAAGCGGTGTGATTTTCTGCTGTTGTCAGATCACTTGACATTGCTTACACCAAAACAACAGCTGAAGAAAACATAATGACAAACACTGGTAATGAGCAGTTAATACAAGCTCCAGGATGAATTAGCTTTGACAGTATTTCTGCTCTTGCGGAATCGCTGCTTCACAAGAGCATCTTCCAATGCAGCTCGTTAAAAAAGCACGAACGCTCAAAACTCCCTTAGGGGAAGCAAGGCTTGAAGTGAGCCCGGCAGAGGTTTCCCGGGAGAGATGATGAATCAGTGCCACTTCGGCAATGCATAAGCAGAGCTCTGCGCCTCAGATCGCAGGTCACTCAATGATTTTTGAGCCACCTGCCAAATTAAAGTCTCAGATGCCTTCTGGGCCAAAATGCCTGCAGGTCAACGTTCAGCAATTGCAAGGGTTGAATCAAATTGTTTGCGTACCGTAACGCCAATAAACTGATCTTAATCAAAAAGCAATAATCCTCTTGAAGAGTGAGGCATTCATTGCTAGGAAACTTCACCGCTGCCAGTCTTGTCAAGCAGTAACTGGCCTCCTACAGAGAGACAGAGATCCGGTTTTCCACAACACATCCCAGGAGTGAAATTAATTCTTACTTACAACTAGGGCATAGAAGTCATAATATTTCTAACTTGCAGGGAGATCACTACTCTTAGGGCTTGGCTTTGAGATGCAGGCAACTTCTTACCTTCTCTCCGCTGCAACGCAAACAACAAATCGTCCTCTTCCCATCTTACGTTGACCACTTCTCTCCATGGATGCCAGGCTCCATTATTTTGTATTTTAGTAGCACTGAGCTAGAGAGCACAGGTTATAGAAAATATGCATTTCATATGCCCCATCAGAAACTATAAAACTGTACCATAAACGGTTTTCTGAGTTTTCTTTCATAGTTGAACATAATAAACACTGCCACTTCTTGAAAAGAAAACAGTTCTTTTTAAAGATTATGAATAACACACTCTCAAAAGAACCTGGAGAGCAATAAAAGTATACTAGTTAGAAATGTCTTTGCATTTTTCTGTAAGTATTGCTTGAAAAGCACGTGTTAGAATAAGTAAAGGATTTTTCAAAACGTACAATTAGTTAAAAAGAAACCAAGTGTGTATTTCTTCTCCTATTTTTGCAGTTGAGCCCCAATGGAAAGCAAGAGAGGTGCCGCACGCATGGAAGCACAATGGAGCATTTTCATAATATATAGAGGGGGAAATAATTATCTGCTTTACAAAGTGCTGCAGTAAGTAATATTACTAAAATAATCAGTGATCAGTCTGTTAACAGGCAACCAGAATATAACGACGCAAAAATATCAGGACATATTCAACCTAATTGGAGAATAATATGCAACATAGGTATGGATGAAATGTGCACAGAAAGCCCACTTATCGTTTTATGATTGGAATAACACAAATAGTAAAAATATAGTTTATCAAAGCCATGTGACTTAAAAATTGCTAGTTTACAATGCTGCGGAAGGAGGGTGTTCCTTGTGAAAAGGCCAGAGAAACAGTAGAGAGGTTCCAGCTTCCCTCCAAGTTTCCTTCCTTACTAGTTTCGTGTTCAAACGTAACATGGAAGGTAATTCCTCATACCATTTTATCGACCCTCAGCTGTCCCCGTGTCCCAACAGGCCCTACTAAGTCCTTTGTGGCAAAGAGGAGGGTGGACACCTCTGCCATTGCCACCCTCCCCCAGTGCAGAGCTCTTCCCAAAGCAACCACGCAAAGGCTGGAATGACCCTCCTCAAGGGTCATTCTCGGTGCAGGATTTTACCTTGTGAACGGGTAACGCCTCGGGATTGCAGGGCCACACATCGCCTACAAATAGCCCAGCATTACCCAAACGGAAAGTAAATCAAAGCAACAACCATAGCCTGTAACAGCCACCGGGTGCAGCCAGGTGCAATTTAAGAACATGGTTCCCAAGTACTACCCACGGCAACTGTCCCTCTACAAACAGAGTACCACCTGCCAACAAATATTGACCAGCGCCAGCCCCAGCAGGGATATTGTACAGCCTGATAAGAAGCACTGATACATCACGGGGTAAACAAATCCCTGTTTTCCTGGGGAGAGCGGATCGCAATGCGAAGAACAAACATTTCAGTGAGTCACTTCCCGTGTTAGGGACAGGAGAACGTACAGTCTAAAGGTCCAGCGCTGTCACCATTTAGGGTGTGACTCTTCTCAACAGCAGATGACAGAGCGAGTTTGGAGTTCACTTCGGAAGTGGAAACTCCTGTGGCACTCTTGGAATGCTGCTGGCTCCTCCCTGCACACGCTGCAGCACAAATCTGGGTTCAACGGATACATTTTCATCATCCTCAACTGTGACAACTAACTCATGTGCTTCTCCAATGTCCTTTGCGTTTTATCTGCCACGCTTCGTTATTGTTCCCATGCCAATGAAGATAAGGTTAAGCAAAGACATTCGTATACAAAAAAAAAACCACAGAGCCTTCTGTTGCTTGTGCGTTTGTATTCTCTAGATATGATTAGCGTCTGGTTAGAAGAGTTCCAATCTGACTATACAAAATTACGTCCAATTGGTATCTTATCTTATGGTGGCTGTAGCTCCTGAAAACTAAACAGAAAAGATAGAACAACCCCATCGTTCATCATTTTGTTTTGAAGAAAATTATATAATCTCACTTCAAGGCATGAAATCCCCTCTAGAAGCCCCTGCACATAAATCTTTTTATCTTTATCTGGCCAACTGACAGTAGTAAAGTGCTGGAAAAGGAAACGTGACACACCTTGCAGAGAAAAAAATGACTGGAATAGGATGAAACTTCAGGTTACAGTACGTTAAGCTCTGGTACGGTAACTCAGTCAGGTATTCACAATGACTCCTTGGTTGTCGGTATCACCCAAGTGTCAGGAAAAGTACTTTGCAGCGATTATGCATCTTGCTATTGTATTCAACTCCAGCTCCTGCGGTAACGACAGCTAAAAAGCTGATTTTAATAAACAGCCACCCCGGGATGGCACGTGATCTGATGTAAAACAGCCTGACCAGCACCTGAGATGTCCCACTTCTCAAGTCGCGTTCTGTGGCAACTGGTTTCAACTGTTCACTGGTAAATGTATTTTTTGATAGCTTCCCTAACATGCAAAAATCGTGTCATAAATGATGACATCTCCTGATGATCTGCAGAGATGTGATGACTCTGTCCCACCGCATCTCCGAAGCCCCAGGATCAACACGTCCCCAGGACGCCAGGCACCGCAGGACACACATTCCCTGACTGTAGGTTTCTGGCAGAAGTGGGACAGATACATTCACGATATTATTTCTGACAGTATAGATGTTTTATTTCCTTTCATACAGCCGTCACATTTACAGACTAATGAGACATTCCCTGCTTTGCCCTGACCCATCTGCCTTCACTAAAAATGTCATTCTGCTTGTGCTTTTGCTGTGCCAAACAAATTCCTATTGCTTCCTGGCGTGAGGTCATTGCAGGCGAATGCTGGTATGTCATCTCTCTTCCCTCCTGTCACCTGCTACTGCAGATTCACATACAGGATTCTGTACACAGGCACTGATGGTGAGTAACACTTGACTTGCATGAGTCACATCTTTTGTGAAAATGGCAGACCTTTTCAGCCAGTGGAAAGCAATCCATTTCAACAGCAGAGAGTTTGTCAAAACGTCTTCATTACTACTGCTTCCCTAAAAACCATCCTTAAGAAGTGTAAAAACGCGAATATTTTAAATAAATTACTCTAGCATGTACTGTTTTCAATGCTCATGAGCTACAGGCTCTTAATAATTAAAAGGCATTTTATCAGCAGTTTCATTTTGTATTAGTGAAGATATTTTTCCCACCAGGGTAACAAAACTAACAACATTCACCGAGACAGCGATTACAATTTCCTAGATTAACCCAACAGGGAAGAAGGCATTCGGCAGCCAACAGCCCTGTCATTCGTTTCTCTAGAGGAATAACTTTCTAGATGTGTTACCAACAGTCAAGGAAAACTGCTTTAGAACAGGAGTTTTATTTACACTGTAGAGAAATTAAGCCGAAAGTGTCTGTGTTAATAAGAAATGCATTTGTAAAACACGCGGTTATATAAAAGTGCAAACAAGCAACAGATTCACAGGCTTTCTAAAAGCTTAGGATATTAAGGCATAACAAAAGAGATGCCAGTAGTGCTGGCACTCAGGAATAAATGTGGGTTTATTAGACTAAGTTTTCAAAGCCTAGATGCTTACCAGGCACATTTTCCCAGCCTTTTAACACTTGTTTTAAAAACTCACTCTCCAAAATAGCCACTGGGTCCTATTATCCTGCAGGAGGAAGTGGGGAGTGTGAACCCAAACCCTCCCGACTCCATCCGAAGTGTAATTAATTAGAGGCCTCAAGGTATCACAGACAAAAGCCCGTTTATATGGAAATTCCTCCTCTGAAGAGACACATGTGGAAACTTCCTGATTCAGCAGATAAAACAACGCGTAAACTCATCCTGGCCTGTCCGACCAGCCTACACACACATCTCACACCACCCTCAAAGTCTTTTCTGCAGAGCAGGAAAGCGTTTGGGCTTCTAAACTTTCGTTCAGTTGAACGGTTTCCCTTAATGAGATGTAAAAATGTTTGCAACATTTACATACGGGAGGAACACTCCAAAATTAAACCTACAGAACACGGGCTTGGCTTAATAAGATAGTTTCTCACCCTGTTCATTTCTCCCAACTGCGCAGACAAACTGGGCTTTAAAAACACATTATGGTATTTCTTCAAAGTTAATTTGAAAAAAAAAAATCCCCTGAAAGTAAAAAAGTACTCATAAGTACCATTAGAAAGTCACCATAAATAAGCTAACACTTTTCAGAGAAAGTAAGCAGAAGTTTGTATTCTTAAAACAGACCTTGTTTAGTAAAAGGCAGCCTACATGGGGGAGGCAAGTGTGAGGAGTCCCCCGTCTTTCTCTCACCAAAAAGACAAAACCCCTGGACCACCGGAAATAACACAAGTTCTAGAAAATCCCCATGGTATGAGTGAAAACACTTCAAATAAATCTGTAAGCCCTCAAAATGATGTTAAAGGACAACAGATGTTCTTCCCCCGACTAGCTCATTCGAGGACTCACGTACTCCCTAGGAGAAGTCATTTATTTGCGTTGATTAAAGTGGGTATTCAAATCCAGACTCATACAAACAGAGAAAGTGAGAGGAATAGGTGCCCAAGGAATGAGAAGCTGTGCCTGTCCTCTTCTTGCTGAAAAAGAAAAGCCTCCCTGAATATGTGAAGATAATGGAAAAATACAGACTTCTGAATATACCTTTTCCTTCAGACTTAATATCTTTATAATGTAAAACAGAACCCACAAAAAAAGATAAGTCATAAATTTAGGCTGAAAACTACTTTCGGAATGATTTTTTTCTTTTGCTGTGTTTTTGTGATATGTGGCTGACGTATCGGTGCCTTGGCTGGTATGCTGCCAAAATAAAATATAATAATCATTATAACTCCTGCCATTATAAGTCAATTCTGAAATTAAATCAGCAATTTAGATTCATCTTATTGTCAAGCTTCTTTAAGCAGGAGCCGTTCCACCTAACCATCTCGGCTAGGAAGCGTTCCTGTTAAATAAGAATGACGGCAGCAGTCTAGGCCTAGATGTGGCCATGAGAAACTCAAATGACACGCAGGTATCCAAATCCAAAGGCAGAACCTCCCGGCCTTTTCTCAAGTCTGTAAGCAGCTACAACGCCAGGCATTACCCTAAGAACTGATCATTTTATTCACAGACTCGCCAGGTAAAAATCATCAATAAAGCTGGGAGTGAGGATCAAAGCCTAGCCCAAGTCATTAGGCTAAAAAATAATTAGCTGTGATCAGGACGATGTTCCTCATTCCTTCCACAAGTGGTACAGCTTGATGGGAAGTGATGAACGCTCCTTGATGGTCCTTAACAAAGACTAAGCCGGGTGGCTGAGGACCTCTCCTAAGTTTAGGAGCTATGGATTTGAGGCCTTCCCAGCCAAAGTCAGGCATAGAACAAGCTTCTTGCAAACTGCAAACCTCGTGGAAAAGCGAGCACAGAGATGCTACCCCACCAGTGGTATGTGGAAGGACAGGAGCAGTGCCTGTGACGTGGGTACTCGGGTGCGGAGCTCACGTGCCAGTCTCGGGGCCGGGGATGCTCCGGCAGAAGCTTTGCACAGCTGGAGCAAGTCCCCAAATCCCCTTTATATTGTGGCACAGCAGCTTCGGTGCCTTAGCCTTTGCCAATCAGTTCTGTAGCCCCCAGAGCCTCTCACAGCTCTTTAATCTTTCACCTAAGCAACAGAAGGGTTTTCCTTTCTTGTCGTTCCCCTGCTGTTACTCTCCCACATATATTCCTCCATCTGCAAACCCAATATTATTACAGCAGGGTCCCTGGGAACCTGGAGATATTCCTACTGGCGTGAGATTCACCCCTTCTTTACTCCCTTTTTTCCCCGCTTTGATTGCAGCCTTTAGTTTACATTAGGGGGCCCAATCACAGCCTGAACCAAGTTTACCAACAAACGAGTATGAAGCAGCACCTGCCTCGGATCAAAGCCTGTTCCCATCAGCACCAACAGCACGGCAAGTGGGTAAAACCCAGGTGAAAACCATATTCTTACTAGGGAAAAATATTAGGGGGGGGTTCACCTGCTGCACTGGGTCCAAGTGAGTCCAACTAGTTTGAAGCAAGTTCAGAACTACAAGGGTTTTTTGTTAACACACTGAAGATGACCCGCTGCTGCCATTTTTGCACTGCATTAACGTTATTTCATCACCATGATCACCAACCAGAGCAACTAAAATGGGTTGTAGTTTAAACTCAAATTAGTAGAGAAAAACTGATTTTGGAAACTACTTTCTTCACATAACTTCAAATAACAATTGAAAATCATTGTTGTGAGAAATTTAACATCTGAAGAATTGCGCAAACCATAGTGTCGAAGACTAAACAGCTCACCCTGAGCTGAACACAGCAGTAAAAAATTTTATAGCAAAATACTTCACTGACACAAACAATTCTGTGCCCTCTTTCAGCTTCATCAAAACCGAGATTCCTGAAAGCCGGGAAGCGCACTGTGTTAGGACACAGCCCATACGCTCCTCACCCAAGAAACAACAGGAATTATCTGCAAGATAATTCAACAAGAATTGTCTATACAATTCTTCTATTCACTATACAAAGGGCCGTGCCGTGAAAAGGAAAATAACTCTGGCGGTGACACAAAGCCATCTTGGGGATCTTGCTCTCAACCTGCCCAGGAGGAGACCTGGGACTGACATTTGCCTCTTCCCCCGCTGCCGCCTGCTTGGCGCCGTGCCTCCCCAGCCTTCCTCTTCCTCTGTGGGATTCTGCAGCCCGTGACTGCAGCTTGCAGCGCTACAGACTTTAATAATTCTGGGCTGGTAACCCACGGTCACAGTAATTTTGCAGTAAGTCTCCATTGCTCCCGTGCAAAGAGCATCTACCCATACGGCTGAGGAAAGCCAGGGCCTGTTGTTAGGATTTAACATTTTTAGAAAAAAAGTACTAGTACACTAGGAAATATCACAGAGATGAAAGTAAAATATTGGAGTTGAAAAGACCAAACAACACTGTGTGTCAAGTCTATAATCTCTATTTATAAACTATGGTTAAATGCCACTGTCTCCGGCTCAACCTCCGGCTGATCCAACCACCACCCCCAATCCAATAACTTATATCAGTGATTTTATGAACTACGCGATCCAATCTAGTACGTTGACTAGAATTCATTAATATGTATTTAACAGCGTGCTGTATAATAAAACAAATATGTGTTTCTGTAACATTAAATAGCAATAACACTGTGTCAATGCCCTTCATTTCCTTTGCAGCAGAAGGGCTGGGAAACAGATACTTTTTCACTCATAAGAACGAGGGAAGTAAAGCAAGTACGTTCTCATTTTAAAATTGGTTTGACCATTGCCATCCATAAATGCAGAAGTGTCCTATATTCTCTGTACAATCACATATATTATTTTTTTAAATGACTGACAATTTTTAATCAATAAATCAGGTTTCACTTACTACTGTGCAATCCTTCCACGAAAATGTTAATTAAATATGAATTTTCAGACTGGCTTAGAAACTATATTTAATCTTCATAACCTGTTTCTTGATAAAGGCATTCCAAATAGTTCTGCAGGTGAAAGATTCAACAGAGCAAAACCACAGTACTTAATTAAAAGGGAAAAAAAATATGTAAAAAGGAGTAAAAATAAAAAGATATTTGAAAGCATATTTCATCCCTCAACTAACCCAAGAAATAACGAGAAAGAAACGCAAAACAACCCACCTTATATCTGTATACTGATTGTTCACCCAGTCTCAACATGAACTGAGTATCAGAGACATTCTTTTTAATAGAAAGAAAATAATAAATACCGAAGTGAATAAATAATCTGTGTAGAAATAAAACTCAATTTAAAAACCCAATAGGTTATCAATAAAATGGCAAAGGGCAGAACACTAAGGGGAGGGTGCAGGCAAGGAGGTTCAGCAATTAACTTGGAGCAAAAAATCAACATTTTTGGACTATATAATTTACACGTTTACAAAATCACCTAAGCTTGAAATCTAACCCATTATTTGTGTCTAGCTTTCCCATGCAAATTCGGGGATACGTATTGCTTAAATATTCTTAATGTAAATGTATACCAACTTTTTATGTTGTATCACTTCAGTAAGAAAAAACAACTACATCAAAATTACGAATAATTATCTGGAGTACAGGGAAAATCTTAGTCCCACAAATGTCAACAGCAGAACTCCCTAGCATGGTTAAATTCCCAGTATGATATGGTTAAGATGTACATTGAAGATACCCATACTTCTTTGTGTAAATGAAAAAGCCTAAATGTCAACTCAAACATCTAATTGTAAATGGAAACTCATTCCCTGAAGGCATATTCTTCCACTTCCACACACCAACACAAAAATAAAGATCGCAGAAATATGAGGCAGTAAAAAAACAAACCAGAAGGCCACGCAGTCTGAAGACCAAATTTATCTTTACTTCAAAAATATATCTTTATATTCAAATTCCAAGTTGCTGCACTGTAATAGGAATATGCAATCATAAATCTAATTTATTTTGATCATTTGCATCCCCTGGCAAACTGAGCTCAGGCACATCATCTGGTTTTCAGTGGAGACCCTGGTTACTTAGTCTTCTGTCCGGGTCCATTATAACGCAACGCAGTCAAGAAATAAGCCTCGGGCTCATGTAATCCATTCTCCACTAAACTGCGAATTGCCTCATGATCGAACATTATCCAATAATGAATGAATTCGCTCATGATCCATCACAAGAACTCTTCAGAGGATATGTGGATTATTTTTTTTATTTTCTTTTAAGATGAACACACACAAGTATTGCAGTTACATAACTGAATTTGCTTCTTAAAATTTTGCAGTCCTTAAGGTCAGCCCGGTAGTTAACCAAGTAAAGAGCTGAACCAAAAGCGACAGAAATTAGAGCATTGCAAATGTTATTTTTTTAACAGGACTTAATGCCTTGGCATCCCTCTCATCATTCTGCTTGGCTGGGGCAGCTGTTTTTCGTTCTTGACCTTAAAACAGGACACGTGAAAAATGCACTCCATCCCTTCTTGCTTGATGATGTTACAATCCAGCAGCCAAATATCATCTGCCATCTTTTGCATACTTCAACACATTTGGACATGGCTAAATAATGGCATGAAAAACAGTAAATATCACAAACATAATTTAAATTCCGGTAAATTAACTCCCAAAAAAGTTCTTCGAACTAAAATACGGCATCCACAGAATTAGGTAGCAGCACTCTTCTGCATTGGTCACATCAAAATATCACTTTTTTTTGTACATTTCAGTGATAAACACTTCAAGCAGGAGGTACTGGCAGTCGTCTTACTATTTCCTTAGCTATCTTTAGATAGGCTTTAGCCTGTAAAAACAGAAACATATATTTAGCACCTTTCATTTTCTATAAAAAGGAATATTTCACATCTTGTTAGGTACATGTTCTTTCACACACATTCAAAGAAAAAGGAAAATGTTACAAGTGGCTTTGATTTAGCCAGTTTTGTATTCAGGAAAAATGATGCATTAATACATAAAATTAGTACAAGCATTATTTAAAATATTGGTGGGTGGGGGCGGATAAAATTTAACTTTAGCATTATTCTGAGAATGGAACTTGACTGAACCATCGGTCTTAAACAGCAAACAGAATCAATATTCTTCTGGAGACGAGGTGTTCTGAAGGAAGGAGACTCTTTAGTCCCACAGGTACTATCAGTTACAAACTTCCCTCGCCCTGAAGATTGAGATGCGCAGTGCACAGGACTGAGACAGAAAATCCAAGAAAGCAATGACATTTAAAAAAAAAAAAAATTGAGATAATTAATTCATTACGGACCACACTACAGAATTTCCTGTACAGACATTAAAAATTAAAGTATTTTCAGAAAAAGACATCTTTCTAAGAGACTAAAGTGGGTATCAGAAAGAAGTAATTCTGCAACACTAGAATCTATACAGCAAAATCTCCCTCTCACACCACCTGTGGCATTTAGTCGGGTGTTCTAAGTTGGAGAGCAGAAGAGCACAAAACTGTAAGACCCGAATAGACTGAGCAACCCAAATAGGCACACTTCTTTTAACATCTTGAAAAAAAAAAATAAAATGACACAGCTAGGACCACGATCAGACTAACATCAAATATTCATAAATGTAATGTCAAGGGATATGTATAAAAACACTGCCTAAGGTCTAACAGAGAACAAATCACAAAATGAAACCAAGTAATTCCCGTACCAAGTTCAACAGCTTGTAGTTGAAATGGAACATGCCTTTTAGAAAGGTCTCCAATCTTGATAGAAAGATTTTCAACTAAAAGAGTATCTTTGTGTGTGTACATCTATATCTTGCACATTGTTCCAGAGGTTGATTACTTCCATTGTTGAAAATGTACACCTTATCTATCATTTGAATTTGTCATTCTTCAGTTTCCAGCTGGTGCATCACATTCTGTGTTTGTCTAGTACAACAGAAAACTCCTCTGCTATTCAGCTTGCTTCTACTCTGTTAGACTGTAACTGAGCTACTTCTTCACCTTCTCCAATAAGTTTGCATATGGAGCCCACACTGACAACCTTCCCTGTTTTACTAGAAGAAATCACCAGAATATTCCCTATCGCACCAATCTATCCTACCTCCTGCAGCACTCCTAGATGGCTCTTAACCTTGAGTTAGACCTTGAATCCCTGACGAGCCTTTAAAATAGCAAACAAGCTGACAAATGCCTGAGGCCAGAGCTTGAGGGGCAGGAAGAGAAGGTCAGTCTCTCAGTTGGGCCTCTAACACCAAATGTCATTGGTCTGAATGAGGTGGCAACCTTTTGCAGGGCCAGGCACCCCTAACACGTCCCCTTCTCTTCTAGGGTTTGCTCCTGGCTTGTAGGTTTTTCTTTTCTGGCACTCACAGGCTCGGCGCCTCATAGTCTCTGCACTCACATCACCTTAAAACTGAAGTCACATAATTTTCTGAGTTTGTAAGAAATGAAGACACCAAACTAGGATTGCGTTCTCCCATATGCGTGACTTTGTGGCAAGAACTACAGAACTTAAGTCACAAGCATGAAATTCAAACTTCTCCTATGGGTGTAATTGCAGTGCAGCTGGGTAGCACAGCTGTGCCCATGTGCAACACCACCACGCTTAGCTGTTAATTCCCTGGGTGGTCTAGCTACTCCCCAGTCAGCCACCTGCATGGATGAGATAATGGACCAGCTTGAAATAAGGTGATTGACTGAAGTCAAGCTGCCTTTGCAGTTAAGTATTTGACTAATCGGTGTAGGAGTGCTCCAGGTGGGAATTTTGGACTATCTTGAAGAGTCCCACAGGCAGCTCCCACTTTGCACAGACCAATTCATGTGTTTTAATGAGTCAATTAACAGCCTGCATGGAAAATCTGGCCCCTTCTAGAGACTGCCCAGGCTATTCCTGCTCCAGAGTTGTCCAAATTGTACAGAGAATTATAAATACACTGTAGAAATTGTTCCTTGCAGGTGCAGAAACAGTAACATGGGACAGTGTTTTTGCACACAGTTAAGACAGGAGATGTTCTGTACATAAACCAAGACAATCAGCACCAACAGATCATGCATGCGTTGTAGCAGTCATATAGGAACACCGGCTGGCTGCATTGTTAAAAGAGAGCTGAAGAGCAGTTCAGGGAGTCTCATTCGATCCAGCCAAAGCCACCATTGGCAAGGGTCCTTGGAACACAAGACTTCTGTAGCCATCCAGACAGCAACCAGATATCCTGCTTGAGAGACTCGATTGCTTGCGTGTTACCCTATATCAATATCCCAATAAACTATTTTCTCCCAAAACACTGTTAATGAGTATCTGGGCAACAATTTCACAAAGTACACTGACTCTTACTCGCCAAGTAGCTGATCTGTCACTTCGTAACAGGAGGTTCCTGGTGCAGCTCGTTGTAGCCAGCATGCTAGTATTAACCTAGCCCTAGTGTTATCAGCAACCGGTCTTACCTGCTAAGCATCCTTTTTTGTTTTCCTAGACCACTACTTTATACGTTGAACAGAACAGTATCTCATACATGTCTTTACAGAACTCCACCAGTAATCTGTCTTCGACAGAATCAACTGCTTCGACCCTTAGTTTCCTATCTTTGAACAAATCATTCATCTATGAGTGAGGACCTGCCTATCAGCAGTAACATACATCAACATCTGTGAAAGGTCTAAATGGTATCTCAGTGACTATCAATACACCTTTCATTACACAAAAGCAACCCTACACGTATCGAATGTTTCCTCCTACTCACGATCTTTTCAACGTGGCACAGATGTAGACAGAGAACACAGCTCAGTTCAGCTGTTTACTCCATCATTACTAAGCAAAAGAAGACAGATTGCAACTGAAAATGGAGAGGGTTTTTTTTTTTATTTCCTTTTTTAAGTGGAAAGCCAGAGGAGAAATAGTAAAGGATGAGATCTTATTCATCACTCACAACCAGTTTCATTTTAATAGGATAAAAGTGAACTTTACAGATCAGTTTTTCCCTTTTTGGCTTGGAAGCTCTAAAGGAGTGGTTTGCGGACTGTCTTTCTGAAAGCATTTTTTTGCAGATGGACAATTTTACATTTAACAGCAACATATCAGCTAGCTGGAAGACAAACACTCCCCCTGCTTCAAGAGGATGAAGAAGTGCACAGGAGGACGGAATGCCCTAAAACAGACCAGAATTGTTCATCGTGAACACTGCCTACACAGGGTCAGAGCGCAGCACTGGGGAGGGCAGAGGCTGAGGTTGAAGGTGACATTCAGAGAGTCAAAAGAGCTGGATAATGGCCACGTGAGAGACTGATCACCTCTCAAACACCGGTACAAACACTGCCAGAAAACAGTGCAGCATTTTCTAAATCACAAAGCTCCTCAGGACTGAGAGGGCACGGTAGATGATAAAGTGATTCATGACAGCATAGATCTTGGGGTAAGAAATAGAGAACTTGTAATGAAGTTCACCAGGAAAAGGACTGAGAAGTCCTACTTAGCCTAAATAATCAGAACATCCTGGTTCGTTACTCTGTCATGGGATAATAGACATGGAGTAGATTTAAACTGCAAGTCTTTTTATTAGCTCATCTAATTAAGCCCCACGGTAATCCTAAAGAAATGTGAGCCTTTCAGTTATGGCATTTCATTCTCCCTAAAAATTTTACCCGTGAGGGAAGTATGAATCACTGCTAAGATTATTGCAAACTGAGCGTACAGGTCATAGCTGACTCTGCCCTGTTCTCATGGATTGGCTTGGCTTGGCTTGACCTCCTAGTTTGCCTTTCACTGAAGTGCAGATCTTAGCCTGCAAACATCTCACGACAATGTCTTCCAGTGTCTAGTGCAATGGCCACACAGAGTACAATTTATCCATCAACAAAGTCAAAACAGGTAGGAGCCAATACCAGATTCGCCTTCACCCAAAGCACTGCATACAAACAACTTCAGACCAGCAACTCAGAAAAAGCATACTGATCCCATCGCTTGGTTGCGGGCCAAGTACACCATAAAGTATAAATGCCGGTACTGACATGGCTTCTAACTTCTATTTGTGATTAAAAGACTCCAGAACTATTAAGATGCTTTATCCAGCCCAGCAAACCAAGGGAGAATCTATGCAAGTCCTGACTGGAATATCAAATGCTGTGGACACTAGTATTACCTGTAAAGAAGGATAAGGTATTTAAATCTGCTCAACTGAGCTGTTAGAGGCTTATACTTTATTCACTGCTAAAGGAAACTAGCAACCACGAGCAACTAATCAAATAGTGGCTATCACAAGGACAAATACTAGACTTAGCTACCATCTGCAAGAAATTAATGATAGGTGACAGCTTTTGTTCTTATTAGCGCTCTCTTTGCTCAACCACAGTCCATTTTCCAGTTCAATCAGATTTTTAAATAGCTTTAATTTCCATGGAGATTGCTAGTTACTTTGACACAACTCCAACCTTCAGTGCATGACTGGAGCTGCCCTCCTGATGTCTGTGGTCAACTCAGAAGGCACTAAAAGCATGATCATAAACACAGCTTTAAATGAGCTTCCAACTCAGATAAAAGCTTCATGTCAACCAGAGAAATTCCTGATTGCTGCAAGAGGCCCAGAGCCTTTCCCACTCTGTCCTCCTCTGGGCAGCTCTACCGTAAGATTCTTCTTTGCGTGTATTGGCGACTCGTGCCAAGCTGCAATGAAGTCTGAGCCCAACAAGGTGACTTGATGAGACAATAGCAGTCAATCCATAAATTATAACATGAAATGGAGAAGATGGGTAAGTAAACTGGACGCTTCCTGAATCTAATACCTCAAACAAAAATCCTTAGTGCTCATGGGAAATTTCTTGTTAATCCTATATATCAGCAGTTCAAAAGCCAATCTGTCCTCTGAGGGAGCCTCAGCTGGGAAACACTGCTAGCCCCAAGGTGCCACTATGCATGTACATCACTCAGGTGCCATTTAGTACATCAAAAAAGACATCCTGCTCAGAAAACAAGGCTAAGTAGAACAGTGCCATTCAAATGCAATATATTAACACCCTTCAAACAGATTATCCTACCACTCAGCATTTTCTTCAGCAGAGTGAAGCATAAATGAGGTTCTGATGATGCACTGTACTATCTACACCCTGAACGAAGGATTTGAACCTACACATACCAAATGTTACTGTGATCATTCAAAGCAAGCCTTGATGATAAGGCATATTATAAATCCTATCATGCAGCCTTCTTCAGGGTTTGCTTTTCTTCTAAAGATATCACACCCTGGAGACACCACTCTTTAAATGAAATTACTGATGACAGCTAAACAACAGCAAACATGATTTTCTACCGCTACTTCACTTTTTCTCCAACTATTTCTTGCAAGCTTTAAAAGGTTGTACATTTTTACCCTACTCACACATCACCCTGACATAGAGTTCTGCAAAAAAAAGTCTTTCTGAATACAAATTCCACCTGTCTCTTTGGATAATATCACAGTAAAGTTTGTAACATTTCTAATTTAATTGAAATGGGATTTTTAACAAGACTTACTTTCCTCTGTTACATCAGACTGCTGATGCCTTGTGCCCCTGCTTTCCACCTGACCGGGCTTTTTCTTTCATCTTATAGATCTGTGTGCAATTTACTGGTCTCAAAATCCTTCACCAATAGATATATGGGTATATGAAATTTCCAATAGGGCTGAACACATTTCACATTGCTAACTGTGAACTAGACAGTAACAGCACTTTCACCAAGAAGTCTGTCAGGTTTGTATCATACACTGGTCTTTATCGCAAGCTGGACAGGATGACATTAAGCATGTTTTCCAGCCACAGGTCCTGGTTTCCTTGCTCCACGACAAGTTTGGCTCTTCTACACAACTCATAAATTCCTCACCACGGTACATGTAAGTTTGTGCATACCTGCAAAAGGCTGTGTGATCTGGGGATCCAACACTCTAAGCTATATATGATTCATCGGGTTTGCTCCCTTTCATCTTCCCCTGCTTTCCCGATATACTTCACTTGATTTTTATGGAACAAGAGGGGGAACTCAAAGTATTTTTCCTTAATAGACTCCAAATGTTTTCCATAACAATATGTGTCAAGAAAACACTAAGGAACTAACTGACCATTACATCTTTCCTGGAAGTTGGGTTTTTTTTCTAAAAGCAGTTATCCTCTTTATACTTTCTGCTATGAGGGCTCACTATCTCTAATAATGGAGAAGAAGATTAAGTGAAATCTAAACTTCATTCTTTCATGACTTCTCTGCTGTCTTGAATACAATATCCCTGCTGAACCTTAGAGGTGTATTATCTCTCCTCCACAATTCTTTTTTATTTTTTTTTTTAATCACTTCATTCCCAAGACAAGAAGATGAGAGACAACATCTACTGCTTGCCTCAGCCTCCAGCATTTCTCCTCCCTGAAATGTCTATCTATCCCAACCAGACTTCCTAGCTTTTAGAAGGTAAATGGACGCACTGGTATAGCAAATGTATTTTGTATTTGCTTGAGCTGCTTGGTGAAGGATTTTTGAAGAAGATTACTTGTAGAATTGTTTGTGTGTGAACTTAGAAAGTTCTTCCACAGGGAAGGCACAGGACACATAAGACTCATCTGCTTATGGAAAGGGCTGACTATATAGCTAAAGGATGTGAAGGTTTAATGGCTGCAGTTCTCTTCTGGTGAAGCTTGAGACAGCCCCCACAGAGAAATAAACAGTGCTGGTAAAATGATTCAGTTTGTTGCTGAATGGTCACAGCTAGCCTGTCTGTTCTAGCAAGGTATTAACAAACCCACTGTGCCATCAAGGCTGTGACATACCCAAATGTTTCTAGCAGGAAGTCCTCACAAGATAACGACCAACTGTCCCATCCCGCTCCGAATTCTGTGCTCACAGATGGAAGAGCTCTTAGGAACCTCTACTCACCTTTTCCCCCAGTGGTGATAGAGAGTTCATCGGGCATTTAAACAACTCATTAGGTGGAAGAATGACTCCACTACAACTAATCACATTCCATATCTCATGCTATGTTTCTAGCCCTCTTATCCACAAGTTTCAGGATGCCTCTTTTAAACACCTGTTTTGTGGCTCGTTCCTTCTCATGATCTCTAGGAGGTTCCCTTAAATCTGAGCGTGATGAAACCACCTGGTTTCAATGATTCCTCATTTGTTTTCCCTATTCTACCATTTTTGCAGTGTTCCTGATTTTCCTTTACTAGCTTTTGTTGTCTAGAGACTCTCTTATGTGTTTAGGTGAGCAAAAAAACAAAGTCCTAGTCGGCCACAGCTTGATGGAGAAGAAAAATGCTCCCAAGACTATCAGTTATTTCCAGAAGGGTCTGGTAAGACCTTAGTGTTGATTAAACTAAGAAATGATTAGCTTCTTGTAGAGGATCTTAGATCACTCCCAATTGCTGCGGTGTGCCTGCCCTCTTTCTGTTAGAATAGCCTCTGCCATTTAGGCTAACACACGAGTACAGCAATATTCCATTTCTACAGCACATAACGAAGTTTTGTCAATGAAGAGTGTTTAAAAAAGCCACAATTTAAACAACTAAGCTGACAGAACACTAACACAGACAATGTTATACCAAGAGCAAAATCATTTTACCAGCACTGTTTATTTCTCTGTGGGGGCTGTCTCAAGCTTCACCAGAAGAGAACTGCAGCTATTAAACCTTCACATCCTTTAGCTATATAGTCAGCCCTTTCCATAAGTAGATGAGTCTTATGTATCCTGTGCCTTCCCTGTGGAAGAACTTTCTAAGTTCACACACACACACAATTCTACAAGTAATCTTTTTTTCTGGAAGCGTTGCTTTTGTCCGTAGTAATTTCCTTTCCAGTTGTGAACAGGAAACATCCCTTTTCCAACAACTACATCTAAGCTTTAAAATAACGAATTTAGACAAGTTTACTTACATGTTTTAAAATTTTAGTGTAGAGCGAGAGCTATACTTTTACATGTCAGCAAGGCAAGTTGAACCCCATGGCAGGTGTGTAAGCAAAAAAAGTATTAGCTAACATATTTTAGAAACACCCTTTATTCTAGTCTTGACAGAGCTTAGAAGGTGTGACAGCATGCTGGGTTTCTGAGAAGTCAATCACCATCCTCATTCCCCACTGTTTGAATCTGCTAGGTATTATTTCAGTTCTATGATTCTGTATTTGATCTGTAAGTGTGTTCTAACAAAAACAGCACAGAATTTTGTATTAAAAAAACCCTGTGAATTTAAGGGACAAGAGCAGAGACAATTTCAGCAGCTCTGCGCACATTGTTCTCTATCTGAAAAAATGTGATTGTTCATGCATGAATAGCCACAGTTTTAGTTTATTTGAGAAACATGGCAATAGGTGTCATGTATTAAAGATTAGAATCTGACCGTATATGACCTCTCTCACCATCATTTATGTGCAAAGAATTTAATTTTTCTTTTAAAATATAAGAGAACAACAATCATTTTCTCTGTCTTTAAAATGAGAAGCAAAGCAAGGATAAAGGGAAATTCTTTTTCATGCTGTAGAGATTAGTGACATCTAAAAAACCCTCATTCTCCGAGGAGAATGATTATCTCACACACACAATGGCAGAGAAGAATATTAAAAGTTTTCCCCAGAGTCACACATATTTGTCAATCTTTATTCCTCTTCATATTTAACTTAATTGCCACAAATGGTGCTTATAACCCCTCCTTTCATTACCAAGAACATAGTCCAAGGAGGAACAGATGGCAACACAACAGACTTCCTTGTCTCTTTTAATTTTCAGAATGCTATCTTACATGTCTGAATTTTTAGATTGATAGTCCTGCAGGCTACAGACTCTTGTTTATTATAGATTTCGGATACTGTGAGCGGTGAGCCTTCCATCTTAGTTTGCTCAGCTGTTTTGCTTCAACCTTAACCTAAGCCGTGTCTCTATTCAAACCTTCGCACTGCTGATCAAACTTTCCAGGTAGAAACTACCCTATTGATTAGAATGATTCCTTTTCACAAGGATCTAGTCTCAAGAACATTACATTATTCCACAGAGGATCAGCACGGGCCTTGCCCAAGCCTAGCAAAAATACTGCATTCAATTAGAAATCAACATACCATAGTGCTGTTGCTTCTCTTTCAAAACAAAATGATGTATTACAATTTTAAGACTGTCACTGTTCCTCTGGAATCCCATCTGTATGTTAATAACACTGGATTAACAGTGTTAATCTGCCCCTTTTTCTCTTTTCCAAAAGAAAAAAAAAAAAAAGAGCGGGAAGGAAAAAAATATTTCAGCATGTGCCTAGCAATCACCATATTATAAAGGTTACCGATACTAGAAAGTACCGTAGATACATTCTATCTTATCTCTAACTAATTCTACCATCTATTATCAGCATTAATCACTTTTTTATTTTTACGGTAACATCTAAGCAGCAGTCAAGAGTGAGGCTGCATCATGCCATATATCGTGCAAACATGATGTGGCAGACAATACCCTGCCTTACAGTGCCAGCAAACAAACTCCATCAGAAGAGAAAGAAAATACTAGCCAGGAAAATCTTACTCTATCAGTGTTAATGAAGTTTTGCATGTGCAACTGCTTTGCTTTACAGACTTGTATATTTGACTCCCCACCACCACAACAACTCATGTTTTCCTTTGGCAATAAAATGTTATGGTAAATGCACCGAAAAATCCATTTCCTCTTGTGTATAAATTGCTCCACTTCCTGCTGAAAACAATCCAGGTACTGACAATACGGAGGTTTTGTTCCAAACATCTTTTGGTAGGACCCTTTGACAGTTTCCAGGCTCAACTACCAAAGGCTCAACTGACAGCTTTAGA
Source organism: Larus michahellis (assembly GCF_964199755.1). Classification (NCBI taxonomy): domain Eukaryota; kingdom Metazoa; phylum Chordata; class Aves; order Charadriiformes; family Laridae; genus Larus; species Larus michahellis. The sequence continues at coordinate 61,399,066 of NC_133899.1, read as the reverse complement.
GGACCTACATTAGCTGCAAGGTCTCATGAGGCTTGACACTGACCTTCCTCTTCTTGGCATGCCAGAATCTGGATCAAATCTTTGCTATTCTCAGTGATTTGGTCTACTTAAACAAAAAACACACCCACAGAAGCAGAACGGATGACCAGCATTCCAAAACGAAGGGCCTGAGTTACTTGATGATACTTCATGATACCATCCTCTTTTACTTTATTTCCCTAAGTTACATTCAGATACACATTTCTTTTCAAACAGCAGTAGCGAGAAGCACTATTTCCATTCACTTTTGAGGGAGGGCTTTTTGTTATTTTAAGTGCAGAGCACCAAACTTACAGCATCGCTTTGAGGCTGCGAGATCACAACAGGCTGGCCTGAATCACACGTCTCCCGTATATTAACGTGCAGTGGAATGTCTCCTGTATCAAAAATACCAAGACACGCATATGTGAAGACCTAATATTTCTTAAACGTTTCATTAAAATAGCCCTAAAGCAACTTGAAATCAAATTCCAGTTTGGTGTATTTTTTGAATTACTTAATCTCAAAAAAATTAGCATTTAAAATGAAAATTGGCTGCAGTACAATTTCTGTACATCCAGAATGATTAATGCCAAACACATTTTGGACTTTTCCACTCTCTGAGTAGGCAGGAATATGCTTTGTAGTCATTTATTAGAGAAGGCAGTTTGCTTTTTTTTGCCTCTTGAATACACAGAAAAACACAGGCTGAGATACAAATTATTTGGTGTACATAAAAAAAATATTGCTTGAGTGTTAGGCAAATGCTCATCATGCAACTCACTGTTCAGCCTATCTCCTCATTGTATATTCTTTTCAGTGCTGTTTTAAGATTTTAATCACTGCTCAAAGACTTCTTTGAATACTTAATTTCCAAATAATAGCATTTGTTATTGTCCTTATTAGGCCTTGGATCCAATTAAAAGGTAGACGACTATTCAGTTCATTTTTCGTTCCAATAAAAATCTTCTTTATAGTCCGCTTGTATAACGAGCGGGAACTGTCAGAGAGGAAGGAACGCTCTAAAGGAGAATCAATTAGCAGCCCTATTCCATTTGGAAACTTACTCTCTGAAATACAGTTTTTCAGCACTAAAGAAAATTCGAAGTTCCCATGTTTAGTTCATTGCTACATAGAAAATTATGAAGTTAAGTGAAGACCAATTTTCTTTTAACAGAAGATACAGCTGTATTTTACATCATGGATGGATGTAAACAGTACAGCCTTCACTCAGTTCAATCTTGGTCTCAGAAACCGTATCAGTTTAATTCATACACTTCAGCAACATTTATTTAACCCAAATCAAGGCCAGTGTAAATTACTGAAGTTCAATATAGTCAGAAAAAGAAACAGTAAAAAAAAACTGTATGAAAATTGACACAGCTTGCAAAAGCAAGCAGGAATACAAACAAAACCCCAAGCAAATACCAAACAAAAGCTGTGCTTCCATGATCAGTGAGCTGAATCTTTGAAGAACTTCAATTTGTTATTTATGATGATTACAGACCATTTCCTTCAAATTTAATTGTTTATTTGTTTCAGTCACGAATAAGTTTCTTTAGGCATAAAAGTCTGTTCATTTATTCCAAAAAAATAATATTTAGGGGTCCTTTAAAGTTTTTTTTAACCTTTAACTTTCCTAATAGAATAACAATAACTTTGTAAATCTCCCAGGTTAGTTCCTACCATTATTTTATGCAGAGATTAATCTTCACTTTTTTTCCCAAGGATTTTTTTTTTAATGAAAAAAACTTCTTCACTATCAGCTTAATAACAATCTCAGTGACTTACAAAAAGAACTGCCCTACTACAAAACGGCAGCCTCTCTCTCCTCTTACTCACACTTAAAAAGATGCGCTGGTACTACAACTACAGGACCGTAACAGGACTTGTATGAGCAAAAGTGCAAGTCAGAAGGCAAAGCAAAATGCATTTAATTTTTTTTTAAAAAGGCAAAACCTCATAAATTAAGCAGAACATTGAAGACAGCAAAAGCATCTGTGCATGTTCAGGTGATAAAGGTTTGAGGAAGATGAAGATTTTGCACTATTCTTCACTACAGAATGTGATGGGAACTTGCCATGGTAAGTTTTTCTGGTAACAACAATTACTGCTGACTGTAAAGAAAGGGTAAGTGCTGAGAATAATTAGAATTTATGAAGTGAAAAAAAAAAAAGATATCTGAAAAGCATTGTTGCTGGTTCTATTAGCAGATACAGTTTAAAACATTAGGAAATAGAAAGGTCAGGATGGTGTGTACAGAAATTATCTCAGAGTTATGTATCTCAATGGTATAGCTTTCTGCTCACCTAACTTAAAAAAAAAATGAAGCAAAATACGGAGATTTCAGAGAAACAACCAGCAACACAAAATCTTTCTCACAACTTTGTCACGCTTTCCTTTAGGGAACAATAAAAAGACAAGCCAATCAAAAGTATATGAAATAATGAACTACATTGAAAGATGTACTGCAAGTGCTAATTGTCTTCTGTCATAAACAAAAATAAAGGAGGTATTCAATAAGATTAAAGGCAGCCAATTCTGAGCAAATAAAAGGAAAATACTTTTCTATCCTGCACATTATTATCTTGCAGAATTTGTCAGATATTATCATGGAAACTAAGACCTCATCAGGTTTCACAAGAGGACTAAGTGCTTAGTTGAACAAACGGAACAGCCACAGCTGTTGCAAAATATAAGAAATAAATTTAGAAATACCTATTTTAAATATATACATTTTATATAGATTTATATAAAAATAAATTCTCGAGGCTTTTGGGCAGAATTCAAACAACACTGGGATAAAACTTCCATTTGGGATAGATTCACGTAAAATCTGTAAGCAGTAGTTCTTATAACACCATATGTATTATTATGTAATGGTCAGCCCTGGAAGGAGGAGCATACTAATCAGATCAAGTACTGTAATTCTATATTTAACCCTTGGGGCATTACTCTTAATCTTCAAACTGTCAGTGAAAGACCAGACTAAGGTAAACTTCACTCCATTTTTCTTCATACAACTCATTCATCCTGTGCTAAACCTCTAGATCTCTCACATCCCTCCTAATTAAATACAATCACAATCAGTTCTGCCCTCATAGGGAATAACAAAAACCATCTCTGGGACCAACAGCGTGGCACATCATTTGTGCCTGTGTATCTAAATGCACGTTTGATTCAACTGCTTGCAGAGGATTTGCATCCATCCACATAACCCAGGGCTGTCCAAGTCCCCCTGGGCTCTGATCACAACTCATTATATATTCAGAAAAGTAAAAGATAGCCCAAAAGCATGTCTTTAATTATGTGTTGCCTTGCTATCTTAAGTTTATGTCAGACCTTGATGTTTTTGTGTTGATCTTTCTAAGTGAGCTTCCTGGTTCTTTTTAATGAATTAGCTATGGAAAATCATTGAGATAATTATAGTAATAGATGGAAACACATCATTAGCACATGCAATTATCCCATTTACCAACTTAATTACGCTGCGTTATATTCTGTATTTTTTTTTTTTTTACTGGTAGCACAGGTTGAAATATGCCTTTTAAAAATAGCAATGTATATTTTAAAAATCAATACATATTTTAGCTTACAGGCATGCCAGATTGTTTAATCATGTCTAATTTTTGTTTTCAATAAAGATAAATTTTCTTTTGAAAGCACACTTTGCAATTCAGTGTATTCTTTTAATCTCAACATTTAAAATACAATCACTACAGACCGCTCGCTTCCATACAAGAGTCAAGATACCTTCTTATGGGCATAAAGAAACCCCTCTGCTTTAAGAGATTGCATTTCAATATTTATTTCAATATGTAACAACTCATTTCATTTAAGTTAAATACATGAGAAAACTTCGATTGACAGGGTTTAGATCTGTTTTACAAGACCAAATAGAACTCTTGGTTATTTGTAAAAATTGTTGTATGATCAGTAATTTAATGATTTTCAGGCAATATAACACATTGATATCAAAACAATACATGTTCTGGACTGTTTATAAGTCAAAAGAGATTTAAGATGCAATTGAAGAATTTTCATATGCACTCCAAATCCCATTTACAAGAATGATCCTGATAAGGAGCAGAGCATACAAAAATTGTGACATTCAACTATTTAAGTTATTAGTTCTATTATATTTGAACACTGTCTGAATATAGAATAATCTAGGATTATGCAGTCCCATACTTCAGTTAATGCTTCCCTCATACACGCCATTAATTTTTTCTTCAAAACTAAAGCTATTTCTATATCCTTACCTAAAATATCCAATCCAAGGGTTTCTGCTAGATCTCTTACACCGTCAGCTCCGAAAATGTGTGTCTCGTGCTTACATTTGGGACACTGGAAAACACTCATATTTTGAATTAGTCCTAAAACCTGTTGAAGTAAAAGAAAGGAATGTTCAAACCTGGGATTCAAGCGTCGGTATTTCCATTATTCACCTCTGACAACAGAGATCATCAACAAAGAATCGACACAGAGTACTCATTTATAATGGGAAGTAGCAGTAATATCAGACTCATTATTATCAACTCTTACTAGTCATCTTCCGGTTTACTATCAATTCTGCTTTATTTCAAGTTTTTTCACAGCTATACATCTCAAAAGATTAACAAACTTATTTGTAACAAAAAGTACCTCTTGTACAGGCCTATCTTTCCAAGAACTCTCCCGCCCCTTTTTTCATTTTTGAACTCTGAATACTGGAAGAATTTTCATGTTGTGCTTTATAGCTTTGTAATTTGCAGTTTCAGGAAACACAAAATAAAAACATACCATTACAAGAAGTGACACAATCAGACATGCTTTTAAGATATTTTTCTAAGTTATCCTGTAGGGAAATGTTTTCAGAAAGAACCAGATTTGCTATTCTTCTGAAGAGCAGAAACACATTTTAAAGATCAAACAACAGAAATAATTATGTGAAACTAAGTGGCAAAAACCACAGCATAAAAATCTGATACATACACATTAGGTGTCTTTCTGTTGATGCCAGATGTTCAACATCATGCTTGCAAAGTATGTCAAATGAAAATTTGCCAAATCATGCACACAAAAATCTTCTTTCACAATGTACAATAATGCTAATGACAGCATTGATCTCATTTTATTCACCTAGTAAACAGAACTGTTCATTGAGGCAGAGCAGAATTTCTCAAAAGTGATGAAAACAACATGCAAACAACTACAGGGTGAAAGCTTCTACCCACCTGCTAATCAACACAAAACATGATTTAAGAGGTTCCATGGTACAAAATTTCACTTTAAGAATTTTATGTTATCTAGATATGTCCCACACACTATAGCCAAGTTTTAAAAACATGAATATATATTTTCAAGTGCAAAAAGCTGTTACGTTGTAGCTTTTTCGTTTTTTAAATTTCCCTGAGCATTCTAGCTTTGTGCTTGAACAAGCTGGCCTACTTATTAGAGGAATAAGTATCCACTATGTTAACAAAGCAGATCTAAAAGGATATACCACTGTTCAATCCAACCAACAAGTATTAAGAGTAAATATACAACTTTTGGCACCAAAACCGAAAATAAAAAAGTGTGTTATTTACAATATCTTAATAAAAATTTCCTTATATCTAAGCTAAAACTGATCAAAACATTATCACCTGTTTTTCCTACATATTTCACACTATTGTGTAAGAAGTCTTCCTTTACATATGTAAAACTTTCAGAGGGTTTAAAGCAAGGAACATTTTAAGGAACAGTACTAACAAGAAAACAAACAAACAAACAAAAAGATTACCTACTTTCAATTTAACACCACAAACTTTCCCCATTTTCTACTCTCCCTCGGGGACTGCCAGAGGAGCAAGAAGAACAAGTTTCTATTTACTGGCACAGTATTACAGGTAATTTTCTCATCCAGTTCTTAAACGAAGAGAGACATGGCATATTACATGTTCAAGGGTACAAGGTGCAGGGATGGTAAAAAGGGCTCTCTACAGCCACACTCTTCTAGTGCTGACCTCTGAGCAGGCATTCATCCTGCTCTCCTTTAATTTAAGTCATGGAATTTTCACTGTGTTGGTAAATCGCAGAACACTGGAAGGAGTATTATTTGACAAAAGAAAAATAGTATTTTAACTAGGGTAGAGGGAAGCCATTTTCTGCAGCACAGGAAAAAAAAGAATTCGACATTTATACTTTCCATGAATTAATTCATCTTCAGGTAACTTGGGGTTTGAACTTTCTGTTCTCCTCAAAGCAGTCACACAACGTATATGATTCAGTCAATTCACAATCAAAGAAAAGCTTATGTAGTCTACTATTATTTTGTGAATAGTTAAGGTCTATTACAGCTGTTTTGTTAATTCTTTGGTAACCTAATAACTAAGAAGTCTTTCTGACACAGTTAATGCAAATGCTGGGATACAGCTGTATCCCCAATGCTAAATCAGTTTTAGAGCTCTTATTCGCTGTCATTTTTGTTCTCACTGCAACAAACCTTACTAAAAGCATTACACAATCATTTTTATTTTTTCAGTGTTGTTTCTGTCAGCCAACGAGTAGTGCATATTTATTAATATATGAATCATTCTTTTGGAATATGAAGTTGCCAATTATAAACACCCAGAAATACCCAGTTTAACATAGAATCTGTGCAAACATACACAACTTTAGTGCTGAAGTGTATTTTTAACATGCATATTTCTGCAGATATATTTACAGAAGGAAGGGAGTTCTGTAGGATCTTCAGAGCTTTTCAATCTGCAGACAAAGTAATAGGTCTTGCTAATCCAGTCAGTAATAACACTCATTTTCCTGCTCAAATAATAATACTGGAAAAGCTTCAAAGCAGCTGTTAACTGTCTACACAAACTACCCTGTAAGTATGTGTGAACCCTACTCTACTGCTTAGGGAGCTCCTTTCCCTGTACATCTCTCACCAAGCTTGGCTCAGTAATTATATGAAATTTAGTAGCATGAGATGCACCGCAATACAGGAGCTAACCTATGGTACGGGAGGAGAGGACAGTTACAATGCACGGAACTGAATTTCATTTAGTTGAATCATCATTTTAAACAGTGAAGAGACGTCTATCAAGAAATAACAGTAAACGAAGAAACCTTTCATTATAAATTATCGGCACACACACACTGTTTCTGAATGTTTACCTGTTTCTTATGCTCAATTAATCCTTCAGTTACACAACAAAACATACCAAAATCCAAATATACTGCCTTCTAATTTAAAGAAAACAGAGTGAGAGAATGAAAGCCCTCTGTCTGTACAGAGGCAGGCAATTCCTGAGAAATCCATTCAAGTCGTTCACTGCACTTAAGGATGGATGGCGCTGAGGTTCGACTCCGATCTGACGGGGACTGAAGTGGTCAGGGTCACAGTTCTGCAGCCTGCCATCGACTCCCTACGTAACCATCAGTCAGTCACTAGACGTTTTAGTGCTTCAAGTAAATGTGCACAATAATACCCCTGTCTTCCTACCATTTGTCTTATAACGAGCAATTTTTGGCTCTAACTTCCACTCCCAATTTGAAGCCACAACCTCAGCTGGGTACTCTGGATGCTATAGAAATACCAGTAACTACATAGTCAAATAAACAATTTTCTTACATCTTAGAAGGACATACATAGATAGCTGTGTTTATATAAGCAGCTTTTTGAAACCTGTGAAATCCACAACATCTCCTTTCAATTCAAGGAAACTACCGGAAAAGTTGCAGATTTAACTAAAACCCTGCCTTTTCCTTTCAGGGATATGATTGGTAAGATAAACCATACCAAAATGAACCCAATTTCAGCAGGTGAAAATAGGCAATTTTTTCCTAAATACTCAAACTTATTCACTTTTTTTTTGTCACCTGCCCAGAGCAAGCCTCTGGGATGCATGAAAACGATGGTCAAACTCACATAACGGACGAGAATCTTGAAACTTCTTGTGACAGGAGTCAGCAACACCTTGCAAACTCCTTCCTTAGCAGGTGGGCTTCACCACACAAGAGATGGCACTCCTCTTCTAATGACTATGTCCTAAGACTGAAAATAAGACTTTTGCATTGTAATCCTGGTTCTAACGCCAACTCTCATCGCCAGCTTTTAAGCTGTTCCTTCAGTCATTCTTCTCTGATTTCAATGCAGTAAAGGACAAACAATGTTAACAATTGTGACTTTACTGTGGTAACACTGCATATGTCATTGGAGGTTTTGGTAAGTAATGACTGGGGGGGTGAGGGGAAGGTGGTGTATATATGCCTATATGTACAAGGGAGGGACTCCAGTTCATTAAATATAAGTAAGCATACTCAAAGACTCAGAGCTCAGCAACCTATAGGCTCTCCGCTTCTTTGAAAAGCAGACCCTGCAAGCGCTTTTCTAAAGATTCGAGTAAAATTGGATTTTAAAAATTAGATTTTTAAAGATCAGTCAATTATATAATCAGGATCCGCAATTTTAGCACAGTCCCACAGATTCCACCTCTTTGACGTAAACCTCAGGTTTGAAGTTCTCCCTCAAAAATTACGTAACTGAACTTTCTTTAGATCCTCAGATTTAGTTCACACTTAGAAACGTTAAGACACAGGCAGGAGCTGCTTTAACACTGAAGTAAATGACACATCTGTACTGCTGTAGGTACAAGATTAGAATGAAATGAAGCAGCACCATGAGAAAGGTAAGAACTCCTGACTGGTTTAAGCGCATTCAAACTCGGCATCTGGCGCAACAGCTTTGCTGTGACTTTTCACTGGATTTAGAAAGATCTGAAAATTCCAATGAATTAAAATAAGTCACATTTAATATCTTATTTACCACTAGTCAAATTAATAGCAGCAATAGCAGCCAAGCCTATACTAGAATGCACGATTTTCTTAGAGGGCATTCTCTTCAAAGAACATCGAACAAAACAGACTTAGAAAGAAATCCTGGTAATTTCTCATTCAATCAAAGGGAAAATTCAGCAAAGTACTAATTTGAACACTATTTTCTTTGAAGAAAATAATTTTGCATCATTGTGGCAAACCCAAACATAAAATCAAAACAAACATTAGGTAGGTTATTCTTCTGTTATATATACTAGTTTTTCTCCTAGTAACAAATGATAAATACCACTATACCTCCATTTTGGTGCAAATATGTTTAACAATAAGGAATTTATCAATGTATTTCCCTTGTTAACCTATTCTGTAAATTAAAACAAAAAGGGAAAGCAGTCACTTCAAGGTTTCTGTTGCACATTTTTTAAATTAACAAAGCGCTACCTATGAAATAAATCTCCTTTCTTAACAAAGAGTAGAAGTGACCTTCACACAGGTAAGCAAGAAAACACTTTTTATAGTAAATGGCTTTTTTTCTTTACTGTTTAAAATAAGGAAGCATTTCAGTTTATATTTTCTCTGCACATTTCAAATGAAAAATGAATCTCTTCATGAACATACTCTAGAGTATAACATTCAGTTACTTAGCAACTTGTAGCACACAGAGAAAATATCGAGCCAAAGATGTCACCCTGTTTAATATTTTCTTCTAATCCTTATGAATATTGTGGATATTTTTAAATTTTGCATTTCTCAAACAAGCAAGCTACCATGTAAGCTATAAACCTCATGAAAAATAAAGTGATATAGACAGCCTTCTACTTGGCATGACAATCACGGAGCCCTTCAAATGGCAAAGTGACAATTAGGTACACGCAAATCTTCCCAAAAACTTAGATTTCCTTCTTAAAATGTACCAATATATGATTTTTCCACATTTCAAGAAATTTTAGATTTTAAGTTGAACACAGATAGTGCTGAAGAGGATGCATAGAGACAATATAGTAAGACAGTAGAATTGGAAAGCCCACGTTACTTCGTGAGATACTCTGTTTAGCAGGCTGATCCATTTCAGGTGATTAAACAAACTGATTTAGAAGAAATAAAGTACTATTTTGATCCTGGCCTGAGAAAACGCTTTCCCTTCTGTTAAAGCAAGCTCCTAATACAGGTATAATATAGATTCTAAGCCTTTTTTTTTTTTTAACAAGAATTTACAAAATTCAAGTGATTCCTGAATGGTTTGTTTACCTATTGCATATATGGATTTTTTTTTTTTTACATTTTGGAAAAACAATCTACGGGTATTTTTAATGTAGAGGCTTACAGGTACGTGGACTTTTCTAAACATTTCAGCTCCTTTGCGTGCATCCAATAAAGCCACGTCTTGCGGAGTGGAGATGATCACAGCTCCTAGGAAAAGAAAACATGAAATACCATTCAAACGTGTATTATTAATTACACTTTTAAATATTTTCACTGTTTAGTACATGCTACTAGATTCAAAGTAGTTACACATTTATACGTTTGGGGTTTTTTTGATTTAAGGAAGAAAATGATGCTATGTTTTTTATTATGAAGAAATGACAGACATAATTTAAATATTTTCATTGTAAGTTTTTCTATGCAGAAACCATTTATATTTTCTAAATGAGAAAATCGATCTAGCTGTCATATGACCATGGATAGAAGACAACACGGTCCACATGCTGACAGGTTTCAGAGGTGGCACTCTGTGAATATCTACACAGTAACTGTCCCATCCCATAATTACATGTGAAAGCTTTTGATTTAACAATAAGCCTTATCCTAAAATCAAGAGGCCTGTAATCAGACTGTTGCTTTCTGAACCTGCTACACTTTCTGACAGGCACAACCCTGAAATGTGTTACATTAGACGCAACACCAGTGCATTTGTACAAACGATACCACAAAATAAGAGGCCAATTCGCACTAGGTTTGAAAAAAGTATAGTATCGCTCACTCTTCAGACATGGCTCCAGGTTATCTGATAATTAGTACTCCCAACAGTTATTAAACATATAGAACAGCTAGAGCTCTTTGTCAAAGGTTACATTCTAAAGTAAGCCTACAGGTCACTATCCTATACTATCCCATATTATTTCTTCATTAATATGGACTGCAAAACCAATACAGACATTAGAGTATCTCCCATCTCTTCACAAAGAGCATCTTTTTGCTTATGTTCAGGGGTTTCAAATATTATTTCTTTGAAACTTGCACCAAGAATCAGTTCACGCTTGTCCCTATTTTAGAAAAATGGAATGTAAAAGAGGACATTAGTGGTCAATTGATGAGCCCTGGCTTCACAGTGACCATCCAGTCTCCAAAGTATCTGTTACAAAAACAGCTCTGCAGAGACACATTAAGCCAGCCTCGCACAAGAAATTTATGCCAAATTTCACACAATTACAACAGACAATGTTAGATGCGTGGGACGGAGTTTCCTATTGGGCCTGCAATTCCCAACCCTTGGTGTAGACGGGAAAGGAAGCGGTGGGTAGCTTTCCAGAGGCGCACAACACCAGCGTCACTGACAGGGGCTGGAGCACCGGGAGCCTTGGCATTCCTGAGCGCCTTCCCGGCTCTGGCATCGCTGGGACAGGGAGCCCTTGTCCCTTCGCAATGGCCCCACGCCGGCTGCCGAGTGGCATCTTGCTTGCGTGACAGCCAGCCGTTTCCAAACACCGCCTGACAGCGCGTTTGAATGTTTTCGACCAGCGTTCTTAACCTCTAATTTGTGAAAGAAAAATACAATCTGGCACCTCGCTCCTGAAAAGCTGCCAATCTCTGCCTTACATAATATTAGACACAAGTCCAAAAACTGAACGGCATATGTAATGTACTAAGCAAATGCAATTTCCCTATTATTCGCTAAAACTCCGGCATCCGAGTCATTTGCTGTTTTTCCAGAGCCAACCTGCTTCCAATGGCATCGCAAAGAATAACGTGGAAGCCTTTCAGTGACATCCAAGTCACCTTAGCTCCTTCTTTCACTATGTGGAGGGTTACGCTTTAGAGCTGACACTGAAATGTAGGGCTAATTCCACAAAATGAACGCACCCTTCCCTAAAAGCGCAGTCCACAAATAAGTAATTTAGACTCAATGTCCTCAAGCTTTCTGCATATCTGTAAAACCAAGATCTTTCAATACTCGTACAAAATGCTTATTACTGCTTTCTTTTCAAACAAAATGGGAAATTTGTGTATACACTCATGTTAATCATTTCACACTTTTGTTCACGCTCTTCCCCTAAGATGCTGGCTCAGCATTCCCTGGATCTTCAGGTAGAAGCTAATATGCAGTTCAAAAAAGCTGAAATCTACATTTTCTTGTCCATTGTTAATGTTTTTAAGACTCCGATAATTGGCATGGCATGAAGGACAGAGACTATGCACAATGAAAACCCCCACTAGAACCACAAGCAGCTTATTCGAGAGATATTTTTGACTAACAAATTCTGTTGCTAGAGAACCTCACCCAAAGGGGAAAAGCTAATACGCCAGAAAGGCCCGATGGCACATTGCAGAGTTTATGCTGCCATAAACACCAACTCCCTGTACAAAAAACTCTGGCTTCTGAAATACATGAGTTAAAATTATGCTTGTGGACAACTTGCGTTGCACAGAGTGAAAGCCAACATGCCCAAGAAGCTGCTGCTGAAGGTGGAACAGATGTGTCTCTCCCATTTTCCTTTTCACTCTGAGCTGGATTACAGGCAAAATTTATTCACAGTCAGCTTGTACTGACTTATACCAACGCCCTTTAAAATAAGTATCTTTTCTCTTTCTTTGGTACAACTGCTAGTCCAGCAAACCCAACCTGACGTTCAAGAATTCAAATTATTAGCAGCATTATTTCCTTCACTACCAACCAAATATGGCAAATGAGACTTTTCAAGGCGCTCCCCTCCCTGAATAAGTTTGCATACGTTTAATTCAGAAAGCGATTCAAACGACGAGCAAGAAAGAACACAGCCCACACTTTCTTTGCTATATTGGCTCTACACGGTTAACAAGAATATCAAACAGTAAAGAGTTATTTTGATCAATAAAGTAATGAAATATAACTGAATTCATGCACACAGCACATCTCTTGAAGCAATATGTGCAATGTTTACACAAGCCTCTGTCTGAATGAGGCAAACTAATGCTGACAAATTGAACAGAGACGTTGCAGAAACCATAACGCTATCACACTGCACATTAAAATATATTACAAATTCTGTGTTTGCAGTTGTGTGCAGAAGAATAATTTCTGTGCCTTGAGCATACTAAGGATATCTAAGTTGAGCACATTTAGGTTTAAGTGACATATCTACTTATTCATGCATTCCATTTATTTTTGTAACTTCACCGTATTTCAGTTGACTAAAAGCTGATGCATGTTGCATTAGTAAAAACTATGCTAACTATATTTTTAATTCTTAGCATGCATAATATATATAGAGAGAACTAACAATAGCCTGTAACACTGATGTTTGCCTTTCTTTTTTAATCCCAGGTACTTAATATTCAGTAAAAGAAAGGTGTGCCTACACAGCACGTTGGTACTTACCCTTCTAGTGGACTGGTGTTCAGGAAATTACAAGCACTGAAACAGCCTATAATTTTTGTGTATAGAAAATATTACCTATATTCACTGCGTCATTAAGGTTTCCATTAGATGCTCTGGGTTACAAGGCATAAGGTGGAATCTCTCCAAGCCTTAGCTACAGTCAATTTATACCCAAGCAAAAAGCAGGCAGGTCTAAAATGCAGCTGACAAGCAGCAGTTTAGAAGGTCTACCTTAGGGTGAAAAGGATCTAGCATACTCTTTTTCCCCCCCAGTGCCTTCAAAGGCAGACTTCAGAACCAGGCTACGCACATCTCATCCAGACAGATGATTAAGGACCCTTCCACGCACAAGTATTAGACTGTGTCTTGTATCACCCTGATTCTTACTAACTTCGCAAATAATGCCACCCCAAAACCTGTAAAGTGAAGCGTAACTGACCAGAAAGACTGACAAATAAGAGTTCTGGAGGATAAAGACACAGAAAGATATACTGCATTTTTCTAGTAATTGCATCTGCTGACTGCCAGGCATTGAATGCTCTTGCAAGGAACCACATTCAGACCTCAGTGCAGCTGTGGATGGCCTGATCTGACCACACCACTCATGCACGTTTTGTAGCTTTTGCTACCTTTTTCACTGCATCAGTTTCAAACTTCTAGGTGAGACTTTCAAGTTATAAATAGCCTGGTGAATCTGAATCTCTTCAGAGTCCTTCTCACCTTCTGTTAAGTTTCTTGTTACTTCATAGGTAAAAGGTGCCTGGAATTACAGATATAGTTTACACTTGAAGATGCGGAACAAGGTCTTGTAAGAACGAAGACTTCTGTCTTTGCTAGAATTTCAGCTGGTGATGATTACAGATACACGAACATTAAAAAAATGTCCATCTCCTTGGATAAACCTCGTAAAGAAGTTCCTTTAGCTTTTGTATGTGACATCTCATTACAACCAGCAACCAAAAAGAATCACTAATGTGATTTTCCCTTAAGGGATCCTTCCTTGAGACTCGTAATACAGCTCACCACTGTCCCAAAGGCTGGACTCCTGGCTCTGCCACACCTCCAGCCTGCTTGCTGCCTTCTTTTTGGAGGAGTCTTTGAACAACTGGTCAAACACTGTATGTTTCCAGCAGCCACACATCCTCTTCTGCCCACGAACTAGCGGGTAATTAGAGACTGGGGCACCACCACCTTGCCCACATTAAAAGAGAACATAAATCTTAGAGCAAGCTTCTTCCTCCTGGCAGAAGCCACTGAGCAGACGAATATCACAACTGTCACCCTGAAGTTAAACTGCCCTCATCTACCAGATCAGTAAGTATATAACATCCCTTTCACACTAGTTCACATGGAGAAAAACGTGGAAAGACAACTCTCACTGTATTAAAATGTTTGGGTTTGGTCTGGCAAACAGAATACATATGTCACACAAATGCAATTTGGGATGCAATATTTATTTAGCAAAGTGAAAACCCTGAAAACATTTGTAATAACATCTGTGAACAAACATTACTTGCAAAGTATAGGCATAAAATAAAAAGCTACTCCCTCACAGACACTCTGCCACTTTCCACTTTTCCTTAGCTATCTGAATTATTGGCATTTTTCTGCTTTACTCCATTCCACCTCCTGCTTTCAAGGGCATTTGCCAATCACGTCCAGATTATAATGAGCGTTGTACTAGGCCAAGAGCAAAATCCAAATAGTCTCTTTTGACAAATGAATATGTTGGGTTTTATTAATGAGAGGTATTAATCCAAAGAGGAGAACGAGGTAAAAGAGTGATTCTACTCCACAGAAAAGACAACACTCAAGACTACTTCAATCACCTCCAAAAAGCATTCTGGTTTTTGCTGTTTTCCGACAGAAGTGGGGGTGGCAAGGGGCAGATTTAAACATTTATTTTTTGCAGAAGAAATAGCTAGAGGAGAGAATGCAGTACCATTATTCATATGGATTTCTCTCATCTTTTGCAATTGTCAGCCGAACACTAGGCTCGTTTATTCTTCCTATTCAGAATAATTGGTCTAAAAAAACCCGAGGAAATTGCAGCTAATCTAGTACTTAACATACACTTAGCCACTGTTGCCAGACCTTAGAGAACTTCAGTTTTCAAAGCCTCCATACTTCACAGCTTTTTTTCCCCCCATACCTGAAAACTATTTTTCAGGAATGATAAAATTTAAAGAACTTGCCCTGAATATACTATCACTTCAGCTTGGACAGGAAACGTGTGTTAAATCAACCTCCATGAGCCAAGAATTAAATTTAAATTTATATTGAAAGAGTGTGAGGCATTAATGTGTAAGCTCATACTGTATTTTGGTCTCTAAATTAAGTTTACAGAGTCTACTGGGTCTGGCACTTCATAATGAAGTAACCAGGAGTGTCCAAAGCTAAGACAACCCTGATGATAATTTGCATTTGTCAACTAGATTTTTTCTGACAACAGAAGCAAACTATTTCGGCATAAAAATTATATTTAGATGAATACAAAGAACTATTTCAAAATCCCCACTGGTGTGACTAAGTTTTATTTGTTTTTCGATCTATGCTAAACCTGCTTTTCCTTTCTCGCAGTTATTTAAAGTACCAAAATACAGCATGAAAGAAAAAGAGTAAATCTACATGAAAATATGATATTAAAAATATTTGCCATTCAAAAATACATAAAGTAAAATTTACTGTTACCCAGATGGCTTCCATAAAATACCTGCAAAAATTTACTGTAGAAACTAATGATGTACCTCCTCCATAAAAGAAGAAAGCAAGCTCAGAAATGGAGAAAAACGTTGTATATTATTGTTAAAGTAAAAGGAAAGATCAGATGCCTTGCAACTGTGATTTGCATCAAAGTACAAGATATTCAACAAGGGGGAAAAAGACACTTACACAAAGAGCAATGACACAATACAGATACACCTCTAATCTTAAATTGTATGCTACGTGCAACTTGTATGGCGGCATTGGAGTTTTTTTGATCACTTCTCTTCAGAAAAGGCAACAGAACAGCACCATGCCTACTCAGCTTGCAATTTTAGTTAATTTAAAAAGACACCTTTATCTCACAAATCACAATTCTTTTCCACCCTAACTCACGCATAATTTTTTTAAACATCCAACACTGTTTTCTATTTAAAAATCTGATTTGCAATTCTCTTTTTTGCTGTTATTAATGCTCATTTCTGAACAGACGGTCTATTCATCACCTGGAACTTCCTGTTCTGGTACATTATTGTATGTTGAGGCAGGAGCTGGTTCTCTCCTAAGTCCCACACACGCTATAAAACGTTTGTGTGCAAGTCTACACCCTGGTCTGTGTGACACTGACATAAATATGAGTAAATAGTGTGGTTCACCAGTTTGGTATGTCACATTTCATTCAGAATTTAAAAATGCCAAGTGTCTTCACGTTGGTGGCATCTCTCTACTCTTTCCTCTTCAATTTGATTAGAAATAAGACTTTTAATGCTTTGTGAGTAAAGACAGAAATATGCTTTTTGTTTTTATTTAAACGCTGTTGTCAAAAGAAACCTTATTAATTACAATTCTTTGAAAATTCATATTTGAAGTAACAAAAACTCCTTTGGTAAATATTTCAGCCTTATCTGCAAAAGGCACTTAGGAGATACTTAAGATCTACATATTGCTGAAATACAATCATTAGGAAAAATTACACCATTTATAGGACAAGGCAATAAAAAGATGGTGGGAACTCTGTACTATGTTGGTTTTAAATCTAAAAGGGGAGCAAAGTCATCCCCTGTACGACTAGTAATGCTTCTGCTTTTATAGAATTCGAGAAAAACAAAACATCGCATTCAGGCTTATTAGAACCTGGCAGAAAAGGACCTGGGGCTTCTAATTGACATGCGGCTGAACATGAGCCAGCAGTGTGCCCAGGTGGCCAAGAGGGCCAATGGCATCCTGGCTCGTATTAGAAATAGTGTGACCAGCAGGAGTAGGGAGGTGATTGTCCCCCTGTACTCAGCACTGGTGAGGCCACACCTTGAGTATAGTGTCCAGTTCTGGGCACCTCAATACGAGAGAGATATCGAGGTGCTGGAGCGAGTGCAGAGGAGGGCAACGAAGCTGGTGAAGGGCCTGCAGAATAAATCTTATGAGGAGCGATTGAAGGAGCTGGGACTGTTTAGTTTGAGGAAGAGGAGGCTGAGGGGAGACCTCATCACTCTCTACAACTACTCGAAAGGACATTGTAGAGAGGTTGGTGCTGGTCTCTTCTCACAGGTAATTAGAGATAGAACAAGAGGGAATGGCTTCAAGCTGCAGCAGGGTAGGTTTAGGCTGGACATTAGGAAAAAATTCTTCATAGAAAGAGTGGTCAGACACTGGAATAGGCTGCCCAGGGAGGTGGTGGAGTCACCATCCCTGAATGTGTTTGAGACTCGTTTAGATGTAGTGTTAAGGGATATGGTGTAAGGGAGAACTTTGTAGAGTGGAGTTGATGGTTGGACTCGATGATCCCAAGGGTCTTTTCCAACCTAAATGATTCTATGATTCTATGATTAAAAGATTATAATAATATATGCTATGTGTGGAAAAAGCCAAAAAATACGTTGCTTCCAAAAGGTGGAAAAATTAAAAGCACTGAAATAAAACAGGAAGCATTTTACCTATTTTACCTTTAGGTCTCCTGTATAAACACAGTTCACTCCAATGCTCACTACTGCAATTATGAAGAGATTGTTCAGTAAGATGTGAAATTATTTGATTGTCTCGGTCCACTTCCCACTGGACAGGTATATATTTGCAATGGTTTCCACTGCCATGGAATCTCGATGTCCAAAGAAAAGAGCGATATGGCAAAGTTTATCAAATGAAACAATTCCAGTATTAACCTGGAGTCGATTCTGTCAATTGAGACAGAGTGTCAGTCTCTAGAGCTGTCAAAGCTGTCACACTTCACTAACGCAGGCTTCACTTTAACATTAATAAAGAAAGGGCAGTAGACAGCCTCATTTATTTAACAACAGTCAGCCCCCACGATGCAGCTTCTGCACGAGGAAGACACACTCATGCAGGGCTCTGGGAATGCCTCTCGAGCAGAGATGCCCTTGCTGCTGCCCACGCAGCCTTCACACTCTAAAGGGAGAGAATGATAAACTTCTGTCCCAGTGCTTAGGGAGGCTAATCCTCCATCTCTGATATTATTTATTAATTTGATTTATGGCTCCTCTATCTAAATAATGGAACGAATACACACACTAAGATTTCACAATTTCGCAACTAGGTAATGCAAAGGAATCACAAGCCTTATTCTTCATAATATCATTACTTTACGTTATATCTTGATATCAAATATCGTAATGTCAGCTGAACCCCCCTATGCTTTAAAGCTGGAAAACAAGTAAGGACACTACAAGCTTTCCCAAGGATGCATGTTCAACACATGATAAAGAACCCACTTCTGGACATGTCATGCAAAAGATGAAACATAAGAACAAAGCAGAAGTAAAGAAGTAGAACTAAATACAAATTACATAACAACAGACCATAAACAAAGTCTTTTTCTCCAGACTGACCCTGGATTTCTATTTGGAAAGCAAACTTGCATCTGAAGAAAGAAGTGGTAGTTCAGCAGAAATATAAATCACATTTTCAAGCTATCATATAATTTCTCATCTACTAGTTTGCTGAAAAATGACTGCAACATGAGAAAAGTTACGGATGATTAAACAATAATATACTAAATAAGATGCATCTCCTTGTAAGGTGACTAAGAATAATAAAATAAAATATGAAATTCAAAGTAGTTTCCTTTTTCATCTTCTTTCAAAGATACCCACACAAAACTGTCACTCCAGCTGAGCCTGTGTGAGGCTGATATTCTCTTTAATGAAAACCAGAATTATAAGACATATTTTGTTATGTTGCTTTTACCCATTAGGTAAGGCTCGAAACTCTTTTTGACTCAAGAAAATTATAGTACCTATGGTACCGGGATTAAAAAAACCCCAGTACTCTAAAATTAAAACCCAATAGCATTTCACACATTCTATCAGTCTCTCTCTCATTGTCAGACGTTGCAATGCTATGGTTTTTCATGCCCCATCTGGCCAATCTCACCCCAAACAAAACACCTTTACCAGTGCTCTTTCTCACACTCACAGAAAAATCTGTAAGCAGCTGGCAAAAATGTGCGTGCAGGTTTTGTAAATTTATTAAGAGACAGGATAAAAATTTTCTACACTGGAAGCCACAGATAAATAATGAAGAAACCGTAATGCAAATACTGTATCTCACATATGCATGCATGCAAATCAAACTACAACTTTCATGCAAACTAGATAATGCACTTCTAAATGTATTTAACTAAGATATATATGCTGTCTCTGAGGAAAAAGAGGGGAAATTATACCACTAGTACCATGACTGTCCAAGGCATCCTCAAAGGATAAAGAAAGATCAAAAAAAGCGGAGAGGGAACAGAATGGCACAACACCAAATACTTTCTGTAAAAAATAAAAGACAACACACAGCTTAGAAACAGGAATTGCAAATGAAGATGGAGCCCACAAAACCAGCAGAATTCTGTAGACTGCTCCAAAGACATCACCATCAAGATCTGTAACACTATCTTCCATATCCTTGAAAGGAACAAGGTTGAAGAAAATAAAAACATGCTAAACAAGGCTATGGGACTGTCAAATCGACAGAAACCACGTAACAAGAGTAAAAGAAGAAAGTGCAGTTCAAGCTGTAATACACAAAAAGAAGCCCTTCCAATGAGAATGAAAAATACCCTACCCACAATACACACCAGAGGAAATTCATTATAAATCACTACAATTCATTGAGCCAGTAAGAAGACAGGGAATTACAAATCTTATCACTCCTTGTCTGCTGTGTTTGTCTTCATCCAAAGCACAACACACTTATTTTTTTAAACTGCAAGAGTTGATCTCAATATGCTCAACAAAACCAACGAACAGGAAAGACAAATGTAAACCAAGTCTATCACTCCTAATTTCATGAAGTTAGGATTGATGAAGTAATAAACTGAACTGAGCAACTGTGGTAACAATGTGACGCCATTTCACAATTCAAATCAAAATGCTGTCTTCTGTTAGGAATTTGTAAAAGCCCATACTTGTTCACAAAAAAAAAAAAAAAAGAGAAAGAGAGACACGGTTAAGAATTTATCCCCTTTTATGGCATATCAAGAAAATCTGCATTGCTGCTTGTTGTTTTAAACCTGTTTTCCTTTTCTTTTTTTAAATCAACATTTTGTCTACTTTGACTTGCCTCAAAACCTGATTCAACAGGTATGAGAACCACAGGTTTCTGACAGTCATATGGAAAACTAATTAAAATACTGAATAAAAATTATTTACTCTTAATTCTTTGCTTTGTTACACCCACACCAGAATGAGGACATTGCTGTCCTTAGCAAGAAAATCTAGCACTTTTTTAACTTGTTTTGCTTTTGTTAACATCTATTACATTCTGAGAAGATGTAAGTATTATGAAAAATCACCAAATTAAGGTTTCCTTTTACTGATGTGCTGTATCAGTTAGAAAGATCTTGTGACCTTCCACAAACAGACCTCAGCAAAACTTGGATGAAACACAGATTAAAGTACTTTCCTCCATCACCTGTCTGTCCCAGAGACCCAGTGCCCCAACAGCACAACCACTCACACTTCTGAAGACAGCGCGGAATTCTGTGGGAAAACAGCATAAAAATCTCTTGAAGATCAAGAGTCTAATGACCTCTTCTATGTTAAATTAGGAGATTTAGGTACACTGTAGTAAATAGCAAATATCTATACTCACCATACTTTAAAAGAACCCATAATCTACGAAGATAAAGCCACACCTCTTCAATTTCGTAATTTTACTGCTCTTATGTACAAGATCTAATGTGAAATTTTACCTTACCAAAAACTTCCATACCACTGTCAGGCTTCAGCTCATTGCTTAAAACCCTGGGAGTAAAAGGCCTTCCTGCTTTGCTACTCACACATGCGACCTACTAAGCACTTTATTTACAAAAATGGGTATGAATCGTGGTTTGCTTTTCATCATACGTTCCAGGTCACAGACAAGCTAAGGCACTAAAGCCTCCTCTTCTTCTTCTTATAGGAAAAATTACTTAAATTGTTCATCACAACTCCTTTGATTTGCTCCCTTCCACCACTCCACAATCACAGAGAGCAGAGAACCTCCTGTGGTTATTAACAACTTTGGGCCAACAGCGTTATGGCTGAGTTAGCACATGCCCTAACATTTGAGTTTTGTATGTCAAAAGATGAAAGTTTTTCTGAACTTGACATCAAGGAAGATTATAAGATACCACCACACAACCTTAACGCTAAATTTAACTATTTGTCAAAAATTAGGGCTTGTAGATATATGAGTTACTGTGATTATCATGTACAATTGCAGCTGAGACATGACTGTGCTAAGGAAACGACACAAGGTGCTGTTGACTGTTAAATGGCTCCTTTTATTCCTGTAGACTTCACTGTGATGTACCAGTGGTGACGGTTTTGCTGTGAAACCAGGGAGTATGACCCCAAATCCGTTAGCGCTAGTGCTTTTATACATGGCCATGCCTATAATCGACCACCAGTCTTTCCACCTATACCTGTAACACTCTTTTATCCTACCCTATGCACTTTTAGGGACACACAATTCTTTATTCACTAAATTTATCAGGCAGCATGGTCAGAATTCTACATGCAAGTGAAATAGTTATACAAATTTAATATTCAGTGCCTTCACTTCAGTGTGTTACTACAAAGTGCAGAGCGAAAGGAGCGTCGGAGGGAACCAGGGCTTGCCTGTGCACGTGACCCAGTCTGCTCTCCGAAGAGAAAGACAGCATTAAAAGACACTACCATTTTGTGTTTGTATCAACACATTTATCTGATATGGAGCAAGCAGTCCCACTGATTACTTAATAACTCAGAATCACAGAATTTCTGGTTGGAAAAGGTCTCTGGAGGTCATCTGTTGGCAACACTAGGTAGGGCTTTGTCTAGTTCAATCTAGACAACTGCCAAGGATGGAGATCCCACAGGATCTTTGGGTAACACACTCCAGTGCTGCAGTAACAACCTGATGAAGAGCCACGGCAATTATAAAATTATTCCTGGAACTATAAGGATTGCTTTGTCTCTTTTACCACTGAGTTCCTAATATTGATTACGCTTGCTGTTGAAGTATGTCAGACAGGTAAAAACCCACTCCAGTCTATCAGATCTCGTGAGATGCTCAGCGTCCTTTCAGAAGCAGTATTTCTAACTCCCGCTGAAACCTATGAGATTAGAGGGCAGCCCGGGTATCTCAAGATTGGTTTGTCAAAGTTTAAAACCCCTACAAAAAGTCAAATTCATAACATGAGAGGAAAAAGAATGCATCTGTGCATTACAGTGCTGCATAGTTTATCTGAATAAATGTTGTGCTTTAACAGCGTTGTCAGCTTCTAATTAAAAGGCAATCATGAAGACAAACTATTTTATTGTATTAGCTTTACTATGCAGTAGGTACAGACAAAGAAAATACTTTCTACTACTAACCTTACCAGTTTTTGGCATGACTGCCTTTCCTTCCAGAGTGCTGTACTTGACTTCTCAATCTTTTCGAAACTTAGCTTAGAAGAAAGTAACACAATTACAATGCTAACATGTTAAAAATCACTGTTTTTCATCACCACACCACTGACAGAACAGTTTCTTGGTGTGTTAGAAAGACAATTAAAAGAATTTCTGACTGGCATTTTAAAATAAGATTTTTCTAAAGCAATCAGATTTAGCAAACTTCAAATCTCTGCAACAGTCAAGCATAACACGTACCTGTAACTGGAATATTCTGTGAGACTGACAGCTGTACATCTCCAGTCCCAGGTGGCATGTCAATTACTAAATAGTCCAGTTGACCCCAGTCAACCTAGAAGATGACAATAAAAACGTATGTTGGAGGTTTGATGTCTTTTTATTCAAGGCACTTCATGTTTTATTGCAGTCCTTGTTTCCTATATTGTAAAACAAGTGAACCAAGGACACCTCAAAAGAATGATACTGAGATGCCCTTTTAGTCACACTTTCAGTACAGGATCAAGACATCATTTTTCTAAGAGATGTAATCTTTGCTAAGAACTATGAGTGCAACTTTATTATTAAGTTATGAGCATAATCCTTATTGAATTCTTTCCCCAAAAAAGACTTAATGTAAGACTTTCACTTTACAGGTGCTTAATCACAGGATAGAAGCAAATGTTAGGTAAAATTAACGCTAAAATTCTGGGTTTGGTGGAACAAACACAGCTTAGGAGCTGTTTCCACTCATTTAAAACCAAGTTTGCTTCCCTCTTATCACTTCGTTGAAACTACATATAAAGCTTTAGTAATTTTTTTTCCGATTTGTTGTTGCAAAGTTAGAGCTATTGGTGCTGAATTTTTTCTAGGAAAAAAAAATGTGTTGGGAGGGGAAAAAAAAAAAAAAACAAAACAACAAAACCCAACAGATTTGTTAAATCAAAATCACCAGGTATAATTACACAAACTTAAAATGCACATGAGACATCACACAATAAAAAAATTTACTGGTTGCTGAGCATCAAATGAGAGCAACCATTGAAGATATCAGGCTCAAACATGAGAATGCTGTGATTATTTATTCTTTACCAGGACAGATGTCCAGGAGAGCCAAATAACTCTCTCTTGAGCACTGTGTGCTGCAAGAAATGTTCTCTTCGTGAGAACAGAAATGGTCCTAGGTCTACACTTTGCCTAAACATTTCCCAGCAGTTTAACTAAGCTTTGGGAAATCCTTCATTCAACTCTGACGTGGTGCGCGTTAGTACCAGTGCACTTTTACTAGCCAGCAGTAATGATACAAGGTCTTTTGTCTCTGCAGTACAGAAGCTTTAGAATTCGTAACCACATTAAAAATAAAGACCCACAGATATCTCCCCCTCATTTTTCTCTCCACACAGAGATAATGCAATTATATGGTATGTTTCTGATTCATACAACAGATACAAAAGTCTATGAGCTGCTTTAATACTGGAAAATGCCAAACAAGAGAAGGATTTTACTTTCTCTTTTATTTTACACATTCCCTCGGGGTCATTTTAACAGCAAAAACAACTGACATTTTGCCAGTCCCCCAGTTATTGTCCTGGAGCGTCAGACACTGTCAGGGGATCGCTCTGAATTTTCATTCAGTTCTTGTATGGATGATGATCTTCTGGGGAAGCACAAGGGGTGTGAAATCCAGACCACTAACCCAACACAGCACTCCACTGAGAAATGGAGTTTTTCAAGGCAGATTGATGAAGATGGAGGATTTCAGAGCACTTATGGGAAAAGGGGGGTGGAGAAGGTTAATTCTAACTTTAGACTTCTAAATTAGGGACTCTTAGGCACACCTTCCTTTCCTCATTTTCTATCCAAAGGCTTCAGGAGCACTAAATGATACCTAGGATGGTCTAGCTAAACAGGAAATGCTACTTATGTTAACCACAGCAAATATTGCACTTTTTCACATTTAACATTGATCTATATTATCTATAATATCTGTATTATTTTATAATATCTATATTTTGTCAACAAAACCAACATATATCTAGCAGATTTCTAAAAGTAATTAGCATTCATAATCACACTGAGACTATATAACCCCAAAGAAAAATTACATGTGTGTGCAAAAATGTATGTACTGAACCATAAGCATGGGGTAGAGAAGCCAGTTTTTCTAAAAAAAAAAAAATAAAAATATCTGTTTCTTACTTTATTTTTCTTAACTAATCTTGCTCAGTAATAAAGCAAGATAAACGCCAGTACTGAGGAATGTCTCCTTTTCCAGTGAAGATTACTTTGCTCTCTTGAAAGCATGATTTTTAAATTCCTGTTTCTTAATTAGGAAATAACCATTATAAAGGTGAAAAATTGGAATTATATAGATGTTAAAAAGTAGTAGTAGTTTACAACATAAGTAAAGTCAAGTTCTGTAAAGATTTGCAACTAAACACACATATCCCCCATAAATAGTTATGTGTATAAATCTCAACATGCAAAACCAAATCTTTCATAATAATCACAACCATTTTGAAACGCTAAGATGTAGAGGGTTTTACTTTTTAAAAAGGATTAATTCAAAGTACGTTTTTTCCCCCATATCTTCATAAAGGCTGATTCTGGCATCTTTTGTTAAGTCCAAATTTACAAGTCCAGTAATCATATTTTCCTTGCTTAAATACTTCTACGGAAACTATGAATAAACTGGTTTTTTGCTTTCTGCCTTGCAGCAAGATGCAGTCCTGAAACACATCTATGAGTGGCATAGCACTACTATTATTCTGACACATTTTTCAGTCACTCTCTGCCAAAAACACTTGGTTCTTGAAAAAACTTGAGTAGTTTTCAGCCCTTTTCTCCACAAGCTC
Source organism: Larus michahellis (assembly GCF_964199755.1). Lineage (NCBI taxonomy): Eukaryota > Metazoa > Chordata > Aves > Charadriiformes > Laridae > Larus > Larus michahellis. The sequence continues at coordinate 61,373,261 of NC_133899.1, read as the reverse complement.
ATCTTCAAGTCCTTTTACGGACAGCATTGCCTCATGGAGTAGTGCAAGACAATCCAAACCCCATCCTTATCAGAGGTAGCTGGAATAAAAAAAAAAAAAAAAAAAAAGGCACTGTTTTTTTCCCCATTAGCTAAAAGCTGTCTGGTTTTGCACGTACTTGCTGGCCCTAACTTTAAGCTAGCTCCTCTTGTGGAATGAGGTGACTTTCTGGGCCTGTCCTACAGCGTTTCTTTTCACTCTTACCAGAGCTTCTGCTCCTCCAACATCTTCAAGCACTAGTCTCCTTCATCAAGCTCCATGTGATCCTCCTACCTAACAAGCATTACAGTTCCCCAAAGAAAACATCTAGACCTATTCTACTGCTACGTGGAACACAAAGGGAGAAGACCTCAAAGGCCAGTGCTCAAGCCCGTTCCTAAGCATTCAGTTTTGTGGGGAAGCACAAAGCAGTTGCTACTTTTCTATGCAGAGTAGCTGCCTTGGTAAAAGCATCTCCACGCAGAACCTTTAAAGTAAAAGAACACTCTTATAAATAGCTTACTGCTTCAAAAACACGCAAAACAATTGTTGCTTGAGAACTGAACTTTCAACATTTATGATGTATAGTAGAATAGGAGAAAGGGTACAGAAATCAGATGGCACCAGAGCTTTCTGTCTCAAGCTTCCTCAGTAAGTGACCCCATAACAACAAAAAGAACTTTCAATGTGCACTTTCTAGATTGTCCTATGAGTAATGATTTTTATTGAAGTTATAAACCTCTGAAAATAGAAGTTAATAATGGAATCTTAAGCACATGGTGAATCTCATGGTAAATCTCATTGCTAGGCAACAGGAAAAATACTCTGTTAACACATAGTGCAATTAAATTATAACGCTTTACTTAATTTATGGCACTGAAACCATCTTATTTCATGTACTTTCTTCAAATTCATGGATTGAAAAAAAGACATGAGCTGTCTTTATCAAATGAATTGTACTCCATTATAATACTCAAATCTGAGCACAGAAAAATGGGGAAGCCACACTATCCGAGCAGCAGTGGAGGGGATGTATTGCTGCTGTGCGGAGTAGGACAGAAAACAGGCTGTTGTCACACCAGTGCAGAAAGGCAAAAGGGAAGATGTCTAGGCGCGCCAAGTGTTGAATATATGTGAGAACTACCCACCACACACCTCTCCGAGTTATGCCACTGCTGTGGCGCTGAACTGGTGGAAGTCAGATGGCAAACCAGATTGGAAAACCGCTCCTCATTAAAACTAACCTTAGGTTTCATTTTGGATGTAGCCAAATAGTTACTGTCACAATTTTATTCTCTTCCTTTTAATTTGTAATTCAGGGTGAGAATGGAGAGCTGCACCGCAATGACATACCTATAATTGCTGAAAAGAACTGAACTAGTGGTTTTGCCTAGAAGTGAACAGTGTCTTCTAGGCATACGGACTTGCTCGGGCTTAGGCTGGGGAACTCTGCACCTCATCCCATTTCTCTCTGTAGACTTCCTTTTATTCTCTTCTGCAGAAGTAGATGATGAACACTGGAGTTCAGCTGCTCCTCCATTATCCTCCCACAAGCAGTATGACAGTCTTTATTAAACAAATTATTGAACGTAATTTAGAAGGTATAATGATTTGTTATAGAAGTGTACACACTATTTAATGGCAGAAGATATTCCAGGTCTGTTACTAAACTTCAGCAAAGGAGAAAAAAAGGGAGGAGAGACATTTTTAATTAAATTTAGAATTGGAACATATAATCAGAGGAGTGGCTTTCTGAAATCTACTATTGCCATTCATTCAACATTATTAAAATGGGGTGTATAATCAGGCTGTGATATAAAACACTAATTTGAATGCAAATCCTGTTTATATGCAACAGTTTACCAAATCAGGACCACTAGTCCTCATGTTCTCAATCAGTTCTGAGAAGTGTGTCTGTATGCAAATGGAGCTGCATACAAGTAAATGAGCTCATATTAACAGCACATTACAGTAAACGAGTTCCCTTTGCAAGCAATAAGCGGACAGGGTTACAAAAGCCTGCCTTGTAGCATCTGAAATCTGTCAGCACCTTTACATGTACAGGGGTGTTAATACCTTTGCCCCTCTAATATATACAGTGTGTAAAACATTTCAAACCATAGAAATGTAATTGCACTTTCCTTAAGTATAGCATTCATCTTTTTTTAAAAAGGTTTAACTTGACATTTATTGTTAAGCAATGTAATTAAGTGCCATGTGCTTCTGCGTATTCTCCCTTGCTCAGAAACACCACGAATGCTTCTATGTAAATGACTTTAATCAATCACTCTGTTTACGTGGCGATTCATAATCAAAATACCAGATATGCATTTTGAGGAAGGGTCCAAATAGCAAGTTAAACCCGAGGTAGAGCATAGAGATATAGAGGAATGAAGCCTGAGCATCCTCTGTGCGTGTGGCAGAAATGACAAAATATTAGCACAGAAGAGGGATTGCTACTTGCGGCTTTTAAGTAATCTTGGTGTTTGGTAAATAACAGAAGATATTATTTATTTGTTCTTATTAAGAGGAATACATGCAGAGTTTCAATCAAGCAGCACTGCAGGTGCAGACTTGGCAGCAACCAGCCAAGCTCTGAACACCAGTATCAGAAAAGTACTAACAGCGAGATTGCAGGCAGCTTAGGGTCTGTTCCTGCCTGATCCCCCCTCTTCCTAACTACTTTGTTGTATATATAGACGATTTAATACAGGCAAACAGCTGAAAAACTAAAGGTAAGAAATTCTGTTCTTAACAGAATATGTATATAACTGTTCACATATATTTACCTCTGTTACTGCAAGATAAAAGAAATATTTAAAAAGATTTTCTTGAAAAATTACTTAAAGGTTTTGCTTAAACATATACAGACATTGGGAACAAATAAGTAGTTTCATGATGTAAAAAAACCAGATAATTTAGGAATAGTATAATAAAACATGGCATTTTAATTAAAAAAAAAAAATATTTATTATGACAAACATTTGATAAAGAAAGGAGACATTCCCCAGATGTAAACAGGAAGAGTTTTAGTTCCTACAGAAACTTCCTCTCTGCCAGTGAAATAACTGAAATAACTATTTATACCATAGCAAGATATTCCATAGTGCTTAAGACAACTCAGTACACTTTCTGAACAAAGACAACTGCCCCTTTGACTTGTCCTCTTACGCTTAACCAATCTCGAAGGCTTGCAATCTAACATCATGAAAAACAGATGCGCTGCAATGGTTCAAATTCCCTCTAAAGTATTTCTGAGCAGCCTGTTCTGCCAAGTTCAGAGAGAAATTGAGGTGAAGCGTAGGAACAGTTTCCTCCAAGGACTTCCATAAAGAGAAGGAAATTTGCCTATTCTTTCGCAGTATAGACTAAGAGTAACTTTTAGAAATAAGTGCCTAGGAATTAAGACAAAGTCCTGTTCCATTCAACCACCAAAAGAGAAACTGGCCGCCGCCTCCTCCCTGATGGCTTTTAATACTGGTAAGAACTGAAGGCAAATGCAGCAGCCCGAAGTTTCTGCCACTTTCACCGCTATAACCTACAAACCTAAACAGCTCCCAGAGCATGACAACAAAGAGGTTACTCTCTACCGGGCACTCCAGGAGACTGAGGGAAGGCACTCCACACCGGGGTCCCACTCAATTTGAGAAAGCCCATGTCAATGCTGCGTCAGCCTGAAGGGAAGATGGCACACAGCTGTGGGGCAGCCTGGAACGGACACAAGAGTACGGGGACAGTCTCTGGGGACGACTGAAAAGGAATACTTCTGTGCATGCCCAGGACGACGACAGGAGACTGTATCAGCACAACTGCCTACAAAAGGCTCTTCCACTAGGTTCAAGTTGTTACTAGTGATGAGCACACATGCGCCGAGATTCCCATTTCCCAGGGGCTCAAAGCACTTGTTCTCTAAAAGACGACACTTTGAGAAGCAAACTTTTATTACATAGTCAGTCTTGAGATTGATCGTTGATCTGCTGCTCTCTACCCTTGACCAACAAGCAGTCTGCACTACATAATTTGCAGAAGCTTTTCTTCAGAAATACAACATCTTTTTTTTCCTGTTCTATGATACAGAACTGTGTGTTGTTCAGCTGCTGAATAATGATGACTGGAAAAGAGATATGGAACTGGGTAAGTTTCTATTCTTCTGCCTATTAGTAACAAAATTAAGCACAAAACTAAAGTAATATAATAATATAAATGTAAAGAAATCAGAAGAAAGTGGGCTAGCATCACACCATCTAATTAAACTAAACACCAGGTTCATGCAGCTACATTAAACACGTCGTCTAAACCGTAAATTCTCTTTGAGTTCTCCCTACTAATACACAAAAGCATCAGCATTGTTTAGCGATCAAATCCAAAGTCAACAACACATTTTTGAAGCAGTATTACCAGGACTCAGTTTAAGCTCATATAATTTATAATATGCTGGCTGATTCAGATTTTCCCTACGATAACAATAGAAGGAAATATTACAAGTGTTGGCAACAAACAGCAAAAGAGAGAAGCTTATTAAGCCCACCCCATAGGTATTTTAGCCAATATTTCTGTAATGATGTTTAAAGCTGACACATAGTTTAAGACTGAATGCTTAAGCTATGCAACGGAAAGCGATGTCCCTAATTCTCTTCACAAATCATTTAACTTCTTTAAACTTCAGTTCATATTCTGGTACAATGAGAAAACTAATGAATTCCTTATTGGCGTATCAACACACTAATATAGACATCATTTCATGTGCATCATTGAGACATTGATTTTAAATTAGTGCTTAGACTAAAAATCATTAGATTAAAAAGGTCAGAGAATTCTGTTTCTTAAGTACAATGTATAACGCTCTTTTGTATAGAAGATGGAACTTCTACAGAGGACAGTAGTTTAAGGCTTTCAGAAAAAGGATTACAGAAGAAAATAACATGATAAATGTTATTCGAGACACTTAAAATGCTGCTGAAAAAAACCTCTCCGATATCACCATAAACTGTGCAATACAAAAACTGGAATAGAATCAATTAGATGTAGACCACTGAACTGTGGCCAAAAGACACTAAATCTCAATATGGGACTTGTTTTTTGTCTGGTGAGATGTTATTAGATCTCATGGTAAGTGCCTTGAGGTGAAACATTAATTTTTCAATAATGAAACGTTTTGGATATTTTTTTTTTTTTAAATAGCCTGTTTTTTACAAATATGGACAAAACTCCATCCTCCAAACTTTCTGTACTTAAAATTCACAAGCATATCCTCCCCAGTCACTGAATACAAAGTAGTCTATGCTGGCTAACGAAACTGGCATTGCAGAGTCAGCTAGAGTTACTGCGAAGCACAACAATCAATACACCCAATAAGAAGTCACAACAAGGCTGCACAAAATACAGAACTTTTCGATCCCACAGAAAGATTCAAGAGGATGAGAGAATGTGAAAAAACAGTGTAAGTGAGAACACGTGCAAGAGCAAGCAGAGCAGATCACTGACTTGCTGGGATTCCTGACCATGGTATTGTGACTGTGATGTTGGCACATGTTCTCTGTTAAAAGAACTGTCTTTAGGTCAGAAAGGAGCAAGAACTGCATATAGGTTGTCCTTACGAAGAGTGGAATACAGAAAGCGCATTAAAGACACAGAAAAGATGTAAAAATTAAAATAAATACAATTTAAAAATTGTGCACATAACATTCCCGCCATTTAAAGATGTGCTGAAGGTCTTACTCCTAGAGTAGCAAGAGCATTTACTATGAATTACACAACAGATAATCTGTGAAAGCATCACATATAGATTGCCAAAATAATTGCTGTGCCTACAGAACCATGCATTTGCATTCACCAGTGCCTTCAGTTATGAATCTGCAACAATAAAGTAAAAGCATTACTTGTATTCTAAATCTAATTAAAATAATTTGCTGAAGCTGCTGATACCACGAATTTCAGGGACATTCACTGACTATTGCCAAGCAAGGGACAGTCGTCATATTTTCATTTGCTTCCTAAAATTCTGTTTAGCTCCAATTCTTACTTCATGGGTTTTATACAGAAAAAAACCTGTTTACATCTAGCAGAAAAAGTATTCAAAATGGGCACCCACTTCAGTTGCATAATAAAAGAGCTGTATTCCAAAGGCATCATTCTGCTGGGGGAACATACTCCTCTTAAAAGATACTGTTGATGGAACAAAACACTGTAAGAGGAAAAACATCTATCGCAGCTTCATACATAGTACAGAAAAGTGGGGTTTTTCTTTGTTAGGGAGGGGAAAAAAAGAAACAGACACTAATCTCTGGTACCTTAAGCACAATTACTTTACATTTGTGTCAATCACTTGGTATGTGAAAAATAATCACTTTCTACAAAGAATACTGGTACAAAACCTGCTGCTATTCTTGGAGTTATTTTCTGGGAGCAAAAGAGATATGGGAGGATGGTGTGAGTGAAAGATCAGTCTTTCAGCTTCTAACAGTGAGAATGCAAGTTGGATTATTAAAAAAAGAAAAACAACCAAGTGCAATCAGTTTAACAAATACTAATTTTTAAAAGCTGCTTATATGGTTATATTCATAGTTTATTTAATAAGTAGTATTATTGTGTAATGCTAAACAATGTATCAAAAGGCGGGGGGGAGGTTCCACTTCTGTTTTGATCAAAAGGATGAAAAAGAAATGCTGAAAAATTAAGAAAAAAAAAAAAAGCCTAAAAAAGCATTTTTGATGAGCTGCACCTACGAATTCAGAAGCAACCCTAAAAATTCTCCTAAAAATCTTCACCACTCAGGAAGGGAAATACCAAAATCTTCATTGAGCACCAAGTTTCAACCAGGAGCCCATTTGGGATCCATTAATTACACACACATCTCTGAGAAAGGAGCAAGTCTTACAGGCCGCATCTAGAAGGCACGCTCTAAATGCGCCTGCCAGTGATAACACCAAATCCAGCACAAAGCTGAGCTGAGGCCACTAAAAAAAAAACCAAACAAACAAACACCAAAAACCCCAGAAAACGACATAAAAAACAACACCTATGGTTCTGCTGTTTTAATTGCGGCTGTTTAATATCATAATTAGACATATGAAAGAACCTATCCATGAATTGGAAGATGTGAGTTTCAATTTCTTAGGCAGGTGGCATTTACCTGGGTCACTGCACAACCAAGAATACAAAAGCCATAGAAGCAACCAGAATCCTATATAAGGCCAGTAGCTGAGGTATTAACCCGGAAAAACTGGAACCTTGGATTAACTCAGTTTCCTGAACAGCACTGGTCACGCTCCCCCTTCTCACGTCTAGTCCTGGCCCCAGGAATCTTGCAGATTTGGCTGTAGAGCAGAAGGTTTTGACTGCTGTATGTGATTTCAGGGCACTCTCCTGGGAAGTGGGAAATAAAAGCTTAAATGCTAAACTGAGAAAGTAAAGCTCCCATGTCCTGGATGAATGGTTATGGAAACTTCCCAGGCTGTTATTATGAACAGAAAATAAGCCTGTCAAGTTAAACTGAAAGAAAGGTCTTGGCACCTCACAGAAGATACTCGATTTTGGCTCTAAATCTGAGCTTTGCAGAGCTGTCCGATACAGGCTACAATTAGGTGCCAAAATCCAGGACAGAGACAGTAAGTGAGACATATCCCACAGGCCTTTCCTAACAGCCCTCTTCTCAACATCGTCAGTATTGTTTATTCCCAGCCAGTGAACCTACCAACTTTGACGTACACCGTTCATTTCCATTTATTCCACACCAAGCTCTAAACCTCAGCACTCTGAGATACTGCACCTATTCTGCTAAGGCACTGCCAAAGAGTCAGAAGGTACATCCAAGGAGGGCAAAGTAACCTCTCAGTACGACTGGGAATGACAAGGGGTGTACTCCCACCATCCCAGGTATTCAGTGGCTCCAGCCCAGGCTTTGGTTTAACTTTCCACTCTGGCAGGCAGGGCACCTACCCATTTGGCACAGCAATATCCACATCCCTTTTTGCATCTAGCCTACAGCAGCTAGAGGGAAATAACAGACTCCTTTACTAGTGGAGAATAATATTGGAGATAAAGTAGAAGAGTGGCATTAGATGTCTACTATTTTTTGAAAAGTCTCACATAAACAACGGAAGCTCCATTTAGAAAAGAAAACCAATAGTGCCTTCTCTTTCCCTAATTCCTCTACCACTGGTATTCCTGTTTAGCAAACACTTAAGAACACGCTTAAATAGCCACCTCCTCCCAAGAACAAAGCTGGATGGCATTTAAGCACAAAGTTCTGAACTTTGTTGCAGAGAAACCTTAAACCTCAAAACATTTTCCTTTAAAAGCTCAAGGGGGACACAAAAACAAAAAAAAAAAAAAAAAAGAAAAACAACAATGAAAAAAGCCACACAAAAAAAATAATTCCATTCTAGCCCCAGCACAGCCATTTTGAGACACCATGAGCTCTCTGCCATTTCCTCCTGTCCAGTCAACAAACCCAGCAAAAGAGCTGCATGTTTTGTGTTTGGTTTGTTTTATGCAAAGGAGGGCAGCCACACGCATACCTGTGTAATCTGTGCCAGAGATGAGAGTACTGGAAGCAGAGCAAAGAAAATACTCTCGTAGCCTGTTCCCACCGCAGCAGTAGCTGCACAGTCAGCTTCCATGAGAGCTGTGGAACCAGGCCAAGAAATGTTTGCTGTAAATACATTCTTGCTATGTCGTTAGGCTTTTTTTTTTTTTGGCTTTTTTTTTTTATTTTAATCCTCAAAGACAGTTAAAATACATTTACTGCAAATGGTTCCAGTTAGCAGTAAGTTGTTGGCTAACGTTTTTGTTTTCTTCTGACTTTCCTAACACTTCTTTCTATGATTGTCAATTCCTTTAAAAGACCATAATCCCTTTTCATATTAGCTGTTAACGCAAGCCAATAAAGCTACAGGGATCCGTATAGATCCTGCTTCCTTCATTAAGACAAGAAAGGCAACAGAACAGGTTTTGTAGCTTCAGCCAGAAACAAAAAGAATCAAGCCCGTATGTGTTCAATCATACCGTCCCAAAACATACAGGAGCATTCGAGTTAGAGGGATATATTGCACTTGGGTGATGGTAGGAATACTCTTAACACCGTAGGGAGTTAACCTGGGGGGGCAGAGGGATGGAAAGATGGAACCTCCCGTGCTTTCGGCTGCAGTATGTCCCTGAATCTATGTTTAGGTTCTAATCTCCAGGAAGTACAGAAATTTCCCTTAAATATGTACACAGTGATTGGGACTGGTTAAGGCAGCTCCCTCCAGACAGACAGGACCTTTCAAGGTGATTAGCAGCATTTGAGCAAATTAGTGATGATTTTACAAATTCCTGTAAGAGGCTTTTCTAAACATCAACGTCACAACTAAAGCATGGTGTAGAAATTAGTGTCAAGACTTCCACTCATTTCAGTGGGCTCTAGATGAGAAGAACTTAGTTTATTCATCCTTTAGTCTTAGCAAAACAGATGTAACAAAAAACCTTCATAAGCACCTTTTAAAACAAAGTCTTTTGTAAGGTATGAGCGGGTCATCGGCTTATCTTGCCCTTGAAGCAGTTCCCTTAATTTCAGTGATAAAATGAGGCATGCCAATTGACGTTCCTTGCTTTAAATGAAAGCTTATTAAAGATTTAAGAAAAAATATCACAAGCATTCAGAGTTATAGTTTACTGTCTGCCAGCTGTAGAAGCAGTCTTAGCAGCACACCGAAGCACAGTCTTAGCACTGCAAAGTTTGGCCACTATTTATTACCGAGTGTTGTTCCCTTTTTCAAAATATCTCAATAGCAGATCTTGACCTTTCTAAATAGAACAAATACATAATATCAATGATCTTACGGTGTAGGGCTGAAATGTCTGAATCTTTTCATTTCTGCACTTTGGATCACAAAAATAAAAATAGAAAAGCATCCCAACGCCCTAAAGATGCAACTGCTCTTACTGTTCTAAAGAACAGTGATGTCTCAACTTTCTTTTTTTTTTCCAAACTATAAAGTAGCAGACTTCAGCCTGAACTAACAATCTCAATGCCCACCTCAGGCTAAGATAACTCAAAACAGAAAAACAGAAGAAATATTTTTGTAATTGCTGAAATGCTGGCAAATTTTTCACTGTAGTGACACCTGGTGAGAGTACTATATTTTAGAATTATGCACTGCAAAGTATAAACACATCTTTGTAGTTTCTAATGTAAGCACAGCTTTGTTTAGTTTTATGAAATGTCAATTGTAAATATACTGCTACAGACTATCTGCCTCAATTCCTCAATTACTTTCAGACTGGATAAATACATGTATACTGTGAAGCACAAGTCAATTTTGAAATTAGCAAAAATTCTCAAATGGAAGATGCTGCTCAAATAGAAAATATAGAAAGAGGAAAACAATATTAATCTGCATTTTGCATATACACTTCAGGTACATCTACTCCATTAATAAACACACAGTGTGCACAGACTCTTAAATGTGTATTAAAAGGCAAGAAGATGATAAAAGTTTGAAAAAAAGTACTAACAGCTATTCATGTTTCTGACCACCTTTGCTACAATTTCCCATTGTAGCATCTCACTTTTTTCACATCTTGAAGATTTACTGCCATAATGCAAGCTAAATGCCTTCAATGGTAATCTCTTGATAAAGTGCACTTCCTAAACCAAAAAGTGTTAAAAATAAAATCCACACTCAAAAAAAAAATCTTCTGGCTTCAACTGCAGTACTTTTTCTTCATTTGCTCTTTACATTTACAATAAGAATAATTTTCATCATTGACTCACTATTACTATTCTGGGGGCCCTTTCAATTCATTCAAAATAGAGCTGCAAAAAAAAAAAATCATAGCCATCAATTTGTTATTGTCGTCTTCCTGCAGACCCAATATGTGTCATTCTCTGCTAAATCCCCTTTTCACTACTTCCTCTCATCCACCAAAACACTCACTCACTAATTTCATACTGATGAGACACAGTTTTTTGCCCACACTAATAACTTCATCTTTGAGCCAGCCCCCAACGACATTTACCATGTAAGTTACGAAACACAGCAAAACTGGAACTTTATACCAATTTGCTCAAGACACGGATCTGAAGGATAAGATTTTGCTACCCTGAAAATCCAAGGCTTGCACCTGTTCTTCTAAGACAAAAGGCATGAAGGTAAATTCAGGAGGAGAAAGTAACCCCTCAGAATCAGAATGACGAGTGATGTATTCCCACCATCCCAGGTACGCAGTGGCTGCAGCCGAGGCTTTAGTTTGACTTTCTGCTCCTGCAGGCAGGGCACCTACCTCTTAGGCATTGCAATGTTCAGCACAGCAATACCCACACCCCTTTTTACATCTAGCCTATAGCAGCTCGAAAGAAGGAACAGACTCCTTTATTAGTGGAAAAGAACGGAAGAGTGGCACCAGGTGTCTGCTGCAGTCTGTATTTTGAAATTTTTCATGTAAATGAGTACCACCAGCATTCCCATTTAGCAAACACTTAAAAACATGCTAGCCTCTAAATCCACATCTCCAGAATCCATTCCTGAACTCATTCCTGCTAGCCTTTCTTCAACTTTGCTTCTAAAAAAATTTGGACATAAAAGATTTATTCTATGTGTGTAACTTCTCATTTTAAGACATCTTTTGCTGCCATCTTTGAATTTTTCTTTGTCCAATTTAGACTGTAAAATACTCAAGGCTGAAATTGATAGCAAGATTTAAAAAAAATAAAAAAATTCAATCTATGGTTCTATGCACTACGGAGGAGGGCCAGATGCCTTAGATTGAGTTTCATAAAGGTATGCATCCTAGGCAGTAAACTACTACAGCTAAAGCAAAAAATTGCCATAAGTCTCCAGCACAACCTCCTATAAGGCATTGTTACTCAATTCTAAGATGTCTGAGAGCAACACACACAAGCCTAGAATCCCTATTTTTAAACCTCTCCTAGATCAAGGTACTTCTATCAAAACAAGAGATATGATAGGAAAAAAGATACATATTTCTCTGGTTTTCCATTTCATAGTTCATATAAAGGATGCTCATTCAAGAGATAAGGCTTATTTGGGTTTGACTTTTATGTCTCTGCCTACAGGGATCTGATCAGTACCTCTAAAGTCTACAGAGACTGGCCAAATGACTGGAAATGCTTACTGAGGAAAGGATGCTCTCAATCATTATGTTGAAACTTGCTCATTTGATTGCAAGACCTAATTGTATATTCATTTGAGCAACAGAGATGAGCTAGCATGACTGTCTAGTTTAGTGATTAGCGCAGTCATGTTAGAGAGACACCTGCATTTCAGTTTAGGTTTTGACTGAGTGCTCTAATCACTGATCTCTCTGAAAGGCAGAACCATTTTCTCCTTTTTGAGCTGTAGGCTTTAATAGGGTTATATACCAAGAGTCAAATAGGTGGTGGAATGCAAATTTTAGAACTAATCCCAGATTCACAGAACAACTCAGGTTTGAAGGGACCTCCGGAGGTTATCTGCCTGGTCCATCTTGCTGCTCAAAGCAGGACCAACTCAAGTTACTCAAAGTCTTGCCCCACTGAGTTCTGAGTATCTTCCAAAAGAGATTCTAGAGTCTCTCTGAGCAAGCTGTTCTGATGTGGGATTGCTTTTACAGGAAAGGACAGACAAACAACCCCTCCAACCCCTCATATTTCTTATTATCTAGTGCAACTTGCATTCATTACCTCTTGTGCCATCACTGTGCATACCCAGGAAGCAACTACCTTCATCTTCTCTGTACGTATCCATTAGGTAGTTGAAGACAGCAGTTCTATTCTCCCTTCAACCTTCTCAAAACCAAAAAAAACCCAGTTCCCTCAGCGTCTCTTCACATACTATATGCTTCATCCCCCTTATCACCCTCATGGCTCTTTGCTGGAGAATATATATGCAAGGCAGCATATACCATCAGAAGTTAAGCAATTTTGCATATACCTGCAAAAGACATTTAGGTTTTGATGAATATCAGTTGTGGTGAATGCCAGTGATACATTTACAATTATCTTAGGCATTCTTAACACATATCACTGACACACACAAATACTTCGGGAACATGAAACACAAAATATATTGTGCTGAATAGAAAAAAGTGTATAATAAATTTATTTCATAAATATGAAAAAGTGTCAAAAGAAAAATTTTAGATTTACTTGGATATTGTAAATACTAGCCTTTGTATTTCTATGCACCTCTCAGGAAATGATAACTCACTACAGTGCTGAACTGTATAAACACAGAATGAAATTTCCATAGTCCCAAAAATGTAAGGCAAAAGACAGTATATGGACACAAACAGAAGCCAAAGGGCAACTCTTAGTAAACCAATCAATCAGGCCGACAGCTCAGCATGTAGTACCTAACTAACTTACTGACAATGTTCTTGTCCTGTACTGCTTCCAAACCAAATATACATCACCCCTTCTAATTTGGAATGGTTTCCTCTAGTTTTTCCATTGTTCTGTTTGTAAGAAATCTATTTATACACACAGGCAAACAACACAGTGCAAAACTGTGAAAATTTATATGCTAAAAAATTTATGAGATTTAACACAGTGTGTTATAAACACCCATGATAAATGAGATCAGACTGATGTCTACAGACACCATATAAAGAACATTTTGCTGCACAGAACATGCACAGCAAAACAGTCAATGGCAAACCTCACAACCCACAGGCAGCTCAATATTTCAAAGACAATTTATCCATCTGTCTGCATCTTCCTTATTCCTAGTAATTTACGATACTCTACAACTACTTATGTATAGTAACTAAGCAGCACAGAATTATGCTACAAAAAAGGCTTGAGTACACACATGTATATTCACACATACACACTCTACTATATAAATATTACCACCATTACCTCTGGCAAGTGCTGGTTTCAAAGCGGTTCTCTTAGTAGAAGACAGCTTCAGAAGCAAAGTAGTACACAAAAACTCCACCTCTAGCCAAACTTTCAAAATTATGTACAATTGTAATAACCACATAAACTGAGTTAAAGTCTTTTTAGAGGACAAGACTGGATCTTCAGACTACAGCACTATTCAGCTTTGGGTTGAGCTAAAAAAAATAATTTTTATCACTATTCTGATGAATTTATGGTTTTCAACATCAATCTTCAGGGGATAATGCCTGTCCATGCTTCAAAGCACAAGGCCCCATTTCCTTTTGCTAATGTGCAGCTGCTCTCCATTAGAAGTTTTATATAATTTGCTTTCTGCTAACTTCTCTGTATTCTTTCCTTTCCAATTATATCCCGCCCAGTCAAACTTTGCTTATTTTTTCTTTAAATACATACTTTCTATAAAACAGACACACTAAAGTACTGCTAAAAGAAGCAGCAAGAAAGAGATGGAGGATTTACAATTAGACAATAAGAAGAGTATTTTAGGGACTCATTAGAATTGAGCCACTCCAAGAAAAGCTTCATTGTCTTTCTGGGAAAATATGTTCATCCTTATCAGGTACGTCTAAGGAACCTTTAGAGCTCACGATGTACTTAACAGTGCTGAGGCTCTCTTTTATAGCCATACTATACCAAGGATGCTGCCAATGCACAAAATGTTCTGGCTACTCCAGAGGAGCATGATAAGGAAGAAATACAAGAGTCTTGCAATGTAAGATCTGACTAGTCTGCAAAAAAATAGGCTAAAATGTCACATCAGGGCAAGAAATCCTGTTAAGGATGTTAATCAACCAGAGATCCTTGCCTTGAAAAGAGAGCAGATTTCTGGGCTAGTTCCAAGGGGACCGTCTGCACTTAACAGAATTGCTGACATCTATAATCCATGTTGTGTAGGCAACACTTGCTTCTAATAGTGATACAACTTTATCTATTGATACCACAAAGTGTCCAGTTTCAGCTGGGACACAGTTGATGTTCTTTCTAGTGGTTACTGTGTTTCAGATTTCGTATGAAAGGAATGGCAATAATGCATATTGTTTTAGTTGTTGCCAGGTGATGTTTATATTTTTCAAGGACTTTTTTCAGCTTCCCATAGAAGCTGAGAAGGAGCCTAGACAGAACCATGGAACGGCCAATGGAATACTCCATACCATAGATGTCATGCTCAGTATACCAATGGGGTTGGGCGGGCAGGAATCCACAATCCCTGCTCAGGACAGTGCCAATTCACCAGGAGGTAAGAGGGACTTTTTTCATTATTATTATCATTATTATTGCTATTGTTATTATTATTTTCCTTTTCTGTTATTGTTGCTATTACACTGTCTTTATCTCAACCCACAAGTTTTTTTTTCCTTTTCCTCTCCTTTTTTCCTTCTCCCTGCCCTTTTGGAGGAAGGTGAAGAACTGCGCAAGCAGCTCTGTAGATCTAGCCACCAGCTGGGGTTAAACCACAACACAAAGATACAAGGAGAACACGACATGCTGAAATATGCACTTTTTTTTTACCTGTAGTCCCATTCTTTTATTTGATTTTTTTTTTAATATAAAAGCTGACTTTTCCACTGCATATTGATTTTTTTTTCCTTCTCTGCTGGTATTTCAACTTGATAACACATGTAGAATAACATACAGAATACAAGATCAGATAAAGCAACATTTACTATCCTTCGTATTAAAAAAGTTTTACTAATTACTGCCTAAACAAGAAACCCCATCCATTTGTATTGCTGCTATGACTATAGCAGCTACTAAATTGGCAGCCAACACAGTGCCACTTCCTCTCCCCCAACCTTTTGACAGAACAATTGCCACACTATACTCCAAAACCTACAGAATGCCGTCATGCTGCTCCCAGATCAGTTCAGGATTGTGCCTGCACTCTTCTAATTGCTCCTTTGCCATTGACCTGTCAAGATGTCTTCAGGCAGAAATGAGAACGGTGCTAGAAACTTACCATACCAGTCTGTATGGGACAGCGGTGATGACCATTTGAAATCCTTGTTGCAAACGCAGTTTAAACTAGGGAACAAGTTTTGCTTGCCTTTCTTTTTTTTTTAAATAATCTTCATATTTCTAAGGTTCTTAGTTGTCTACATGACACTTATTTGAGCAGAGCTTTTCAGACACATTACTGTTCAAGTACAGGCTTTAGGTAACTGTCAAAAAAATTCGTATCTTTATTAGCTTACTGTACTTAGCCTAAAGGTTAATCAGAAGCCACTCGCACAACAAATACAACAAGATGATGCATTTTGGGGTAGCTTGTTTAATCTGAACCAAGTACCATAAGCACTGAGTCAAACCACACAGAGTAAAGGAACAAGTGCTGAATGGGACTATACAAAAGAGTAGGCAGCTCCTGAAGCGTATGTTAAGTGAAAACTGCATAGAAAAAGCCTAACGCTACAGATGACACTGGAGAACTATCAAAACTTCCTTACCTGGGTGTTAACAATATCTTCAGAGAAAAGAACTGTCTTTTAAAAAACTCAAGTAAACCAAAAATACTCTCTCACCTACAGGCAGGCAAGACTCAAAGGAATTGTTAACAGAGGTGAAAGAATTTTTACATAAGGATAACTGTGGCAGGGAAATGGAAAGAGTTAAAACCCAGACAAGAGAAAAAGAGCACCTTGCAGTGTAAACAGGCCTATAGAACATCGAATTATGTGAATGAAGAAGTCGCTTCTCAGCCACAACAAAACTTCAGATAATTTCAAGGCATTTGAAATAGAGAGATATTTAACTGAGTTATGATTCTATAATGTTAACTAATGTTAACCAAACAAGCATCCAGTTATTTACAGAGCAAATGCACAGTCTTGATGCTCTTAAAACACAAAAAACACCCTCCACCATCTAATAATAAACACCATTATAAAATACCAACAGCGTTTTTAATGCAAAAGTCTGGGACCTCTGTGTTTTCTATCTGGTTGAATTAACTATTTTAAGAACTTAATATTTTATCAGCTTGTCTGAATGCACACAAGCTCCTTACACTTATATTATACCATAAATCTAGATTAGGGAGCTAATTTAGGTGATTTATATGTAGTTATAGAGGTAAAGCAGATATTTCTCAAGAATATGGTTTTAGTTAAATATAAGCAGAAGTATTTTACTCTTGCAAGCAACTTTATCCTGTCAAAAAAAAAAAGGTAATAGCTAAGACCAACCAGAACAGATAAAGAGAAAACAAGGAAAAAATTTCAAAGCCCCCAACAGATCACAAATCTATTTCTAATATGAAATGGAATGAGAGTATATTTAAAAACATCATTGCATGCGGTGGTCCTCTCCTGTTTAGGCGTCCAAGGCTACAACACTACTGGTTCTACAATTAACCCCTTCTTGAGACTGACTAGTAACTACATCAGAGGGATATAACAGTTTTTAAAACCAAAATAGCATGCGTTAGTCTGGAAAATGTATTAGTTATTTTCTCAAAACTACCTGTACATGAGATAGAACCTGTTGGTTCTCCCTGTGATCTGTGATCTTCTTTCTTCAAAGGAGGAGATAAAAACAGGCTTTTTCAAGCACAGATTTAATACTACCTTGGTCATCAAGCATGTGGGGGGTTGACCTTGGCTGGACACCAGCTGCCCACCAAGTCACTCCATCACTCACCTCCTCAGTAGGATGGGAGGGGAGAGAAAATAAGATGGAAAAAAAACCTTGCGGGTCAAGATAAAAGCAGCTTAATAAAGCAAAAGAAAACAAAAGATTTATTCTCTACTTCCCATCATCAGGTAACATCCACCCACTTCCCCGGAAGCAGGGCTTCAGTATGGATAGCAGTTGCTCCAGAAGACAGACATCGTAATAACGAATGCTCCCCTCCTTCTCCTTTCTCTTTGTTTTTATTTCAGACGTCATACCATATGGAATATCCCTTTGGTCAGTTTGGGTCATCTGTCCCAGCTATGTCCCCTCCCAAGATCTTGCCCACCCCCAGCCTAATAGTGAGGTGGGAATGTTGGAGAGACGGCCTTGATGCTGTGTGAGCACTGCTCAGCAGTAACCAAAACACCAGTATGTTATCAACACCTTTGTACCTACCAACACAAAGCACAGCACTATGAGGGCTGCTATGGGGAAAATTAACTCCATCTTAGCCAGACCCAATACAACGTGGAGGCAAAATGCTTGTGGGGAGAAGAAATTTAGCTGTAAAGCCTTCCTCTTTCAGAATTCAGGTTGCACTGTCAGGCACATCACTGATGCCCAGAGCATTAATGGACTCTGTCTCGTTCCTACAGCATGATCGGCCAGCCTGTAACTGCTCCGTCTGTTGCTAGGGAGCAATGAGCTCATTACAAGGCATCATCCGCACCCTCCGCAAGGATGCTGGCACATGTTTCCCATCTGGGGATACCACCGATTGAAGCAACGGCACTGGAGCGCCTGCAAGTCTTCAGTCTCCCAGGGTGGAGTATGCCAATACAGCAGCTGCTAACTTTAGCTCTACCTTCGAGGTTTCAGGCTCTAGGCTTTGTGAGCCTGGCCAATGCAATGCAACACACAAAGAGGTCAGAACAGCCTTCCACAGCGATTGGCATGGATACCACTTATTTTTAAAGGCCAAGTCTAGGCAGAGACGTTCTTCCTGAAGTTTTGGCAGACACATGGCTTTTTTGACTAGGGCAATGATTGCCACTATTCTAAAGTCTGTGTTAGAGCAGAATTCAGAAAAAAATGGAAAAAGGCTGAAAAAAAAAAATAATAATCTTTTCAGTCATTAAGGGAGCACAAGATCTGGAGGCATTTACAGAAGAGACACAGAAACCTAGTAATCTCCAAGCTGTATACATTAAATCCCTGGAATGGATGTCAGCCGTGAACAATCTGGGTCACTTCAAAGTCTAAACATGCAACCTTAATGCATTTTTTCAGCTGTTTGTCTCATTAGCACTTCACAGATCTATTCACAATAAGAGGGAAAAAAAAAATCTGTCAAGAAATAAAAGAGCCGCCCCGCTTCCATATGCCAGGAAATTTATTAACTAACAATCTATCTGCATTACACAGAGATGGTATCTAATGATTTTCATGTACCTGTCATATGTCAAACGCCATCCAAGAATTCTTAGTGCTGGTGAATTAACGAGCACATAAGGGAATACAGCTGTAGATACGCATAGATATCTATACATTCAAATCCTTAGGCAACTTCAAAATGCCTTTTTTTTTTTAACAATACATAAAGAAACATAAAAACGAATGAGAAGGAATGCAAATTGGGGTGACTCACTCATCGAATGCATGGAACAACAGCTCAATTTGAAGGGGACAGGTAAATGCAAAAGGTGTCAACTTTCCCTCTTACCTGAAGTTAAGATTAAATTCTTAAAAATTTAAGACGACCAAGATACAAAAAATGCTCAACACTAATATATGAAATAACGTCATGGATACTCATGTATTAGTTAAATGCATTTTAAAATAACCGATTAGTTTGAAACACAAATATGTTCCTGACTCCTTACCTGTCTCAACAATTTCTCAACAGCTGACATTACCATGAGCCCCCTCCACACAACCGGGGCAGTCTCTTCTATCAAGAAACCCATAGACATGCTGAAACAACAAAGCAAAAACTTAAGGTTTCCAGCACAGTAACAAATACATCTGTAAAGAAGTTTGATTTAAATAAAAATATATGCTCACCATGCAATTCCGTAGTTCTTAAGGGGCCTCATTAGATTTTCTAAAACAGAAGCAAACAAGGGGGGTTTTTTTTGGGGGGGAGTTTGTTTGGGGGGGTTGTTTTGTTTGTTTTAAAGAAATACTCTTACACATTTTTTTTTCCTTTTAAGAGCAGTCTTCCCTCTCTGTTAAAAGCATTTGTCTATTTTTCCCCCTTATCTCTTCAATATATGTGTACCTTTATCTATTCTACCCAAGAACCTGGCCCCACTTTTTCTTAGGTTGTTACATTTTACTGATACCATTCATTTTTTTCCAGAATAACAATGCATTTGCCCATAATATAATGTCACTTTGTGTTGCTGAAACCAAGACTTCATCTATTTGTATGAAATCTCCATGCTGCAAGGCATAAGTCTCCTATTTAGGCAGCCGCCTACTTCTGCAATACTTCACTAAATGCGGAGTCATCTGTATCAGAACAAAATCGAAGTCCTACAACCCGATGGGATTTCGATTTTTTTTTTAAACTATGCTATGCATTAATCTCACAAATTAGAGGATTGCTCCCACTAACACACCAATGATTTGGGGAAATCTTCTCCTTGTATTAAGTCTGCTTTGGAACCCCAGAGGAGAGGTACCCAGTAAAGCCACCCCTAAACTACGTTCTGTCATCAGCTTTGGGTAAGAAGTCCTGGATTTCTTCAGACTGGTAGAAGTCTGCAGGACTTCCAAAATTTCTGGAGGAATGAAAGATGCTTATTTGAACATTGCAGAAGTAATATCCTTGTCATACTCCATATTCCTATACTTCCCAGTGTCAAGAAAAAAAGGAGGGTGAAATATCATAAATCGTTTCGCTGGCAAAGGGGCAAGCCAGCAGAATGTAAACAAAAAATACATGCATTCAAAACAAAACCCTGCAAAAGCCAAAAACTCCTCTTTATAGTCTCTGCCATCTAGATCCACACCCCATCTCAAAACGGTGCATGCACATACACAAAAGAACAAAAGGAATTTTATTTGGTCGAGCTGGTTTATTTTAAGAGCATGCACAGGCAGGAACCAGCAGAAAATATAAAGAATACTTTAAACAATAAAAAAATATATTATAATACATATTTTGACAGAAACCTTTGATGAACCCAAAGTAAAATATATAGAGATAGTAAATTAAAAACAATGTGAATATAATGCAGTGCATTCAAAGCTGAATTCCAAATTCAGACAAAATAACACCCTAGAGCATGCAAATTAAACGGCTAAACTCTACAGATGAAAGCTTTCAAGCAATCAAGTAAGCGGGCATTCAAGCTATGTAATTTTGTAGAAATATGGCCGAAAATAAATTGGATGTAGTTTTTCCGATCACAGCGTTCTGGTTTACAAATCAAAAAGAACGAAATAGGAAGCTAAACAAATCACTTGCACGACTATTGCATTCAGGAATGAGTATGGAACTGCTATTGGAAAAGAGACAGGTTTGGACCAATGCACTGCATCAGTCTAATACAGCTCTTCTCTACTTGCACAGCTCTTTTCAGTGTTTAGTCAGGGTTTATTTTGGTGGCATTACACTGTCTAACCACACTTCTAGGAATCACAGTCTTACTTATCCCCCCTGCAGTAAGATAGTTTTGTAATAAGGAAGTTGACGACATTTGAACTTCAGCCTAGAGCCGTCTCTAAGCACTGCTTTGGTGTCCTTGTAAACAGCATACATACCACCACAAGTTAAAATACTCTTAGATGTCTTGAGACAAATGACTACATATTCACCTATGAGGGGGTTTTAAAAAAGAAAGAAACAGGGGGCGGGGGGGTGGGGGGGGGGAAGTAGCTGCAACATCATGTATCATTGCAGATTCAAGTTCTGCTTCATTTTTACCATGAAATAGGAACAATTTTAAGATAAAATGAAAACAAAAAGGGGAGGCCAATCCTCGACCACTCAGCACATGAGGACCAGGAACTGGAGGGTAAGAAGAATGGAAAAGATGCATTTATTCTGAGAAAGTTCACCAAAATACCATGTCACTTCTCAGTTCAATCCAAGTGCTCTACAGTATGTTCAGAGATCTCCCTTTCCTTCACCTCAGTGGGTAAAACAGGAGAGCTGCTGCAAGTACACAAACACTGACCTACAGAGCAGCCAAAGGGGCGCCTCTGTTGTTAAAACATGTGCACTGTTTATTTCTCAACGGTAGAGTTTCGTTTTATGAAAACTGGATCTTATTTTCTTTGGTTAACAACAAGGACTATAAACTGCTCTGAGCAGCAAAATTTAATCAAATTTATACAATGCACATGAACAATTCACAACCTGCTGTATATTCTGGCTATAATGTTCTGCATATTCTCAAAGTAATACAAAATATTGCAGAGCACCCCACTGTTTGCCTACTGCTCAAAAGCATTCTTAAGACTATCTCAAATCTAAAGTGCTTCAGTGGGCTCTGGTAATAACCCTTGTCTCATCAAAATCAACAGGCATTCCTCCTCCTTCGTCCTGGGTCTCGTGAAGATTTTCTAAGACATAACATGTAAAGAAGATTTAGCTTAATGAGATCTCAGTAACACCTCTAATTCCCATTGCTTTCAGAGCAGAGCTAATGCTTCCTTCTCTGTTATCAGACACCCACAATACAGCTCCAAAAATCCAACACGCAACAAAACAGATTTCTTAAAATCGCAACACACAGCAATACTATGCCACCTACGCTAAGAAATCAATAAAATGTCCTTGTTTACAACTTTTCAGTAAGCTTGATGGCCCTAAATAAAAGGGTGCTTTGTTTTCTCTGAACATACAAAATCAGATCAATAAGATCAACAGAGCACCAATGAAATGTCAATAAAACGTGTTTTCTGGTCGGCTACAAGTAGGGCACTAGACAAGACAGACACAAGCTAATTCCTGGAAGCATTACAGCAGATTGCTGATTAAAGGAGTTCTAGGACTGGTCTGAAGGCTGGGTTGTTACATGGGGAAGAACAATGTTGAAGTCGTTAGGATGGATCTTCTACATTTCGTAATTTTTTATTTATTTTTTTTAACTTTTCCCCCAGAAAAAGCAAGCCTTGCAGACTATCCTGAGGAGGTATCTGAGTTACTCCATTCTTTTTCTGTAGATAGCCTGACATAGCTGTTCAGTGGTGGCCATAGGTTAGTGCTGCACAGAAAGTACGTACAGAGCTATAGACGTGGTTTTAGCTGCGATAGAGTTACTTTTCTTCATAGTAGCTCGCATGGTGCTATGCTTTGGATTTGTGATGAAAACAGTGATGGTAATACAGAGATATTTTAGTTATTGCTGAGCAATGCTTGCAGAGCATCAAGACCTTTTCTGCTTCCCACGCTGCCCCACCAGCGAGCAGGCTGAGGGTGCACAAGAAGTTGGGAGGGAACTCAGCTGGGACAGCTGACCCCAACTGACCAAAGGGACATCCCATACCACGTGGTGTCATGCTCAGCAATAAAAGCTGTGGAAGGAAGAATGAAGGGGGGGACATTTGGAGTTATGGCGTTTGTCTTCCCAAGTAACCATTACGCGTGATGGAGCCCTGCTTTCCTGGAGACAGCTGAACACCTGCCCGCCGATGGGAAGTAGGGAATGAATTCTTTATTTCGCTTTGTTTGCACGCACAGCTTTTGCTTTTCCTAATAAACTGTCTTTACCTCAACCCACAAGTTTTTGCACTTTCACCCTTCTGATTCTCTCCCCATCCCGCTGTGGGTGTGTGGTGCTTAGTTGCTGGCTGGGGTTAAACCACAAGGAGACATATAAACTCTTGGCTTAATTTTCAGAAGAGGTCTGTTGACTGATACATTAGAGGAAGCAAAGGCTTACATTCAGTCTTATCTCATCAGGTAAGTAAAGATCATTATTCCAGAAGACTGTGGTGTTATACTACACCTCCTCAGGAGGCACCACGCTGTTTAAGAAAAGCAAAGGTAGCTTATAATTATTAAATATGAGTACAGTGGATCGTGCAACACCCTAGCAAATCTATTTTGAGCTTACTGACTGAGTGAGCACTAATGCAGAGGAGTTGCTCAGAGCCTGAATTAAGAGGTGGGTTGTTGTTTTTTCTTTACCATTTCAAAGGCAAGAAAATATTGAAACATGAGATGAAAACACTGGAAGCTCAGATATTCCTCCGTTAAAGATTTCCTATTGTACTCAGCTATTTTTGGAACTTGCCTCTATAATGAAAGATCAGAGACTTCCTAGAATGATAACCAATTATTTTACTCAATGTTTGTCTTCCAAAAAGATCTTAATAGTGGAAGTCACCTGTGTGTCCTAACTGGATTTTGGTTATTGAGCAGGTATGTGGTGCTTTTAAGTTGTTCTAAGATGGGACATCAATAGCTAAATCTTTCAAAAAGTAGAACAATTGTATGATTTTCCAGTCAGAAACAACCTGCTGACCTTTGCATGCAGATTTCCAAACGTTTCTAAAGACACCACCACTGCAGAAGCGTTTGCCAGCACAGACACGACTGCAAGCTCTGGGCTATGCTCCGAATGCACCTGTTTCCTAATTGTTAATTTTCATACAAGCCCTGTTTCTGTAACACCCATGCACCCAAAACGAACATTTTTACCTAACAACATGCTTCTCAGGTAGGGAATTAGTATCTCATGTTACACATGAGTGAATCAAGACCTGAACTTTGAAACTTGCTCTAGATAA
The DNA here is from genome assembly GCF_964199755.1 of Larus michahellis. Lineage (NCBI taxonomy): Eukaryota > Metazoa > Chordata > Aves > Charadriiformes > Laridae > Larus > Larus michahellis. The sequence continues at coordinate 61,348,999 of NC_133899.1, read as the reverse complement.
GTCAAGAATCCTGTGGATTTGGAGACTTATACCATGTTCCCCCAAAGTCTGATGCTCTAGCAGAGACATGGCTCCACGTACAGCATCTCCAATGTTGGAAAGCGTGTAACACACAACTCAAACACCTAGGACAACTAAACAGTTTAGGTGCACTGCTAAAATTACATATTTTCCCTTGAAACTCCCAAATATAACTGAAAAATTTAAAATTGTAAAAAGCAAACTGAGGCACAGTGTACAACAGAAAAAGCTACAGAAAGTTACACTACGTATTGTCTATAATACCTGCTTCTCTGAATAACATTTTAGCATCTCGCACTTAAGCATTAAAGCAGCAACTCTAAAAGTGTATTTCCGAATAGCTCATAAGTATTCCTTCATCTTTGATAGTATGTTATTTGAATAAAATCCATACTGTAACTCCTCTGCATACATTTATCAAAATCTGAGCAAGTTGGTGCTTCTTCATAGTTTACACAAAAGCTAAAGGTTCTGCTGCTGTTTGCACAGCTCATCACTAGCTGAGATTTTCATGACAAATTGCTATTTTCCACCTCCTCACATCTCAGTGACATCTCACTGCCTGAAACACAGAAGATGTATGGCACAACGCAACACAGAGCCACCATGCCAGTCAGAGAGAGACATCACAGAATAGTCTGTGGATTCCAGTACATTAAACAAGATTATCTGAGACAAACTCAATTAACGTGCCATACATACAGACAAGCTGAAACAGATTTTCAGCATGGTCACTTGTAAAATCCCAAAAATTCCTGCATCATCTGGTTTTTAATTGCGTACAATTTCATGCTGCAGTGACTACAGCATACTCTATCACAATCGCAGTTAGGACTTCAACTTACACGGCACAGTAAACAGTAATTCTCCTATGGCTGTCACTATGTAGAAGTATAAGGAACTTATTTGCTGTTTATTTTGAAAGTCACCTCATACGATCAGTGTCCTGTAATGGGAGGATCTGGATTCCAGTTAAGGACACAAAGACTTCAGACAGTACAGGGTTTCCCACAACAGGAGAAAGAAGGAAGACGACACAGGACAGAAGATTAACAAAAAGGCTGGGCTTTACTTGTGTAAATATAGATTTTTCCTGCCACTCTGGATGCCTTAGGGAGCCGAGATTTGTACAAGGCTAGCATATCTTCTGAAGGGGCAGCTAGATGCCACACACCATACTCCAGCGTGTTCACAGCAGTAGTTGTTTCCTAAGCAAAGGCAAGTGAATTGCACCCACACTGCAGTAAAAGGAAAAGAAAGGCGGCAGAGGGGAGGAGGACAAACAGCAACAGGGACCCAGGGTATCCCTCAATAAAACACAGAGACACCCACCTATGTCAGACTGGAAAGGATGCTGTCGCCAAGAGAAGGTTAGTCAAGAGTCACAAATTTTAAATCATTGTTTTAACTGTAATCATTGTTTTAACCGCTTATGCCAGAAGCCCAGAATATTCTATGGCAAGTAACAGACTAATTGAGACTTCAAGCTCGATTTCACACTGTTATAAGTTTATTTGCAGGATTGCTCCAGAAGCATGGCAATTTGTATTTTAAGCCTGAAGAGCTCCACACAAGGAAGGCTGCATTTCCCATTATACCCCGCACTAACAGTGTTATCTAACCACGAAGAAATCACAAATACTTAAACCAAAGCAAACTCGCAATGAGACTCAGAGCGTTCTTCAATGCTCACAGTTCAACTTTAAGAAACAAATGCATAGAGAAACACGGCTTTTTCCAAAAGATTTGCTTCTCATATTTAGTCAGTCTACCAATCCCATTACCTGAGTAGGTTTTCCACTTTTATTCCTCCTGAAAGACTGCAGAGGAAACAAAGCGCTGTAAAAGATTTTTCATTAATGGAACTGTTTTGCAGATATGACTTCATCAATTCTACCTAGAAGCAAAAGAACTAATTGCTTGCTGGAAGATTGTACTTCTAAAGGAAGTTTGGCACAAGTAAACAGAAGAGTGATTTAGTCATATCCTTGTCACATTTTAAAGCACTGCTGACTTGTTAGGTTTGGAATAAAAACACAGGAGTAGTTTTAAGCATCTTGCCACTACCTTCCATCACAGGCACCTTCCTTACAATCACTAAAATAACCCACATTTTGCAAAGCCCTCAGATCCCCATGGAGCCCAAACAGTTTATTTATAGTGGATCAAAAGCTTTATTAGGCTAATTTGGGTGGGTTCTTTTAGTTCGTTATACCCACAAGGAATGAAATAGACTAATAAAACGTTCATTTCAAGGCTTCCGTCCTGACACACAAAACCTCTGGGGAAGGTTCACCTTACCTGAAGCACTGACTTGCTTCTGTGTGAGGGGCAGTGCCCAGGTCAGTCACACAACAGTGTGACAGACAACACTCTAGCAGAACAGGGAGAGGCAGGACACTCCCCACACATTTACCTTCCATTCAAGATCTAACTTCAAAAAAACACTGCAGTTAACTAGGCACTTTCATTGCCCTCAAAGCAAAGCTATGGAACTCAATACATTTGAGTTGATTCAGCCTTTTTTAGGTTAAGTGTTGTAATCAAGACCCAAAAAAAGAACTGCAGGTGAAAATGCATGGAAGAAAAAAATGTTCAAATGTGTAATTTAAAAAAAAAAATTAATAAAGAAAACCACCTGGACACTGATGACAGATGACAACTACAGTAAACTTGTTGATTCTCCACTTTAAGAAAACATGTGTTTCTGTGTATGTTAAATATTCCCTTTTGGATTTCACATGAATCCCCTCATACATCATGCTGTGATTTTATTCTAATTTCATTCACCACTTGTAAAGTGAACTTCTATGTACTCTACAAGATTATGATCATAAACTAAGGCAAAGGAAAGAGATGCTAGCTTTTAAACTCTGTCACTTTTAGCCTCTTGTCACTATCGGGCAAGGATTAGAATATATTTTTTCTATTTTTGATGTTTTCCACTTCATTTCTTTATTCTGAAAAACCACTCCATTGTACTGTAGAGAAGGGTAAGGAAAGAGGGAAAATACAGCAAGAAACTTACAGAGAAAAAAGCATGAAAGTGAAACTGCAAGGTAAAAATAGTGAGAAATAGTTACATTTCTTTAATTTTACTTCTAGCAGAGAAGAGGGATGGAAAGTTATTCCTCTGAAATAAGCAGAAAGGTAAATGTGTTCAGTGTACAAACAAAAAAAATAATCATTTCTTTTGTTTATGTATGTACAATGAAAAGTGTATCTATCATGTTACTATAATAAAACCATTTTGCAATTTAATTCCAATTTGTATAAAAGTTGAACCAGACAAATCATTTGTATCTCTAAGAGTAAACTTTATAATGGAATGAATATTTGCTAGCCATAATCCATATCAACACATTTATAATTACCGCATTGCAGGATTAACAACATGAAGAGTAATACACTTCCATTTTCAAGTACTTGAAATGTATTTTTTCAGGTTACAGTGTTTCAGTAATTTATATCACCATAGCATTAAGTAAAATTTTACTTGCTATTTATTAAGAAAAAAGACTGCTCTCAGTAAGAGACTTTAATTACTACATTACATTTCCCATCTTATACTTTTTTGCCTTACTTTTTTTGTAAGCATAAATTTCTGTATAATGAAGAATAAAATTTTAATAAATAAGTGTCTAGATTTTTTTATTTTTTAAACAGCAGCTAACAACTGCATGCCTATAAATAATTCCTTGCAGAGTTGGGTATCCTCCACCTCCTTTCCCTTCCAAGTAAAGGTCATCAATTTTTTTCCACAAGTGAACTCAACAATAGCTGAATTAATCCAGTTTGAGATTAATTGTTACAGGCTTGAGGGCAATAGCCAAGGTCCAGAATAAAATATTTAACGCTTGAGTATACTTCTCATTTTCAACTACCTCATCACATATGAAAGAGCCTGCAAAATATAAGCCACAACTAATTACAACATTCTGAATAATTATTTTCTCACATGTAAGACACATGGGACTACTCTACTTCAGTCAACCAGATAATCAGGGATAAGACATCACCAAAAGTAAAACACTGGGCTTCCGTTCAGACTTCTTTCAAAACGGAATCAATAAGGCATATCATTAGACTACACACAATCTAAAAATCACTTGTTCACAAATCAAGAAGTAATGGCAGTGGCAAATATGATTTTTTTGAAAGAATCAAATTTAGGTTTTATTTAAATTAATCATGATCCACTGGTAAAGCATGATAAAGACAACTTTGTTTGAGAATACAAGCTGTATCTTTAAAATTAAACCCTTATGTAAGATCAAGAATTTCTTCATGGTTACCTAAATAACTACCCTATCTACGTAACATTTTCTCTATTTAACTAGTCCACTCCAGACGTTCTATTTATAACACTCAAATGGATACACCACAATCCCTTGATACAGCTATTTCCAGCAGACATCTTTAAAAAGTCACAACAGATTCTATTTTAAATTATCACTGTTTCAAGATTCTGCTATCCACAGTCTAAAGGGTAGCAGACTTGTAAATGTGTCCCAGTGAAAAAATGCAAGTGTCCATTTCTGACTCCAGATTTTTACCACTAATTTCATTTCCATAGCTCCTGCAATACTATTAGTCTCAATGGGGCTGGACACAACTACAATTAGCTTTCTCTCAAAAATTACTTTTTACCCCAAATTTTGAAAACAGATGCCCACTGCTGATCTTTTGACTATACTATTTAATTAAGAAATAAAAAAGACACTGAGGATATCATAAAATGGCCACAAAGGTTTGAAATATTAAAAGAGCATTCAACTGTCATAAAGAAAAAACCCTACCAAAACCTTCATAATCATTTAAATTAAGTGAAGAAATGTTTTATTTATCTGGCAAAACGGCAATATCTTTTTGGCAACATAATAGCTTTTACTCTCTGCCAACTATTTTTAATGGTAGATTTTAAAAAAATAAAAAGAAAAAACGCAGAAATTATGCAGTTCACTAAGCCAGAAAACGACTTTTAGGTAAATTATTTGGGGAAAGAATAAAAAGTAATGCTTTTGTTACTTGTGTTATAAGCATTGCCCTGTGTATAAGTTGTAGCTGATGTTAATATCTATTCCGCAGTTAGATAATCCTCCATTAGCTAATTAAGTTCAGTTGTGAACTTATTAACCAGTATTTCGCTGACCATTTTGTTAAAGTATTTTGAATGATAGCCTACTAAATCTTAGCAGGCTTTCCAATGTACTACAGTTTGCAAAATTAAATTAACGGAGTATCTTCCATTTGTAAAGACTCTCTCCTCCCTAAGAAGTCTTAATTCATTTTGAAAACTTAAATTATAGCATAACTATAATAATTTCTATTCAGAAGCGATAATTGGTGCACAGATTTATTCTGTATGGTACCGGGCATCCCTAATCCCTTTTCAACTGTTACATGTGAGAAAAGAAATAGAAACCAAAGAGTGCGAAGAGTGCTCAGAACCTCATAGGATTACTCTACAGATTCATTTTCAAATCCAGGCCTCACACTGAAGACAGCAATAGACTATAAGGATAATTTGTGATGATATGCTATTAAAATATTTTTAATTGACTTATTGTTATGTATACATTGTTAATCCACGTCTTGAACACAGAACTGTTGCCCAATTACTGTACAAAACAATATTAGTTCAGAGTTTATGTTTTATTCTTGAAGATGAAGTGAGAAATATTAAAATAACACTAAACCTCATTATACCAAAATACAAGGGTAACACATATTTTTATATCTATACATTTATATATACACCTATATATACACATCATATATATATATATACACGCACCTATGATGGATCATTTCCTTGCAAGCTTATCCTATCTGTCACTCATTAAAGGAATCCTTGAAGCTCACAATTAACGCTTCCTATGTCCTCCAAATTCGTTTTCATAATGAAATCATCTTAATGTCAGCTACTTTGCCAACATTTTCATTGTTGTTACTCTACAGCTTCATCGACTCAAGAGTTAAAAGTGCACAGAGAAGTGAACAGAGTTCCTGAAATACAAATTCTATCTTGTTACCATTCATACTGAGTTACTACATGAGTTTCTCAGTAGACTTGTGTGATGTGCCAAGCTTTTGAAATACACAAATTCATTTTATGTCAGTTAGAAAATAAGGTATGTTCTTAAATCCTGATAATATTTGCTTGTACATTCCACACAGAAGTAAAAAGAATACATTTTAGTGATAAAACAGTTGGTGCTTACAAGGTAACAGCAGCAATTTCAATTCAGGGAAATCCTCCAATTTCTTTCTATTACATTGAATTCCGTATTTTTAACAACACTCAAAACATGTTAAGACAAAAGCTTATAGTGAATTCTCAGCTGTATACTCAAGATATCTACAGTCACTGAAATTTATATACAAACAGAATTGAGCTGCCCTAATATCTGACTGAATATACTCCTAAATTCTTGCATTCCTAGCAAGTTAATTTGTATGACCATATGAAATAGACCGGGCAACTTAAAATACATAGCAAAATGTATAAGAAGTACAAAGTTATCTAACCAATTTTTCAAGCAGTAAGAAAAAAAAAAATATGGAGAATCAAATTTTGACCTGATCACCTTTGGAAAGGAAAAAGTCAACATCACATAAAAAGGAAAAGAGGAGAGATACGAAGAACACAACAACATAGTCCCTTTTATGTTCATATGGCAGAATGCATTTCAAATGCAAAATTCATAGCAAAAAAAATCTGTTACAGGAAAACACAGCCTGTATGACATAATCCCTCAACAGGGTCCAAAGTACAAGACAATGCAAGAATACTTCAATTTGTATCAGGAAGTCAAACTGTACTGATGATGCCTGAGAGGGTTTAGTTAGTTAGTTATTACACAACAGAATTAGCCTTAACTTCAAAAAATAAAACAGAAACCCAATAAACAAAACCACGTACTCTCTTCTCTTCGAAATTAATCTAAGTGAAGTCTGTATTTGTAAGGCAGGCACTTAAGTCTAGAGAGTACTCGGTTTGACAGTTGCCTGTATAAGCACATGCAGCGCATTCATACACGGAAATACATTACTTTTTCTTTATTCAGTGTACAGGGTATAGGCATATAATTAAAATTCTGTCTCCTTATAAGACACCCTAAGTTTGCCACTTATTACTTTTTCAGAGCCTAATGTTGCAAGCTCAATAACCACCCTTTAAAAACGCTGGCAGTGTTTCATTCTGCATGCTTTATACCAAGTGAGACCATAAAGAACAACCACCACCGCAACATCCATGCATGTGCACAAATTAACATCAGTTAACAAATGGATATTTTACAACAATAGCAGAGTAAATAAGGAAAGATTGTGGCATGAAAGAAAGTGGAAAGGATATTTAACTTCCCTTTTACCCAGCAATTACTGCCAACAAACATTAATGGGCATTTACAGTTGATTATTTTACTGAAGCCCTTTTATGTCTTGTTTGAACTGGTACATGTCCTTGATCCCTCCCTGTCAACAGGTATTGCCAGTTTGTACTTCCTTCAATAGGATACCAGTACTTTTTAATGTGTAGGCCAGGTGTTATAGTGCGGGACTGCTTTCATCTGTGGTTACATGGCTTTAATTGTTAGAATTACATGCAGTTTATCACAGGATGGGCAAAACAAAGCATTAAACAAATCCTGTCGCCTCAGTGTCCCTACCACCCTCAAAAAAATCACAATCCTTTACACGCAAGCATCACATGAACAGAGTATCAAGATAAAGCCATTCTTCAGTTTCACCCTTGGCTGATCTGGGTGGAAGTTAAATTTCTGAATGGTAAACTCACTTGATGCAGCCTTTCTAGTTTAAGTTTTCATTATTTCTCTCCAGACTCTTCTACCTGAATTTACTTTTCCCCTGACGAGAATCCTTCCTAGCACAAGGAAAATCTAGAGTTTTGCCCACGGTCTTTATCTACTGGTAGTGAAGTCTCCACCTCTGCATTCCTAAATACACAACTTCAAATAAAAATGAATCGTGGCCTGGTGTGTTTGGCTTAAGAAAGAGAGATCGAGAACAATCATTTAAATGGCATTTTATACAAGCTACTGTAATGATCCTTCCCTTATTTCCTAGATAAGTCTTTTTTATCCCCTATACCACTGTTTTTTGTTTTTTAATTTGGAGGTCTTCTATAGTGGGATCCTGTATAGCAAGTTTAAAACTACTGACAATAACCTTTCTTTCCTAGCTACCCTTTTCAGTGTCTCTAGTAATAATCCATGAAATTCACAAAGCCTGTGGACCAAAATAAAATAAAAAAGATGACTCTCAATAGGCTCCTAGTTGTACAAGCTAGCTTTGAAAGCAACCTCATTACTAAAAATAAGAAAATTTAAAAATACTCTGTCTTCATCTTCTGTTTGCATCCCGTCTGTGCCACACCAAGGAAGGAGCAATGAGTGGCCCATGCTCAACCCTCTACAAAGAAGACAGCAAGAAAAAAATCACTTTCACTTACTTGGTGTTAATTCTGGGTTTCCTTTTAAGTTCATCATCTTTGGAATTGAAGGTCCATATATGTCTGCATCAAGCAAACCAACTTCTTTTGTCTGTGTAAGGAACAAAAAACCAAATTATTTGTCAAAATGTCTATCTTCCTTTATGTATTATTACTAGTTAAGCAAAATTTCAAAACCGCCCATAGAAATAAAAATACGATCTTGATTTTAGACACTTTATCACTGTTTTCTTTCTTTCTAAATTGCAATTGAAGCATGAAACATAACAATGTCTCTACAAACTGAGCCAGATGTCTTCACAAAATCCAGATTCTCAATACACAGAATCCTCCCTTGCACATTTTCTTACTCACAATGTAGACAAGACTTTAAATTAACAAACATTATAAGCCATGTTCTCTCTACTCCATGTACATTTATGCAGAAATAATATTCAAGTGTTTTTTTAAAAGGCATCAAATTGTATTGTAAAAAAAGAAAAAAAAGCAACACTTATAAATATATTTGAATTAACGCAGTTTGAATTACACTACTGACTACAAGGAATGTGAAAAAGATAAAAAATACATTTTTATGTTCTGTTTAAGTGGCCAGAGTAAACTTTTGCAGACATCTTGAAAATACTGAAATGCAAGTCTCTGAAGCCAATTAAGCAGGCATAACATTTTAATCAAATGCATTTACACAAAAGAATGCTAAAAATATGAGTTTGTTCAACTACATATGGTACATTAGGCAATAAACTTTAAATAAAAATTATTTCAACTATGTAGTCTAGACTTACAAGATTTATTTCTGTGTGCTTTTTTATAGATATACATACATATTTTGTGGAAATTAAACTATTTTTCCTACAGATGGCAAGACACACTACCAATTACCAAGTTCTACAAATTTAGTAAAGAGCAAGCCCTTTAAAGTGCTGAATGTCGAGGTTCTCTATTATAAAAAGCTAAGCGATTAAACATTTTGCAAAATTGCAAGTTAACTATGTTTAAAGGCTTGTTTGAAAGGTTAACGCAGCAATGGGAGCTTTCCCAACAATGCCGAATGAGACTTTCACTGTCAGTGTTTCAAAACGCATGCTTCGTTTTTTGGATGAAGCTTTTGCAATTTGGTATCATATATTAAGCCATTTTGTTATCACAGTTTTGATGGGAAACATGGAGAGAAAGATAAAGTCTTAGTGAGAACTATCAAGTTTCTGGTTAGAAGAAGAGTATAACGAGACTTTTAATGCAAGTATACAGCATCTCTACCCATGAACAGGATGTCTAAACATGAAGTATATTCTGTGGCATCACAATCAATTTGTTTGTTGGTTGTTCTTTTTTTAAACAAAAAATGCACCTGGATTAACACGCTGGTTTTGGCTGGGACAGAGTTAATTTTCTTCATAGTAGTGAGAATGTAGCAACGTTTTGGATTTGTGCTGGAAACCGTGTTGATAACACAGGGATTTTTTAGCTACTGCTGAGCAGGGCTTGCACAGAGTTGGGGCCTTTTCTGCTCCTCACACCAACCCACCAGCGAGCAGGCTGGGGGGCACACAAGAAGTTGGGAGGAGACATGGCCAAGACAGCTGACCCCAACTGACCAAAGGGCTATTCCATACCATATGACATCATGCTCAGTATACAAAGCTGGGGAAGAAGAAGGAAGGGCGGGAGTTTGGAGTTACAGCATTTGTTTTCCCAAGTAACGACTACATGTGATGGAGCCCTGCTTTCCTGAAGAAGACCTTATTGCTCTCTACAACTACCTGAAAGGAGGCTGTAGAGAGCTGGAGGTTGGTCTCTTCTTGCAAGTAACAAGTGACAGGACAAGAGGAAATGGCCTCAAGTTACATCAGGGGAGGTTTAGATTGCATATTAGGAAAAATTCCTTCACCAAAAGGGTTATCAAGCATCAGAACAGGCTGCCCAGGGAAGTGGTGGAATCGCCATCCCTGGAGGTATTCAAAAGGTGGGTAGATGTGGTGCTCAGGGACATGGTTTAGTGGTGGACTTGGCAGTATTAGGTTGATGGTTGGACTTGATGATCTTAAAGGCCCCTTCCAACCTAGACGACTCTATGGCTGAACACCTGCCTGCTGATGGGAAGCAGGGAATGAGTTCCTTATTTTGCTTTGCTTGTGTGCACGGCTTTCGCTTTACCTGTTAAACCGTCTTTATCTCAACCCATGCATTTTCTCACTTTTACTCTTCCAGTTCTCTCCCCAGTCCCACTGGGGGCGAGGGGGAAGTGAGCAAGTGGCTGTGAGGTGCTTAGATGTCGGCTGGGGTTAAACCATGATAACTAAAAACCTAGGTATTCAGGCCACTACTTCTAAACAAATCTGAATTTCAATTAAGATAAAGAAACTAGCTCATAGAAGCCTACACACCTGAGAAGAAAGAGTGACCCTTTTTACTACAGTATATGTAATAATTTGAGTTTGGTTTTTTTTTTCCTGTGGGCATTGCTTTTTTTCTTTCTCCTTCTTTTTTTAAGCTGTTGGTATTGAACCCTGAAGACATCCTTAACCGCTGAACAATTTAAAGCGTCGAATTTACCTAATATAAGCCAAACACATCTTAAATTTTACAACTAAGATGTAAAAAATGCATTACCATGCATTATCTACTACATACTTTGAAAAGCAGGTTTTTACTACAAAAATCAACCAAATTTGGGTTGTTACTCAATGTACTTTTTTATTAAACAGAGCAAAGCATATGTAATTACATGGATTATTTAATTTAGATTTTTTTAATATCTCTTTCCTTATAACATCCTATGAAATCTATTACAAAAAAGTTCAGGAGTTACTCTGACAAATTATTCTACTTCTTGACTTGTATGAAAGCTGCAATTTCAAAAAGACTGAAAAGACACATTTTTATGCTAGATTTCAAAGACATCAACAACAGTATTACAGCTTCTTTGTTCTTGTACAAAATGCATATTTTAACAGATTAGAAAGATTCATGACTCAGTCCCTTTATCTGTGTCAGCAGCTGATCGAACCCATCAAAACATCATCTAAGGGCTGTGCCACCTAATTCCTTCTCAAATGAAAGTAAATATTTGCAGAAAAATCTACATAGTGTTTTAAACCTGACTGACATCCTTTCCCTCAACTTTCTGAGGGTTTTCCCTCCAACAAGGATCATGACTATCCACTGAGCGGCTAACTGCAACAATCTTACAACTCATAGCAGTTTTGTTTTCAGCCTAAAGGGACTGAAGATTTAGGATGATCTAAATTAATTAGATTGACTTCATGACCTCCTGGGCATAGTCAGATCTTCATCACCATAGGCCACTAATTCCTAGGAGTCAGCAGTAATGTATCTACGAGGGTACCAAGTTTCCTGAAATGAAGAATAAATACACATACACTGGGGAAAAATACCCCTCAATTACCTAGGAGGACTTTGCAAATTCAGCTGCTACTTCAAATTACAAACCTGATTTTTGTTTTAAGTTAATACAATAGACCCAACAATTTCTCAAAGAAATTTACACACTTCATCAAAAGTAAGAAAGATGTCTGTCTCCAAGATGCACTGCTTTTGTTTGTGAATACGGTTCAATAAACGTTTGTCTTCAAACAGAAAAATAATTAACAGATTCTGAAGTTTCTACAACTCATGCCGATGGAAGCACGAGTGTTCCTGTAAGCACGGTGCTTTCTACAGGATTATAGAAGAAAGGTCTTCTGGAAAATCTTTAAATCACTAGCAGAACCTAATTAAAGATAGCCTAAGGTAGGTTTTTTTCTTCACCAAGCAATTCAACACGTTAGGTAAAACGACTTCATAATGCCTAAAAGTAGCAGCTTATACAGAAAGCAATGGCCCAATAAGCTAAGGTTTTGAGTTTTGTTTCTCCCAACTATACCTGCATTTGCCATATGTAAGCATTCCTAGAATACTAATAATAAACCTTTACTGAAGGTTTAATGTATCTTGAAAAAGCATTATGACAGCTCCAAGAGATCTTTTAAGACAGACACAGCACAGTCCAGATTATCTCTTCCAGCATTTACAATGTTTTAAATCCCCAGGAGATGAAATAATTTGCATACACCTGGATGCTACCACATGCAACTGTTAATCAGAATTACCAACACCAGATAGTTCTCATGCCGAGTTAAGTTTAATCCAGATGCATGAGTTAATAAAAAAAATTAAATTAAATTTTAATAAATTGTCATTTCACCCATATAACCCACATCTCATATGAATCAGCACATCTTTCAAAGTACTGCTGTATTAAAACAAACCCTAAAAAACATGCATAACACCAGACAAGGCAAAAAAGAGTAACTGGGCAGAAGGAACAAATTACAGAGGATCACAAGCAGGATGAAGAAGGCAACTTAAAAAATAAAGAAAGAAAAGAACCCAAATTCTAGGATTCCTCTAATGTCCTCTGACATTATTTCATATGCATATACATCGCATACCAACACTAAATCATTTTTCTAGTTAAGTAACACGATGGTTATACAGACAGAAATGCAGCACTCAAAGCACATTCAAACACATCAAAGTCCCCCTGCTTCTAAGTGTTCTTCAGAGCACAGCACGCACCACTGCTACAGCCACCCTCAGAACTCTGCAGCAAAAGGATTCACCACCCTTTTCACCACACAACTCCACCATCTTCTCATGGCTGCACCTTCTCCTTATAAAAATATTTCCATCCTGTGCTATTAAACAAACAGAATTCCATCTCTCCAGCTGGCATAGCAATAACCAAGTTCAAAACAGCTGTTCTCAAGTTAACATTTGTCCTTTTCCTTCCCCCTGCCCCGCTGCGGAAGGAAGTTTGAATCAGTGTTGAAGCTTACTACGTTTGGAAAATACTTTCTAGAGACCCGTATTTTTTTGTTGCCTTACTGCAAGTTCTGAACACGTTAAGCTCTCAAAATGTAACTGACCATGTAACCATTCCCGTATGATTTAATCATGTTCTTACACATCACTGGACATATGGCAAGCTACTTTGAAAAAATACACTAAACTAACATGTGCAGAATTACCACCTGAGTGACATCCTTACCAATATCATCAGGTAGAGAGAACACAAAATTAGAAATAAATACATTGTCGGCACATGAAAACACAAAAGCACTCTCTTGGTCTATTCAGCAAAAGGCATACTTAAAACACTCACAGATGTTCCCATTTATCTTCTTATCAATGCTTCTAAGGTTTCTCCCCTCTCTAGCTAAGGGCTCCCTACCATAGGCTAACTACTGCTAGGATTTGCTCTTTCTGCAGTACCAGTGCCAACTGTCACAGGCTCATCTGACCACTAGTGAGCTCAAGAACACACAAAAAAAATAAGTTTGCAGGATAAAGGATGGTGGTAAAGAATTATAACTCCTCTTCCTCTTCTGCTTGTACATCATTGATTACATCATCCTTTTTACTTCACTACCATCAGTCTTCTCAATGAGATATTAATTTGCCCGATTAGACCTCTAAAGTTTTGTGACAAATATTCAGCATAAGGTACATCTATATAATCACTGCCTCTCTTATCCCAGTACAAGCACTGTAAAGTTTTCATTCTGATTTAGAAACTTCTCTCCCTACACTAAGAAATTAAAACAAGTTTTCACAGTCACCAGGTATAGATTCTGTATTTACAAGAAAACCAAACGCTGTATCAATAGATAAAGAAGATACTCTTGCACATATTCCTGAAAGGTGAGAATCCTACAGCTTCATTTTGTGCAGCGTACAAATTACAGGCACAGACAACCTCACTAAAAACATCCTTTCCTTTAACTTCTCTGGCAACATTCTCACAGTAATTAAAGTTCAGTTTAGCCTTTGAACTTGGCCACTGCCTTGTGAGCAAAAGAGATTTGCAAGATAGCTGCATTCTGAATTACTAATTTCCAAGCTCTGAACTTGGTTGTAATAAATCCTTTTGGGGGGAAAAATTAAAATAAAGTTGTTAAAGGTCGTATTAAACACATTCCTTCAACATATTGTCAGAGAGAGATCTCTTAAAAACCCAGTAAGTTTTGCCTCCTTCACTTTTCCTTATGCAGATTCAAAATTATTGAATTGCTGTTATGTTTGTTCTCTTCGGCAGGTGAGTTACCATACGTGGTCCTTGTACAGATGACATAGGTCTATGTTAATGACAAAGTGATCCATAACTTTCCTCCTGTTAACTATTTTAGCAGACACTTAAGAGCTGTTTAGTCTCTCCGATACACTTTATGCAGGTTCCCTTTTTTGTCTTTCAGGTAATATTAACTATGAAATCAATTAAAATTTCCAATAACAGATTTTTCAACCAAATGCAACCAGTTCCATTCATATATCACAGAGGACCCCTCCAGGCACACTTCTGCGTTCAGTGGAGAATCTGGTGGTATTCATTGATTTCTTCCAAGTTGCCAAATGCTTTATTGAGGAACAAGCCTGATAAAAGACTTCATGCCAAAGGAGAGAAAGAAGGTCGGGGGGGGGGGGGGGGGGGAGAGAAAAAAAAACGACAGCTCACAAAAGGCTGCTATAAATAGCTGTTAATCAACATAGCCTATGTTACTGCTAAACATCCAGAGACTCTTTGACAGCATTAATTAATTTCATTTTTGCTTATCATTTCTGAGACTTTTTTTCCATTCTTGGTAGGGCATATATATCCCCACTGGATGTTTGCGGATGGTATTCTACTTCGAAGTAAACTCTGCAGACCACCAGAATTCCCCGGTGTTCAGCCCAGGAGGGATGGAGGCACAGGTTAATGAGCTGTCATCGTTCTATACAGTGAAGGATTCCCTACATAGAAGCACTCCCAATACTCAGCAGCTGCAGCCCATTCCAAAGACAGAAATTCCAGCTTTGCTAAATGAAGGTGCCAGTTATTTTTAAAGCTGGTGCTCTTAATCCACTACCAGGACTCTCAATTTACCCTTTTAATGTCATTATAGACTTAAAGCTAATCCCAAACTGCAAGTAGCAACACACAGGACAAAAGGGAACTTAAAATCAGGATAGACTCTGGATTCCTCGTTTGACATACTGACACACTGAATAGCCATCTTTTAATCCCTAATTCCCTAACTCTTTCAGCTGCACACTATTTAAGTGCCTAGCTGTAAATTGGATTAAAACCAAAGAAGTACCACCACAGTTTTCTCACTTGCTATCCGAGAAATGCAGACTTATTTTAAACACTCACTCCTCTTATGGTTTAAAAGACCTTTTCCTTCATATGAAGATCTTCTAGTTTTCTCTCAGCTACAGAACTTCTCTGGCACTTTCTTCCAGAACAGTCTGCAGTAGCTCCTAGTCAGACTTCAGAATAATCAGATATCAGTAATTCAACCTTGTTTGGCCTTCTTGCACATTATGTATCCTATCGGGAAAAAAATTTCAATAGAGCACCATTTTAAAAATAAATTACCAAAATCCAAAACAGAACCCGAAACATTACTACACCTCTACAAGATGCCTCACCACTTCCTCAGCATACCAAATTATTATAAACATGCTTCACCTTTCACATCAGCCTTTCTGACACCTGCACTAGGCTTTCAATGACTTGAAGAGTCAGGATGCAGGTAAATAACTCTACATGCAAATATTTAAAAAAAAAAAAAGTTTTTTTATTTTCCTCATATTAAGCATATAGTCATTTGAGTAAAGTAAAACATTTTAAGTGGCCCCCATTTAAAAATATTTTTAATTTCACTCATTTCTTAATTGAAAAGCAGTAAGATTTTTAAACCTTTATGCTCTCATTTTCTCAGCTAATCTAGGAGCTGAGCTGTCATTGCAAGATAACCCCAATCAATTTTAACTGGCATCTCCAACTTTACTGACATTTTTTAGCATCAAGAAACAAGCATGAACACCTTATCTACAGCAATTAAAGTCTTCTAATTCTCTTAGCAACAAAGGTAAGGATGCCTAGAAATCAAATCCTAATAACTAGGAAAGCTGCATAGGAGAAGGACAAAACAGGTCAGAACTTGCCTTCGTGCAATAATTATTCAGTAAAGCAGCCCATTATTGTCTAATTTCTTCTCGATTTTTTTGTTCCACCCATGTGGATTTTTTTCCTTACCTGAAAGAAACGTATATACGTTGCGAAGTCATCTTTTAATGCAGCAGTCAAATATTATCCTGTAGATGATCAGTTTAATTACAGGAGCCAAATATTTGGGGGGGGGGGGGGGGGGGGGGGGGAAGCTGGAACGTGAAGAAAATAAAACTACTCAAAATCCACCCACCTTAAGATCAACCTGTGTTGCTTGATTAAATTAAAAATTTTGAAATAATTAAAACTAATTGTATTGTCACAATAGTCAATTCAGGTGAAGACTCTGCTCACAGCGACATAACTTCTGTAAGTTCTATAACTTATATAACTATATACTTGTGAGAAACCTCATACTCACAGGCAGATATATCCACACGAGCTTGATGTCTTTTTTTTTGGGGGGGGGGTGGGTTGGTTTGTTTGTTTGTTTTTTAAACCTGCCGTGTCACATTTTGACTGTGACACCGCCGGAATCCGCGTTTTTCACGTAGCTGATCACGAGCTTTCCCCCGCTGCACCGACGTCCCGACACGCCGTGCCCGGCCTCTGGCCGCCCGGGGCGGGCTGCAGCACGCGGCGGGGAAGGGGGAGTGGCCGCGCCCCCGGCCCCGCCTCCGCGCCCCCTGCCGGCCGCCGCCCCCTTAAAACACGACGTTGCCCAGCAACCAGCGGGTTTGCTGGGGAAAACAACGCCCCCCCCACGGGATAAAAAGCAGCCTTGGTGTATTTCAGTCGTTGGTCCTGGCCTGCTTGACCCAATCACAGGATCACGGAACGGTTTGGGTTGGAGAGGACCTTAAACATCACCCCGTTCCACCCCCTGCCATGGGCAGGGACACCTCCCGCTAGACCAGGCTGCTCAAAGCCCCATCCAACCTGGCCTTGAACACCTCCAGGGATGGGGCATCCACAACTTCTCTGGGCAACCTGTTCCAGTGTCTCACCACCCTAAGGATAAAGAGTTTCTTCCTGGTATCTAATCTAAATCTCCCTTCTTCCAGTTTAAAACCATTACCCCTGGTCCTATCGCTCCCCTCCCTGACAAAGCGTCCCTCCCCACCTCTCCTGTAGGCCCCTGACACAGAGCGATGATAACAGTTAAAACTGACACCTTTAACCACGCGCCCCCACTGCTTGCAGGCAGAAGCCACTCGCTCATGCCTACCCACTGACTTGTTCCCATGTGGTCTTACTATTTGCTCCTCTGACCTTCACAACACAAAACCGACTTCATCCTACAGCGGAAAAAAAAGTAAGTCTTCCTGGGAAGAAAAGGAGAGTTAAAGGAAATGTGAGTGGGGGGCTTGCCTTACAGTGACAGCACGAGCACACAGCCTCCCAACTGGAGCTGTGCCATCCTTAGTCATGCACAGCTGGTGTTTGCTCACTAAAATACTCTGTTCATAAACAAGCAATCTCTATCCTATTATTGCTGCCATCTATTAATTCAACTTGTTTCTACTATAATAAATCGTCTCTGGCCAGGCAGCTTTCATAAATAGTCATTCTAGTCTCAATATGAATCGTCCTGGCACGAAACCCAAAAATTCTTCTCAAGTGCTCCTAGGGGAGCGTAACTGACTGCTGGTACATCAAAAGAATGAAAAGAATCAGCTGTCAAATGAAGCAAGCAATTAAAAATAGCACACAAGGGTAAAACTTTATTTCTTAACACAAAAAGAACACTGTATAGATTTATAGGTCTTGGTACAGGCACAAGACCTTATACAGTTCTTAACTAATCCATCTACAACAGGTAACCCGGGGTACCGAAAGCCTAATATTCTAGAGAGGGATAAGAGGCTGCCCTGCTTGTTTCCCTGGCTTTGCATCAAAAAAAACCCAAACCAAAACTCAAAAAAAACCTACTTTGTCTTGGACGTGGTATCCAGGCATCTAAATGAAATCCTGTCTTGAATTACTTACTCTGTAACCATGAGGTAGAAATATGCCACACAGACTGAGCACCAGCATGCACGACTTGAACTCCTGAATTCTAATCCCAGCTCTGCCAACAACACTGTGCGCCAGTGACAACATCCAAGGCTCTGTCAATGCCTTAATACTTCACACCATCACTACAATAACTGGAAAAGCTTCCATAATTTAAAAAAAAAAAATCTATAGAAACAGTGGGTTTGGTTTTTAACTAGAGAAAGTAGAATATTAAGAGAAGATGGAAGCTTTCTTTTATCAATAGGACAAAAAATTCCTTTATGCTTTGACTGTTAATCTTCACTATCAAACAACAATAAGATGTCACAGCTGTTGCTGAAAGCAGCAAGAACCTACTCTAATCCAATCTCCTCTGAAAGCATCTTCCACAGATCTCCCTCGCCAGAAAACAGTTGTTCTCAATAGTCTGTGACCTGTATAATCTTAGAAAGAGAACACTTGAAAGATCAGAAGACAACATTATTTTTGAAGTCATTTAGCTCCAGTATACTACTTGCTTTGAAAATCTACTTACAATCATTGAACTTGTAACAGAAACAGACTGTATCTAATGAAGGAAGCACAGACCTTTATTATCACGGTGACCTATGTCTCTTCACGACTCCTTTCTTTCCTCTTTTAAACAGTACATCGAGTCCAAGCACCAGTTTCTATAAATCTGTATTTTGCTTATAAGTGACATAAGGAGCGTAATGAAGTTGCAGGAGGCTGCTGAAGCTACGATCTACTAACAGAATCATTACTGCTCCCCCAGAAAGAGATGAACTTACACTAGCAATGAAGGGAAGCCATAGGAAGGTGATGCACAATCAGTAGTTATTAAAAGTAAAATGAAGAGGTCCATTGCTGCCTATGTGAGGTCAAAGAAATTCACTATAGACTTCAGCAGGATGCACCAATGGATGCTGGAAAACAACCTCCTTATTTATTACACTGTAACAAAACTGAACATTGCATCAATCCCCACAATTCAGAGCACTGGACAATCCCAGCCTGGATCACGGTCCCTGAGATATTACCTTCATAACCCTGAGTCATGAAACTAGTGAACTGAAATCAATGGGAGTACACAAATGAACACACTAGCAAATTCAAGTGCAAACATTAAACATATACATGATATATGCCATCATTATCTTTTTAGAGAGATATATATATAAAAATGCATGATAAACATAAAAAAACAAGATAGAGTTGAGTTTATTCAATCCACCTTAATTCTGTATTTTATAACCTGTAACTACATCAATACACAATTTCACGGCAGCATCTTGCTAAATAGTGACCATCAGTTCATGCAAGTCACAGCTGTATCATCAATTTCAGCTGCTCTTCATCGATTAACATCCACCAGAAGCTGGCCTCTAATTTTACACCACCACATAATCGTAACATCAGAAATGACTAGCACATTCTGTGTTTACTTAACTTACTTGGCTCATTTTAATTTAAAATTATTTCTCAAGTCTCCGATTTTCCAAATAACTCTGCCAACAACCTCTTCAATCATTCTAGACTATGGTCTCTCTTATTTGTGTGCTTCACAAGTGTTTTAATGGGCTACTGCAGTGGTATATCACATTATTACGTTTAAAGCCGGATGTTTAACTCCTAACAAAGGGCATAATCCCAAAGCTTGTGTGTGTCAGAATTACTAATAGATGCTTTATCTAAATATAAATTTAAACAATGCACAAAACTGCATGTTTGAAAAGTATCAGGCACAAATCTGAAAACACTTAAGCTGGTACAGAAAGTTATATGCAATTAGTTGACATCGTTTCCATGGAGCTACTCAATGACCATACCACAATACAGACCACACTGCAGGGTCACATTCGTTTTGTAAAAGTATTACAGCAAATGCCATGTTCTAAAGTTAATTAGAAGGAACCATTCAAGCAGTTTTGCTTTTCAAGATGACAGATTTTTCTCTGAAAACAAATTACTCCAGCAGCCTATTTAAAACGCAGAATTAAGAACTGTGAAATATCAAGATCAGATGCCATTATAAACAGTACATTTTTCATATAACAGCTTTAAACACTCTCTTCTTATCAAGTATGACTGAGTTTATGGTAATTTTTTTAAGCTTTTACAAAATTCCTACAACAAGTGTGCAGACTGCATGTAAACCTCACTCCTTCTACCTGTTGTTTTTTCTTTTACAACAAGAAAAAGATGATACATTTACCAGATTAAAGTACTTGAGGATATTTTGTATTTAATAAATGCTTTATGAGTACAAAACCTTCATTATACACCCTTACACAGGAAGTGAAGCTTATTTCTGAGTTTACCTCTGTGGCAATAAATGTGCACAATGGAACTACTCCCAGCTTGTAGCAGCAGGTGGACATAACAAAGACCTGGTGTTTTTACATTTGAATGGTTCCCATCATCTATTTATAGTCCAAGTAACAGTTCAAGCAATACCAAATTAGGCAATAATATTTTGTCACTCAAAAAACGTATTTCCAAGCTTTAGGGAAGATAGGTTGCTCCTTTTTATCCTCAGCTGTTTATATTTTTATGCATTAAATTTCTCTGGTAAAAGTAAATCTTTAGAGTTATTAAAAAAAAATGTTTTGGACACCATCCAGCACTTACTCATATTTTTTCCAAGTCAGTGCTCTGAAGTGATAGAATTTAATTATTTATTACATGTCTACAACCTGCACAAATATCCTCTACTATGTCTACACACCCTTGCAGAATTGCAGTTGAACTGAGACACACAAGAGAAAGGACACAGCCAAACCCAGATGACAGATGAGAGCTACTAAGTCACTCATGGTACTGACAAAATATAAAGAAACTAATATAAACTCAAAACTCCATGAAAAACAAATAAAGAAATTAACTGTCAGAGTAAATACTTAGATTTAATGTATGTGACTGCCCCCAGCAGTAACCATTTTATTTATGACTCACACAGCTGTTTCACATTAAGGCTGATAATTAGATGTCCACCTACCGAATCATTTGCTGCTAGGGCGAGGGCTATGTTTACTGCAAGAAACAGGAAGGAAAAAGAAAAGACATTAAGCACAAGAAAACTTAACTCCTAAATATCTAGAATGTTACCATTTCTAACAAGAGAAAACATAGTAACAATACATCACACTTACCTAATAATTGCATTCATCATCTTGATTCTTAGCTTCTTGCACCTCTACAGTATTACCAGTGGTTTAAATGGCAGCAGCACCTACATTTCAGTCCATCTTTGCTAAGAGGCTACCAAACTCAATCTAATCTGCAAAAACCTGCAGACTCTAAGTTTCTAGAGGACATTACAAAATAAAAAATACAACCTAAGTATTTTGCCAGAGGATGACATTAAGAAAAAAAGTTCGAGGTGCCCACTTGACTTTTGAAAAGTGGACACTGTACTGCAAAACTAAAATAACCCTACCATAGGTAACCTTCACCACAGTCTGTTATTAAATTTATTAAAACTAGAGATTAGGTAAGTATTGACCTGAACTGTTAAAGGCCAGTGACCAGAAAGATGCTCATATCCCTTTTTTGATTTCATGTGATTTATTAAACGTGGATATTTTCTGGAAGAAGGTGCAATGCATGCTTTTCGCTTGATTTTTATGTCAGAAAACAAAGTCTCACCTACTCTGAAAGCATCTGTAACAACTAAAGAAACAAAAAAAACAGCCATTAAAAAGACTGTGAGTTTGTTCACAGATTTTACATTTCCATCGACACTTAACTTCCATAACTGAAAAGCACATGCAAGAAATGGTATCTTTTAATTGCTCACCAGCTTCAATTGTGTTGGAAGACCTCCTAGAAGCTTCAGTATAACCAAATAGTAATTGTTATGATCCAAGCATCAACATCTTTTGCAGGAAAAACACACACACACAAAAAAAAAAAAAAAAAAAAAAAAACAAAAAACCCAAAACAAACACACACCTCTTTCTTGGATAAGATCTTTTGCTTCCTTTACACATTGCTGTACCTCATTCCACAGCGCCTTTTAAGAAAAATAAGCTGCAGTCAAGCCTTTTTCCACTGGAAGACTATGAAGGTACTTAGAACAAGCTGGGGAGTCAGGTTCACAACTTAAAGTATTTAGTATTGAGAAAGACAAGTTCCTTTAAACAAAATGGTGAGGAGGTTAACAAAGAAAACTGTACAACTCTCCTTAAGAAGCACACAGCCACTGTTTACTCCTAAGACAATAAAGCATATAGATTTTATTCTTCAGTTTGCTATTTAAACTGATGATTGATTAACCGTTCCCTGAATCAATCAGAGGAAAATGCATCCTCTGAAACTTGGAGACCAATCTACAAATCACAGATAAGGAGAAAAAACAAGCAAACCAATGATAAATAAAAAAAAGAAATAAAATCAACCATAGCTCATGACTGAAGAGGCACAAAGGAAGCACCAAGTTACTCCACACACTGTCTTAAAACCACTTCAGATATCTATCTTCTTCCTACACAATTATCATGTGTGAAAATTAAAGCATGATCCACAATGCTCCTTCAATAAAGGGTACTGACTATTGAAGGGATAAAAGGGAGACAGGGAATAAAAGGGATAAAAGGGAATAATATAGCAGGAAAACCTGAATTTTTTAGGTGGCCAGTTCAGATTTGGAAGTTACGAAGTCCAAACTAATACACCTTCCGAGACCTGTACTGATTTCTAGAAGACTAACTCAGATCTCCCTGTGCATCATTCTTGGTATCGGCTGGCTGGTTTAGCATGGGCGGAGATACCACAGTGACGACTCTTAGAGCCTGCTGTGAAGTTGTAAATAAATAAATAAATAAATAAAGTTGTGTTGAACTTCTGGAATGTATCTGCCCTGTTCCACTGCACTCCTGGTTATGGGAACTTACTAGTTAGGGCCAACATGAATGTTTAGGTTCAGGTTAGGTCCTACACTGCATCTCAATGCCCTCTTGGAACTGACAGTAATACAAAGACAATGGAGTGCAAGATTGGGATTCAACATAGAACACAAAATATCCAGCTATTGTTCAAATCATGTTGATTTTGTAAATTGTTGATTTACAAACAGGTATTTGGTATTTTCAGTAACCTGAAACAACCAGCCTATGAAGTATAACCATCAACCAAAAGGTACATTATCAAGAAATGCAAGCGTTGGTTGTTTTGCATGTCTTTGTACAGGAACATGTATCCTAAGTACAGAATAGTATATAAGTGTATCCTATATATAGAAAAAAATACTTTTTTTTTTAAAGTAGTTACTGTTACTACAGATACCATGCTTGTCTGTTCTAGTATTCATTAGACTGTCAGTCCTTTTCAAGCATGGCTGAAATACAAACCACAAAATGAGAAATTAAGAGCTACATCGATGTGTTATTCACAGCAAATGGAATCAAACAGTAGACAACATTCAACTCAAGTATGACTGTCTTCCAATATAGATACTAAGGACAAGATCTCTAAACAAATTTCTAACATTTTACAGAGATCTTCTCAAAGAGGTTTACCTTCAGTGTCATCTTTAAGTTCAAGCAAACCTCTGCAGTACTGGTAACCTATGTACTATCTTGTTGAAACACCCAGGAACTGCACAGTTAGAGAAAAATTAATTAAAAATTTAATAGTGGGGCTGAGAGAAGAGTTCAAGGTGCTTCACAAGGCTCTGATCATCTTGTGTGGTTTATAACTTCTGTTTCACCTTTTTTTTTTTTATGAAATGCCTATACAAGTAGTTGAGAAAATTGGACAGAGACCTGATTTTGAAACCTTCCAAATATTAGCATCCTCTACAGAGCACATGACTATGCCAACACAGCACAGAGGAACACTGTATGGGCACGCCTACGCTGCTAGGGAAGGAGGAACCGTGTCACTGCACAAGCCTATGATCTCCTACACCTCAGCTTACATCGCCTCTTAAGAAAGCAGACTGTCCCAGGACAGCACTACTCTACTATGAAGATATTATTTTAAAGCTGTCTGCTCAGTTTGCACTTCATTTAAAGCCAAGACCTCTGTACCCACGTAGGTTCTCAATGGCTGCAATGGGACTTGACAGAGGTGAAGGTCTGTGTTAGTGGGACTCAACACAATGACACAGTGAGTGCCCAAACATTCCTTACAAAGTATCACAAAACGTGCAAAGTAAACGATAACAGGGGGAAAAAAAAATATTACCTGCTGTTGTTGATTTTCCAACTCCCCCTTTTCCAGAAGCCAAGACCACCACCTGCTTAACTCCTTCTATGGGCTTCTGTTTCGGCAGCCCCCGTGACAGGATCTGGGCGCGTTTGTCCCTTAGAGACTCATCCCTGGATCTTGAGGACTAACAAAAACAGAAAGCAAGCGAATGCGTATGCAGCAACCCGCATTTTCCGCGGAGAAAGCCGAGAGGGAAGAACCCACCAGTTCCACTACTGGTCCAATAAAAAAAAAAAAAGAAGCGTTTTGCAGGCAGGCTCTCCCAAAGGGAGCCTGCTCCACAGGCGGGCAGGGATGGGGCCTGCTTAGAAATAACCCCAGTGGGTGTTTTGTTTAGATGCACGGTTAAATAGCATCTATCTTAACACTTAAAAGAAAAAAAAATATACATACATTGAGGGCTTGTGTTAAAATAAACCAAAATGTCACTTAAAAAGTTAGAAGCTTCAAAAAAACAGGCTAGACCTTGCGGTCTTTTCTGCTACAGTTGCTTCAAGCACAGCAAAGGCAGAGAACCCGCCGGTGCTGAGGTGCCGGTGAGGCACCAGCGAAGCGCCGGTAGCTCTCCCCGGGGCCGGGGGCTCTCCCTCCCCAGGGAAGCGTCCCCCGAGGCAGCCGGGCAAGTGCCGGTCCGCCCGAGCGAGTCCCTCTTCTCTTGTTCCAGAGCAAGGGGGTCCGCTCGCTCCTTCCACAGAACAGACCCCGGTCCCGGCAAAAACCGGGCAGAGACTCATCTTCCTCTCTTCGCTCCGGCCGCTGCCCCAGCCACCGCATCCCCACACCCGCTGCTGACCCGGGCGGGCCCAGGCCACGGCGACCCTCCAGCCTCCCCCGCAGCTCCCCCCTCAGGGCAAACCGACAGCCCGGCCCTCCGCCGTGGAGAGCCCACGCTTCACTCACCGCGGAGCCGGCTAACGAAGCGGCGAGTCCGCAGCCCGGGTCGCGCCTCGGAGCCCTCCCGCCGTTGCGGAGGCGGGCGGCATTCAGCGCCCAACGCCAGGCGGGAACCCCCATTGCCCGGCGCCTTCCCCCGCCCCGGGCGCGCTGAGATGGCGCCGTCTCGTCGCGCCTCGGCCCGCCCCCCTGCGCTGCGCCGGGCCGGGCCTCCCTCAGCTCGG
The DNA here is from genome assembly GCF_964199755.1 of Larus michahellis. NCBI lineage: Eukaryota > Metazoa > Chordata > Aves > Charadriiformes > Laridae > Larus > Larus michahellis. The sequence goes on along the minus strand of NC_133899.1, from coordinate 61,323,174 downwards.
CCGGTGTCCCGGCCCCTGCGCGGCCCGGGAGGCCCGGAGCCCCGGTATCGGGGCTCCGGGCCTCCCGGGCCGCGCAGGGGCCGGGACACCGGCCCAGCGGGCAGCGGGGAGAGCGGAGATGGAGGACTTTGGGCTGAGAGAACGCTGACGGAACAGACCGAGGCCTGCCCGGATAAAGAGCCGAGCCGGTGACCGTATACGTTGTAAGTTGGTTTGGGGTCGTTCCTAACAGGGTTGTACTTGTCCCCGCTGAATCTTGCTCTGGTTCTCCCCGGGGGCGCTCCTTCAGCTTCTCGGTGGCTTCGGGATTCGCTCCTCGGCCCGCAAAATGGTTGGCCGAGAGCTTGGCCCCTCCTTGGTTTGTGTCTTTTTGCAAATGTAATAAATATATTCCATTTCATCCTTCGGATCGTTAATTAAAAGAACAAAGAGACCTGTAGCCAGGGCAGATGCCGCCTGGTATTTTTTTTTTAATAATACTAATCACAGAATGGTAGGGGTTGGAAGGGACCTCTGGAGATCATCTAGTCCAACCCCTCTGCCAGAGCAGGGTCACCTAGAGCAGGTTGCACAGGAACGCGTCCAGGCGGGTTCTGAATGTCTCCAGAGACAGAGACTCCACCACCTCTCTGGGCAGCCTGTGCCAGTGCTCTGCCACCCTCAAAGTAAAGAAGTTCCTCCTCATGTTTAGGTGGAACTTCCTATGCTCAAGTTTGTGCCCATTACCTCTTGTCCTGTCCCCGGGCACCACTGAAAAGAGCCCGGCCCCATCCTCCTGACACCCATCCTTTAAATATTTATAAGCGTTGGTAAGATCCCCCCTCAGTCGTCTTTTTTCCAGACTAAAAAGACCCAAGTCCCTCAGCCTTTCTTCATAAGAGAAGTGTTCCAGTCTCCTAATCTTCTTGGTTGCCCTTTGCTGTACCCCCTCCAGGAGTTCTCTGTCCTTCTTAAACCGGGGAGCCCAGAACTGAAGCACTGATAATTATTCTGGTTATAGTTTTAGTTTTCCGACCAGTATACACCCACTCCATAGCGGTTTCATCAGAATCACGTTTCTGTTCCTTAATGTCATGTGAGATTTGTTAAAAACCTTAAGGTACTCCTCATCTGCTGCTGTCCCACCTCTGAGGCTTGCAACCACGTTGCGGAAGGAAATTAGATCGGTTTGACATGATTTGCGCTTGACAATTCCATGAATAGTCCTTATTCATCTAAGTGGTATCTCAGAAGTAATTCAGATCTCGGAAGTTCCAGGCCGTTAGTTTTCAAAGATAAAATACAGTGTAGGTAGTGTCCTTTGTTGGTATCTGTTGTAATACATAACGGATCAGAGGATTTTACATCATTTTAAAGCGTTATTAAAATAAACATTTCCTCTTTTCACATTGAGCAGAATTTTCACCACTATTCTAAATGTCATTTTTTGACTTGTATTATTAAAAGCACTAATCGAGCATTTTATAAAAAAGCACCATTTTCAAAGGCTTATTCCAGTGCTTAGCTGCAAACAAAAATTACAGCAATAAAAAGAAATGGTTTTGGTATTCCTTTAAGTGATTCTCACTCAACGTCATTTTTGTTGTACCCACATGAGCATGTTTTGCATAGCTAGCACAGACATCTGAAGAGTTTCACAATAATTTACCCTACTGCCAAACCAAAATGCAGAAAAACACCGAAAGCCAATGAGCCAGCTTCATTTTGAAACCGTAATACAGATCTACATCAAGGGCCTTTTTTTCACTGCCTCAGGAAACCATGTTACCCTTTGCCTTGCAAGAAATTTGCATAATTGCCTTTCCTACCTTGAGCAGTTGGAGGCAGTGTTAAAGTGCAAAATACTGTGCATCTCACAGAAATGAAATCGGTAATGCAGGATCACTGGTAGGCATGCAGTTTAGATACCCATCACTTTAAAGTCAATACAAAGAAAAGAAAATGACAAAGCAGTTCCACCATATGCTCTCTGTTTCTGAGAACAGCTCACACACCGAGTGGAACAACACTCACAAATATTTCTGTGGGTTTGTTTTTTTTGTAAAGCTGATGTAGCACAAAATAAAGTTGATTTTTGAAAAGTAAGCTGAAGGAGTTTTCCAAACTGTTACCTAAGAAAGAAACGATTACCAATACTTTTAACAATTTCTTTTACCACTGGTTTGTTAGTAGGAGGGGAGCTAACATGGCAGTAGGTTGTATTGAATGTGAAAATAAAAAGTAGCATTTGGCCATTAGAAAGGGATTAAATTTGCTCAGCAATAAAGCAGTCATTTTCAAAATGCCTTGATTGTTAATAGTGGAATACATTGATTACAGCTTGATTGAGTAGTGTTGCACCATCTCTACTAATTGTGAAGACAGTTTCATGGATTGTGCACTTCACATAATTGCTTTTGGCTTCTTATTTAAATTTTAACATTTGAAAGCATTGGTCTAAGTTGTTTGCCAGACATGTCGTTGCAGTCCACATACAGTGCTAAAACATGTGTCTAGGAAAATGCAACCAAAAATTAACAAAGAATTTACTGCTGGACTTGAATCTTTATGGAAACCATGGGCAATCTCTGCATCTTTCAGAAAATTCCACTCCGGACTTTTCAATAGTTCAACAAAATGAAAAACATAATATTTAATTTTAATGCAAATTGATAACGTTTTCTTTAAGCAAGCGTAAGAAAATGTTTCAAAGACTTTAAATTGCTATTCAGCCTGAACACTCACATGATAAAAATAAAATCGATTTTTGTCTGAAATTAGATTTTCTGGTGTTTAAATGTATTCTTTCTCCGCCCAAAATCAATTAAGGGCATCCACGTATAGCTAGGAGAGATTTGTTGCCAAATGACTCCAAAATTTAAAAAAGAATTAACATTTGAAAAATGACTTGGTAGATGATTAGGTTGATTTGTGTGCAATAGGAAGTAAGCAGCTAAGAAAGCGTATGTTATCAAGACTGTAAACTTTCAAGGCTGATGGAGCCCTGTGTTCCCATTCTCATTCCTGAGTGCCTGCATAGTAGCATATTAATAATACAGTAAGTTAAGGACAGGCTGCAAACTCTTGCTCATATGAGCCATCCATTTTGGTCACAATTTAAACTAGAAATTACATTAAAGAAAGGCTAAAGAATTTTTCTTCAAAACTAAGAGGTCATGTTAGCTCCATGACCAGACCTGTGATCTTTGGCCAGAGATGTATACCACAGCATACCAGGGCAAGTGTGTGTGGCATGGGGGTCACCAGTTCGGATTTTTTTCCCTCGCTGGTCAAGCAGCCCTGGCACATTTAAGATAATAAAGGTTAAAATGTTGCTTTTTATCTTTTTTTTTTGTCCACATAGCAATAATTACTTGATTCAGGAATGAAGGAAGTCTAAGATAATTAAGTTTTAGGCCAGTTGTGTGATGGACAATGAGGCTGATGTTGTATGATTAAGAAATACAGATAAATACATTAAATTACGAGATAATCTTCCATATATTGTTATATAGCAAAATAAGATACAGCACCCTAAAAAAGAACTGTGGAAGTAGTGGCACTTCTGGAGAAGCCAGGAAAACTTTCCCTAGGATTGCCTTTTAAAAGTTAGAGACTCTGCTTCTATCTGAGCCTCAGACTGCTGGAGAGCAAGGAGGACGCCTGGGGTCATCACGTTGTCTTTTTTCCATGCTATCTTAAACTGCAGCAGTTGTTCCCAAGCTTTTTTAAAGCTAAGCCTAGCTGGAAAAAAACTGGTAATCCTCTGTGACTTCTTGTGCTCTTACCCAACAACTGCTGGTGCAGGTAGCTTTGCTGCTCTGCCCTTGTTTCTGAGCCGTGGACTCATTAGTGTTATCTCTTGGCTCAGCCCATGCACCGAGTCTCAGGATGGCTGCCACCTCCTCCCTTTGGCAGCTTTGCGACCAAGATAGAGCTGCTCTCACGGCTCTTGCCAGACTATCATTCTCCTGTAGGGTTGACAAACTAGATCAGGCTGCAAAATAAACCAAGCCAAAATGCCTACCGGCATGAGTTCTTTGCTTTATCCTTGCTGTGCTCCTTGTGTAAGTTCACACAACTTCCAGGTTGCTTTACTTAATGCTGAGACACGCAATCTGCTTCTGCACAGACCAGCATCAGCTTGGCAGAGCTCGTGCGCATGGGCTTGATGTTGTACCTGGCTCCAGCCGTATCAGTAAGGCACTCCTCAAAAACATGTAGTGATAGGACAAGTGGTAATGGCTTCAAACTGGAAGAGGGTAGGTTTAGATTGGATATCAGGAAGAAATTCTTCACTGTGAGGGTGGTGAGGCAGTGGAGCAGGTTGCCCAGGGAAGTTATGGATGCCCCATCCCTAGAGGTGTTCAAGACAAGATTGGATGGGGCTTTGAGCAACCTGGTCCAGTGGGAGGTGTCCCTGCCCATGGCAGGGGGTTGGAACTATATGATCTTTAAGGTCCCTTCCAACCCACACCATTCTATGATTCTATGTCAGTAGGGAATTTCAGGCATGAGAGGAGACTCACGCTGTTGCATCTCTGTCATTCACTAAAATTTCTCTTAGGTCTTTTTCCTGCTAGGTTTAGATACCAAGGCCAACATCACTGGTATCGAGGCAGTTTTGCCTACCAGTTGCAAAGTAAGTTTGGTCCAAGGGATTTTAAGAGATTCTGATTTCAAATATCCATACAAAACAAGTGAGGGCTACCTGTGTTTTCATATGGAGTATTACCTTATGTAAGAAACAAACTTTGTTTATTATATGTGGCAATACTTGAAACTGCAACATCTTAACAAGCACAATGAAAACAAGTAAGAAACAGTAATAATGTATTCATTTTTCTTTATCATGTGTATTAATATTTTCAATAAATACAAGACCACAAAAGTAGCTTCATCCTGTGTGAATGCTTTGCCAAACCTTAAACTGAGAAAGAAATTAAATTGTCTCCTTTAGTTCTGTTTTGCTAAATGAGGAAGAAGGTCTGGCAGAATTGAGCCCAATTTAGTTTGTATATTGCTTTTCGTGTGGACTTTTTAATCGGTGCAGTCTTTCATAGTCAGGAAGAGATGAAAACCTTATTTAAGTTATTGCTAGAACCTTCTGAAGTTAGTCATCAAGTCCTTCAGGTTAATATTGCTTACTATAGTAACAGTCGCATCACAGCGAAGATGCAGCTGATGTTACAGCAATTTTTCCAGCCTTAAGCAAGTAGTGCAGAAAATGAGGAGATTTATTTTATTGAATGTGCCCTTCAGTAACAAAACCATATAATTTTTCTTAGGTACTTGATATATAGATATTCCTTGCATGAATGGAATTAGCAAAAATTATTAACTATTATTAATTAACATTTCCATACTTGAAGAAATGAGAAAAACAAATGTTTTGATTTTTTAAAGTATTCCTAATCTTTGCCATATTATTTTACAAACAGTGAAGGACGACTGGCATTTTCTTTCCTTCTTCTTTCCTTTGTTTTTCTTTTTTTTTTTTCCTCCAGTAATGAAGATAAATTGCAATGATAAGAGTCCCAGGGCCAGAAAGAGAACTATTGTATTAGACATTGTACAAATACAGAATAAAAAGATGGTCACTGTCCTAAAAGCTTCAGTAAATCATTTGACTCCACTGGTCTGTGTCATAATAGCATTCAGTCACAGTTTCAGTTTCTGAAATCCTTTTAATTCTGCTCTTCGTTCATTTTTCTCAGTAATGAGGTTATGCCTTACAGGAAGCATTTTTGTTAACATCAGAACCTTGAGCCTAAATGAGTTCTGTATAGCAAATTAATCTTATTTGACAAACGAGGCTCATTGAGACATTGCATCAACTTTTAGTGGTTTTGGTGTTTAATAATTATTTTTAAAGTCTGGTTCATGTTCCAAACCTGTTCAGTTTTGCTCCGTGGCCATTCAATACTTGTCTCATAATTCCTAGTACACTAGCAGTGCAAGATATTTCAAAGGGCACTGATGCTCTTTGGGTGCAGGTGGACCACTTACACAGTGATGCCAGCCGCAACCTGCTCCAGAGTGTTTCAGTGTGCAAGGAACCATCTCAGCTGAAAATAAATGTGATCCAAGAACACTTCTTGTGTCTGCGCACCCTGTTTGAAGAGCTATCGTGTAAAACTGTGAGGCATTCCACCGCTGTGAAGCCAGAACAGCTGAATGTTGGAACACAGTCCTCTGGTTAATCCTCAACTGTGAAGGAAAGTAACTCTTTTTCAGGGTTTTACATTAAGCCAGAGGCAGATCCAGGAATGTAATCTGGAGTTCCTGATTTCTAATCTCTTATGCTGAAGTGTTACTGATTTACCCCCCAAGAAAATGACACACGGTGCCTCAGATTTGTAATTATGCTAATGTCCCCTAATGTCAAACAGCAGGCTGCTTTAGGCAGAATAGAGCCAACTGACTTTCCTAGCACAGACAGCGAAGACGGGCGCATTTATAACTTGCCTATTTTCTCCTTTATAGGAAGCTTATACCAAGGAAAGAACAGCCTAAAGCAGAGCAGCTTCGAAGTTTAACTTTTACAAGAAGCTAAGCAAGTTCCTCTCGTTTCAGAGAATTTATCTTTGCTATCGTTTCCATGCCAGCTCCCTGGGCACGAAGAGAAGAGGAACAGGGTTCATGGCTCCCGACAACAAAGTAACTGGGTTTCTCATAGAAATTGGTTCAGAGGAAGGCAGTTTTCTAGTGAAATCTTTATGAAAGCTCTTGGCCTATGGATCTTGAAACTAAGGCCTAGAAAACAACTCTGTCACAGAAATAAATGTGATTTACATTCTTCTAATTATTGCCACTAAAGGACTGCATTGTACCTTTTAAAATACTAATCTAATCAAACTTTGATATGAGTAAATATAACGGTGTTACAGGAAATAGAGGGACTATTGATAGAAAACGCATTTTTTTTTATACTAAGCAATTGTTGAATTCAGCACTTGACTCATTAGCTCACGCTTATAGATTTATGAAGTTGTTAGAGAAAGGTGGTTTGCAAAGCAGGGTGGTGTCGTGCAGCCTGCCTCTTGAGACTGGGCCCATCTTACCTGCTGAACCAGGACCAGAATTTTTTTGTTAGTGAGTTCGCCCTGGCCAAAAGTATTGCAGGAACTGTTAAAAGTAAAGATGAGTTGCAGTGTCCAATATTTCCTGCAATTGATTTAACTTCCTAGTACAGATGTAGCCTAGAAGTTCACCTGAAGGTGAGCTGAGTCATTCTCTAAGCTCGAGTACAGTAGTTAGATCTGTGTTTTCTATAACAGGAGCTACACCACCGCATATCTGTGCTGGAATTTATTTGTGGGCACCAAAATGAAGGTTTTTTTAATCTGGACATAGCCCTCACTCAGCCTGTCACTATGAAGATACAATTATTTTTTGTCCTATGGGCAACAGAGCATACAGGGAAAGATTAAATATCTGTAATTGATATTAACATATCCCAAGTTACAGAGTAATTGTTTTACTCAGTTATTCATAAAAATGTAAGCCTCCAGCAGTTCCAAGAATTACCTGTGAAATAAAAAGCTCTTTTAGAAAAAGTTATACCAAATGCCATTTTTCTATTCTGTTAGAACATCAAATATTGAAGATAAAGTGTTTTACTTTCACTCTGTAGCAGCTATTTTGCATCTATTGTAAAAGAAAGAAACTGTGACCCTTTGGCAGCTTAAAAAAAAACAATCAAAGATTATGTGAAAAAATCTCCTTTTCATCATTGCGGTGCTTCTGAGGTATCAAATAATAAAGAAATAATATCACCCCAAATGAGTTCAAAAACATGCATTAAAAAAATCTGTGCTTTAAGGAACTGTGAAAATTAAATATTAAAGAACAGCTCTTGACACTGGAAGCTCTTTGAAACATGTTAAGCCACACTGGAAGTCATAGCAGGAAGCCACATTATTTCTTGACACATGGTACATTATCTTATTTGATTCCATGAATATTCATTAGAATTTACAATCTTCTATTATTTAGCTCACTGCATTAAACATCTGCTTTCTTCCCCACAAGACCTGAGGGGGAAACAAGATCACCTTCCATTTAAGTTGATTAAAATCATGGAAGGATTATATATATACACACTATTGTATTAACTGAAACAAACAATCAAATACCAAAGGGTGATGGTAAATGAAAGCCCTACAGTTGCTATTTGTTCTAAGGGGATGAGTTCCCAAACTACATTTTTAAGAAAAGCGCATAGACCAACATTACTGTATCTGTATATGATGCTGTGTTACGGCAAAGTGAGATACCCATTTGCATTATAATGCAATGATCTTACATCGAAGGAAATAAAATGCCAAAATCTGTCAACCCTGCTTGGCTCATTGAGCTCTGGCAATCTTGTTGAACGAGGCCGCAGAAGAGGTTGCTGTGTTCTGGGAACAACAGCTCCAGCAACTGATAAATGACAGACCAAGCATATAATTAGGTCCTCTTCAAACTTACCCAGTTTTATCATGGTGCACGGCAAACAGCACTTGGGATGACTTCAGAGGTTTGCTATTCAGAGAATTTCCTAATGACCTATCATTTGTGTGCATACTTTCCTGACTAGCTAAGGATCAGTATGCCTGAGGGGAGAAAAAAAATGATAGGAGCCGTGGCTCAAGGAGAAAGCTTTTGGCCTGAAGCTGTGGTAACAGTTTTATTTTGAAAGTCATCCATGTAAATGCAAAAAAAAAAAAAAAAAAAGACACGCTGCCTGATTATGCCTGCACATTCAACTAGAGGCAAGGAGTCCTCCAGGTACATAGAGAATAATAAACGACCTTTCATACTGTTTGTGAAAGGAGCAGAAAGAGCCATGTCTCAATCCATGTACATTTTTTAATAATAACATGAGGCTTTATGCCAATACTCTGATAATTTTACATATGGCGTCTATTTAAAACATGGAGAACTCAAGTTCCCACTCCTAGAAGATACTGATGCATTTTTTCTATAGCAATGTCCTCAAATTACCATCAAAATTTCTCACTGAAAATGAAAGAAATGGGATTAACTAACAAAACCATGCCTCCGTAGTATTAATTGCTATTGCAAAAGTGTTTATGAGGTGGAGAGAGCAGGGATGCAGCAATACCCGGGGAAGAGAATAGATTTCAATTCCTTTATATGACAGGGATAGAGGATGGTGTCCAGCATAACACAAACCAATAATACAGGGGCTGTGGAGCACAGCACAAACACTTGGTGGAGTCACCTTGGGATTGCACCAAACCAACCCTGAACGTAGGATGTGAAGAATGTAGGACCTGTGCTCCACAGTGCCTGCAACAGGGCCCAGTTTAAATGCCTCCCCCATTAGGAGGAACCCAGTTTGCAACACCCATCCGGATCAGTCAGGCACGGGTTAGCTCAGTGGCTTGAAGCAAAGCAGAAGCACCACCTACCGCACTGCCAGACCAGTGCCAGGCCCTGCGCAGATGCGTGGTCAGCAGTTCCATACGGGACGCAAGAAGCTGAGCTTCACAGATCAAAGCTGGCCTGAGCAGGTACACAGAGCTTGCTCAGGGATAGCAAACCGCCTGTACAGCTCCAGGCTCTCATTCAGCGCTCTTACTCCTCCCTGTTTCCTCCAGGCCCTGTGACCTTATCTCAGGCTTTTATAGCTTTTTCACTCACCGCTGCTTCAGTTACTGTCCTCCTAGTTGTTTGGAAACAATCCAAGTTGTTTCCATGCACTCCTGCTGTGTAGAACCCAGATCCCAAACTCGGGAAATTGGGGAAGCAAGGTCAAAGACATTTGTATATGCCTCCAGGGATCAGCCTGGATCCGGCAGTGCCATTCCTAAACCAGAGCAGAAAACTGCTGACCGTTGAGGGACTCCTTCTGGAGTCAGTTTGGTGGCTCTATACAACCTCCCTCCGAATTCCAGAATTGAGAATGTTGTGTTGAAACTCAAGATTGGCTCTACACAAGAAAGGTTCAGGACTGTAGTTTATTAGATTAGCTCAATTCTGTGAAAAAAATTATCTTGCTTCTAACCAATATGAGGTATTACAATGAGACCCTATGGTACGTACTGTAGCCAGGCTACTCCCACTGCTCTGTTGATTTCATTGGAGCAGGATAACAGAAGTCCTTTTAACATTAATGTCTGTCAATCATGCAAAGATTTGGTGTGGGAGACACCCAAGCAGGGAAAAAATACAGTAGTTAAATGTCACACGCAAATGAACATGCCTGACACCTGTAGAGAAATAAACTGTGATTAATAGTGTTCTTATTTCCTTTAGGCAATCATGGTAAGCGAGCAGATTGTGTGTCTTTATCTGGCTACCTTTGTTTCCCAATAGAGCCAAATTTCTGCTTCTCACTTAGAAAAGCTGTAATTGTACCTGACACAGCCTTCACACTGAATCTGTTATTTTGTTCAGAAATTTAATTAACTTTTTATTACTCTAATTTAACACATTCCACTATCTGTTTTGTAATTGTATGAAGGACTAAACAAAACACTAATCTATATTTAATAGTGTATTTAATTTTTGCTGCATACTTTGAACACATATAAAATCAACTGCTCAAATCACAGGACTGCTCTTCCACAACAGGAATACCAGCCTTCACTGGAAACAATTCTCACGTCCATGGGGACAGTAAATTGGCTCTGCTGGAAGAAGTAGAGGTGTACCAACTCTGAAGCTACAGAACTGGGGCTGAAGAAGTCATGACCTTCCTCAGAGTTAGGACGCAAACCAGAAAGATAAAAATCACAGTGCCATCTCTTCCTTTCAGTCATCTTCCCACAGAAGTTTGCAATGCCTCTTTGGAAGGCTAAACAGATCTGGGGTCTGTTTGCAAGGCAAAGTTGATTATCGTCTTCACCCCACATCTTCTCTTGAAGAGCTATTTCTGGTAGCTTTACACAGGCATTGTGCAGTATTTGTGGTCTTTGAGTGACAGGACTGCTATTCCATCTCATTTCTGCTGCCTGACTACTAAAGAAATTCCTTATGCCCTCTCTCCCCTTTCCTTATTTAAATAGCTCTGGAGGAATGAGGACGATGGCTGGGAGGCAGACATACTCCTGACCTTAATGCCTGCACAGCACTTTGAGTAAGAGAGAAGTTAGTACTAAATACAGTAATCATCATGTGTCTGCTACTTAGACAATAAAATGATTCTAACACCACCACCTAATCCTCTCTACACTCACATCGCTGTTCAACGATATTTTCTCTCTTCCAGCAATCAGCATTTCAGCTAGCAATTCTGAGTCTGTAGAAAGAAGAAAGCTTAATTGGGTCTTGAACTAGATTGAGAAACAGGCTATGAAAATAAAATAAAAAAAAAAGAATCACCAAATACAAAGAGCCAGATAACTTGGCACAGATAGCACAAGTAGGCTAAGCAGCTCGAAACCAGAAGCAAAATAAGTAAACTGGGAGCAAAAGAAGAGAAAAGGGATCATCATCCAACAGAAAGCAAAGGACCTGACTCAGTTCAGGATGTAAGACTGTAAACATCACTTCAAAACCAAAACACACTATCATCCTGAGCCGTCTCTTGTAGCAGTTTTAACACCTTAAACTAAAGATATGCAATATCTTTTTTTTCTTTCTTTGAGGGACTGATCTGTTGTTTCAGCATGGCCAAATTAAAAAATGTACTTTATTTAAACATTAATCCCAGTTTACAGAGTATTTTGTGGATTTTTCTTTTATCTCGTGGTGGAAATTTGCAATTCGTTACTGCAAATTCCACTTTCCAGGCTATCTCTGATGATGAAAGAGTCTTCTAACAGCAACCTCTACTAACTAGCACAGCAGAGTCCATCAGTTCTGTCTTACCCTTCACAGCAGTAGTGGCATCCACCTGTGATTCTTTACTAAATGTTTCTAAGTGATTCAACTAACTACTCTTTCTTTCCTTATATGTGCCTGATACTTGTCTTTCCTTTTTTTTTTTTATCTCAGTATGTGTGGGAAGAGCGAGTTCCACACTGGACAATGGAGAAAATAAAACATTTAAATCTAATTCTTCCCTTCACACTCTGCAGCCTTTCAGCTACATGCGTCCCACAAGAGGTAGTTTTACCAAGATACAACCCTTACCAGCAACTTATTTTGTATCTTTGCTATCTAAATGCCACCGCAGCTTTGTATAGTTTCTCTTCAAAACAGATGACGCTACCTAGGGGCACTCTGTTGATGTGATACCTGCTTGAAAGACCTTTGATCATGGTTTCAGACACCATAGACAGAGGAGTAACATCTAAGACGCATCTTGTCCCTTCAAAGTTCCAGTCAACTACTGCCCCTGCCAAATGGTATGCAACACCAAACTTATTACTTAAAAAAAAAAAAAGTCCTTAGGGAAGAATTCAAGACCACATGAGATCATTTTGGTACTGGAAGATCTTTAGTGTTTCATCCTCTGATAAACAGGAGAAAGCCAAGTACCGCCGAGGCAGAGCTCCCAGCACCCACCCCCCTCTTTACAAGAGGATTCATTCCATTAAACATACATGAAATATGCATGACCATTCACACAAAGGGTAAGGAAAAACACGTGTCCACTGAAATTTGTGAGAAATGGTTCATACTGCCATCTGCCCCTCTGAAAGAGAACTGATGTGAAGGTAACCAGAGATTTCCGGTTACCAGTTTCAAAATACCTGCTCTCTGCTCCAGGAACAACAAGCAGAGAGGATACAAGATATATTCTGGGACAGCTGTCAAATCCAAAATATGCAGCAAAAGGTCTTTATATAATAACAGATGAAAATATCAATATATTTTATGCATGGATATATTCTTTAGATGACAGGAGGTTCTTTCCTATACAGAAGCCACAATCAAATCCAATCTCTCTTCTAAAATTTAACCAACAAATTTACTATCTTTTTTGGCATGCAAAGAGAGGTCCTTAACCTAACTGTGGCCCAGTAAGATTCAAGAAATGCGACATGCATTACAACAAAATTAACTTGCCTTCCCAAGGAAACTATGACATAATTACACCAAGAATCCATAAACAAACAATGATGTCATACTAGTTTTTCTATACACTGTTTCACAGGCATTTGTGTTGAAACTTGCACGAGTAAACGTTCTCCATCAAATTCTGGTGTAAATAGTGGTAGTGCAACAAAGAACAATAAATATCCTTGTATATTAATATCCCTTTATAATCTGCTTACATAATTTGCTCAGACTGTAGTATAATCCACTTTCCTTAATCAATTTATATCACACATATATATATATATGGAAAACGCCTCACTTTAAATGGATTTCTACCTCATTAAACTCTTCTTAATGCGTCTGGGGATACAGCTTTAGAATAAACGAACAGAAGGTATTTTAAATAAAATTAGCCGAGTTTAAATAAAAACAGCTCATACTTAACAATACCCTACAGCTAGCAAAAATTATCTTGTTTATGCACTAACCACTTAGTGCGATTTCCTCTTCTTTCACAAAGGTTTGTTTTGGGAAGAGCAACCTCACTGAATACTCATGCAACAGAATGTTATTTTAAAATAACAGACAAAGACAAATGTATCCCTATGTGTAACACTGACTATTAATAAGTGCATATTGCCCCTTGCTGTGCCAAAGATAACTTCAATAATCTTACTCTATGATTGAGGTCAGGTAATGAAATTTGGCTTCTTACTCACACTGATATGTATTACTTTTTTTTTTTTTAACATGGTTGCAAAAATAAAATCTTCAGTCTTAAAACTAATTCTGAGACAGAATTCTGCATCGCTCTAGCCTGACTTTGCTGGCAATGTTATTCAAAACTTTTATCTGTCAGAATTGACAGACAGGAGGAAGGCACAACTCTTCTAATTTAGCAGCTGTTTGATGAATATTAGGGTATGTAGCCAAAACCCTGAAAGGCAGGAAAAGAAGCAGTTGCAATACTTTAACTTTTCCCATTAGGTATGGAAGCTCATTTCAGAACTATGCGCTTTTTTTTTTTTTCAGATCATGATTTTGATTCCTAGCTATCCAGATCCCTTTTAACTGTATTCTTCTCCGTCCCCAAGCAGTATCGTTGGATAAATGCTCCAACTTGATGGGCTCACTTCAATTACCTGAAACACAAACATTACTTGTTTTTAAAGAAGTGACAGGTAATATTCAGATTAATAATTGTCTTTCATTTCCATGCAGAGACTACATAGCATACCACTCTTACCCCGAACATGCAACATTTCCCCACTCAAAAACAAGCAGATTTTTCATTTCTCACCAAAAAAAAGAAACAAAACCCCCCTCCCTGCTAGCTGTAGGGCATCGCTAAGTCGAGCTGTAAAAATACTCCTATTACTGCGTTCTAAATCTCGTACCCTCACTGCCTGCCCCCTCCTTCGAGGTCGCTGGCTGACCACAAGCCCCGTTTTACCTTCTGCGAAACGCCTATAGTATTTGCCGCTTTTCTTTTGCGTTTTTAGCACGGACTTTCTTTACCGCTTGCCTGTCAAATGAGCCGCTTTTAACTATTTGCGTTGCCGCCCCGCAGATCCCGTGGACGCCGGGCTCTCCCCCGCCGCCGCTGACAGGCCGGGCCCGCCGGGCCCCTTCTTCCCTCACGGCATGGCGGCGCCAGCGCCCTGGCTCCTACCCCTGCCCCCGCCATCGCAGCCTGTCACCCCTGGGCTCCCGGGCACGGAGGCTGCTTGTGTGCCGGGGACGGCGTTCCTGGCTTCACCGGCCAGCGAAGCCAGCAGCCCGCGGTGGCGGAAAGGCGTTACCCGGAGGCGGCGACCGGCCCAAGCGCGGTGCCCGCCCCGCTCCGCCCTCAGGCCGCGCTATGGCGGCGGGGCGGCCGGCGCTGGCCCGGGCCCTGCTGCAGCAGTGCCTGTCCGCCCGGCTGCAGGTGAAGCCGCCCGAGCGTGGCTCCGAGGCCGAGTGGGTGGAGGTAACGTCTGCGGCCGGCCGCCTCCCCCTCCCTATCGCCCCTTCTTCCCGCGGCGGGGCGGGACGGTGAGGGAGGGCGCCGTGCCTTCCCTAAGCGCGGTCAGATCAGTAACCCCCGCTCCTTCGGGAGATGCTCTTCCGGCTTTTTTGTGTGTATTTGCCTTCGGAACCCGAACCAAAGCGGTCCGTCTCCGCTGAGGTTCGCCTGTAGGGGAGAGGGCCGCCCCGGGCGGCGGGCTGGGCCCGGCTGGCAGCCCAGCGCCCACCCGGCCGGGACGGGGAAATGGGAACAAAAGGAGTAAAAAGCAAAAAATACTAGTGGGTCAGAGTGAAGCCAGGGAGGACGCTTGCCAGTTACCGGCACAGGCAAAACAGACTTGACTTGGGGGATTTAAGTTAATTTGTTGCCAGTTAACATAAATATTTAATTCATGATTTGGGTATTGGGATTTTTTTTTTTCCCCATTAACCCCCCACCCCGCCCCCCAAACCCCCAAATATTTAGACATTTGAGGAAAACACCCCTCCTCCTTTTCCAGGTTAAGCTTCACTTCACATACCTTTCCTCCTGCCCCTTCCCAGTCTCCGCTGCAGGGCCCTCTCCTCCCTCCTGGTCGTCACAAGCAGTGACACTCAGTCCCCTCAGCCAGGCAAGCGCCACCACAAGACACTGGGTCAGTGCACAGGGGCTTCTCCCTGCTGCTAGTTCTTGCCCTGTGCCCCAGCATGGGGCCTCCACAGGCTACAGACCTTCTGAAGCATCACTGCTCCACCACAGAGCACCTCCTTTTCCTCTGAGCTTATCATTCACTCTTTGGCATTATGCCCTTTCTTAAATACCCTTTTGCAGAGATGCTACAAATTTGGCTGTTGGGCTCAGCTGCGTACCTCATTAATTGTGTGATAGTGCACACTTGGAGAAGAAAGGGCCAGGTAGAGCAATGGGACTACGGCATCAGTTCTAATTATTTTTTTTTCCACTAAAAATGAAACTTAGGATGCAGACCACCACACAGCTTGAGGGAAACATCGTATTTTCCCCTTTTCCTCCTGTAGTCTTCTGTTGGGAGAGGTAGGTAGGTCTGCAGACTCTTCGGGCTACGTGTTATGCATACAGCCCAGGGCTCTTGACCAAAGCATGAAGGCTGCTCTTTGGGGTGTGCTGTCCCGCTGTAGTTGTTACTGTTGATGGGTAACCTACACTAGAATAACTCATCTCTGCTGGTGTCAGCCATTGTTGTGGTTTGGGCTGGACTGGCCACTGAGACAAATGACAGATGCTCTCCCCCACTTCTCTCTCCAAGGAGAGGAGGGAGAGAGATAAAGAGATTTATGAGTTTTTCTAAACTATTTAGCCCTTGTGTTGTTGTTTTTTTTTGTTTTGTCTTTCTTAAAGACTACTACAACAGAAAGGGCTAAATGGAGTCATTCACATAACTCTTTAAAAGTAAAAATTCTAACGTGTTTAAAGGGCTTATGAGTTCATTCAACGAATCTGAAGAGAATTTTTTAAAAAAAGCCTGTCCCTAGGTGTTTCCACTGCTTGACTTTCACATTGTTCTTAAAATGTTTTTCTCCTTGTTCAGAAGAGGCAGGTTGATCCAATGAGACCTAGTTTCTGCAGTGTGGTCTGAGAGACCAGAACGTTTTGCTCAAAGAAAATGTGTGTTGTCTAACAGATGCTGTGTTTGGCTGAAGTGCATCTGTGCGTATTGCATTATTAGCCTCTCAGTGTAAGGTTAATTAAAGTGGAAGTTGCTCAGCACAGCATAAATTAACTTTCGGTGAAATATCCTATTTCTAGCTTGCTAATTTCAAAAGTAATTGTAGATAGAGTAAATAAAAGCAGAAATGTCATTTTGCTGGCTGTCTTTTAAAAACTATCCAAAAAGAGGCATATGTTATGGTTTAGAGATACCACAACTAATGCTTTTACAAGGAGGTTATGCTGTTTGTATCTCTTATTTGAAGTTTTAAATGGCTTAACCAAAATCACTGGTAAAGTAATAGATTGCACTAAAGGAATCAGCAAGAAATTTGGGCAGTCTCAGCAGCAGATATTTTTCAGACGTGAACCTTACTAATATTTGTCATGGGCACTTAGGAATCTTTCCTGGCTACCTGGGTCTTTTTAGGAGAAATCTGTTGTAACAAGAAATAGGCACTGTGCAGCAAGAAACTATGGGAAGTTTGTAGTTTCTTTAGTATGACTACTTTGGAGATCATTGAAAGGAATCTTTGCTGCTGACATTTTCTGGTACAGTAATGTTACTCCCTATATATATATGTCAATGCAAAATTAAAAAATGTAGACCTCATAAACTGTTATTTACATAAACCAATGTGTTCCTGATGTTCTATAACAACTTAAAAGTAGGTCCTCACCTTGAGAAACTTCTAGTGTACTATAAATAGCACATTATGTAGGTGGCTTTGAATAGCTTTTGAGCTTTAAGAGACCCCTGTAGGTACTTTAGGAACTTCGGAGCCGATGTTCTTTAACTGGTAAAAGGTTAGGAGTGTACTTTATATCTATACATGAATCATTGCCTTCATTGTGTTTTCATGATTGAGTTTTTCTGGCCTGATGAGGATTACTGGGGATGGGATGCCCTGTTTATGGAGAAATGTGGGTTAGATAGCATCCATAAAAGGTTTATGTATACAGCAAAATACATAGGAGGAAAAAAAGGAATTCTACTTTTAAAGGCAGGGGAGAAATAAGGTGAGATTCGGTGTATTTCACAACTATGGGAGAAAAGAATAAATAATTTTGGATAAAATGAATATTCAGCTAAAAGTATAAGTGCATACACTATGGAATGAAAACTGTCTTTCCCTTCTTTCCCTGGATTTGTTTTCTGGTTAAGATAGCAAAAAGAGGTGCAAAGTACCAGGCACAGACTTGTGCTGTGACCTGTGCTGGATGATGTAATCTCTCTTTGCTGCAGCTGAATGTAAGAAACAGGAAAAAGTCTTCTCACAGGGTAGCAAATCTGAACTTGAGATGGAAACGTCAAAGAATAATTTATATAGGTTAGTTTCACAAACTAGCTTCCTAAGGATTACAAAGTGTCTCCGTTTTCGTTATCAGTTGCATTACATTTTCCTGAAGAAGAAGAAAAAAAGGAAAACAAAAGGTAGAGTTGAGATAACATTTTGCAGAATATATTTGGGGTTTGCTAATGAAATCCTGCAAAATTCAGATGAATGTATTTAGTAAGGAGGGTGAGGAAGGTGTTAGTTTTTTGGTTTTCATGAAAAAGAGATAAAAAGCAGTGTTTGGAGGCAGCATTGCTAAAGCTGGCTGTATGGCCTTAGGGGCTGGGTACTCCAGCCCTTCATGATGCAGGTTGCCTGGTCTGATGATTACTTAGGACAGTTGTATAATAAATGCCAGTGTTGCAGAGTAACTTGCTTTGCTGATTTATTTATGTAGGCATTTTACTGATAACAGCAAATCCACATAGAGCACAGTTTCCCTGCCCAGCCGCCTGCCTGTCACTACGTAAGTTCCTTGCAGTGGCTGTTTGCACATCAGCGTGTTGAATTTGTTACCTTCTTGTTTGTGTTATTTTGCTTGACTTTTCCTGTGTTAAATATAGCTCTGAAGAGCAGTCAACTAGATAGGTTACAGAGGACCTTCAGCAATGGCAATGTTTTTGCTTTGGTTATAAAGGTTTACACGTTCCCGTTCCTTACATTGGCAACAACCACCAGTCTTAGGACATCTGAAACACTGATGGAAGATCAGAGGACTGAGATACATTATTATTGGGGTAGATCTTGAAATTCTTGAAATTCCATTCGATTTTATGTCTTCTATTCATTTAAGAAAATTAAAGAACAAAAAAGTAAGACATAACAAGGTTGAAACATAGTTGCACATGTGTTGGAAATAGTGTTCAACTACAGTTTTCAGTCATTTCAGTTTCAACTTACAAATAGTTTAATAGTTTTCAACCATAACATGGTTGAAAAGTATTCTGGAAGATTATAAACATGCAATACAAGTAGAAGCAGAAGCATCCTCTAGCAGCTTCAGCTTGTCTCTGAATTGTTTGGTTTTTTTCATTTAACCTCCTGTCACTCTAATTTCCGTCAATATGTACGTCTCATCTTATGATAAAAAGTATATTCAAAAATAGGCATCAAATCATGAGAGAGGCTGGAAAAATAATGAATGTTTTTACTTAATCTTTAGCTGCCTGGCCTTAGGACTTGCAGATGTCACTTTATTTACCTTTTTAAATGAGCTGCTTGCAGATTATTGTTACTTACATATGTGAGACTGTACAAAAAACAGTCACAAGTCTCAGAATTAGGATGATTTTCTGGGATGTGCGCGGTATCACAGAGTCACTTATTTCTAATCCAGTGGTCAGGTATATAATGTGTTTGGCCTAGTTGGCCTATAATGAACGTGTTTGGCCTATTTTATCCCAAAAATTTTTATTAGTAGGTATATGTGCATTATTATGCTCTGTGAATATCCTGTTGCCGGTCTGTTTCTGGAACGAGTATTTAGCTAAACATGTAAGGATATCTAACTTTTGGCAGCCTGCATTTCTCTCCCGTATTTGACCAGATGGTTTGAGATGTCACTTGAGGTTCAGGCCATCAAATTTCTTAGAGTGTTTATGAAACATGGCCGTCATTTGGGAACCTGTATAATATTCTGCAGTGGACAAAATGAGTTTTGAAAAGAGCCATTTAAAGCTTTTGAAAGTTCTAAGCATGTGACGTTTTTGCTACAAAGAGCATTCTCTTTTTTCCAGAAGTTAGTCACTAGAAAAGTAGTAGAGAAGACACAGCTCTTTTCAGTCGTTGCCTTGAGCATTTTCTTTAATCTCTGCAATAACAAAGGGATAAAATCTCATGTGTATAGCTACGTTTTCTTCACCAAAAACCTTTATCTTTTAAAGAAAAAGGGAAAGGAAAAAAATTTTAAAAAAAGAGGAAAAATTTAAAAAAAAATTTTTTTAAGAGACTATTCACATTTTTAATCCTTTTGCTTTGATAATGTCAATAGTAATGACTCCTTCCTGCCCCAATCTAGTTAGCATCTCTTAGGTGGTGTTTCATAAGCAGACATTTATTTTTCTGCTAAAAAAATATAAAGATACGTATTCTTGACAAAGCAGCAGTGAGGGGTTTTTAGATACTGTATGCCTGTGGATATTGTATGCCTTTTGTTTTTTTTTCCTGAAGAAGTTAAACCATTCAGGTGCACTCATCTTGTGCATGTGATATAATTGCTGTTGGCTGCAGAACCTATCCGTTTGTCTTAATAAAGCACAGGCTGTTGCACACACATTCCTTGTGAACTAACCAAGTGAGCAGAAAAGCTACACAAGAATTTCCTTGTGCTTTCTCCTCGGTACAGACCTAATTCTTCCCTCAAATAGATAGTTCTTGTAAGTAGTCTCTCTGAATGCTAAAGAAGTGGCATATCCTTGACTCTATACAAATCAGGGGAAAGGTCCCATTTCACCAAAAAAGATTTCACCCAAACTGGCAAATAATATTTTGTACAGCTTTATAATATTCTGAACAACTCCGTAGTTGTTTGTCATCATATGTAAATTGGTCATCATATGTAAATCTTTAATTAACAGATTTTGTGTTTTTTCAGAATCATCCTGTACTAGATTACTTTTAACATCAAAATATAATTCCGTTCACTGGCAAGTCCTGTGGCGTTTGTCATGTTTCATAATTGGAAACTCATAATTCACACTGAAAATTATTTTATCTGTATGTTTCATAGCAAAAAAGCTTAAATTATTTCCTATGCTGGATTTAAGTTCACTAATTCATCTTGTCACTTTCTCTATGTTAATACTGTACATTGTACATTCCAACTAAATTTGGCTTCACATGGAGCTAATAAATTGGCTTAATTGTATGTAGAAGCATTGTGCAGGTAATCAGTATGTATCTCATAAGCGTCCACAGTGTGGTGTGTAAACTTGATGTCTGAAGCTAACCTCAATAACTTAAACTACTCTCAGAAGCTTTTTGTTGTGTAGTTTTGTCATTTTTGATACCAATTTTAATGATAAATTTGCACGGTGGACAATGGGAACATTGACGTAGTTTTCTGTAATCTTTCATAGGTCCAGAGAGGGCTTGTTATCTACATATGCTTCTTCAAAGGTGCTGACGAGGATCTTGTTCCAAAAATTGGTATGATATAAACCTTTAAAATTCTTTTATTGTTTGAAAAAGAAGAAATGCAGTAGAAGCAGAGAAGGCAGCAACCATTTGGACAAGAAGTCATCAAAAACCATCAGACAGCATCATTCCAAATCAATCACCTGGCTGAAAGAACAGCTTGGTTGGTCTTGTTTCTTTTGACAGTTGTCCATACCTCTCATTCTGCTCATGTCCACCTGCTCACGATCAACCTGTTAGAAAATCAATTCCCATGATTATAAATTTCTAACACAGAAAGTGCTGCGCCTGCTGTTTGACATATTACATGTATAAGGCAACAGGTTCAGTCCAGGACAGAACTGCATTTAGAGAAAACTGTTTTCAAATAATTCATGGGTTTGAATTTGAGAGTATTTTAACACAGATCGCATTGTATGTGCAGGATATTTAAAATTATAGCCAGTAGAGGGAGTTGAGGGGATAACTGAACAGTGTCCTTCCCATCTCATTTCAGAGACACTATATACACGGTTAGCATTTCAAGTGCAGTTTTCTGGTTCAGAAGTGATGACAGCAATATCTGCAGTTCTTTCCCTCTTCTTCACATACACTTTAACATTTACATCAAAGCAGAGAAGATGCTGTGGACAAGGTCAAATGGCAGTGATTTCTGTCTTCGTACACTGCTGGTTTGGCTCGAGGTTTTTTGTTTTGTTTTGTTTGTTTTCTTTTTTAATTTTATTTCACTACTTCTCCCTCCTTTCCTCCATCAGTAGCACTGGACCACCTGGGAAAATTCCATGATGCCGTCTATTACAGATAAAAGTGCCCCTTTTCTTTTCTGTGGCTGGTTGATAGTTGTGGTTTCACAAAAGGTCATAACAATAGTCTATTTCAGGCTACATGCTGGGACCAGCAGAAGGACCTGGCAGCGCACAAGCACAGCCAGGTGCTATAGAAAATGCTGAGAGCAGATCCTGGGAGGTCCTCTCTTGGTCTTGGAGGGCAGAGTCTTTCTGTGATGCTAAACTAAGTTGAAATCTTTGGGTATATTTAAAGATATGGTATGAAAATTGATTTTGTGCTTGTGAGAGTTTCATGAGAGTCTAACTTGAAAATAATGACCTTTTTAGCTGTATGGCAGTTGAAACAGGCCAGAAAAAGAAAGTTCTGTTTCCTATTAGGAGATTCATCTATGACCATCCCCCTTAAGTGTCTGTCTTACAGCATATTTTTTCCTAAATGTATTTTGAAACTGTTTAAATGAGTGGGTTTGGTTCCTGATTCACAACTCAGCTCTTTTTGCTTCAAACAGCATTAAAATCTTATGGGTTTGGAGGCATGACTAGTGTCCTGACAGCTTCTACAGAGTTGGAAGAAGTTTTGGGGGAATGATTTGATTTACTGTAGAAACATTGGAAAATATAATGCTAATAAACACACCAATTTTATTTGCAAGTTTATATATCCTGGCTTTTGGGCCAAATTGCATCTCGGACCTTCCTGCCCATTTCCTCTCTCAAAAGACAAGCTGCCACCTGCACATCTCGAAGTGGAGCGCTGAAGGGCACTCACTCCACTTGACACCAAACTGCTGAGCTGTGGCTTCAGCACAAATCAGTGCTGGGCCCTGCTGCGAACTACTGCAACCAGAATGAAAAGACAATCAGGGCACAAGCTTCTCCAAAGTGCGCTGAGGGTGGTGGTGTCTCCTACAATGTCTAGTGTTGTGCAAATATTGCCTATTTATCAGGCAATTAAGTTAGGGTCACTAACTAGATTCTGGGTTCCTTTAGGGGTGTCCAACTAGAACCAACTTTAGGATTTCAGACAGCCAACTACTTTGCCACCAAAACAACTCTTTAGACATATCATATTAATATAAATATCCTTCACATTCTTCACAATAGTCAGACATCTTAGTTAGTTAATAGTATTTATTGACTGCCCACGTTTCATTTCATTAATTAGCAGTTTCTTTTACTTGAACAGTTTGTCATGCATCGCAATATTTGTTGAATCTTGTTTATGATGTTATACTAGGTCCTATTTAATTGACTTTAGTTACACTAACTCTTATCTTATTTTTATTTACAGTCAATACGCTGTTGAATGTTAAATTAAGTGAAAATGAAAGTGGCGAGTACGTTTCAGTTCTTGATTTACCAGGCGATGTGCTAATCATACCACAAGCTACCCTAGGCGGGAAACTGAAGGGAAAAAAGATGCAGTACCATGCAAACATTGAAAAAGAAAAAGGGCTGGAACTTTATTCTCAGTTCGTGACTTTGTGTGAAAAAGAACTCACTGCCAATGCCAAATGCGTGGAAGCAGGTGTTCTCGTCAAGCACGGCACATACGGAAACAGGCAGGTGTTAAAACTGGATACAAATGGACCTTACACTCACCTGATGGAATTTTGAAATAAATACATTATATACAGTACTGGCTTGCAACCATTGTCCTTTTTGTTAATTTCTAAGCATTAATGTACTTAAATGGTTTGGGAGGTACAGTAGAAGAAAGACTTTCACTCATCTGTACTGATGTTGCCAATCCCATTAAATAGAAGGATACCTGAGACTGCTTTGCCATAAGGAGTATGTGTTTTACGTCCATAGTCGTCTGAAGTGTGCTCAAAATAATTGTTAAGATTCATCCAATGAAGTTGTATAATTTGGAAGACTTTATTTACAAAAATGGGGCAATGCATACGTTTCTTACTACAAAATAACGACAAAAGTATTACGTGTATTAGCTATTGTAAAGTATGCTTGAGGAAGCAAAGTTTATAGATTTTAAAAAAAGCATGCTATAGATGTACTTACTTGTTCCCAGATTTCTGGAGTCAGACCATTCATGTGTTTGTTTTCTATCTATAAAATAGCAATGTTTTCTAGCTAACAAATACATTGAAAGCACAAATTCACTGAATTTTTAGCCTTTTAGAGAGAGTTACTAAATAAGAAAGTCCACCCCCCTCATCCAGAGTGTGTAAGGGGGGGGGAAACTTGAAGTGGCACAAGGACTAAACATACAGGGAAGAAAAAGCGAGGCGCGTCTATAAACTGAAGTCAAGGCAGTGCCACCGAATTACTTTGTTGAAGTTGGCACTCGGAATCTCCTCTGATGTGTTTTGATGGGCTGCTTGCTATAGCTTGGTCTGTGTCCTTGTTACCTTGGTCTTGTTGTCTACTCAATTCTTTCATAACACAGCCCCGGGAAAAGGACTGAAATATTCAAATGAAAATAAAAATGGTACGATGTATGCTGCCATCGCATTGTTCCCTCTGCCCCTATTACTTCCTTCCAGCTCTTTGTCTGTTGAATCCGCCAGGCAGAGACTCCCTTATATTTCTTTTATATAGAGTGATGGCACATTTGGGGCCCCCTTCCCAGCTGACCTCCTATGCAGTGCTGTGATAAACATGATTAACAGATGGCGTTAAGAAGCTATAATGGGAAATTCTGCCTTGTAAGGCAGTAAGAACAGAACAGCTATATTAAAATGTGGCAAATTACAAAATGATTCAAGTGTATTTATCTCGCGAGTCAAGTTTCTCTTCTACTGCAGCATCATGGGTTTTGAAGTCAGTAATTTAGAAGGGTTCAAAGTGAAATTAGACAATTTACAGTAATTATTCAGAATTCCCACTTAAATAATATTTTTTTCTGGAAAAGATGGAAAGAGGAAAAGAGGAAAACCTTTTCTTCTGGAAAAGAGGAAAACCTAGTGGTTAGTGAGAGTGCCAGCTTGTGCAATCTTAAATTGTGGGTCAGTAGTTACAAATATTCTGTCCTTATCTTTATTTAAAAAAAACATCTAACAGAATGTGTAATCTGCAGGCTCAAACTATGCCACAAGAATCACATTTTTTTAACAGATACAAAGCTCATAGTTTTGACAAGAGTGTAATGAGATTTTTCAGATTAACATAATGTATGGTAAATAATTATGAAATACCTAAGGATGTTGAATTCCTGGCAATTGGCACTCTCACGGTTGAAAACAACTATTCACACAAATGGCGTGGAAATATTAGCTAGGTCCCAAATGACATTTATTCATTAATAATTAACAGTTATGATAGACGCAATATGAGTCATATTCTAAATTCTTACTAGCGACAATTAAGTAAGATTGTCCTGATGTGAATAACTAATACAAATTCATTATGACCTGCGTGCTTAAAAAACTTTTTTTATTCCTCCTTCTGTTGGCGGCCAAACACTAAAAAGTGCTGAGTAATACCACTTTTCACTGACCTTACAGGAATTGCAGGTATTCAGTATACCTCAAGAATTGATCCTGTGGGGTATAATACAAAGTCTGCAGGTTTTAATTTTTTCTTTTTTCCTGGCTCCAGAAAGATCTTTGGCAGCTTGACAATTCAGCCTCTGTATTTCAAGAGCTCTGCAAATTCTAAGAGGGGTGAGCCTCAAAATGTTTAGTGAATACATAAAAACTTACATATATTTCAGTCGTTCTTGGGACAAGACAGAACTCTGGAGTTTCTGTAAAAAGGTGGCATCCTTGTGTATTATCTGCCCATTTGTGATTTATTTCCGTATCCATCTTGGGATGCTGATTTCTGCTGTCTTCTGCACCAATGACTGGCAGCTTGTTGAATGCTGTGCCCTTTCTACTGCTTTATTTATATCTACTATTGATCCACAATCCATTTACTGAAAAAAGCCATTTCTGAATAACATGATGGACTATACTGATGAAAAAATTGATTAAAAATATTTTTTTCTGCCATGAATATACGCTTAAAACAGATGACCTGACACTGCTTTAAATAGTTTCTATTCTATGACTAGACAAAAGCTCAAATAATTATTCTGTGCTATACTTAGAGAATATCTATTGGAAGGTACTTAATATTCCCCGCTTCCTTGAAATAAACTATAAAATCAGGAGTCATCGTTATGCTATTCTAGTGTGGCCTCCAATTCAGCTGTCGCACAGTAATTGTTATATTGGGTTTTTGTGACCTTGTTTGCAGGGTGCACACCCAGTTGTGTGGAAGCCAAGCGCGCGTGGACTATGAACTGTGCTCATAAAACTAATGAGTTGAGGTGCAATTGCTTATTTTCCAGTCAACAGTGTTCCTGCTTCTTTCCCATGCCCTTTGGGGACGTATTTACCTCTGCTGCTACATACAGTATGCAACATACCGGTGTTAATCCAGAATTGGAAAGTAATGAACAGCACATAGCCCAGTAATACTAGTGACATAGCTGTATAGCTATGGCTAGTAACAGTCCACGGGCTTTGTCCTGAGCTTACAGGACCTCAGGACAGAGGCTTATCATATGTGCTTTGTCTGAACTTCCCCTCATCTTCTTGGAGCTTTGTTTTTACTTGATTTAGCTGTAACAACAATTTTTCTAATGACAGGAGACTCTGGCTAATTTCTTTTATTTTTGTTTTGTATGGTGCAACCACAGTTTTTATATAGATGTTAAAAATAAGTAGTTATTCTGTGTAGAATGATAGATTTATGACTCTAACATAATGCTACAGAGTACAGAAATAAAGGCCAGTGTCGCGGGCGGAGTGAATAACTTCACTTGTAAGAGAGCAGTGAAATGTTTATTAACATAAAACAGTGATTTAACAAAGTTAGTAGTGAATGCGACAGTGTTTTATGAGATTCGATGCCAGGGTACACTTGATTATTTACTGCATAGAGGCCAGGGTCAGACAAGCTGTCAGGGAGATCCTCCCGTTGAGTCATGAGGTTCAGAAAGGACCCCCTTGCTTTCCAAACTCCTTCTCAGGGAGGAGTCTAGGTGCGGCTGGATCCAATCCTAGTCCCAGACTTGGTCAACGGTTTATGTCTAAAGGATTATATATGTGCAATCAATCCTTATATCACTCAGCTAAGATTTCAAAGTTTAGCTTGCTATTAGTCACTTACCGAGAATCTGTTGCAGCAAGGAATCTCTCAACCTCGAGGAGAAGAACCTTAAGCGAGTGTCCCCACTCAAGGGGAGATCCTGTCGTGCAGCCCGCTGCCGTGCAGGAGAGCTCAAAGGGCTCTTGGGCTGTCCACTATTTATGGAGTAAGGGAATTGAGCTATAGTCATATCCTCATGGGAACAAGATACCTAGGTTCCCACTCCAGACAGTGTTTTGGTTATGTTGCCAGCCATCTCCCACAGTTCAAGCGCAACTCATAACAACTCCCGCTGATGGCCATGGCTTGAGCAGGAGCCGGGGGGGGGAAAGGGGAGAGCACACCGCCACAGCCTGTTAGAAGAGCAGCGACCTTGAGAAGACACCAGCTGCAGCGTAGAGGCGATGGACGAGAAGAGATGGGGCACAGGCCAGCACTGAAGACCCCAAGGCTGTAAACAACTTGCTGATGGTCAGGTAAAGAAACGCAGACCCAGAGCTGCACAAAACTAGCCTTAGGAGTAAAAAAGTGAAGAAAGAACAAGTATCTAAGACAAATAAAATACAAAATACATAGTTGCAGGCTAGTTAAGAAAAAGCAAGGTGTAAAAATTAGAAAACATGTGAAAATAACCTCAGGTGACAGCTATTTCCAAAAGAGGAAAAAGGAGAGAAAGAAGAAGAAACCATAACCGCCAACATCATACTCCTACAGGCACAGGACTCTGGAAGCTGATGATCCACTGTGGTCCCTCCACCAGCTGGAAGCCACAGGGAGGTGAAAGGGTAAGCACAACACCAGGAGAAGGGGTAAGTACTAGATAGTGCACGCATAACGATTTTAACTGTAGGATTATTATTGAGACTTTCTGTACAATTCCTTTATTTTTATTTCCTTTTTCTGCAAAAATTAGACCTCTATTAATAGTAATTCTTTGATTAGACTGCTAAGGTTGCAATTATACTAACAATAAATTTTGTGTGACTTTACCCATAGGGTGGGTTTCTTTTTGCCCATAACAAGATTTTGCACGTAAGTGCTCCTGCAGACCGTTGCTTCCCCCTGCTGAAATGGCACCCATTTGGTGGTGGGCTGCTGGGTATTAGCCAGCCTTTGTGGCATTTTTCATCAGGTCCTTTAATGCAGCTGTGATGTCTCGTTGACCACAAAAGCTGCAAGAAAATTTCTTTCTTCATTGTGACTCAATGCAACCACTGCTGTTTAGCCTGTCCTTGAGAACAAAGTCCGTTCCATCAGTCTGAGGCATCTACTTGGATTTAAAGCTATGGCCTGGTGAACCCCAATCTCACCTCTGGTATAAAAACAGCTTCTTTGGGGAAGGAGGTATGAATCTTTTAAGCTTCCGTTATTTTCTGCTTTTAGATTCCAATAGTCTCTACTTTGCTATAGAGTCTCCTTCAAACACCCCCGGTTTCTCTTCTGAAGCTGGAGTGGCAGGAGGCCACAGAGGGCCAGAGCGGTCTCCAGAAATCCACAGGCATTACCTGAGGTCTGCCACCAAACCCCTATGTCACTGGCTTAATTTCTTAACTTCTTTGCATCTCAGTTCTCATCTAATAAATGGGTATTGAGGTTTTTTTCAGTGTGTCGATACTTAAGACTGTACATTGAACAAAACAGTGACTATCGCCACGTTTAGTGTTTTGCACAGCACAGTGAGGCTGGACTCTCCTTGAGATCCACCACCTGCTTTATATTAGAAATCAGGATCATAATTGCTGGATGAGAACAGAAATCAGGGCTGCCTCTTTAATCTCTTTCTTGGGAAAAGAGCACCCAAAATTTGAAACTCCCTCTTAAGAATTTAATGAATTTGCTATCTCCTATTCCTTCTTATTTTCCTTAAGCTCCTTGAAAGCAACTCAGAATTTGGGAATGCCTACAAGATTCTGCTACCAAAAGTGCTGTGCAACTACAGTTGAAAAGTAAATGGTATAGGTAATATGCCTAATGGTATAGGTAACAAATGGTAATATGGGCAAGAGAAAGAAACAGCAGTTAGAGTAGCCTGAATAGTATGAATGTATCCCACATTGTCTATTTAAACCAATGCTGTCCGCTAGTTCAATTACTGCCCGTGTGTGGCTTTGGGCAAAGCAATTTTCTGCTCCACTTTTTCCATCTGTGAGACAAAGAAAGAGTGAAAACGGGAGGAAAAGAGGTTTAAAACCACTGCTTTTTCCCTCTTCTACTAAAGGCAAGAAATCAGCTCTTTCCTTCTTTGTGCGTCAGAAGGCAGTACGCTCTCACCTCTCTTCACCTTTGTCGGAGCTACGGGAGTTTGCCTTTCTCTACCTCCTACCTTAGCTTCCGCCTCACAAATGTGACTTGAGCTAACGTCCACGGAGTGCTTTGAGTACCTCAATGAACAGCGTGGTATCACTACAAATAACACCCCATACTATTTCTAAAATAGGAATGACCCAGGCAGCATGGAAAAACAAATAAATGGTATTCCTGTTGCACTGTTCTAATTCACACCTATTTATGTGTCTTGTTATTGTGAATTTTAGATTGCTTTCTATGCACTGTAATTCTATTCGCCTGTGTTAGTGCCACAATATATGCCCTATTACGTCAGTGTGTATTAAAAATATGCAAGTAAGGAGCTTAAGGCTATTTAGATGGGCTCCATTAGAAAAGAGATTGCAATGTAGGTTTTGGATTAAGAGCGAGAGCAAAAGATTCTTGGCCTTAATATTCAGTTGGCAATCCATATCTGTATCTCATTAGTGTGCAGCTAATTCTTGACAGAACACTTTATCCAGGATTCTTCAGGTATTTAATTTAAAAATTTACAAAAGTATATTATTCATGTTTACCAGTGAAGATTGATCATTTATTCACACGTTGAACTGTTTGAGATGTATGTGTCATGGTTTTGATAGGACTTGTTTCCCTTCCTTATTTCCCACTTCCATTTTGGTAGCTGTATCTAATATTATCTAGGCCTGCATAATACCTTTATTTACATTTTAGGATTAAAAGTAACAGCAGGACTGTGTAATTGCTTGGCAGGAGTTCAGGCCTTGTATTTTGTGGTAGTACAAAAAGTGACTTGTGTTGGGAAAAAAAAGAAGTCTAGCAGTATTTAAGCATGAAATAAAACCATATATTATTTTCAATATTCAATGTGTAAAATAGAGAGATTCGTAACTAAGGCTTTGCAAAAGCTAGGGCAGACCAAACTGTATTGGATTCTACATACCTCGGGAAGGCAGCTACTCCAGGGACCCGAATGTTTCACTTTTGGGATTAGAAGCACTTGCATAGTTACTGTCTCAACTGAGGGAGCACCGATGGACAGCCATGGATGCTAAGGGCTGCTGCAGTTCTAGAAAAGAGCATATTATAATGTTTACAGGCAGATGAATAACCTTATTCAGATTAAAGCCAAATGTCAGTTGCCTGTTGCTGAGGGTGTAACTGTCCGCAGAATCACACCTTAACGGTCTGACTCTGTACTTAAATGGATATATTGACTGTGTAATATAATTGCAAAAATAGAATAAAAAGAAATGTTTAATCTTGTAATTAATCTAAAGCCATTCCTTCTTACTGATTTTAAAATATAATGTAATCTGCTTTTGCTTGCTATGTAATTACTTGGGGATGTTCCATCTGCTTTAAATCAGGCCCCTAGTCCTGCGATTCTTACTCATGCGTAGACAGACCCACTGAGTTCGAAGGAATACATTCTTTTCTCTTCCTCTAGAGTCACTGAGGATTATAAAGCTGTAAGAAAGAAAATATGTAGCTCAGAGGCGTATGTGACTGTATAGATATTCTACTACGACTGGGATTTGTATGGCAGAACTGATTCATGCTCTAAATCAGTCAACCCACTTTACCAAAATAGACTGACTAATGAGAAGACTAATCAGTAGGTTTGTGCATTGCAATTATTTGCCAGTTGCTTATTTTATTAAGCAATTTGCTATTGAAGCTCAGTCAGGACTAATGGGGAAGGGGGAAATTGAATTAATACATGGTGAATACATTTAATTGTCCTATTTTTGTCTTTTTTAGAACAGAATACTATTAACTTTTATGACAATATTTTTTTATTTCAGGTTGAAAAGGGGAAAGATAAATATGGCATGCATTACTGCTGAAGTAGATGCTAATTTGAATCAGTGCACGGTTAACACTCTGTTGACCAATTTAGGGAAAAAAGAAAGCATTTTAAAGAGGTTAGCTATACAGACAATAAATACAGATTCTTACCCTCATGTAGGCCCTGCTGGCACAGAGCAACCCTACAGCCAATGTACCCGGAGATGGAAGGAGCATCCTCCACCAGTATCTCTCGTTGTTCCAAGTGATTCGTACGAGTTGGGCATTAACACGGCATTACTTAGAGCTGGTATCGTGTACATTGGGGGCTGGGAGAGATCATTCTTGGGAAGAACTGAGCAAGACTGTGTTTCTTACTGATGGTGTTTCGTCTTGCCCTGTGCTCACATAACATTCAGCATCAGGAGACACTAATCTTGAGTGGGTATCTGCCTGTTACCACAACGGAGTGAGTAACAGGCGTAATAACGATCATAACAGCAATAATCCAAAAATTATTCTAGATTTGGGTTTATTTTTTTCTGAGCTAAACACGATCAGTCCTTCAGAAATATTACCAGGTCTTTCCGTTACCTCAGGGCTGTCAGATAGAGAGCAGCCTTTGTTTTTCTGGAGTTCATTACGGAAAACGCCACAGCATCAACAGTCTCTGAATATAAATTGTTCAGTTGACCTTTCTCACAAGTTGAATGCCAAACCGCTTTATGCTGAGCAGCAGCAACTCATCTTCTGATGAAAATGAGGTTAACTGAGCAAATAACTCTTTCCTGGGGGTGTACGTTATTTTCAATACCAGGGGTTAACACCTTTACACCAGCAGGAGTTTGCAGAGTTGTTATCTGCGAAATACATTACGGAAATAGTTTTCTGCTTCAGGTATGAGGCATTTATGTATTCTTCATTACCACATCCATTGGCAGAACTTTTTTTGTAAAAGGTCCTTGCATCAATGCTCCTGTTTCTTTATCACAGGCGATTTAGTAAAAATGAAACCAGTGTCCATATACGGTAATGCAGCCTGGTGCTCTGCCTCTTGGCATCTATAGCAAAACCTTATCAGGCAGTTCTGTGTGCACTCTTTGAATTACTCCTCAGTGGTATCATCTACATGACTGAATACAGATGTTCACGTATGCACATAAACTTTACACGTTGAATCTATCTGAAGATGAATTACAAGCTTATGTTAAGGGCTAGACATGATTTCGGCTCCTACGCGTATGCATCCCAGGCATTATTCCCTCCCCACAATAGTTTGCACCACTTCAAAGAAGATGGCCCCAGAGAACCCAGTTTGTGGAGAGGAATCTTAGTTTCCAACTCTGAGGTTGAACCAATGTCGCACTGTGGGAATAAGCAGACAAAAAATCATCTTTAAGATTTGTTATCTAGGCGAAACCAGTCGTTAATTACAGAAGGCATTATTTCTTCATCAACTTTGTAGCAGTGGCTAAGGTAGCAGAATTAAAACATAACATCTCGGTCCCACCAAACTAACTTCTTGCCAGTAGAAACTGGACCTGGTATCTGTTTTCCAGTTTGCTCTGCTAGGTATTTGGTAGGATGCAAAAACAGTCCAGATGTGTCCGGGCATCAGCCACAAAACTACAATAAGATTATTGTTCGTTTATTTTTAAGCTAAAAAATGGTCCCCCCCAAAAAAGGGGGAAAATATTTTTTCCCCTTAGTGAGACAGATGTTAAACTCTTATGACAGAATTCAGAAAAGAAAATCCCTCCCCCCCCCTCCTCAGCAGAAATTTTCTCACAACCGGTGAATTCCCTTATGAAAATTTCCAAGGGCAGAAGTCACTCCCAACGATGTCGCAACCTCTTTCAGTTGGAGCCGTTACGCGGTAACAAAAAGCGCCGGTGAAAACGCTGGAGGAGCCCACGCCCGCCCGCCTCAGCGAGACACGGCGCGACTCCCCTCTGCGCGTGGGTCCCACGCTTTCCCCGCTGGCGCCCAGGGCTCGCGGCCCCTGCAGGCGCCGGCTCTGAGGAAGGGCCGAGCGCGCGCACACACACCGGGGGTTCTGACACCGGGGCAGCGCTGGGGCCTCTCCCGACAGGGCAGACGCCGGGGGGGCGCCCGTGGGGCTGAGTGGAAATCAGAAGCCACGGCAGACTCTGATCAGAACCGGCTATAAATCTCAGCGGAACCAACCGAACCACCTTACAAAAAAAAAAAAAAAGCTATCTTTAAAAAAAAAAAAAAATAAATTAAAAAAAATGACCAAGAGGAGTGGGGTTTTTGTTGTCGTTTTCGGTGGGAGCCCGTTAGCTCCCGCCTGCGCCTCCCTCAAGCTACCGCAGCGGGCAGCTCTTTCCCCGCCCCGGTGGCTGCCGACCCTCGGAGCGACCCCCGGGGCGGTGCCTCCCTCCCCTCCGCCCCCCAGCACCCTACCGCGGCCTTGCTGCTCCCGCCCCTCCGGGGCTCCGCGCTCCCCGGGGGCCTCCCAGGCCCGCGGCGGGCGCTCGATGGCTCCGGGCCCGATTGCACAGCCCTGAGCGACGCCGCCGCCCGCCCACCGCCCCGCCCTCCCCCGCCGGCGGGCGGCAGCAGCGGCGGCGGCCCGGCCGCAGGCCCCCGCCGCCCCCCCGCGCCGGAGGAGGGCGGGCGGACGGACGGAGCCGAGCCCCGCAGCGCCGCCGCCCCGCAGAGCGGCGCGGGAGCCTTGCGGCGGGACGAGCCGCGCCGCGCAGCGCAGGGCAGGTACCGCGGGCGGGTGGAGGGCGCCGGTCCTGCCCCGCCAAGCGCCAGGGTGCGGACGTCCGAGAGGGCGAGGGAAGGGGCGCGGGCGCGAAGGCCCGGAGGGGGGCACGGGAGGGCGGGGATGACCCTAAAGCAGCGGGGTGCCGGCCCCCCGCCGCCGGCGGGAGGGCGTGCCCGGGTTCGGTGCGGGGTGAGGGGTTGTGTGAAGGCGGGTGTAAGGGCCGAGGGGAGCCGGGCAGCTCGCTGAGGGGCGGGGGCGGCCCGAGGCCTGTGCCTGGAAAGTGCTCAATCACCCCCGGAGCCGGCTGGCTGCCTGGCTGGGTGAATGAGGCAGAGCCCGGGCGGCTCCCGGGCTCCCGCAGCACCGCTCGCCCCGTCCCGTCCCGACCCCCGGCCTGGCGGGACAGGTCTCTGTCACTCCCCTGAGGGGAGCAGTGGAGGGTCTTCCCGTGGTGGGGGCGAGGCAAGCCGGCCGCACGCGTGGTGCCGTCCGAGTCTGCCCGCCTGGATGTCACGGTGAGGGGCGGGAGGGCGACCCCGTCCCCGCTCCCGCCCGGCTGTGGGGTAAGCGGCGGCGGGGCAAGCGAGATGGACGTTTGCCTGGTGCGAGTAGATACCGAGCCTGGGGCTGCGGGGACGGGTTTGGCATTCATTTGCATTTGGGGGGCTGTTTTTGTATCTTATTATGCATCTTTTTAATTAAGGATATTTTGGGGGGTAAGGAAGGGTAGCGGCGTTGGACGTTCTGCTATACAGAACTGTTATTGCGGGCTTTTGCAGTTTGAGTTCGTGGCTGTCCAGTAGGACAATGAGCAAGTCTACACCGTGTACCCGGTAAAAACTTTGTACAGGGATGTAAAACCCATAAAGTTGCATTAGCGTTGACATTTTGGAATGAGAGAAAGAGTAGTAAACATTCTAAGTTTAGTTGAAATAAGAGTAAAGTTTATTGAGATATGGGTGGGAGTGTGATAAGAGGAAGACGGATTAGTAAAGGCGAGTCCAGCTTTGTGCTTCTATATATGAAATCTGATATTTCTGGAGCTTTGGATTCATTATTGGTAGTGTTTTTTTAAGTTTGGGTTTTGATTTAGTAGTATTAAGTATTTATAGTTGTAACCGTGAATTGTACTAAGCTTTTATTTTAGTTTCCCATGCCAGAAATATTTTCCCTGTCTTCAGAAATAGTCAAGCCATGTTGTATGTTTTGGTGTTTTGCTACGTGGTATGTAATATTCTCAACTCAAGTATGAAATAACAATTGAGACCTAGAAGATAGATTACTTCTGGTTGTGTGCTGAATGAAGTTTGGGTTTCTTTTCTATTTCCTGATGGTTTGGCACAATGAAAAAGAGGTGGGGGAGGGAGGAAACCAGTTTAATGTTACACTAAGTCTGGCGATATATTGAAAACTTGTGCTTGATTCTTGAAGAGAAGATTGGTTTTATTGTCAGTAAAATATCTGAGTTACTGAGTAGTTCATGATGTTGTATCCCAAGGTATCAAAACCTTTGTTAATCAATGCAGAATGATCTCTGTTTTAAAATGCAGAACATCCTAATGAGGCAGGAGGTTAGAAACACCTTCTTACAAAAGCATTTTCAGATTGTGGGATGTTTGTTCTATTCAGTTTTTACTGTTAGAGTTTTTACTGTTTATAAGGAAGCAGAACCTTAAAAAGACATGAAGTGCATCTACATCTTCATGACAAACCAAAAAAACCATGAAATCTCTATGCAGTTACATTTTGTTGAGCTGGTTTGGAGTTTTCTTTGAGGAACAGCCATTTAAAATATCCAGAGAATCAACCATCTCAGTGAGGTATGTCAGTGATTTATGCCCGGATAGTGGTCTCTGATCTGCCAAACAAGCCTCCTGCAGAGCCTGCACCTGTGAGGGCTTCTGCTGCTGCTGAATTTCTGTGTTGGCACGTTTCAGTGTAGTTGAAGTCTAGTCATAGTACTAGTTAAGCTAGTACTATGATAGCTATAATGTTTTTGAGGAAAAATAAGTATACTTTTCCAGGATTTCAGGATGTGTTAAGCAAAAATTTCCCGTGGTTTAATTTAATGCTAAACTAGACTGGATTCAGCATTTACCTTAATGGCAAATTGGTAGCTAACATGCTGCGCTTTCAATTATCCATATGCATATGTATCACCTGCTGTAAGTCAATTTAACATTTTAACAAAGGACTTAATTTCATGGAACTCCTATCATTGTGACCAAAAAAACCCGGTCAAAATACTCAGTTTGCTATATTTTGTCTATATTAGGTAAACAATATTGTCTACAACATCGTCAGGAATAAAGCTATGTTCAGACATATTTTGAAATCATTGTTAGGATTTAGGTGGATGTTTACACTCCTGTGACTTTTATGCCTTGCTATCACATCAGCTTTCAAACCTGCAAAGAAATAAAACCAAAGCATTTTATGCATTTTTATTCAGACTGAAGCTAGCTATTGCTTTTTGAAGTTTAGTTAGTCAAATTTGGGGGTGGTGGTGGGGGAATCTTTAAAACTCACTTTGTCAGAATCAGTCTTCCAGGTATGATACTGTTTTTCTAACTTTTAGAAGCGTAGCTTAATTGTTTTAATGCAGTTTGCCAAGTTGCTTGTAAATAAGATAAAGTTCTGAGGTCCCTGTAATGGAGACAAGTTTATCTTTTGACTGAAACTTGCAGAAATTAATATAGCTAATATTCAAGAGTTGTGGGTGCTAGGGGGGACAGAGTGTACCAGTAGTGCCTGCTGTGGAGCTCAGGAAGTGGCTGGTTTCTCTCTCTCGATAACTGAACGTAGCTGATTCTTGGTTTCCTGGAATAGTTCTTCTCGTGTGGCGACAAAGATTAAAGTGATGATAAGAAACATGAAAGCAAAGTATGTGTACTTCTTAACACGATGAATGAATGTCCTCCAAAATCTGAGTTTTTAAAAATATCTTGAATGCTTTGCATTGCTAAAACAGCTATTGTGTTTCCAGGCGCGTTTTTCAGGGTATTTTTTTCTCTAGTTATGTCAAGCTTTGTCCTCAAAACTTCACAGAAATCATTCAGCATTCCAAGAAGACATTGTCTTGTCATTTCTTTCACACTTCAGCAAATGTATATTGTGTTGTAGTTCGTATCAATGTCACCGTTATGTATGAGGGTTGTGGGTGGTCACATTCCTTGTGTGAATATTTTTTAAACCAGCAAGCCCAGAACAAGGTTTCTGATAGATTTCACTTAGATCTTTGTTGCTTTTAAGCTTTGCTGCTTTTTCAGATACAGGGCGGTTCTTCTGAAACTTGGAAATCAATAATGTTTGATAAGCACTTTGCTAGGAAAACCAGTCATTTGGAACTGTTCCTGTGGGAGTAAACAAGTACTTTGTATGAGCATCATTGTTCACAAAACATCAAAATACAGCCCTTTTGTTTTGCAACACAGATGGAAGTAGCTGAGAAACCAGCAACAATTCTGTTTGGGCTGCATGGGAATTTGTTCTTTAGCACAGCGTGAAATGCTATGTGAACACATAGGCAAGACCTACATGGAAGGTGCAATATATGAAGGATGCACTTGGATTACATCTTTTAACAAGTACCCGAGTAAATGCTACCAAATTTTCAGTGATAGAAAAGATGCGCAGTTTTCCTGGGGCAAATTGCTTCATCCAGAAGACTGTTAAGCAGAGAGCCTGAAAGAAAGGGGTCTTGTTTCAACATCTATGATTTCAGAATCATGCTTCTAAGCTGAATAATTGCACACAAAAAATATAACATTAAGTGGAAGTTGCCCTAGTCTGAAATCTCCAGCGGTAATTAGAGGAAATGGATGGTTGTGTCATAATCTGCTACTTGTTGTTGCTCTTAGTCAAGCAGATTCTTTATTGCTTTTTGCTGTTTGGGATGAGCATGTGATGCAAGCATGTACGTTTTTTTATTTAAAAAGGAAGACAGCTTGATCTGTTATCCCTTCATAGCACAGAATATGCAATAAAACATATGAGTACTCAACCACGAGATTTACTATCTGCTGCGTTTTTCACATGCCAGTGCACCTAAAATTTGATATTAAGACTTACGGTTCTGCTTGATTTAAAAGCCTTAAAATCTTGGACCTTCTTCTCCGCAGCCTGTTATTCTTTTTCCGTGTGCTCTGGGTTGTGGTCTTGTGATGACTTTCCCTTGTGGCTTGTTCTTGCAAGCTGCTGTTGAACAACATCACTGTTAGTCCCATCTTCTCCATGCTTGGCTCCCAATTTCCCCACTGCTGACCAATATAACATAACACTGCAAAATACCTGGCATTCTTATTACAGTATATTAATTTTGGATGAAAGGCAATCAAGTCTGATGCCAAGGAGTAATTTGGTCCAAATTGATGAGACTGATCACTGATAAATTGAAGAGCGCGTGTGTGTGTGTGCATTGAAAGACCAGGCTCTGCTTTCATAACCTCTTCATAGTCCTCCTCGTCAAGGGTTTAATCAATTCAGCATACCAATACTTCCACTGAAGAAACAGTCAGTCTTCAGGGGAGTTAACTTTTTCTTTTTCTCTTCTTTTTTTTTTTTCTGGTTTGTTTTTTTTTTTTTTCCTTCTCTCTCCTCTTCCTCCTTCTCTTGGTGTCTTGGTGCTGAAATGCCCCAAATTTGCTGCTATGTTTTCTTTGAAGCTACGTGCAAGAAAGCAGTGAAAGGGCACGTGAAATTCACAGCTTTTTTTCAGTTGAATGAGAGGCCAAGAGTGATGTTCAGCAGTGCTGAACATAAAATGTGCGCAGAGGGGTCCACGTTATGTGGAGACTGGCAGTTACCTGCCATTGCTTCACGTGGCTCTGTGGAGCCAAGTATTTAAGGCTTCTGTATGTATTAGAGAAAAGGCGCGAGTTGGCTGAACGCTGAGCATCCTGCCACACAAAGGTATTGCGGTACTGATGGACTTACACTGATGCTTTTATTTTGCTTTGCCTCCTCTTATTGACAATTTTGAGGCAGGCTTTGCTTCTGTGTGCTAGTTGGTAATAGTTTGTAGGAGTCAATAAGTAAACAAAGGCTGATCTGTCCTTTGAGTAATAATAAATACCTTTATCTAGATATTGAATGTTCCCACTCCAGTAGTATTTCCAGTGTCTAAACTCCAAGCTCATCTAAGCTGGGATTTTAGTTCTTGGCGCTGAAATAATCAGAATTTATTTCTTACAAAATTTTTGAGATTCTATCATTGTAGTTTATTTAAATTAGATTATTTCTATGCGTGCTATAAATTCTAGCTAAGTTACACCTGAAGATAACTCAATCCTTTGTTCCCTGGGCAATCAGATCTCCTGTTGGGAGTTGCCGGGAGTTTGATCCTGGGCGTTTTGCCTTCTCCAGCCCTCCCTGCCTCCTTATGTTTGCCTACTCACGTAAACGACACACTGTAGCTATTGGACTTTGGTCCATGTTTCATTCATTAATAGCTGAATTTGGCCGGTGCTTTAAGGTGGTTTTTCAGCCCAGCTGGCAAAAAGAGCATCATCCTCGGTTTGTCCTGTCAGAAGTAAGCCTGAGGGAGCTGGGCAGGAGTTCTCTTGATGTTTGGGAGAGGCTCGAAGCAGGTATGTGCAAGGGCTTGACGCAGGCTTGAGCATCGATCTTCTTGCCACGCGGTCAGCTCAGATGCATGGGTGTAACGATCATCCCATTAAACTTTTAAAACAGTGCTGCAGGAGTAACATTGATCTGAACTGTTACCGACCAGAACTAAACGTGTCAGGCTGGAAGGCTTTCTCTTAACTGTATTGGGTCGCTTGTTAGATAGATGAAAATAAATCTTGCCTCCTGAGGAAAAAAACATTAATTTGAAGTTAGTTAAAATACCACTGTGATGCAATGAAGCTAATGAATGTGCTTCAGCTCTGTTTTTCAGTGGTGCGATGATTATGGTATTGATTGTGTAGTCAGCCCAATGGCAGCTGTTATGAAAACACTGGTAATTATTGCTGGTCATTGTTTTATCTTACTCATTGCTATTACTCATTACTCATTTTTTTACTATTACTCGTTACTGGCAACGAGTAACAGTGATCATTTCTTAGAAGTATAACGTCCTTTTTACTTCTCTGCTAGACTAGTCTCTGGTACAAAATTGAATCTACAGGTTTATTATCTTTATGCTTCGTATCAGATTTAATGCAGAATTATTTTAATACTTCTGAAATTAGAAAATATAAATAATTCTTATTAAGATAAGTTAAACAGCGCTGTATTTGCTTCACTACATAGTACATGTGAAGGACCTAGATCCTCATCTAGATTGTACACTAGATCCTTGTCTGAGTATCATGCTCAGAGAGCTCAGGTTGATTTGATTTCTCCTTGAGCAGCACTTGTTCCTAGCAAAGGGAGACAAACTGCTGGAGCAATGAGAGATTGATGAAATATGAGAAATCTTAAAAGAAAATACATTCGTTAAGTACATACTTGATCTG
Source organism: Larus michahellis (assembly GCF_964199755.1). Lineage (NCBI taxonomy): Eukaryota > Metazoa > Chordata > Aves > Charadriiformes > Laridae > Larus > Larus michahellis. The sequence continues at coordinate 61,282,945 of NC_133899.1, read as the reverse complement.
TGTGGTAGTTTCCATTAGTCATGTGTTGATCTTCCTTGAATGAGAGATCAGTTAAGAGTCTACTTTATTGCAGATTACTCTTTTTTTTTTTTTTTTATGCAGAGACAAAATATGCCATGGGATGGAAGGAAGGGGAAAAGTAAAATTCATTAAGTTGCCACTATTGTTCATAGCTTTTGATTTGTTGTGTATTAATTTTTGTCTTAGACTTCCATGTGAAAGAAATACACCAGTCTGTGGAATGCTTCCCTCAGCTTTTAAAGCCTGACGAGATCAGTCATCTCGAAACCAACTTGATACACAAAATAGATCTATTTGATTTTTTGTCTCTGTTATAACTGTGTCATGGATGATCTGTTAGTTCTCATGTTTTAAAGCCAGTTACTAAAGGCAGCTATTCAGATCGGCAGCTATTACCCTGGTTCAGTCACCTTTCTCTGTGTTTTTTTTGTTTTTTTGTTTTTTGTTTTTTGTTTTTTTTAAAATACTAAAAGTCCCTTTTTTTTCCTCTTTGTGGTTTTCAGGAACTTTAGAAACTCAATTGCTCTTGCCTTTTAATGCTTGATTCACCCTATATTCCTTTCAATTTACAGGGCAGCATTTCATCTAATGCTTGTTCTAAGAGCTTTTCTGAGCTCTTTTCTGATCAGTCTCGAACAATCCTGCTTGCCAAATTGGCAGTTGGCAAATGAAAAATTTTTCATCAGTAATACATAAGAACAACTTCTGCCTGTCCAATAAATCTTTGTGACAGTTTTGTAGGATAGTATAAATGTAAAATAAACTTACCTTATAGGAAAAAAAGAGGGATTTTTGATTGATCTGCTGCTGTAGCACTGATGGGAAAGTAAATCTTGTAATTACTTCAGTTATCTAAAGACAAAGCCAAAAGGATGGTGCATCATGCTAGCTAGAAAATTCAGATTTTTTCACCAGCCATGTGTGCCTTTTCTTTTTTGTTGATGGCATAGTATGTGTCCCATCCAATGAAATTTCACATCTATTTTTCCAGATTGAGAAGGATCAAAATCATAACGCCAGGGGAAAGGGACTTTCAAATAATTCAGGGCTTTTAAACATGGGTTTCATGTAAATGTAGATGCATCTTTATGTGCTTAGCTTGTACTTGCGTTGATTTACTAGTGTGTGAGGATGTTCAAGAAACTGTAATACCTGCCATGGCTGGCATAACATTCAGTCCTTCGTGGTGCTTGCCTAGCCCACCACGTGGCTGTGCCATGCCTCGACCTAGCACAGAGTTGCACCTGTGTCTGGAGTGTACGTGTTTAGGCTTGATGTTTCCCTCTGCACTTAGAAATTGCCTAGGAACATCCGCATGCATAACGAGAATGCCTTGAATATTAATCAAACCCAGCTCGTCCCCACACTCGGTGCTTGTGTTCTGTTTTGCGTAGCCTTGTAAGCACCGCGCTGTTTGTGTGTTCTCCAATCTGACTGCAAAACCAATGTGCTGCAGTAAAAGCTTGATTCCCTATGTTCTCACAAAGTTGTATGCCTGTGCCCTTTTTATATTATTATTTTTGAAGCTTCATAAGAATCTCTGGTGTGCAGACTTAAAACTCATTACAGGACGTCTCAGTAGGTGTTAGGGGTAAAGGCTTTTTTGATAGGATGGCGAGTATGCTGTTTTGTACATAGCTTCGTGGACCCAAGGTTTGCTTGTTGTCCAGCACTGGAAAGATCAGGTCTGTGACTTTTTTTTTTTTTGCTGGGTGTCTAGTTCTCAGTTTCTACAAAACTAAATCTTGCATAATGAACAATCAGCCTCTGTAATTCAGAACTGATAGAGTCTTTCCTCTGAGAAACGCTAGCGTTTCTAGCCATGGTAGCAGTTGTTCCTTATAAAGATCAGCAACTACACCATAACACTTTTCTTTTTTAATTTAGACTATGCAAATCCTGAAAAAAAAACCAAAAAAAACCAACAAAAAAAAGTACTTCCAGTTGATTTTTACAAATATGTCCATATATGGTGGAAGTGTCACATATAGAAACATGTTACAATAATAACTTCAATGGAAAAGCATAAAGTTTTATCTTTGACTAACATTAACAGAGGGGTATATGTTGGCAGTGTGAGTTGTGGGCAGGATAGTTGACAAAATGTACAAAATGTAGACCCATCCAGAATGGAAGGGGTTCTGGGATGTCTTTTTGTCCAACCTTTAGCTCTCTGAGTTCAGACCAGGCAGCTTACGAGTTTTGTCCAGTTCAGTCTTAGAAACCCTTGAGAGTGTTCTACAGCCTCTAAGCATCCATCTCAGTGGCTGGTAATCCTTACAGTGAAAATCTTTTATTCTTCTATCCAACTGGAACCTTCCCCATTTCAATTTATGATACTTCTGGCATTATTCCTTTCTGTACACTTCAGTAAAGAACCTGTCTTTGTCTTCTTGGTAGTCTTCCCTTGTGACGGCTACTGTTAGGTGCCCCTGAGCCTTCTCTTCGCCAGGCTGAACCCTAGTTCCCCAGGCTGAAAGAAGTTTAGATTACTTTGAAATCTACATGTACTTTTAATTTGTTCTCAACTTCATTCTTTGAAAGACTGATTGAAAAACGATTGCATTTAAAGTAGCATGAAACCTGTATTTCATGTCCCGCCAGACTAAGTTCAAGTTGAATGACATTTAAAGGGAAATGTTTTTGCCCCTTGATTCTAATATTAATATTGTATCTGGGAGCTAAGAAAATGGATTGATAATCCTCATGTCTTTTTGTATCCATAGTATTGTACATGAATATTTCAGAGCAGTTGAGTCACCTTTGCCAGTTTCGCTGGTTGTTCATTTATACATGCGTGCTGTTGTATTGTTTATGACAATAATAAGGACGTGGTCATTCATGGTAGCATTCCAGATTAATACAATAAATATTTTCCACCTATGCTTTTTGAGATATATTGAAGTAATGTAGGTCTGATGAAGGCACTGAAATCATCTTTCTAGAAAATAATTGTGGTATTATGCTGTTTGAGCTTGCTTTTGTTTGTTTGTTTTAAAGTTAATCTAAGTTAACAAAACAAATGAGAAAGGTGGTTAAATGAATCAATTTTTATGGTGAATACGATGGGTCTGCCCATTTCAAATGCAACATATAAACAGGTAGTAATATTTATGGAATTCCAGTTCAGTGCCTTTTGGTGAGCTTTTATTAGTTAATAACTAATAAAAATTGTCAGTATGCAAGCCTTTGGAATTCTTGGGGGTTTGGGGTGGTTTGTTTTTTTTTTTTGTAGAACAGACACTTGTATTTCATGTGCTTTTTAAAAGGTGATTTTTGTGTTAACTCTTTCTCTAGAAAATTGAGCTCTTGACATCCTTTATCCAAGAACCTGGAGCAGCAGAGAGACAGTTTTTACAATGAGGAGAAATTATCTGCTGGGTAAGTGATCTGTGATGTTTTTTCAGTTGGGGACAACAGCTGTGAGTTGTAATCCTCAGCTCTGTATGTAAGTTGAATCAGTTGCTGTGGCTGTAGGTGACTTAGATATACTCGACATCGGGACAGGCCTCGGGTGAGGTAAAAAGGAGGGTTTGTGACATGTAATTTCCTGATTGTGAACATCTCTATGTACCTAGGCAGATGAAATATATATAGATGTACTTAGGTATCTTACTTAGGTAATGTCCTGATTGTCATTTTATAATGTGATGCCTTGTCAAGCTGCCTGATATTTCAGGTGAATTTGAAGTGACAGTTCGTTATAGTAAATTAGATATGACTAATTTCCTTTGTGAGTAAATTTTACATAAAAAATGTGCAGAAAGTAGTAAAGGTAACCTTCTGCTGTGCATTTGATGACAACCCAAGTAGTGAATTATTTACCACTGCTTTGTATTGCCCATTTACTGTTTGATGGATCATTTTACACTATAATATTGTTACTGCATAGGAAAAAAATGTGTGTTCAGCAGTCTCAGTGACCTCTGGAAAGGATAATTTGTTTGGGAGTTTAAAATGCAGTTGCCATTTTACCGGAATCTCCTTGACTATTTTTGTTTGCAAATCCTACGCAATATTATATTTTGTAGTTTGAGGCTATATGGTATTTAAATAGTAGGGGGGGAAAAATAACACTGGAAGTATTTTTCATCTTGGCTTTCTTCTAGTTATGCCTGTCAACAATGTGGAAATTCACAAAATAGTTTGAGACACATAAATAAAATATAATTTCTTTTGAACTTTGAGTTTCTGAAACCATCCTTTTTTCAGGTGTGGGGTTTTTTTGAAAAAAGGCAGCAGTAGAGGTTTGTTCAGCAATGGAGGTCTGTTTTTATTTTATGCCTTGCTTGGCATTGAGAATACTTAAAGTGTTAGCATCTCTATTTGTGAATATAAATAATATGAGTTTGCTAGATGTAGGTTACTGCTATTGCTGCACTTAATTCTAGAGCACAAAAGTCATTATATTTGGGGCCAGTTGATCATTATTTTCAGGTATATACGTGATTAAGTACTAGTAAACCTCACTTCATGCAAAATAAGATGAAGAAAAGATAGTCGTTCAGTGAGAACTACTCTGATTTTTCTGAAGTTTATTTAATTTTAATTTGTATATTACATCAATAACATTATCTCATTTCCAAAACCATTAAGTATTACTAAAGCCCCCTAAATAAAACTACTGTAATCTTTTTTTTCTTTCCAATTTTAAGTTTTCCTTTGAAAGTTTAGTTTTAATAAGCCAAGCATAAATATAATATGATTGCTGACTCTAGTAATTTTTTTCTTATTCTGTTTAGGTGTTTAAACTTCTGATTCAGTCACCACGTATTAATGGGGAAGAAAATCTGATTGATTAACACAGCTTGTGGTAGTTTGTGGGTTTTGGTTTGGTTTTTGCTGTTTTGTTTTTTTTTTTCATTCCACGGTGTTTGAGGAAAATTTCAAGGAATGGAGTTAGCTCACAGTTTACTACTGAACGAAGAAGCGTATAACCAGCTTGGTGGATTTCAAAAAGCAGAGTTCATTTTTGAATGGTTACAGTTTTTGGAAAAACTTTTACCAGTGACTAGCAGAGTAAGTATAATGAGACTTGAGAAGAAAAGCACAGTATAGAGCTATTTCTCTCTGTCTTTTTTGTTATTTTCTTTAAAAACAAAGAGCGGTATTCAATTTCATTTGCATCATGGCTTTTACATACACACAATGAAAGTATGTTCAGTGTTACCAGTAACTTTCTAAATGTTACAAGTTTTTGGTTACAGCCCTTCAAGTGATAGAGCCACTTGTCCAATGAAAGGAATTTGAGAAATAAGCGTGAAGTGAATTTTTTTAATATTTTTTTTTTTAAACTCAGATTATTACTGTAAGATTTTGCAGCCCTGTGATGAAGAGCAGCAGTCATGCTTCCCTCTAGCATGGCACAATTATTTTGTAGTTCTCCAGCAAGCAAGAATGTAACATCTTTCTCTCTTGTTTTTTATTTTCCTGATCAAATGATAAAAGATCTGTTTCCAGACAACTGTCCAATTGTTTGGTTCATCAGTTAGCGTATATTAAGTAGCATATATGGATATTTAACAGTAAACCAACCTAGGTAATGCTATTAAGAGTTATGTTATTTGTGTTAAAATACGTAAATGAAATGCAGTGCCAGGCTCTTTATTTACATTTTTTTAAAGAACGTTTAAAAAAATTAAGATAAGACTAAAATAGATTATTATTTTCAGGGAAGTTCTTTCTAATGCTCAACTTCTTGAAACTGTGCTGAAGTTCTTTGCTACTGAAATTACTATATTTCTATGAATTGTTTTATTTTAAAGCATGCATAAAAGAAGCAAGAAATGAGAATTTTGTTTTAGAAAGTTATAACTATTCAAGTGACATAGGGAAAATACTCCTGAAATGCTACTAGAAAGAATTATGCTCTGAAAAATGTGATTTTTTTTTTATAAGAATAAAATATTCACATATTTGAGATGGCTTTTCTTTAAGTAGAAAGGTGCAATAAAACACTCATCTTTAATTAAGAATGTCAGAGTGTCAGAATGGTAATAACAAAAAGTAAAGAGAATTAGCATTCATTATCTTTAACCAAATTCTAAATTTAACTGAAGTTTAACTGGTTACTGATTTTATTTCCAGGCTGATATAAGGGAAAACCAAAAGAAACTGGTTGAACAATTGACTTCTTTATTAAACAATTCACCAGGACCTCCTACCAGACGGCTTGTTGCCAAGAATTTAGCTGTACTTTATAGCACTGGAGACACTTTTTCTGTTTACCAAACAATTGACAAATGCAATGAACTCATTCGGAGTAAAGATGATTCACCAAGTTATCTGCCTACGAAACTGTAAGTATTTTTTTTTTAACCCCAAACTTCAAATCCAGTAATAACACGAGAGACAGATTTACATAGTGAGAAGTTAATGTAGGAGAGGGTATGCTCCCTCATTTCTGCCCCTTGTCCAGCAGAAGCTTTGTACCATATGACACACAGAATTTGGGAGCCTCCCTGATTAGTAGCATTATTGTGGGTGTATCCAGCTGTAAAAAGTAATTTTTTTTTCCTTTGGTATTACATCTCTAGAATTTTTAGACTCGTGTATTACAAAGAGAAACTGAACTCATCTGAAATCTGAAAGCAAATTCAAATTGCTTCCTTCCTCCTAGATATTATAACAATTTTATTTCAATCATTTAATATATGCTGTCTTCAGGGCAGAATTATGAGTGTGTAAGTACTTGTGTAGCATTTTATATATTCCTTTCTGTGTCTTTACTGGAAAGTTTTGAGCAAGAAGTTCAGCTGCACATTGGGGGGGAAAAAAAAGACAGGTCAGTACTTAAAATATAAATTGGCCTTGAAAGTTAAATAAACTTAAAATATATTTTTGTTCCTTATTTCGAAGTTTCTTCTTAGGATTCATGTAAATATAACATAAAATCAATCATATTAAACCACTTTAAAATCACGTTATTTTTGAAGCATTTAAGGCAGAGGCAATTTGGTGGCTGATGGGAGTCAGTGTCGGTTGCATGTGTTAGAAGAAAATTTGACCTAGCTAGCTAGTATTTACTGGATCCACTTCAAAGACACGCCGTGAGTGATTTGAAAGCTAAGCTAAATTAATTCATTTAGCAATGTAGGAATGCTAAACTGTTGCTCTAATTCAGAACTATAACGACCATACTATGCTTTAAGGTAATAGGGTAAACTGAGGCTGGTTTATGCTTTCTGGTTTTGTTCGGTGAGGGGGCAAAACCAGCTTGCAATATAGATATTGCCATATTGAAGAAACCATGGTTTACAGCAAGTCAAACAAACATTGTTTGTTACAAAAACGGGGAAGAAAGCTTTTCCTAAGTACCTTATTGAACATTAATAAAAGGGAAAAAAAAAAATTTACCTGACGTGATGCATCAGAGTTCACTACCACGGGATAGATAATAAAACAAAGAATATGGTAGTATTAGATATTGTACGTGTGCAACAGGAACCGAAAGGGTAGAAGACAGTTGGTGATCTCCAGCCAGATAATTAAAAGTCAGGCCAGAGAAAATACCAGCAATAGGTAATGGAGTTATGTGGGGGCAGGTGTTTGAAAAACAAGGAGAAAGTAATATACTGCTGAGTAGAGCAGTAAAACAGAGAAGTACAACTCCAGGTGCAAAACACAGCTATTAAGTAAATTTCTCACTTCAACTGGGAAACTGGATATAGTTAGTTAGAAACATCTGAAATGTTTGTAACTAAAGGTGTAAAGCCTAGCCAACAGAACAGAGAAGCCTGAACTGTTATTGCAGGATATGAAACCAAATCTTAAGGTGTTGAAATATTATGAATAACCTTAATTCCTGAAACAATGCACATCTTTCACTATAGTGAAGAAAACTAAAGGTAGAGATAGTAAAACATCATTGTGCATTAATGATACAGTATACAAAGCAGAGCAGAATCCGTCTTCCTCCTTTGTTTCACAGGCTAATCCTGTTTCTGACAACCTAAGTGAAGTTGCCTGAAAATAGGTTTGTGCGAGGAGATGGTTGTATTTTCCAATATCATAATATGTTTTTGTTTCCCTCTTGTTGCAATTGACCTCTTGTGCAGTCTTCTGAGTTAAGGATAAGTTTGCTGTAAAGGTTCATGGGGTGTTGGTGGATGAGAAGCTCAACATGAGCCAGCAATGTGTGCTCACAGCCCAGAAAGCCAACCATATCCTGGTCCGCATCAAGAGAAGCATGGACAGCAGGTCGAGGAAGGTGATTCTGCCCCTCTACTCCACTCTGGTGAGACCCCACGTGGAGTATTGTGTCCAGCTTTGGAGTCCCCAACATAAGAAGGACACGGACCTGTTGGAGTGAGTCCAGAGGAGGACCACGAAGATGATCCAAGGGCTGGAGCACCTCTCCTATGAAGACAGGCTGAGAGAGTTGGCGTTGTTCAGCCTGGAGAAGAGAAGGCTCCGGGGAGACCTTATAGCAGCTTTCCAGTACCTGGAGGGGGCCTATAGGAGAGATGGGGAGGGACTCTTTATGAGGGAGCGTAGCAATAGGACGAGGGGTAATGGTTTTAAACTGGAAGGGGGTAGATTTAGGATATTTAGATATTAGGAAGAAATTCTTTACTGTGAGGGTGGTGAGGCACCGGAACAGGTTGCCCAAAGAAGCTGTGGATGCCCCATCCCTGGAGGTGTTCAAGACCAGGCTGGATGGGGCTTTGAGCAGCCTGGTCTGGTGGGAGGTGTCCCTGCCTATGGCACGGGGTTGGAACTAGATGATCTTTAAGGTCCCTTCCAACCCGAACCATTCTATGAGTCTATGATTCTTAGTCCTGCAAAGTAAATTCCTGCTATACTGCTGGCTTCTCAACAGAGAGATGCATTAACATTAGAGGTGAGTTGTAGTATGGGAGGGTGCTCTCAGGTCTTCCTTGCGTGGGCTGCAAGATGCCACACTGGAGTAAGTGGAATGATGTTGGAGTAGGAAGGGGGGATTATGGAGTCCATCGGCAGTAAGGCAGAAATGGCAAAGACAGAGAGAAATGGCAGATATCCAGAGTCAGAAGGCAGAGGAGTAGCAGGGGGAGAAAGAGAGAGGTGGCAGTGTTCACGATCCTGCTGTGTATGTAAGCAGTAGTGAGGAGAAGTAAGAGATGAAGTGGAGAAAAAGGTAGCAGTAAAATAGGGTTTATTTCACAAAAAGGTTTGGAAAAGGGATTTGTCATAGCACTGACACCGAGACAACAGGTTACAGAAGAATAATTGGCATTACAGAACTTGAGTAAAATTTTTCATCTTGGGCTGCAAGTATATGGAATACTTGGTGTTCAGTGAAGAAAGACTGCTTTTTTCCTTTTTTTTTTCTTGATTAAAGCGTTGTGTTTGTTTGCTGTCTGTCCTTATTTAGCATACATGCCCACATTGTCTGGTAGCAACGCTTCACCATCATTGTTCACAATATGTTGCTTCACCTGGAAACTCCTTTAAATAAAGTTTCCAGTGAATTGTTCTCTTGTGTCATAAATTATCATTTTTCTTCTTTCATATAGGTGGAAGATGGAAATGTTTTAGGCAAGCATTTTAAAAAGAACCTTAGTTAGGTGCTCATCTCCTACTAAATTGAGTATGATGGAATGCTATATCAGATAAACAGGACGTGTAGTTTGAATATAGCTTGTTACTTTACTTAAAATTACAAAGCTTTTAAAATATCCACTAGGGCTGTTTTTTAAACCGTAAGCGTTTTGAAAGCATTTGGCTGGGCAGCAAACTTTCATAGCTAATGTCAGTGCGTTTTTACCACATCTTTAAGTATCTTAGTTCTGCATTTTTGTGGGTGTCTCTCCAAGTACAATTCTTAAGGCAAAATTTGAGAGGAAACAATTTCAATGTCTTATATAGAGAGTCATATTTCAAAATGGAGGTGTGCTGCCAGGGAGGAAAAAAGACAAGCAGAGAGGCTTTTTTCCTGCAAAACTTGTACAAATCTACAGGCTCCCTTGGAAACTTCTGGCTGTTGCTTGTGATTTGACAGATAAAGTGATTCAATGGTTAATACAGTTTGGACTGTAGTGAAGAAACATTTGTGCGGGAACAAAAAAAAGACAACGAGTTATGATACAATCCTAGAAGGCAGTCAGAAGAGCTTCCTAAGTCCTATTCTTTGAACTTTTATAGAAACTTAAGCTGCATTCTCATTTTTAGTTGACTATATGTTACTCGTCAACAAAGGCTTAGTACGTGGCAGTACAGCCAGCAGGAGCCTTTGCAGGTTATACCATGATGTGAAAAGGTAGTTCTGGTTTGGGGTTTTTTTTTTTCATATGTTTGTTAAATATTTCTTCTTTGGATTATGATGTAAAATACATATTATTTAGTCTTGAAGCTAATTAAAGAGAGTATCTGTGACCGTCAAACGATCAATTTAGTAGTAAGATGGTGCAATTGTAATTTTGTGCCCAGCCACACCATGAACAAAATTAAAATCCCAACTGTTGGTGTGTACTCAGTTGGATAAAAGCAATAATGAAAAATGTTGCTTTAACAAAAATAGGATTTTGGTATTTAGGGAATTACTGTTAATATTAAATGCATTTTTCTAATTAAGAATGTGTTTGGTATGAGATTTTAAAACTCTTTACGTGAAACTTGAATTCGGTTGGGGAATAAGTAAAATGTTGTTTTGTTGAAGGAGGCGCTGAAGAGTGTTACTACATATTTAAGTAGGTCTGGCCAAAGAGCTGAAAGCTGATTAAAGATATAATTTCTTTTTTTTTTCCCCTTGTATTCATCAAATACATTGGTTTAGTTATAGATCTGCCAATACAAAAGCAAAGTGTGTTCCTTAATTAATTACTCAAAGGAAAACACTCTTTAATTAAGCAATTCCTTTCTTTTTTCTTTTCTTTTTTTTTTTTCCTCCAATATTTAGCAATTTTTGCTTTGGCTGAAGGAGATGCCAATGAGCACATAAACTCCAGTTGTCACTTATTTCACCAGGAAACTAAATTCAGAATCTGTGTGCTGTGAAAAGGACATGGGCTTATACTTTTATTTACTTGAAGGTGTTTCCTTATTATGTATTGTTATACATAAATGCCAGAATTTTAATTACTAGACCATTTTCAGTGTACTGTTGACCATCGAATTGTAAATAAACCTGTCCCTGGGTACTTACAGCAGCATCTGCTCTAGCACAGTGCCATAAACTGCATGATGCAAGGCATGCTTAGTTAGAAATTAAGGTTTAATGGTGGATATGAAAATTGTATTCCTATTGTAAAATTTATTGGAAGATTGTATTACCTGAATTCTTGTATTATCCAAGTTATTTTCCCAACCTTTGTATCCATGTTTCTCCTAGACCATATGTGCCACACACAGACCTTTTTTTTAAAAAAAAAATAAATATTTTTTTCCTTTTGATAATCCACTTACATTTTTGGGACATTCTCTTTAGTTATTTTGTTGTTTGCCCATTGTGATTACGTTAGTCGTCTTAATCCCTTTCATCTATTACTGCATCCATTTTCACGCGTCTTTGGATTTGCTTTTGTTTTAGTGCTGCGGTGGTATGCTTGGGCTATTTATACAAAAAATTGGGAAGAATTTTGGGAAACAGTTTTACTGACACCGTTGGGAATGTGCTTAAAGCAATGAAGAATGCAGAGGTATTGGAACAGCATGTTTAAAAAATGATTGGAAAAATAATAGGATGTTTACTGTTGGTAGGTGGACCAATGAATAGGAGAAAGTGCATGATACCAAAATGTGAAAAAATTGTGGAAAGTCATAGGATAAAAATCAATGCCTAAATTCCAAAGAATTGCTAGAGAGATAATAGATTATGGCTATAAAAGGATGGATCATAGCTATTCTCAAACTGATTTCATGAAAGAACTTGATAAACTCGAAAATCTAATTGCCTTATTAATGAGAACATTTCTGCTCCAGCTTGTACTTCATGTTTTGAGTTTTAAACTGCTAGCGAGTACTTTCCAGTAGAACATAGAATTACTGTTTTCACTTGCTTACAGAGCAAGTTATCAGCTTTGACTCAGTTCCACATAAAAAGATCTATAAAAGTTGAAAAGACCAAAACCATTGTTTATCTGTTTCAATAGTTGGCATGTTGTATTTCCAAGGAGCTTAGTGTTACAAAGCTTTAACAGTTTTCTTTTTCATTTTTTCAGTCTCAAGGTCGCTATGAAATCATGCTTAGTTTGCAAAATATATTAAAAGGTTTAGGAGCTGCTGCTATCCCCTGTCACAGAGATATTTACAAAGCTGCCCGATCATGTTTGACAGATCGATCCATGGCAGTCCGCTGTGCTGCTGCAAAGGTAAAGTGCTCTTATAGCTGTTTTTATTAAGTAAGCTCTCTAAGTAAAGTTCTGTTTTGATGGATGATGAACACAGCAGTAAATACATTGTTTGCTTATCTTCATTTCTTTGATACTGCAAAAATTCAAGTCATTTTAGTATGAAGCAACGTGCTTATTTTGTTAGGGAGAACTCTGCGTACTGTGTAGCAAACTAAAATTTGTACTGAGTGCTTTTCCACATCAAAACATTTTTATTTCCCTTTTTTGTCTAGTGTCTTCTTGAACTTCAGAATGAAGCAGTGTTTATGTGGAGTACAGATCTGGATAGTGTTGTCACTTTGTGTTTTAAATCCTTTGAAGGTTCCAATTACGATGTACGATTAGCAGTTTCAAAACTTCTAGGCACAGTATTGGCTAGAGCTCTAACATCTAAACAGCCAACAGGTAAAGTACGTAGTTTGTTTGCTGGTTTGTAAAAAAAAATCTGTCAGATGATCAGAAACTCTCAAGCAGTGTTGAAGCCCAAAGTAAAATCACTATGTAAGCTTCGCCTGGCTGTGCACATCTCTGGTTTGGTCTTTTTTGTAATGTTTCTCTCATGAAGTGCTGTGGTTTCGTTGTGATAACCCATATATATGTATTTATAAATTAATAAAAAAAAAAATATTTGGTAAAACTGTTTTTCTCTGTTACAAGATTGTTATTGCATGGAGAGAAATTAGCAGCCTCAAAAATTTAAAGGCAAGATTAATTTCAGCGACGTGGAAAGCACTAAGATTTAAGGGAGTGTCACTTTGACAAACAAGAGAGTTAAGGATATCTTTTCAAGCTGTTTTTCCACAATCATCAATGTCACATCTGGATTATCTAGCAGTACAAATGTGATTAGAAGCAGAAAAAAGCATGCAGATTTGTTCACTCAACTACGTAACAGTTTCTGCTGACAGAGAGTACTAGGTCTAACTGAAGCATCCTGGCACAAAGTTAACACCTCCAGTCTTTGGTGTCATTCAGACTAGGCATTTTAAGTCCAATTCAGGAGCCCAAAGCTAAATATCTAACTGTAATCTAAGAAAAATATAACAAGATGTAGAGTAAGTGTGATTCAGACTGTTTGCTCTGTTTTTCATGACATCAGAGAAGACTTTTGGTGCCATAAGCAGCAAATGACAGAATTAGATGCCTTTAAGCCCAACTTACTGCCTTTCAAAATTCTCGAGGCTTTGTATTTGCATTGGAAACTCTGAAGTCTTGATTTATAAAGTACTTTTCTAAGAATCTTTTGGAGAGAATTGCTGTGTTACAGAAAACAGTCAGCACTCACCTTTTCCCAATAAAGTAAAAAAAAATAATACTATGACCTCTTTATAGACTCAGTAATTTAATCTTTGTAAGCAGTGTGGTTGTATTTCTAAAGTGCTGAGATAAGGTTATGTGGGAAGCTCATAAAATGTTTGGTTGGTTATTTTTATTTATTTTAGGTTTTTTTTAGTTAAAAAGAAGTCAAAGCTAAGTGAGACAAGCTGGGGGGGCTGGAAGGGGCTAGGGGACAGGTGGTGGGAGCAGTATGTGAAGAAGTGCATAGTCCTGAAGTTTCTGCATTGTCTCTGATAACCTGCTGATATTGGGTTGTTTTTTTAATTTATTTTTGGACACGATTATTTCAAATCCTCTCCTTCCTTTTCCCATTTCAATACTTGGAAGAGAATGAAAAATATAGTGAAAATTTTAGGTCACTGAATTTGCCCAGTGTGCAGTCATCATGCAGTTTGCGTGCTCGTGTCCCAGCATGTATCTTATATGAACTGTCTATCAAGAAATAAAACAACAGAATAGGAAGTAGGGATAAATAATTTTCCTAGAATATCATAAACATATTCTATTATTCTCATTCTTTTGGAGAGCTAATTTAATACTAAGGTGAGATGCTTTTGTTTCTAAGAGAACTTGTGGCTGTGCTCCATATCTGGGTAAGCATAGCAGAAAGGTAATCCACCCTGCCTGGAGTTTGGAATAGAGGATTGTCTTTGGCAGTGAGCTGCAATGAGTTAGAGTCAGGGCTTTCCTGAAGCTTCAGGTGTTAGGAGTAAGTCATAGAGACCTTTTTTCCAAGGGAGCTTAGATTAGATGGTAAACACTGAGGGAAGGTAAAGGTCTGCGTAAGTATTAGGTGATGGCCTAAACTGTTTAAAGACAGCTGAAGTGGAAAAACTGAGAAATATTGTGGTTCACTGGAGTACTGACTCCTAAAATGTCGCAGCTTATGTTGTGAAATTACGCTCAAACAGTATTTGATTTTATTGTGCTACTGAATTTGTGCAAATTGTTTTTTCTAAAACGATTAGAGGCCAAACTTTTCCTTACATTTTTACAGAGCTATTCCTCTAAAGATTTACATCTATTCTTAGCATCCACCAGGCATAACTTCCGCAGGATCTCTATGGAAGAAGTGATGGAGCTATTGGGAACTGGATTTCTGCGCGGAAGTTGTGGATTTCTACGAGCCAGTGGCGATATGTTGAAAGGGACGAGTTCAGTCAGCAGAGATGTCCGAGTTGGAGTCACCCAGGTTTGGATTATGTTACTCATGATTTTCTGAGATTGCTAAATGGTCCTATGATAACTGTTTTGCGCTCCATATATCTCTTATTTCATCCTATTTTGTATCTGTGACTAAGTGTAAGTACTTTAAAATAGGGATTTATATATCGAGTGATGCTAGAAAGAAAACAGATTTGTGATGTTACTTATTGTTTACCTGACAGTTTGACATTTTCAAAATTAAATATTTATTACTTTTGAAAGTTTCACACAATGTGAATTTCAAATAAGTGACATAATAAGTACTTTCCTCAAATTTTCAATTTAAAACTTAATACCTTAGGTCTAAAAATTAAAGGAGAAGTTACAAGAGTTCTTTGAACTTGGAATAGTTTCCTTCTATATAGGGACATTCCAGGTCCTGTTCTGAAAGCATGGTTCTGCTTTGAATAAGTGCATGAAAAGTAAGGAAAACAGAATTTAGTGGAAAAAACCAAATACCTGTTTTGGTGTGTTCCAGGATGCTCAGTTAGAGGATAGAATCTTGTTAACTGAGCATGACTGAAGTCAGATCATATAATGCACACTGGTAAAAACAGTATACATTTTTCAGATAATATCAGATTGGCTTCTTCCTGTAAATATTATCTTAAACAGCATTTGCATGCTAAGACCTAGATATTCAAATGTTAAGCCTGTGAATGAAGACTAAAGGTTGTGGTGAACATTTACATACCAAACAGCTGTGATTTTAATATGTTACAGTCCCCACAGCTATTTGATACGTACCCTTTGCTAGTAAGGGAATTTCTTCAGTGCATTTCAACTTCTGCAGTGCAAAAAATCTGTAAATTAGCTTGAGTTATGACAGAAGCTGCCAGACTTTGCACTGGAACAGCTAGGAAGTGCTCACAAATTGTCTTCTATGCTCAGATCATGCTGGGTGGAAGCATTAAGTTCTGGCAGAGGGACAGAAAAGCTGGGGAACAATAATACCTTGACAGCTATTTGCCTAGAAAATGCATGCCAGACTCCTAGGGTGTTCTGTATACACGGTGGTTTTATTAGTTTTCCAGGAATAGATGCTTCAGTTCAGTGTATTGGCTATTTGTACTGTTTTTTGGAGGTTGTCTCCTTTTTCATGCGTTCCTATGTTAACACAATAGTATCTGTGCCAGATGGTACACACTAACTGCACTAGAGCAGTTAAAATAGTGCAATGTTTCTACCAGAAAAACTTGAGAAATTGTGCGTATATCAGTGTCTGCGGGCAGAAAACACTTGCAGTTATAAAAGGTGTTAATTATGTGAATTGCAGCTTATTATAATGCAGCTTATTATAAATAAAAACCAACAATAACACTGAAGATGACTTCTTACCTTTGGAAGAAGAATTTATATTTGTTCAAGACGCAGCCAGGTTCAAAATGTAGCCTTGGCAGTATGTCTCTTCACAAATCTGTTTATCCTGTTAAATTCCCCAGTTTTCAAATCTGTAAACCAGGGCTAATGTACTGGTACGTTACAAAGCCTAAGTAGTATTTGTCAAGATGCTAACAGGATCTAATAGTACAATTTTTCCATCTACAGTACTTCATTTTCTTTTATGTGAACAATTTTGTTGTCAATATTAGGAGACAAAGTATGTAGGAGGCAAATAGAGAAGTTTGTTGATATGGGTAGTAGTTGTGAACTTTCTTATGAGGAATCTTGTGTGTTTGTTTGCATATTCTTATTTTTGGTGTTCCCCTTTCTTGATGGTAGCACGTCTATTCATTAAAAAAAATCCAACACAAGCACGTGGTAGGCATTTGTAAGGGAGCATATTATGTGGCAAAATAAATGGTCTTGTGGTGATTAGATTTGTAAAGTGACTCCGCATTCTTTCTCCTTGTTGTGACAAACATAGTGTTTTTATGGTACCTCCATTGCAAGGCAAACAATTAAAATCCATTCAGATGAAGAGCAGCGCTTGGGGGCTGCAAATATTCCTTAATTCAAAGCCTATAATAACAGAATTCTCTCAGGGTTATGGGTTATAGTTTTGTAACATAGTAGTTCTTAAAATGCATTCATACATTAAATTTGGGTTCCACGTGCAGAATGTTAAATAGCTGGAAGCTGTTGTTCAGTGAGACCAAACACAATGTTTTACATAACAAGTGCCTGTGCAGGGTAAACTGCCATTTCTCACACTCTGCAATGAAGTAACGTGGGCAAGCAGCTTCAATTAACTCACAGACAAACAGGCTGCAGTAGTGCTGGTACAGTTTTGATAGTAAGTTAAAGTATTTAACTAGATCCCCAAAAATTGCAGCTACCTGAAAATGAGAACACGCGTGATTTATAGATGCATAATGTATAAGTAATCTCAGTTTAGTGATGTTCTAGTTGTGGCGATGTGCAGAGATTAAAAAAAAATAAAAATAAAAAAATACATGGGATAGCTGGCAGTGGTTTTCCAGATGACTTTGCTCTAAAATATGGCTTCTTTTTAAATCTCTTCCAGGCATATGTGGTATTTGTCTCTACATTAGGAGCACAATGGCTTGAAAGGAACTTCTCTGCCTTCCTTTCCCATATTCTAGATCTCGTGTCTCAGTCTCACCCTAAGGCTATTCAGAATCAGATGGATGCTATCGGCTGCCGCCGCTGTGTTTCATTTATCCTTCGAGCTACAGTAGGAGGCCTTCTTGGGGAAAAAGCTCAAATTACAGCTGCCAAGGAGATTTGTCAGGCCATCTGGAAACTGAAGAAAGTTGTGGGTATGGGTCTAACAAGATTATCCATTTGGGCCTCTGTTCTTCCTTTTTTTAAGTGATTGTCCAACTTCCTAATCCTGAGACTGCAGAAATAGAATATATAGTGCTGATTTATTACCATAATAATGTAGAGGGCTTTTGATGGACTGCTTTGTTTTTAGCTTGGGTTGGTTGGTTATTTATTTGTGTGTGTCTGTGTTTCTGCATGTGTGTACCCACACAAGTGTAAACGTTGTTTGTAACGCTTCCCTGGTGAGTATAATTCTAACCGATTAAAAATATAATAAAATAATAAATACATGCAGCAATAAAGTATAGATAGTACTGTAAAATAAGCTAAATTGGCAGTTAATACATGTCTAGCCAGATTCTGCATTCCTATCCAGAGCAGCTGACACAACTGATGGTTCAAAAAAGAAGCATTTGTTCCTAATAGACAAAATGAGCATCTTTTCTGGAGAAAACAGATCTCTTACATGATAAAGTCTTGTACAAAACTTCCAAAAAAAGCTGATCATCTCCCACCATCGTCCTTGTAGGGGAAAAGAAAGAGAATGCTGGGCATAACCAGTCGTCACCTGGTGTACAGCTGCATATTGTGTCCTTAAATGTCTAAACTGACATAACCAAAAGATGAACTCTCAAAAAAGTCAAAATTTTTCCCTCCCTCTTTCTTACCTGACCTCACCTTCTCACTCGCTTGTTCTTGCGCCAATTTACCCTTTCCTTCCCTTTCTTTTTTCCTACTGTGTGGTAAAATCTGGCAAGTTACATCAAAGCATGACCTCTTCAAGTCACTTTTGATGGGACTGAGAATAGCATGCTTCTTACTAGCTACTGTTCCCCATCACTTAAAGATAAGCAATTTGGTAGCTTCCATTTTATCTACGCTCCTGCCCTCACAGACATTACTACACTATCCACTTGAGTAACAGAAATGTACTTGTCTCAGTGAAGGTAAACCCTTATGAAAACAATTTGGTCAGTAATAAAAATGGTAATGATAGAAGCTCGTTTGGTAATATAAACAACTTACCATAGCAAAATCCTTTCTCTCATCCATTTGTTTCATTTTGGTAATGATTTCAATGGGGATCTTCCTGTGTTGTGTTATCAGATGCTGCAATGAGTGACAGTAACTTGGAAACAAGAATTACTACAACAGATGTAACAGCAAGTCAGCACGTGCTTGTGTGTGCACTTCAGGAGCTTGGAAGTCTCATCCATGGCTTAGGAACTACAGCAGCACCATTACTGCAAGACTCCAGTACAGGTACAAGTCAGAGTACAAAATATATTACTCTGTTCACTGTGATCTTCTCTGATTTCTTATCAGAGACTGTTAATTCTTTCAAATCTGTTGGGATCCTTTGTCTGGCATTTACTATAGCAATCTTTCTTCTGGTGTGCAGTCTCCTCACCTGGACCTCCTTAGTTCTTCTTTTCTGTTTTCTTCCACTAAATGGAAAAAGAAAAAAAAAAAAGATAATTTGGCTACCTTATATGCTGTAGGAAATCCTCAGGCATTGCCCAAAGACTTCTCTATCTTCTCCAGCTTGTACTACTATGTTAATTAAAAAAAACCTCAATATAAAATTTAACTCCATTAAGGGTTGTATTTCAAGTCTAACACTTTGTAATGTTTACAGTAAATCAGTTTGATTAAGCTGCGTATCTTCATCTACCTTTATTGTTTTCATTTAGCTGCAGTCAGAATTGGTTTTTTTTTCTGTATGGGCTCAAGTGGATATCTGTTTCCCCTGCATACATTTCTGCTCCCCTGAGAATACTTACGGATATTTTCTATGCCTGTTGGTGAATAACTGCATAATATGTTAGGTTTTCTCCATATTGTTACTTTTGATTCAGGATAACTTTTTTTGAAAAGTATTGAAGTATTTAAATTTGATAAGAAATATTTCACAATAAAAATCAATAGTACTTTTTAAAGACAAGTACAGAAACTGGATAGTGGTGAGTCCTCTGCATACATTTTTGCTTGTTTGACAATCTGCTTGCCTGTTTCTTAAGTGTGTTTATGCATTTTATTTTTCAGGAGTTCTGGAAGCAGTAATTTCTGTCATTCTTCATCCCAGCATTTCAGTTAGACTAACAGCAGCTTGGTGTTTACGCTGTATTGCAGTAGCATTGCCTTCCTACGTGTCCCTGCTGTTGGATCGTTGCATTGAACGTCTTAGTGTATTGAAATCCTCCCCAGAAGCAGTAACTGGCTACAGTTTTGCTGTTGCTGCTTTGCTGGGTGCAGTAAAACACTGTCCTTTAGGAATCCCACATGGAAAAGGGAAGGTACGGTCTGAATACTTTACTTATAGGCAGTTCTTTTGTGTTTTTGCAGTAGTATTTGCGTGTATTCTTTATGGCGCGATCACTTAAATCAGTATACTGAGGAGATATTTTCTTTCCTCAAGAAGGGGATTTTGAAGCATACCATAACTGAAATAAGCAAGTGTTTTTCTTACATGTGTCAGGATTGTGAATTTCTCAAGAAGCCTCGCTAATGACTTTATTAACCACTCCCACTGCTACCTTTTTCTAATGGAGAAGTTTGTTAGGGGAGAAGTTTAGTTGTTGTTTTGGGTCAGAGGTCAACTCTGCAGAGCTGTAAGGACTTAAATTGAACAGTCTAAGAAAAGGTTTACTTGGAGAAAACATTTCTTGAGTAGAGTTGCGTTTTTCAGAATTTTAAGCAAGATCAAACCTTCTGCAGCTCTGGCCCAGTTTCACATAGGCTTAAATTAGAAAGCTGACGTTTCAGCAATGTTAATGGTGAGAAAAGGCTAGACTGGAGTATGTACAGTTGAAATGTATCAGACTTTGCCGAAGGAAAGATCTTTCTTTTATAGAAAAATGATTAGAAGGATACATACAGATCTATTGTATGCTGTGATGTTAGAAATAAGTTTCCTGGAAGGAAACTTGTTCAACCACACATTAGGCCAAATTAATATTTTCCAGGCCTATCAGTGCATCTCCAGTGTACAGTTTAGTCAGTGCTTACACCAATAACAGCAACTGTGTATTATCTTGAAAATCTTTGATCAAGTCCAACAGATACATGCTTTCATTTTGTTTTACAGAATTTAACAGGAAGCAATTTCTTGCATTAACATAGTCTGAGATGCTTGTACCAATCTCTCAGATAGGATATACTGTGCTCTGAAGTTTTAGGAATATGCAGATGTAGAAACACAGACCAGGAAAAGAAGCTGTTTCCATCACAATGAGAATTATATCCATGAAGTTACTCACAGTTGGAAAATGATGGCGCAACACAAATATCAGCAGTACATGCTAATTCTCTGCATAATGTAGACACACATTCTCAGTTCTGAAAATACCCATTTTGGAGCCAGTGGATGTTAGAGTAGAAGTGGCACACTTTGACACAAGGATTGTGGGTTTTTTCTTGTTATCACACCAGTGTAGGATGAAAGGAGTGCTTTAGTACATTGGGAAAAATGCCCCTTGCAGTGGTTCCAGCCCACCCTTTCAGCATTGTTGAGTACTAACAGTTCCACGCCACTCCTCAACAGACATTGCTAGCTACAGTTCCCAACATTCAAAGCCTCAACTGCTGATGAAACAATTTATAAATGTAAAAAAAAAAAAAAAAAGCCTGTTTTTCTTAGCTTTATAAGCTTTGCCTTGTGATTACTGGAAGACCATGGGGAGAGAGCAAAATTAGTATCATTTGCCCAGTTACATAGGTAAGAAGGCCATTCAAATACTATACACCTAAGTCGAGCTAAAGTTTCTGTTTAACAGAGAAACATAATTCTTGACACAGATTTCTTTTAGAGGAATAGAATAGGATGAAATAGGGCCAGGAGGAGGTATGGGAGGTCACAGAAAAGTGTGGGAGAAACACTGTATTCTGTACTAAGCTGGCAGGGGGGAGAACAGAGGAGCTGACAAAAGCCCTTTTCCATTCTCTCCTAGGAACGCTGCCAGATTCCAGTCGAGCTCCTCTTCTGGGGAGCTGAAAGAGACCAGTGTTAAACAGAGCAGTTTTGAAAAGGAAATATCAAACGTAGGCAGTAGTGACCTGGGCAGAAACTGTTTTATAGTAATGCATTTTCCTTTGAGAGAGTGGTTAGAGTTGCAAGTGGAAACTATTGAAAAGAAAAAAATAATTAGTGGGTCTGTGTATATGTAGTATACTGTACTAGTGCTTATACTTAAAAAAAAAATCCTTCAAAAATAAGACATTTCTCCTAGTACATGGAGAGAAAAATTGTCAAAAATCATCAAGTGAAATCCTTTTAGGATGCTTGTTTAACAGGTAATTTAAGTATACTAAGCTGTTAGTAATTTTTAATAGTAGAACTTAACAGGGGTGCCATTTTAATTTTAGGATCAAATATTTTAAATTTATCAAGAATCTGTCAAAATAAATGTCTTCATTTGCAACCATCTGGTAGCATTATAGAATTGTGGAATATTTTCAGACTGTTAATATTTCATTAAGTTTTGGAAGTGTACAAACTTCAAGCTTTCACGAAGCAAACTTTCATGTGCAAGCTTTGATGAATTTTTATAATTTTTCAAATAAATTATGAAAGGATGCTGTCTATATTGTCCAACTAAATTATACTGTGCAAAAAGATATAGAAAGAAATTTGCTATACTGAGGCTTTTAATGATATTATTGATAATGACGCTTCTTACTTGTAATACTAAGTTACAAGCAGTTCGTTTGGGCAACCAAACATAATGCAAGATGTAGGAAATACTTACTTTGGTTTATATGAAACGTAATTGAAGCAAGCCATTTGCAGAATACTTTTTGAAGTTGTGGCCATGCTGTGGTAACTGTCCGTGGACACACTGTGTGTTCCTCCGTGCAAATTCTGGGTGGCTTGGGCTTTGGTAACAAGCACAGATTGTCACATTGCATTTAGCATGTAATAGTAGGCACATGCAATTATCATGGAGAACCTAAGATAGGATTAATTCTAACTGTACCATAGCATTCTAACTTGTTTATTTGATCATGCCATTCATTAGAAACTGTCAGAGATAATGATAGACCATATTGTAAAACAGGGATAAAAAGATCGTTAATCCTTTCATCACTTCTTCTGAGCTCTAATTTGTAGGTCTCATGCTATCCTTTTTCTACATAGTGGCATAAACAGAATATCAGAACCCTTTTGTCCTTGCCACACATATTCCTGTGAGAATCATCAGCTCTTATTTTACTGCTGATAAAAGAAGGGAGCTTACCTAGTACCCCACAGGAACTGTTGAAGCTGTCCCAGGCTAGTATTGAACTTGATCATTGCAACTTCATGAGCCTGAGTTTCTTGCTGTGGCGTGAGACGATGGCATTCTATTCGGGGACACTGAAACGGCAAACGATATTGAAAAATCATTTGTTAGTTACTAAGATGCTGATGCTCTTTTTTTTTTTTTTTTTTTCTTTAACTTTGAAGGTAATCATGACAGTAGCAGAAGATTTGTTGTGTTCTGCTTCTCAGAACAGTCGCATTTCACTGCAGCGAACACAGGCTGGATGGCTCTTGATAGCGGCCCTCATGACATTAGGTAGTAGCTTTCTACAATTTTTCTTAAACCAAAACAAGCTGTTCTGTATTCTTTCTCTGACTTTAGTTCTTTTGATGTTTCATTTTATTTAGCACTGCAAAATAGTTCTTAAAAAACAACGTCAATCAGAACGTTTAGAAAAATTTTCTAAAGTAAAAACCTCATTTCTTCCAAGTTTGCTATTAGTTCACTGGGAGCAATGTCTGAAAAAAGCAATGACGGGGTGGGACCGCTATTAATTAAATGTAGAAGATAAATTTCAAAGTAAATCTAACTAAATGTCTTTGTGGTCATTAAGAATTACACTGATATTTTTTTAAGATCTACCCCAGAACAAAATGAGCTAATCATTTGTATTTCCCTCTTGTCAGGCATTTGAAATTTTACAGAATTTTCTGACGTTTATTAGTGGTCAGATTATTGTTTGTGATCACTAAATTACTCATGAAGAATGTATTTTATCTGTTTTGTTCATATTTTTAAGGCACTTTGCATGTTGTCAGCTATTACTTCTGCCCAAAAGCTCCCAGATTTTTCTTAGATTGTGCATTAACTCATAACAAATGTTTGCTTTTCTGAACATCACTATTGCTTATTACATCTCTTTTATGCTTGTGATCCACCAAGACAGTAAGCATTTGAGAAATTATGTATGAGACGTCTGGGAAAGTAGCATAATGTTTTATTCACAGTTGTAATGATTTTGTGAACATAGGTAAAAGAACCAAAGAAAAAAAATAACTTTATTAGTCCTTACATTGGTGTGACAACTGTCAATGCTTACAGGTCCTGCAGTTGTCCAACACCACCTGCCACGAATGCTGTTACTGTGGAAGTGCATCTTTCCATCATCTCCTAAAGACTTAGAAACAGAGAAAACACGAGGAGATTCATTTACCTGGCAAGTAACGCTGGAAGGTCGTGCTGGTGCTCTCTGTGGTAAGTGGGATTTACTGTGTCTTCCTCTGCGTATTTATAGTTTCGCTGTTTGTTTTCCCTTCTGAAAGAACAACGATATTTCATATCGTTTGTTTTTTTTTTTCACTGAATGGTAAAGGATGTGTTCACTCCCCGACATACATGTTTGTGTGTATATATATATATATTTACCTGTATATCTGTATACATGGTGTTTCATTTTTGTAAAAAACAAACAAAAAACCCAAGAGGGTTTTTCCTCTTCTTCTAATCAGTTGATTTCCAAATAGTAAATGATATCACGAGGGTTGCTTCTCTTAGTTTGAGGAAAAGGAGGCTACAATCACTCCCTACAACTACTTGAAAGGACATTGTAGAGAGGTTGGTGCTGGTCTCTTCTCACAGGTAATTAGTGATAGAACAAGAGGGAATGGGTTCAAGCTGCAGCAGGGTAGGTTTAGACTGGACATTAGGAAAAAATTCTTCATAGAAGGAGTGGTCAGACAGTGGAATAGGCTGCCCAGGGAGGTGGTGGAGTCACCATCCCTGAATGTGTTTGAGACTCGTTTAGTTGCGGTGTTAGGGGATGTGGTGTAGGGGGGAACTTTGCAGAGTGGGGTTGATGGTTGGACTCGATGATCCCAAGAGTCTTTTCCAACCTAAATGATTCTATGATTCTATGATTCTTCTCTTATTTAACATACATATCACAGTGACAAATGAGGACCCAAACCAGGATATGTTCTGTTGTTTATACAGTCTGTTATATTTGGTAAATAGCAGTTCTGTTTCCTAATAGCTGACTTACTGTAAGCAAAATAGAATTGGTGAGTCAGTCATGCACATTTGTGAGGGTGAGAAGACTCAGGTAAATATTACAAGAAGGAAGTTGCAATTCTCAGCCAGTAAAGAGTACTGTGTGTTTGGCTGCTGTGTGGTAGGTTGCAATTTTTCCTTATGAAATATTGTGAATTTGGGTTTAACAAGAGAAGACTCCGGTGATCTTCAAATACTTGAATGTGTTTCAGTCATGTGTTCCAGAGTACTAAAGGGTCCTTTGCATTGCAGAAATGTGAACCCTAGTAAAGCGATCATCCCTCTCTCTCACTATTAAAATCTATCAGAAAGTGTGTAATTCAATAATAACTTCATTTGAGAAGTACTTAAGCAATTAACTTTTAAATATTTTCTTTTGCTTTTGAAAATAGCATATTCTCTAGGTGCTTTTTGAACTATTAACTCAATAGAGACACCAAAAGAGCGCATCTGTAAATATGACTTTTTTTCCATTTGAGATTTCTGTCAGTTTCTTAAATTATTGGTCGAAGTACTTTAAAATTTTTTTACATGCTTTCCTCTACTTTTAAATTATTAGTGAGGTAATAATGTGATTATTTTTCTTCTAGACATCTCACACTTAGTAAGTTGAAATCCAATTCCTTTTCTAGCTATCAAAAGCTTTGTTTCACACTGTGCTGGTCTTCTTACGGATGAAGTTGTTCAGAGACTTCTTCCTCCTCTCCCAAGTGCGGTTGATTTATTGACACAGTAAGTGTGTGTATCAAACTGTTAAATGAGATTCTGGTTTTGAAAAGCTAGAGAGTAATCTTCTTGTATTTTATTAAGTTCACTTTCTAAAGAACTTCCTTTTCCAAGTCCAAAAATTAGTGTATAAAATTCAGCTGTAGAACTGAAGACTTTAGCTGACATAATGTGTCATGCGCTTTACAGTTTCAGGTAAAAAAAGCATGCTTTTGTTCACTTAGTGGTTTTATTCTGCTTTTTAAATCAAACATACACATTCATGTTTAAGCGTTATGATCTTTTATAAAGTGAAAAACAAAGTTCAAGAATATGCTTGGACAAAATGTTTTTAATACTTAGATTCAGAGCTAAGCTGGAAAGGGTTTTATAATTTTTATATTTTTGCCATGAGAACATGTAGTGATTTAATGTATTTGGGCTCTGAACTCAAATTTACAGAGATATATCCACACAAAAGTTAAGTATAATAAATATAGGTACAATCAAAAGGCAATAGAGAAAGCCTTATTTATTTCTCTAGCATTAAATAAAAATAATGACTGGGAATGGAGTACAGGAGATTCTGTCAGAGCATGCAAAATAAATTGTTTTGCTTCTACTATTGGTAATGCAAATCAGAACTGTAGTTACAATATGTATACATTTTAAAAGTATTCAGTAGAGCAGTACAAATGTAACTGGAGCGTTGCATAATGCTTGAAGTCTTTAACATCTTTGATGTCCTTTTTATATTTTAAGGCTTTCTTCAATATATAAATCATATGGAAATTCTTTAAAAACACCGTCAATAGTTTACAGACATAAGCTTTATGAATTACTAGCAGTATTGCCTCCAAAGACCTATGAAGGTACGTATTTCCTTAAAAGATATATCTGTTAAAAATACCGTGGGCTCATTTTTAAGTTTTTGTTCAACATATATATTCAGCTAGCGAGGATTTGTTCCACCTTTTCTAATAAACAAATTTTATTCCCTCTGTTTAGATTTGACTTCACTACAGTTTTGAAAAGGTAGTGTTCAATTACAAATACAGACTTTTTTCCTATTTTTAGTTGAAACTTGAAGGTAGACAACCATGCAATTTTAAACTGCTTCAGGAATTGACTTTCTTTGACGCCTGTTTTACTTTCCATTGAATCCTAATTCCAAAAGGTGTAATCTTAGCATAAACCAATTTAATACAATTTAAACAAATTTAAATGAATTTGAAAGAATTTGATTGCTTCAAGTAGACTTATATATTACAGATATATTCATCTGATTCTGTGCAGATTGTGGATAAAAAATTTGTATTTAAAAAAAATTTCAAAAAAATCTGGGGATAGTCTCCCTTTTCTGTAGCAGAACATATAACTAGCAGTATTTAAAACCTAATCCTGTAATCCAATAACTATGCAGTCTAGTTAGACAGGTCTAACAGTTCAACTAAAACATTAAATCTTTGTTGTCTTTAAATTGTCAGGTGAATATAGTTTGCCATAGAGTACTGTATGGACTGAAATAAGGAAGCAGAGTGTTTCACCGCTGTAAAGAGAAGTACAGGGTATTGCATCAGGACAGAGAGAATACGGGGCAGCCAGACACTGAATTGACTGTGCCCTCTGTATCAGAGAGGGAATATTTACTCAAATAATCTGCTCCATCTAGTGGTAACTGCGAAGGGGATCTTCATAAGGACAGATCCCTGACCTTTGCCTTAAAGCTGTTGTCGTATTAGAAGTCTGTATGTAACATCTGAAGCATAGTGTATAATATTCATTTGTGACTTGGACTTAAAAGACTGAAAATGACACCTCCACCCCTTGCAGCAAGTTATTTCTTTGGTTCTTTTATTACAGGGGCAATGTTTTATAGAATACGAATATTTGGGTGTGGGTGGTTTTGGTGCTTTCTTGATTTGTTGGGAATTTTTGCATATGGTCTAACTTTATTGAAAAATAGATAGTATTTTACAGTGTGATCTGTAAAGTCTGAATCTTGTGAGAGAGCATCCTAGCTGAGGATGCTGCAATGTAGAACCAATAAATAAAGAAAAAGCTTAAAAGGTTTGTAAGTGGTGATCCTGCTGAAAGCTTTGTAAATAGCCTCATAATCAAAACAGTAGTTTGACGGATGTAGTCTCAGACTTGTTCTCCTGTTTGTAATGCAGCAGTGTGAGGGTGGGGAAAGAATGGGAATGCATATATTGACAGAGCTTATTTTCAAGGTCTGTTATGCGTTTTAACATGTAAGTATGCAACATTTAGAAATGCAAAAAAGAGTTTTTAAGGTAAAGCTTGAAACAAGTACCTTTCTTTCCATATTATTTCCAGTAAGACAGCTTCATGCAGAAACTGTATGTCTTTGCAAATACTAGAATTTTTTAAAATAAATTATTAGGGAAAACAATATGATTATGGAACCCAGGGTGCTTTTTTTGGTGTCTGATTTTAGTCATTATCACTAAGAAGACTAGTAGGTGTACTCTTGTGTTGCACAGCCTGGCACCCAGTTCATGGTTTTATTTATTTTCATTTTCTTCGATCTGGGTAGTTAGCTAGAGGCTAGAAACGTGCAAGGTGTTTCTTTCTGAGAAAATTGGTGATGGAGTGATATACTAGGAGTTGTAACTCAAGCTTTTAATATCTGCAAATAATGTGCAAAGCTTTTTTTCTTTATCAGAAGAGGAACAAAACAAAATACCCAGCAAAATAAACAGTTGAAAACAGATTGTGTATTCATAGTTCCAAGCCTCTTTCTTGACTCAAACCTTTAGATTTCTGAGGGCTGAGGTACTAGAACTTGTTTGGGCTCTGCTTGGGCCTTTCCTGCTCTCTTTCTGCCTCTCCGATGTTTCTCTTCGTGCTTTCTGTCATCAGTAAAAAATCAGTGTCTGCTCAAACAGCAGAATTACAAAGGCTGCTGTGAGTAGTGGGTGGCTTTTTGCATTATTTCAGCAGACAAATATGACAAGAATGTATTAGGTTAACTTGAACATCAGTGAAAAACATTTAACATGTTCTAGTTGCTGTCTTCCATCATTTGTGAATGGTTAAGGCTTAGCAATTTAGCCTATACAACATACAAACTTGTTAAGCTGGGAAAAGCAAGTTCTGTTTCTAAGATGATGATTTATATTCTTGATCATTTTCACGTGTCATTAGCTTTGGATGCTGGTGTGCTCATGTTTTTGAGGCTAAAACATCTATTTCTTGTGAGCTAATATAAACAGTTGTATTATTATAATGTCCAAATTGATAATTTCACACAAATCATTTGAGTAGTTTGAATTTTGATTATTAGATTTTTTGATGTTTTCTGTGGTCTGAAATTAATGTGTTTTGTCAGAGAACTCATTAGGGTTCTTTTCATTCTTCAGCTTTTTGTGCTTGTTATGTTCCACTGTCTAAACCATAAAATTGAATACAAGCATTCACTTCTCTTAATAGGACCAGATGAATAGCTAGATGCTGGAACAGCATTCTGCCTCAAAATTTTGAATTGCTTTACATTGTGATAACATTATTTGGCATGTTGAGGATGGCCAAGTGTCTGGGACTAAAATAAGTGTTACCTTGGTTAAAAATTGCTGAGTATCTCCATTAAATTTTATTTGAAAAGCTGTTTTCATAGAAAGGGGATTTTTCACTATTTTTTTTTGCGATCTATAATAATTAATGAAAGAGCAGTTTCTAGTTGTTGTTAATTATTGTGTTGTTGTTAAAAGGCTCTATTTCTGTCCCTTTCACACACTATCAGTGCATCTTGGAATATATTTGATCATGCTAACTTTTTGCATTTTGATTCGTCTTAAGCATTTTGGGAAAAAACGACACGCTTGCTAATTAGTCAGGGAGGCCAGCAAAGCAACAGGGGCCTGCAGGGGAGAGAGGCTGAGGGGTTTGTGGGCAGAGGGGAGGAAGCCGGCTGTCTCAGGATGGATTCGAGATTCAGGAAGGGTGAAACAGCTGGTTGCAGCTACCAGCTCCAGCTATACAAATGGTTCCGCTTCTGCTCCTGAGCTGCCAATAATGGTGCTGTCCCACTTTCGGGAGCTTCTGTGTGTTGAAAAATTACAATCAACTTTAGTGCAAATGGGTAACTGTGTGATCGTCTAACAACAAAAGTGAATGCGACGAAGTGGATATGTAGAGTTCATCGCCCCTTAGTGCTGATATTTCTCAATTCGTGAGGACTTGACTTTGCAATCTTAGTGCTCTGGAGGTAAATTCTTATATAATATTTGCATAAAGACTGTATACATTCTTTAAGATCAGTTCTGCAGTGTTTTTTCAACACAACTTACTTACAGGGTAAGCCAGACCTTTCTCACCACGTGTGGTTCAGCATGGGAAATGTTCTTTCACTGCAGGGACTATTTTAATAACCTAAAATAGTCTGACTCGGAATGCCTAATGTTTATGTATAACGTACAGTCTTCTCTGAAATATTATGTACAAAAATCTGTGAAAGTTTTAACTACCAGTGTAAATTATCATAATGTAACTTACAGTAAATTCTTCATGCTTTAGTTTGAGTGCAAACTCCTGAAATAGGGGAGTACGTTCTGCAGCTTTTGGTTATTTGTCAAACTTATGGATGGTTTAAATTACATCTGCTTGCCAACTCCAAGTGTTCCTGTGTGGTTATGTAATACATTCCACAGCATGGATTTTCAGAAAATATGTCTGTGCTTGTAACTGCTTTTTTCCTCTACTTTAAATGTAAGAAACTTACTGGATTAGCAGTTGTATGGCATTATGCCTTCTGTAAAGGTGAAGGCTTCTGGGTTTCATCTTCTGGATTGCTGCATGTGCTTAGTTTGCTTATCTTCTGTGCTCTGTCCTTTCCCCTGTAGTCAGTGTGTTCTCCAATTAACTATTTGAAGACTTAAGAAAAATTTTAGATGGATGTTGCTATTTCGGCATATATTCAGTATGTATTTCAGTACTTGCTTGTGGCAAGTAATTAACCGAAAATTTTGAACATTTTTTTCCTTTCATTTAAAGGAAGCTTCTGTGCTATTCTAAAGGAGTTAGTGACTGACTTGACTGTCCCAGATAGCCAGATTGATGCTTCTACATTCTTGCTTCCACCCCTTTGTCATGAGAATGATCTCCTTTTACTTGGTCCCTTACTGCAGGAGACTGATCACCGATTTATCGAAGAGCAGGTACATTTTGATCTAGTATAATGGTGGTGTTATATTTTTATACAGTTCCAGTTATTTGGGTCAGTGCTGGTTTTGACTTGGTTAAAAATATGGCTATCACTTGTTTCCCTTCTTACAGCTCCTTTTAGGTAACAGCATAGCTGGCGGCAGCCTGGAGTATGACCCTTACTCAATTTATGAGAAAGTTGCAAAAGGTGATTCGGTACCTAAACCACTACCTCCTGTATTATCTGTTATCAGTGCAGCAACTCGTCTTTTTGGAGTTATATTTTCCCATGTAGCAGAATCTCACAGGTAAAGTAGTAACTAACTGTTGGGGAATTTGGGAGGTGCTAAGAGATGGTCCCAGTGTTTGAGATTGAATACAAAAGAAAACAATTCTGAAAAAATAATGAATTGTATAGGTGGATTCTGTAAACCATCTGAATAATATAATTTGGACTAACAAATTATTAGACTTTGTGTTTAAAGTTACTCACAACAAAAAGGCACATCCAGTAAGAGGTTACTGTCATTATAATAAATTCTGTTGACCAAGAAAAATAATGTTTTGTTTTGATAGCCTGATCAAAATAGAATTTATTTTAAGAGATACTACACAATTATTATAGTGCTTAATACATAATCACCAAATGCCTTAGAATCAAAGAGGGACAAAAGGAGTAGGAAGCTATAGTAAAATTTAACCCTTATCCTGCCTCATTCTTTATAAAAAGTGGATGGGAAGAAACAAGTGTGTATCTGGAGCTGGCAGAAGTCATTGCTGGGCCGCTCTCCATCATCTTTGAAAAGTCCTGGAGAACAGGCGAGGTGCCTGGGGACTGGAGGAAAGCCAATGTCACTCCAGTCTTCAAGAAAGGCAAGAAGGAGGAGCCGGGGAACTACAGGCCGGTCAGCCTCACCTCCATCCCTGGAAAGATGATGGAACAGCTCGTTCTGGGTGTCATCTCAAGGCACGTGGAGGAAAGGAAAGCTATCAGAAGTACTCAGCATGGATTCACCAAGGGGAAATCATGTCTGACTAATCTGATAGCCTTCTACGATGGCATGACTAGATGGATAGATGAGGGGAGGGTGGTAGATGTGGTCTACCTTGACTTAAGCAAGGCGTTTGACACGGTCTCCCACAGCATCCTCATAGGGAAGCTTAGGAAGTGTGGGTTAGATGAATGGACAGTGGGGTGGATAGAAAACTGGTTGAAAGATAGAGCTCAGAGGGTTGTGATTAGGGGCACAGAGTCTAGTTGGAGACCAGTGAGGAGTGGTGTTCCCCAGGGGTCAGTACTGGGTCCAGTCCTGTTCAATATATTCATCAATGACCTGGATGAGGGGATAGAGTGCACCCTCAGCAAGTTTGCTGATGACACCAAGCTGGGTGGGGTGGCTGACACACTGGAAGGCTGTGCTGCCATACAGAGAGACCTGGACAGGTTGGAGATCTGGGCAGAGAGAAACCTTATGAAGTTCAACAAGGGCAAGTGTAGGGTGCTGCACCTGGGGAGGAACAACCCCATGCACCAGTACAGGTTGGGTGCTGACCTGCTGGAGAGCAGCTCTGTGGAGAGACCTGGGAGTCCTGGTGGACAACAGGATGACCATGAGTCAGCAATGTGCCCTTGTGGCCAAGAAGGCCAATGGCATCCTGGGGTGCATCAAGAAGAGCGTGGCCAGCAGGTCAAGGGAGGTCATCCTCCCCCTCTACTCTGCCTTGGTGAGGCCGCACCTGGAGTACTGTGTCCAGTTCTGGGCTCCCCGGTTCAAGAGGGACAGGGAACTGCTGGAAAGGGTGCAGCAGAGGGCTACAAAGATGATTGGGGGACTGGAACACCTCTCTTATGAGGAAAGGCTGAGGGATTTGGGTCTCTTCAGTCTGGAAAAAAGACATCTGAGGGGTGACCTTATCAACACTTATAAATACTTAAAGGATGGGTGTCAGGAGGATGCCAGGCTCTTTTCAGTGGTGCCCGGGGACAGGACAAGAGGCAATGGGCACAAACTTGAGCATAGGAAGTTCCACCTAAACATGAGGAGGAACTTCTTTACTTTGAGGGTGGCAGAGCACTGGAACAGGCTGCCCAGAGAGGTGGTAGAGTCTCCAACTCTGGAGACATTCAAAACCCACCTGGACGTGTTCCTGTGTAACCTGCTCTAGGTGACCCTGCTCTGGCAGGAGGGTTGGACTAGATGATCTCCAGAGGTCCCTTCCAACCCTATGATTCTATGATTCTATGATCTTAACACAGTTCTGTAAAGGTACAAGAATGCTTGAAAGGGATCACAGACTTACCTTGATTTTGTCTGAGGGTATGTACCTTCCTACTGCAGACATAGCATTTTGGTTTGTTTCATATTTATAAGCACACCGATTGCTGAAGCACAAAATTCTTCAAGATTTTTGCATGCTGTTGCTTATTCTGTGTGCTACTGGGTATTTTCTTGAATGCAGCATTAGAGCAAATCTATAATTTTTTAGTTTTATATTTTCAAAGCCGCCTGTAGTTAGACTTCAGATCATGGTCATGACAGGTGGTAATGTTTTTTTTTTAATTTCTGGTAAGGGATGAGTGCTTAGCATGCAAGCCTCAAGTCTTCATGTCTTCACTGTTTAGAATACTCAAGATTTAGTGTAATCCCGAGGCAGCTGTTTGTATGTAAGCATTCCTGCCAATAAAATTGCCGCATACTTTATGATATGTTCTTCTGACTTGCATTTCCTTCCGTATTCTGTCTTCACTAACTGTTTATTTTGGGTTTTTGTGGGTTTTTTTTATATTTGTCTGGGCTTTTTGCCCCTGCTTTCACCAGGTTGCTGGTTGGTTTTCTTCACCTGTTTCTCAAGACCTGAACTGGTTGCTGCACATAACTGCATTTTCCTTTTCTTTTTCTTTTCTCTCCTCCTTTCTTGATTGTAAGCCAAAACACGTACACAGTTTCTTTCAATAACATCTGTCTAGTGCAATGTAGATATGACTGATTATCTGTGAATACATATGTTATAAGGAAACAAAGGCAAAAAGTTTGTGTTTGTAGAGTGATTACCTATTCAAATATGGAATAGAAAAAAATCTTTGTAGTAGACAGATGCCAGTTGAAGGAAAATGCTCAAGAGTTAGAGATTTGTTCCACCTCTGTTTCTATAATATATATGCTTTGTTATGTGTTTTAAAATAAAATAAAAAAGCTTGACTTGTTTCCTTAAGTTTTTAATTCTGTGGTTTCTTTTCTGTTTTTGTTTAAGGCTCCAGGTGTTAGAACAGTTGTTGAATTCCATAAAGCAAACAAAAGGATCACGGCAACAAATAGTACAACTTAATGTTGTGTCAGCCTTTTCTACTTCCTTAAAGGTAAATCTCCTCTCTCCTTTTTTTCTCTCCCTCTCTGGTACTAAAACACGGCATCTGTTGGTTCAAATGTGTCTACATGGAAGTTCTTATTTTGATTAGCAGTCAAGGTAAAGATCAGTCCTGCTTTCTGTGATGATATATTTTTTTATGATGTCACACTCTTCTTAAGTGCTGAAGGGTCACAGTTTAATTTTTCCCTTTTTTTAAATGTTAAGGGTTGGGGAAACCCATTCTAGTACTTTGTCGTATCCTATCATCCATACTGGTGTCATTCAAATAGGAGAGAGATGGAAAAACTCTGTTTGTATCATTTCTGTCTATCACTGTCTCTTTCATATTTCTTACTGTAAAAAAAAAAAAAAGTAATGATTGGTAAAATAATCTCATAATTATCCTCCATTTGTTGCTTTTCCCTGATGCTTTATTTGTGTTTTCCTCTGTTCGTGTGCAGTTTTCCTTCTTCCCTTCTTAGGCTTTCTTCAAACTAAGGCAAAATGTTTTCAGAATAGGCAAGACCTTTCATTGTACAAAATTTGTATTTAATATGCAATCCAGATAACTGCTGTACCTTTTGCTCATGCTCTTTTTGCAGACTGGGATTTTTCTTTGTGTCATTATTCTGTGTTCACTGGTTTTCTTCTTGATATTGTTTCCTGAATTTTATGCTAGTGTGTTGGTTTATTTTGTCCTACTGCAATCACAGAATCACAGAATGGTAGGGGTCGGAAGGGACCTCTGGAGATTATCCAGTCCAACCCCCGTGCCAGAGCAGGGTCACCTAGAGCAGGTTGCACAGGAAATCTATCCAGTATTTCTTAAAATCAGAATGTTGATATTATTATGTTGTGCTATGATGCACACTACCTCGAGTTGGACTTCTAACTCGCAAAACAGCAAATAAAAATAGAGGAATTCCTCAATTAAAAGGGTAAGAAAATCAGATTCCTTCTGCAGGTCTTGTAATTTTTGCATGACTGACAGAAAAACACATTCTGATTACTATACCGTCTTGCTGATTAATATACTTGATATCTATTTTTAGCACTTGGCCAACTGCAAGGGAAGTTTAGGTCCAGAAGAAGTTAGAAGGTCTGCCCTGACATTGGTAATGGGTGCCTTGGAAAGCAATAATCCACTCCTAAGATGTGCTGCTGCCGAGTGTTTGGCCAGATTGGCGCAGGTGGTTTCTGACAGTGCCTTCACTGCTGGGTTAGCACAAGTCAGTTTTGACAAGTAAGTTTAAAAAAAAAAAAAAAGGTCTGGTAAGTTACCGGTTGAGTTTATAAAAATGTTTGAGAAATCTACCTAGCCCCTATTATGATGATAATTTTTAAAAGCTGGTGTTCTCCATGAATTTGATGTCACTTCAGAAATAAATGTGAAAAAGCACTGCCTGACTTCTGTGCGTATTTCTTAGTTATGCTGATCTTTAAGAAGATTGCTGAAGTAAGCATGTAGATTTTCAAATAAATGAAATTGGCCACTGTCCTAGCAGCATCATTTAATTATATTTAAAATATTTTTGCTACTTCCTTCAGATAAGAGATGATAAATGAATTTTGGAAATATAACAATGTCTAATAAAATATTTTGCTGATTATATGCGAGAAATTCTATTCGTAGATGTGCTTATTGCATAGTATCAGTCTTGGTGATTACACTAACAGCTTTCTCTCCTTATAATTAATAGGCTAAAATCTGCTAGGGACGTGGTATCAAGAACAGGTCATTCTTTGGCTCTGGGATGTCTGTATAGGTACCTAGGAGGAATAGGTTCTACTCAGCACCTGAACGCGTGTGTTGGAATCCTTTATACTTTATCTCAGGACAGCACTTCTCCTGATGTACAGGTACTTGTCACTTACCTAAAAATGTTATGTTAGAAATGAACTGGTTTATATTCTGGAGTATAAGTTTTTTCTTGTAAGAATAATGCTTCACAACCTCTTAGGCATACCTCACAGGTGATGGCAGGAGCACAAAGGCAATAAAAACTATCGACCCTGCTCGAAATCCACCTCACAGGAAAGACCTATGATGAGATATGGGAGGTTCTTATTTAATGATTGGTGGGACAGATAAGGCTAAGATATGCTGGCTTCAAAAATAGTGTCTGATGTGTTAGGAATTACTTTCACATTCACCTGGATCTTGACCTTGACTAGGTTTTTTTGTTCATGTCAGTTTTTGTCTCTGCCACGATGTTTACCTCACAGCATTTTCTTGTTGAAGGGTTATGTAGCAAATACCAGGGACTTGCAGCCTGAATGCTGTAGAACTTGGTCAGTGTACTTCCTTGAATAAAATAAGATGTTTTGAAGACTAATTCAAATTATTTCTCTGTGGCTAAAACTATTATTGATCAGAATAGCTTGAAGAGACATTGAGTGTATTCTATGTAATTGTC
The DNA here is from genome assembly GCF_964199755.1 of Larus michahellis. Classification (NCBI taxonomy): domain Eukaryota; kingdom Metazoa; phylum Chordata; class Aves; order Charadriiformes; family Laridae; genus Larus; species Larus michahellis. Next base: position 61,246,414 of record NC_133899.1, on the reverse strand, counting down.
TAAAACTTAGGTAAAGATGTTTTTTAAGCTGTATCTACAATATTTTTACACAGACAACTGTATGTTAACATGAAACAGATGTGGCTATTGGTGCAAAGTAATTGAGACTAAAACAATATGTTGTTTCAGCAACTCTGTTGTAGTATTTTTTTTACATTTCTCTTGTTCTTGCACATGGAACTGCAAGAAATGTTACAAAGAGTAGAATTTGAGGAATCGTAATTACTATTAGATTAATTTCCTATTAGATTAATTTTTTTAATTAACAATGGCAATTTTAAAATGGTTCTTTCATTGCAGCCCATACAGTTCCTTGTAAAATATTCAAAATGGCTTATTAAGCATCAGGTTCTTAAAGTTTCCTTCTATAACCTCTCTGTTTGTCCCTTTGAAACCTAAAAGTGCAGCTTTTGTTACACTTAATTACTGAATTTCACTTGAGCAATCAAATTTTAAAAAGATCTTGTGTTTATTCTATCATACAGACGTGACACGATGGCTTCTCTTATTTTACAGGCATGGGCGCTGCACTCTCTGTCGCTGATAGTAGATTTAGCTGGCCCCTTGTATCATGTGCATGTGGAACCTACCTTATCTCTTGTTCTCATGTTGTTGTTGACTGTGCCTCCTGCTTATGCTGAAGTTCACCAAAGCCTTGGTCGCTGTTTAAATGCGCTTATTACCACGCTGGGCCCTGAGTTGCAAGGTATGCAATAGACAATAGCGTCAGCTTTCTTTGGTTTAGCAACAAAATTGCTAAGCGTTGTTTGAATGTGTAATTCAAATTTTATCAGCAAATAGCGTGCATGCTAAGTTGGGTTTTTTTCCTCATTGTAAGACAGTATTTCACAGGCCATGAGTTTATGCAATCAAGATGTCATGACTGCTAGTTTCCCAAAACTAGTGTCTCTTTTTGACATCTTTTCCTTAGTTTGGACTGGTTCTCCAAGCCTTGCCTTAGGCTGAAAGTTCTTACATTTAGTGTGAAAACAGAATATATTCCGATTTCAAGAGTTAGGAGCCAGTCTACATCTTAGTTATGATGCAGACATTTAAAATTTGCATCTAAATCAACTTTTAGATACCTGGACACTGAAATTTCCGCAAAGCAATGTGACTGTTACTTGCTGATATCAGAGTATAGCACAGATATAAAAAGTATTCTTCCAGAGGATGGGAGTTACGGGTGGCTTGGGAAGAAGAGAGGTTATGTTTTGAGGGGGGAAAAAAAAAAGTTGATGTTTTAAAAACAAAAACCTTTTTTCTTCTGAATATAGGCAGCAGTATGACAGTTTCAGCCTTAAGAACTTCCTGTCTCCTGGGCTGTGCAGTGATGCAGGATAATCCTGACTGCCTTGTTCAGGCTCAAGCCATCTCTTGCCTTCAGCAGCTTCACATGTTTGCTCCTCGACATGTCAACTTGTCCAGCCTTGTAAGCTGCCTGTGTGTGAGTATATGTTTACTAGTCTGCATCTTTGTATTTTAAAACATTTAGTTCAGAAACACTTAAAAAATGCAAATGCGTCTTTAACATGAGGACCTGATCATTATGTAGGGGTGAAGTGTTTCATATCCTCCTACAGGCAAGCATTCTCTCTATTTTTTCATTTTTTTCCCTCAGTTTATGCTTCCCCTTTACAAGAAGAGCACATTTCGTAGAAATCTTGGCCTTCTGACCTCTTTGCAAGTGCATTCTGCTGCGCTTATTAAGGCCAGTTGTCTGGCAGGATGTACCATCCATTACAAGTTTGTGCTGGATTTTTACCAGCTATTTTATGTTGGCCAGTATTTTAACTCTGCTGCTTTTATGTTTTAGGTGAAGGATTGATTAAAAAACAATTGCGTGTACTAATTACAGTTTTGTTTGGGTTTTGTGGTTTTTTTTATGATGGTGAAAAAAATGTAGATTTCTCTATTTTGTAATTTCTGTAGCATTAATGCTTCAGTGTACTGACTTCTTGGCAGTCAGTATAAAAATTTCTGACAGTTACATAAGTAACAGTCAAACTAGGTCTTTGGAAAAAATAAACAAAACTCTTTTTCAGCCGTATTTGACAAAGAGGTTTGGGGGGGGTTGTTTTTTCCCCTAAAGTCTCTCTATCTTTGAATAGCTGCTGTTCCCAAGCACTTAGTTCTATGAAGCAAGCAAAATTTTTTGGTAGTTACTAGTCTTGGTGGGTTTTCAGGGGCTAGCGAGGTGTTTTCTTTTGGTTGTTTGGGTGTTTTTTTGGTTGGTTATTTTACATAAGACCCTCTAGTCTCCCTGTAAATCAGAGGGGAAAAAAAAAAAACAAACCACCACAAAACCCAGACAATAAAGTACGGTGGGATTTTTTTAATCTCCCTTGTCTATCTTAACGCAGTTCTTATTCACATCTTCCCCTGGATTGCACTTGTATATCAATAGTAACCATATATTGATTTTTGTATAAAGTTTAGATTCCTTCCATTTATCTCTATTCGGTTTGACTAAAAACATGATTGTAGGGAAAATGGAAGGAGAAGCTCTTTCAGCCCCACATTACGTTAGGCATGGATGTACTAGCTGCAAAAGAACTGGAATTCATCCGAAGTGTTCGTTCTTTTAACATGTATCAGCTATGATTTTTTTTCTTCTCCGGGTAAAACACAGTTTTTCTTACCTTGATAAAATCACAGCAAATCATATGAGACGCTCTCTTGCACAGAGGATGTATTAAGATTTGGGATCATATGTTTAGTTCATGTACAGTCTGCCTCCATGATCTCTCTAATAGCAAGTACCTACTAATAAAGAGGATGTCGTGATAAAGTTGTCCTGTGCATACTATTGATTTTTATGTTTTTACAAATTGTCTCAAAGTACTTCATACAGTACTTCATGAACTTTATAACAATAATTTACTCAATTAAGAAGCATGTTTGATGGCTCAAGTGTGTGTGTCCGTGCACACGTGCATGTTCACCTCTACCCCAGAAACGATTGTGAGCTTCACGGGGGAGGAGTCCACCAAAGTCAGTGGCCTTACATGGATGAACTTTTCTCATTCTCATGAACTTGTTACAGAACTAGGACCAAAGTTGCTGATACTGACAATTCAGTAGACATCAATACGTCTCTCAGGAGTGTCATAAGCAAAGAAGGTTTGAGTGTGTGCTTTGCAGGTCTGTGAGAAGATCATTGCACAAGCAGACACTTGTAAAACTCACCATCCATCCGTGTGGTTTCTGCCCACTAAATCACTGTCTCACTAGGGAAGCAGAATAAACCATTGGACTGGAGCAGAATCTGCTCTTGACTGTTCTTGGCTTGCAAAGTGACCCTCAGCAAGTCATTCACCGTGAGTTTAAATTTCTGCAAGTGGAAAACAAGGTGTGACTGTCCTCCTTTGCAATGCATTTTGAAGTCTTAAGGGGAAGTAGAGTATAAAAGCTGGGCACTAGATACTGTGGATATTCACCACTACGTTCTTTATTTAAGGCAGAAAAACAGGAGAGGCAAAGAATCTGTAGTCAGATAAATGATCTTTTCCACTTCTGTCCGTAGAAACATGAATTCTTACTCATAAAATCTTGAAAGCAAATGCAAAGAAATTTTATTTTATTTTATTTTATTTTATTTTATTTTATTTTATTTTATTTTATTTTATTTTATTTTATTTTATTTTATTTTATTTTATTTTATTTTATTTTATTTTATTTTATTTTATTTTATTTTATTTTATTTTATTTTATTTTATTTTATTTTATTTTATTTTATTTTATTTTATTTTATTTTTTGTAACATTTGAACCAACTCCCCCATCCACCCTTCTCCCTCAAAGTTTCTGGAAAATTTCAGTGTCTTCAAACTGCCTTTTTAAAAATCTGCAATAGACATTTTTTTTCTTTTATTTCCTCTTCCCTTTTTTCCCCCCTTTTTTCTTTTTTTCCTTTTTTCTTTTCTCTTTTTCCCTTTTTTCTTTTTCTCTTTTTTCATTTTCTTTTTTTCATTTTCAAATAAATGTAGCATTACGCGTGCTGAGCAGCTGCAAGCTGCCTCTCCCACCTGTCTTCCCAACCCCTAGAGCTTGAGATGGTTCAGGCCCCCAGCGTATTTAGAACATTCAGTTTGTGACTATGCTAGCACTAACTAAACATGACTTGGGCAGTGGAGACACAGCTTCACTGACTTGTTTTTTGTTTGGTTTGGTTTTGTGTTTTGGTTTTTTTTTTTTTTTAATTGTGTCCATGTGCCTGTCATTATTGAGCTTTCCTTCTTCAGCTTCTGAAAGTATTCTTTGTCAATTGGGTCTTTTTTCACGGGGCTTTGCATCTAACAGTGTAACGCTTATCCTGCCGGTTAAATTCTTGGCTCCAGTGGAATAGAAATCATATGCTTTTAATCATGTCTAACACTAGCTCTGAAGCTAACTTATATGAGCATAGACTTCTAAAGAGCTTATCTGTGTGAGCTTGTGATGTAGTGAACACCAGTTTCCAGCTGCAAGACATTGAAGATATTTTGAAACACAATAAGTATACAATGTCAGTAACTGTGCTGCGCTGTTGTCTTGGTACTGTTTAAGTACTAATTTTAGGGGCAGCTGGCTTGCAATTTAAGCGTGTTCGACATTAAATGTAAGGTAAATGAACTAAGTAAATTAGGGTTTTGGTATGTTTGAGATAAGATTCTGAATTTTAATATATGCTGAATTTACATGTAATGGTCACCATGTGTGGTTGGTATCACTGTGATATCTATATTTTGGTTTTGTCATGACTGGTTTGTCATTTGTTTTTGTGCAGGAAATCTTGTTGGATAATTCTGTGTTGGTAGGTCCCCGTGCCTTGTTAATCCTAAACTTTTGCAGTTTGCAGTGGTGTTTTTTATTTCATCTCTTATCTTTTGCTTTTAACCATTTCAATGTAATTTCTTTTAGCATGTCAAATGACATTTGATTGTCATCCTAACCAGACCCTTCCTAACTTTCTGCAGATGGCAGGCGTACATTTCATTTGTGTGCTTAGTGAAGCATAATTTTGTTTTTAACATGTTAAGCACAAAGGGAACTGTTTGTTCATTTAAGTTTGTATGTGGTGCTTGCATTTTGTGTCTGTTATTTTGTCCTGTCCCCTGCAAATGTGGGTGAATGAGAGAGATTAAAAATGTGTATCTTGCAATATTCAGTAGCCTCAATTGGATCCTCTGTTTTTTCCCTATTAAAAACGAGCACGCAATTTATGCATGTCCAACTTGCAGTAGAATGTGTAGCCTGCTTGCATAAATGTTGCATTAAAAGCCTCACTTGTTTTTAAAGTTTCAATTAAAGTATCTTGCAGACATACTTACAGAGTCAGGTTTCCTTTCTTTTAGAAGAATTATGCAGAGAACGTATCTGTGTGTGTACTAAATATGTAATTCTGAATATTGGAGATTCATGTGCATGCATAGAAATTCAGAAGAAAAAGCTTAGTTTTGTTAATGTAACAAAGCTGAAATTCTGTATCACTTACTCTTTTTGTCCTTAAGTTATTCTTTTTCACTGTATGTTAACTAATATATATTAGTCATTTGGACTAACATATATTGACCTGTTGCTGACAAACGAGGAGCATGACCTTACTGCAAGGTTTCCCTCCAGCAGACACTCAGCTCTGTCTATTTTAAGGATGGGGACAGCTAAATGTACGCAATTGCTTAGTTGCAGAGAATATTTTTTTTTATGATAACCTAAGCTTAATTTAAAGGCAGCTGCATAAATATTGGTGTAGCCATCTTGCCTGGTCGTATAGCTGGTTCGTTGTATATTTAGGATCCCCTTCAGAATGTTCATAAAATTGAAAGCAAGCAAATAAAAATCAGAAAGCTCCCCTCTAGCAAAAAAACTTGAGGCTATGTCTTGGGTTTTTAAAGTGTTTTTCCTTGTTCCTCTAATAATGAATCTGTTACTGTGTATTTTTCAGTATAAAAACCAAATACTGGCCTGATGCTGTTAAAATATGGTGGTGCTATAAACTTTTTTTGCTAAAAACTGGCTCAGGAGAGCTGACTTGTCTCAGTGTGATACATTCACCAGTAACTTTCACCCTTCCTCTCACATTTTCTAAAACATGATTTAATGTAATCTGAGTACATAATATTTTTTACAATGAAATTGTAGCAGTGTTCTCTTTGCCCTTTCATATAAACTTCCTTTCATGCATGGAGTTCAGATTTACTAAAGCCTGATCGACTGTCTCACCCTTGGTTAGTTACACTGGTGTTTCTCCAGTTACATCTGAGGATGGTTTGAGTAATTTTCTCTTGTGCTGAGTTTTCAAGCCCGTTATGTATACCCTGTAGGCAAAGAATAGGGTCCATTGAGACCACAATTCAGCTGTCGTTGAAGTTAATGTGGGTCTTTCTACCGATATTGGTGGGAGTTGGATCCACCCCCAAACCAGTCTTATAAGTTACCTTTGGAGAGAAAATTTTAAAAGTACTGATATGTTAAAATTGATTACAGGAGTTGCAAAACCTTTTGTTTGGGGTTTAAAAAAAAAAACAACAACAACAAACTGAGCAAAAATAGCATCAATTACATGCTTACTGACTTCACAGATTTGTCATAACTGCAGTTGTTCAGAAAATGACAACCTTATTGAGGTATTGCTATAAAGGTTTGTTAGTTTGTTAGACATCTTACTGTTTCTTCTTGCGTGTTTCAGGTGAATCTCTGTAGCTCATACTTATTGTTGAGACGTGCAGTGGTAGCTTGCTTACGTCAGCTTGTCCAAAGAGAAGCTGCTGAGGTATCGGAATATGCTGTTGCATTAGTTAAAGAGAGCAGAGAAGACTTTACTCCAGGTAATGTATTGAAGTTTTGAGATCAAAGAGCTTGACACATTGGTAATGAATTTTAAACACACTCTACTATGGGTGTGAAAATTTTGCTATGTTCTTGAAATCTTTAACCCAAAAAGGTTTTCTGCTTCAGTTCTTTCTATAGTACCAAAGTGTGGAAGCATCCAAACCCTTTCTTAGTGATAAAATGAAGATACTATTGCTTTTCATGTACTGTAGGTAGTAAGGGTCACTAAATGAGAAAATGCAAGTGGAGTTCCAGAGAAACCTAAGCCTATCTAGCCAGTAGCTGTTGTAGTAACTGCTTCATAGTCCTCCATTTTACATGCCTATTCATAATTTTATTTTCACACCTAAATCTCTTCTTAAATTAAAAACCTATCATTGAGGGAAGGTGTACAAAGCCTGCTGAAAAAACTTTCTGTTGACCTCTTTGGAGAGCTAGTTTCATAACTAGAAATTTTGAACTTCCTAGAATTTTTAACTTCCTAAAGGCTTAGGTTTTTTGCTAAAATGCCTGAGAATGATCCTCATGTGCCTTCCTGTGAGGGGGGCAGTGGTAATAAATTATTTCACTTTGTATTTCAATTCAAACTCATTTGGAAATTTTCAGAAAAGATAGACGATAGCCGTTTTGCAATAATGCTGATTTTTCAAATTGGTAATATTGAGCTAATGAAAATTGGTCATATTTATTTAACAAATTATTTCCGTGTGTCTGGTTTTGAGCTGCTTTGGAGAATAATTTTAACTTCCATTTCAAGTTAAAACATTGTTTTAGAATTATCTTATGAGTCAGTGTGAAGAATCAGATGGCCAAAAATAATTATTTTCAGGAGGACAGATGCTATGGTGATGGTAATGCTGTGAAATTCAGAGTAGGATTCTGTTTTTTTTCCTGCAGTAACTTTCTTCCTCTTGTTAGTATGTTTCTTAGAAGTTCAAATTTTGTTCTGTACTCAGATGATTTGGACGTGGTATTAAAGCAATTAATACTACTATTTCCAAAGTATTTCAGAGCTAGATACCTGTTCACAAGATTCTCAGTGCAACCTTCAGTGGGGTTTCTGTGGGGTCGTTACTGCAGTTTTGTGATGTACAGCATTCAGCTCACAGACTTTGTTCTTATCAGATGTTAACATCAGAGAAATAGGCCTGGAGGGGGCATTGCTGGGCTTGCTGGACAAAGAATTGGATCAAAGATTGTGCCAAGATATCAAAGAGACTCTGACTCATATGCTTACTTCAATGGCAGTTGAAAAGCTCTCTTTTTGGCTGAAGCTTTGTAAAGATGTTCTTGCAGCCTCAGCTGGTAAGTTCTAACACACTGTATTTGAGAACACACTGAAAATAAGGCCTGCAGCAGTACAGTATGTCACTGAGGGAAAGTATTCTTGTTTCTTGAATGTTTGACATTTATTAAGTGTATCATCATCCTTCATACTGAAACATTGGACCCTTTAACTTAGTTCTTTCAGAAGGAATATGATTTTATCCCTTCTGATTGCCTTTTCCCTATCGAACAAGTTTTTGTAAACATTTTAGTATATCTTGCGTGTTCATATTCTTGTTGATTTGTAGTTGTGATTTAACCCCAGCCAGCAACCAAGCACCACACAGCCTCACTCACTTCCCCGCCACCCCTAAATTGGGATGAGGCAGAGATTAGGAAGAGTGAGAAAACTCATGGGTTGAGATAAAAACAGTTTAAGAAGTGAAGCAAAAACTGTACACGCAAGCAAAGTGCACAAAGAATTCATTCACTGCTTCCCATCGGCAGGCAGGTGTTTAGCCATCTCCAGAAAAACAGGGCTCCCTCAGGTCTAAGAGTGACTTGGGAAGACAAGCCACAACTCCGAGCATCCTCCCCTTCCTTCTTCTTCCCCCGGCTTTATATGCGGCACATGACGTCACATGGTATGGGATAGCCCTTTGGTCAGTTGGGGTCAGCTGTCCCGGCAGTGTCTCCTCCCAACTTCTTGTGCCCCCCAGCCCGCTCGCTGGCAGGGTGGTGTGAGGAGCAGAAAAGGCCCCAACTCTGTGCAAGCCCTGCTCAGCGGTAGCTAAAACATCCCTGTGTTATCAACAGTTTCCAGCACAAATCCAAAACGTAGCCCCATACTAGCCACCACGAAGAAAATTAACTCTCCCCCAGCCAAAACCAGCACATGTTAACTTAATGTTAACTTATTTCTATATCAGAAATGGAAATGCAGAATACATTTGAGCTTGTGGGTCCTCTGCAAGTACCTACAAGAAAAATATTCAGACCCTCTCTTCTCTTAATAATAGGAATGATGCAGACCTACTATATCATAGTGAAACTCCTGAGCAGATAAAATTCATTACTGTGCTGAATACTGGGGGGCGAGGGGAGATTCTTTTCTTTTATCTGCAGTGCAGGAGGAAGACTTCTTGGATTTAAATTTTTTTGATTCAGAAAAGTACTAGCTTCTAACATGTTACAGTTATTTTAAAAGAGTGTGGGTTTTTTTCTTTCACTTATTCCACTGCAGTTCTTCATTTAATTTTGTGGTATTGATCTTGTCTTCCAGCAGGTAATATTAACCAAATGCAGATAGTTTTGTTACATTTTATTTTTAATTCTAGCATTTACTTTAAGACACCAAGGTTGAAGGGGGTGGTAGTGAGTTGGGGGCTAGAGACAGGCTATGAAGAGATTTTCTTATGAGTTCTTCTGTAGTTTTCATTTACAATAAGAAAGAATATTACATTTCTTCTTCTTCTCCCGTGTCCTAAATACAGATTTCAATACAGTAGCTTCACTAGATACTACTCAAGAAGAGGAAACTGCCAAAGTGGATGATGCATCTGTATTAACGTCTGACAGCGATGAGAGGTTCCATCCTTTCAGTAACCCACGATGGCCTACCAGAGTTTTTGCTGCAGAGTGTGTTTGTAAAATTATAAGCCAGTGTGAAAATGCAGGCAGCGCACATTTTGACATAACTTTGGCTCAGGAAAGAAAACAACGTGATTCAAGAGGTATGTGTTAAGCACTGAAAGAATTTCACAGAATTCAAAGTATGCTTAAAATAAATGTTAGCTGTTTGCATCTTAATGAAGTTCATCATAAATTTGTTGTTTGTAATTGTTGAAAGCTTTAATTACTCTGATTAGACGCTTATATTTATGAAGGTGTAGAGCAATTTTTATTTGCCAAAATACTGGCATATCACTGCAGTATTTATACTCGCTTTCCTGGTTATAGTACCATGGCGTACGCGTAGGAATCCATTGTTTCTGCATAAGCATTGGCAATCAGAAGTGATAGCTGGCACCAGCCTACAACATCACAGTTTGGTATCTGGGAGTATGACTAAAAACCTCCACTCTTTTTCTGTCCATAATTTGCATAATTACCAGTAGAAACACAGTGCAAATTTTCAGTACCTCTCTATGTTTATCTGGAGGTCTCTTCCCCAAAACTCTTTTTTAGAAAATCTGTTTCATACATAAAGATATTTATGCTTTATTCTAAGTACTTTTTTTTTTTAATTCAAATGGAAAGAAGCCCAGATTAGCTAACACAAGATGTCCAAGTAAGATTGTTGTACGTGTAAGTTGCCGTAAGTGAATCCTTGATATGTGGTAAGGTAAAGTGTAAAATATACATTTTGAAAATGTTGGGAGCAGTCTTATAAAATATATTATGTCTAAATCTAAATTTAATAAAACTATTTTCTTTTTCTAATTTCTGTTTTCTCTTCAGATGACTTCTTGGTATTGCATTTAGCTGACTTGATCCGTATGGCTTTTATGGCTGCCACAGATCACAGTGATCAACTTCGTCTTTCTGGGCTTCAGACATTGCTAATTGTTGTTCGGAAATTTGCAGCTGTTCCAGAACCGGAGTTTCCAGGTCATGTAATTCTGGAGCAATATCAAGCCAATGTAAGCACCATTGCTAATAACTTAGAAAGGTTTAGAGTTACAGTTAATCACTAAAAGAAATTTGCTCTTTGCAGCGCATAGTGCTCGAGTCAGGTTTCAGTTAGTTTGTTACTGAAACTATATTATTAACCTCTTCAGACTCAGAAAGCATCTTTTCAGTTGGCATATAATGTTTTAGCCCCAAAGTTTTAAAGTTTCAGTATTTTTCCCTCTTCTGTATTTGAATACAACAAAAAGAAAATAGATCATTGGGGGTTTTTTTGGAAAGCATGGGCTTGAACGTGTGGAAATATTGCAAGAAGTATTAGGAACAACTATCACTTAAAGCTCTGCTTAGAAGTAGCCTGTGCACACCAGAGATCACACTAGGAAATTTTGGCCAATAAATAAGCTAGAGGAGGTAAAAGCGTGGATTGTACTCGCAAGCACTATTTCAGTTAAGTCTTGGTTGACACTTCCAGAAAGAACGTCCTGATCATTTTGCATTACAGACTGCACTGTCATTAAGTATGACAGGCAGCTGTTAAGCGTCATCTGGCTCCCATTCCCCAATTTTTAGCAGGCACTGAATAAGTCAGATCACTTTCTCCCATAGAAATGGAGAGATCCTGACACTGCAGACATCCTAATCCACTTTGATCTTGCTTTTGCCGTTCGAATTCTGTGCTACTGGCACTTCTTTGTGGGAAAGTAGAAGTGCCTTGATCTAGTCTGGAACTACCAAGGGGAAAAAAATACACTATCTGTTCTTGTTGTTCAACACCGTCAAGCAGGTCACAAATAGAGTTAATAATTCTACTTTTAACCTTTACTACCCTTAAAGTGTTTCTGGTAATGCTACGCATAGATCTTCTCATCAGCTGTTTCATGGAAGTTGAAGAGGTATGAAACAGTTTAAATATCTAGTCCTGTTAATTTTTTTTCCATAACACTAAACAGAAATAAATGGATATAGATTTTCCAGACCTAAGTAATGGTTTCTTGAAATCTTGTTCAGAAGTTCCTTAAACAAAGTCTGAGCTTTAGAGGGTCTTAAGAAACTGTCATTAATTCTCATTAAAAACAATTTCTTTTCACTTATTTTCCCAAACTTGTATTTGTAGTACTTGTGCTACACTTTGTACTTTAATCCCAAAGGGCATCAGACTTAAGTCTGAGGTTTTGGATATCAGCTAGAGCAGCAAGGGAAATTTTCATTACCATTAGTGAAATAGCTTTCAACAATGAGAACAGGTGAAATCTCTGCAACCTGGTAAGCATGTTTGTGTGTTCTTTATTAGGCAAATGGGGTTTGTTTTCTCCCCTTGTTTCACTTTGCAAAGTTAACCAACTTCAGCTGTTTGTTTCCTTAAATCTGTATTCTTTCTGAGTAAGGAAATGTCACTCATTAGGTGTCTTGCAAGTCTTTCATGGTTTGGAACATTGTTTTTTCTTTTGAGGGCTACTCATCAAGTCAAGAGTTCAGGAAGGAAGAGGTTTCTGTTTCAATTTTAGACTGTGCAAAAAATAGAATCAACTTTGAAGACCCTTCTCAAAGAGAACCATGTCTTCAGTGTAAGCAAAACAAAACAATAGAAGTACGGCTGCAACTGTCTCCCTGCTTTTTAACCTCACTGAAACAGTCTGTGGAAAAATGAAAAGGAAACTGTGCTTTATAAAGGAAAACTGCAACAAAGCCTGCTTATGAAAAGTAATTATTTAGTTAATTGCTCGCTATGTATTAAATGTATTAACTTCTCTTTAGGTTGGAGCAGCACTTAGGCCTGCCTTTGCTCCTGAAACTCCTCCTGATGTCACAGCAAAAGCATGTCAGGTAAGTGTTGAAAGTCAGAAGTTTTAAGCAATAGAGCCTCTGAAATTTTCATTTTGCTTTATACGTCACACAAGAAAAAGGAAATAAATCATCTACCCTCAAACCCTCAGCGCACACAAAATAGGGTCACCCATGTTACCTCTATGTTGTAACAACCCAAAGACTTTATGCACTTGAAAATCTTTTGAGAAACTTTGTAACAGTTGATACTTTGGCTGTTATTTATGACATCTTTCTAATGTTTTTGGCTTTCCTTACTTATGTATACTAAACTATACTAAAATGTCATTTAACATTTATTGTTAACTGAAAGTAACTGTATCTCAGTAAAAATTAAATCTGGTTTTCATAATTTTACAGATGGAAAAAAGAGTATTCGGTGGCGTTTGGCTCTTGTTTCTCACTATTCCTGTTTTACAACATTAGGTGTGCAGTGCCTGGATAGCAAGTGGTGTAGTAAGTGATCTTAATGACCTTCGAAGGGTTCACCAGTTGCTAGTGTCCTCTTTGGTCAAAGTGCAGGCTGGGAAAGAAGCACAAAGTCAACAGTATAATGAAAGCACCTCAACTATGGAGATACTGGCTGTGCTTAAGGCTTGGGCAGAGGTTAGTGTAAAGCTCTGAAATTACAGTCTTGATAACCAATAGGTGACTTAGAACATTTCAGACTGAATGGTTTCAGGAATTTCTTACAGGCGTCATTAAGTTGAAAGGATCAGTTGTTGGTCCTTTGTTTTGCTTTGATACTTCTAAACAGTATATGAACTTTATAAACTTGACAAAAGCACTACTAGTTAAATGGTTTGTATTATGTTATATGATAAGAAATATGTCTAGTACTTAAGAAACATGGATTCCTTAACGCGTTCTAATATTTCAATACTCATTTTAAATTGGCATGGTGTAAATGGCTATGGTGATGGTCCACCGAATGTACCATTTTAAATAGGTGTACTTTTTCTTATTCTCTATTGGCGTTTAATTTCCTACAGGTAGTTCTTGTAAGTTAACAACGTCCATTCGGTACTGCACTGCATAGGCTGTTTTAATACATGTAAGTGCAAGGTTAGATATTTAAAAATCAACAATGTGAACAATGTACGTAATCTCTAGATGTGTCTTAGCACTGAGAATGACCTTGGATGCTGATGGCTAACAACCAGCTAAATATGAGCATGTTATGTAGTTAATATGACAATTCTGCGTACAACCAGGGAGCTATTTTGAAGGAGAAAGCAGGCAATAGATAGCTTTTATGTGAACATTTGTAGAAAAACATACCAGCCTCTGATGTCCATACTTGAGAGAGGATATTGGCAAAATAGGAAAGCCATTGGAGAAAAGCTAGCAATCAGGAATAAAAATCTTGAAAACATGCTTACACAGAGAGAGTTAAGTAGATCAGTTTATTTCATCTACTCAGGAAAAGATGAGGTGCTGTGATCAATTTGAAATTATTACATGGCGAAAAGGTTTTTAATGGCATATAACAGTAACCTATCACTGGTCAGTAGCTGAGACAAAATTCAGAATGGGTGTGAGGCTCAGCTGTAAGAAGTGAAGATTTGTAGATTGTTCCAGCCTATAATTAAGATCACTAGAAGTCTTCAAAGCAAACTCTGTATACTGGATCCTTTAAAGGAATTCCCCCATCCTATTGCAGGGAGTGAGAGAGAGGCTTGGTGGGTGCTTAGTTGCTGGCCTGGGTGAACCCACTACAATTAGCAATCTTGAAAAAGATACAGAAATCATAATTGCCGGAGATGGATACTCATAAAAGCTAACTTTAGATTAGTTGAACTGGTCTCCTATGCCTCCTTTGTAGTTGAGAAGAGCTTCCCTTCAGGGGCATTTCAGAGAGGGCTGCTGCTCTGAAACATTCTCAAGCCTATCTTTTTTGATAACTAGAGGGGCATCTAGGGAAATTTGACTTTTTCACATTGAAGTTAGCCTGTTGATGGTAATGCCCAAAGTCTGCAAATGATGTAAGACTGTACTCTTCATTTTTTACTGCTAACACAGCGTAATACATAGTTTTGAGAAGTTGGTTGCAAGTGCAATATGTCATGTCAGTTAAAAGAAGATTTAGGAATTGTTTGTGGCTTCAGGATCATGATTATAGGTACATTATTTGGTAATAAGTTCTTCAGTCTTGTAGCTATAACTATAACAGGGTTTGATGATTGGAAGCTGAAGCTGGACGAGCAATATATTAATTTTTAAGAACAGGGAAATTAACTGCAGCTATGTTTAGGAATTTTAGTAGGTTTCCCTTTATTGGGACTCTTGCATCAAGATTAGCTGGGGGAGTGGCTTCAGAAGGTTTAGAAGAGAAGCACTTGTTCACCCACGCCTACTGGACTTGAAGCAGGAATAGAGTCTAGGAAACCTCATGCCCATTCAATAGGCAGTCATGCTAGTGATCACAGTAGATTTCCAAGTGTTAATATTTGTAAATCTCTCTCCCAATATATAAACAGGTTTACATAGTTGCAGTTGAAAAGCAGAAAAATCAAAGTGATGCACACATTCACTGTTTAAAAACTGCAAACTCTGCAGAAGAAAGCTACAGAGATGTAACATCTTCAGCCAGTGGACTTCTGGATTTAGTACAGACGGATCTTGGAACGCTAAGCAAGCTCTGGCTTGCTGCACTTCAGGATTTTGCTCTCTTAACTTTGCCTTCAGAATATGCATCGCAACTACCTGCTGAAGGTAAGAAGGCAAATCAATTGTATTTTCATAGGTCGCTTGTAAGTACACATCATTAATGTGCTAGCTGATGTGTTAAGATCACAGTAAGATTAAATTGTATAGAGAATATACATACTTGTGTACGTATCTAAAGATAAAGACTGCTGTTGAGAACAGAGGTTTGTTTGGTATTGTTTGTTGGGTAATTTTATGTTTGAAAGAAGAAAAAGGTAATTGTATTGGATTCTATCCAAATAAATCTAAATGAGTGCCCTCATTAGTCTGAATTTTAATATTGCGCATTTAAAAAAAAAAGTCATACATAAAATAAGATAAATATAATTTCAATAAAAAGAAGAATCCTCTTATATAAGAATGAGAAAATATGGTAGTTGAAAATAAATGACATCCTTAAAACTGTGACTTCTGTTCTTGTAGGTGGTACGTTTTATACAGCAGAGACAATTGAAAATGCCAGACCTCACTACTACAACTCCTGGGCACTGATACTTTATGCGACAGCATTATGGCTTACTAGCACAGGTTTCATCGTTGTTGATCCAGATGAAGGAGTTAATAATCTCTCTAGACCTGTCACCCCAACTACAATGTGTCAAGATTCTTCTACCAGGCCCTTGGTGAAATCTCCTGAGGATGTGAATACTGACAGATTTCATCTTATCTTGGGTTAGTGAGTGCATAATCTGTCTAGATGCTGTAACCCAAAATGTAATTTTAAATAGATAAAAATGTTAGGAAACATTTAATTATTTGTATTTAACTGCATTGTTGAATATTGCATCTCTCTGAAAAATATACAGTCAGAAGAATTTTAAGTCCTAGTGAGAAAACTGTAGAGCGTTTTCTCAAATGTGGTAGAAAAAACGTGCAGTGTGAGCTAAGTCAGACCTAAGCAAGTACTTACTGCTCTGCTCATAAACATGTAAGTTCAAGCGTGGACTTTATCTTGCTTGTGGCACTACCATTACGGAGTATATGGTTTAACATCACTAAAGTACAGTTTTACATGGCAGAATAGTGTGAGGGTTGGAATAGGCCTGTGGAGGTCATCTTGTCCAACACCTATTGCTCAAGCACGGCCACCTAAAGCCAGTTCCCCAGGACTGTGTCCGAGATGGCTTTTGAATATCTCCAAGGATGGAGACTCCACAACCTCTCTGGGCAACCTGTGCCAGTGCTTGGTCATCCTCACATTAAAAAAGTGTTTCCATAAGTTCACATAAAGCTCTCTTTAAGCCTTTGTTACTGCAGAGGCTAATTAGGCAGTTGAATACAGTCCCAATTATACAAATTTACATAATTAAGCATTTCTGGTTGCACTTATTTTTTTGATTTGGTCTCTTTTTTGTATCCTTCTTCTGTAATCCCTTTTTGGAATGGGTGTGTATGACCCAGATGCATATGGCTTCTTTTGAATCCCAGTCTTCCTGCACAGAGCCAGCTTCCCTCAATTAAAAGTGGGGCCTCTGATAGAAAAGCTGCTCATTTCCCCCGCTTCCTATACTACTTGATTTAGTACTTCAAATTTCATATACTTTACCATGGACACCTGGCTTATTTATTCTGCTTCTGAGCATATTCCACTTGTTCATTTTCACTTCCTACAGAGAAACTGAAAGAACTTTTAAAACACGGACACTTTCTGTTGCACAACAGTTCTTTTGTGTACGTTGATCAGTTTCACGAGTCATCACGCGTTTTGGAATTACAGCGGTACAAGTGGGATGAGAATGTGGATTACAGTTCATAGGAAGTTTATCTACAATGTCATAAAATGTCATCTGAAGAGACCTGAAAGCTCAGAAAAAAGTGATTGCTTTTATCTGGTCTAGGATTTGCAAGCTTAGGCTTCATGTAATTTAGTTACTGCTGGTGATCCAGTTGTGGTAGCTGCAATTTTAGCATTTTTGTGTAATGGGAAGATAAAGCCTCAACCTTTGAGTTTGTGAGCTATTATTATTTTGTCCGTTATTTCCTTCTATTACATAAATCAGTGTGATTAGGCAAATATTCTGCTATATACTTGTTAGGAATTGTCTGCCTGCTCATTGGACCTAGAACTCAGTGTTTTACTCAGAAATTGCTATTTATTTATTTATTTATTTATTTGTGTTAATGGCCAGTTATAATTGTGTCTTACTACTGTCTGGAAGCTGAAATTCTTCCCTTGTTTTGAGGGAAATAGGAGTTCTTGCCCCAGGATATTAGCAATAGGAGATGAATTCACTTAAAATAAGATGCAAATGCTATTTCTGTGTCTTCTCAACCTACTGTTAGGTTACTTAATAATTGACAAAATTACTTCTTAAAACATCAAGCAAATAATGGGTGTTTTCTTCTTATGCTTACAGGAGTTAGCGTGGAATTTCTCTGCTCTCCGCGATCAGATGCAGCAATGGAGAACATTATTGCCTGCTTACGTGCCCTCCAGACATTCTTCGATGTTCCATGGCCAAGGTCTAAAATAGGCGGTGATCAGGTAATGTCTTAATGATCGAAAGTCCCCCCAAAGTAAGGCATAATTTTAGTTTGAACAGTATCTCTATTCTCTGTTGCATACCTAGGAATCTTAACACATAAGTAGTAGGTGAATTATATGCTTTACCAAAATCCAAAGCTGTAGAGGGAGAATAGAAAAAGAGCATAATATGGAACCTGTAAGAAGACAGAGAGGGGGAGAGAACTTGAGGATGTTTTGTCAGGAAGGAGTAATTAGGAAAGTAGGATGAGAGCCAGGTGAAGACAGAATTCCAGGAAAAAAAAGTTCTCTTACTCTTTCAAAGGACTGTTCAGTTAATTCTGTTGTAAACATTGAAGGTGATGAAAGGAAACTGGACAAAACCACAACGCACCAGCGATCCTAAAAAGAAGCAGTAACTTCAAAATTCTTTTCATTTTCTTTAAATGAAGCTTTATACTATCCCATGTGCCATGCAATTGTCTAACACAGCAAAAGTGATAAAGCCCGTGGACATGCCTAAGTTCTGCTGACTATTGGTGCTTTCTCCAAGGAAATGCATATACTGTAGAAGGGATACAATGTAGTATCCCCGCCTTCAAGAGTTAAAAAGCCATAAGGTAAAGATTGCTTGATTCTTTTAGTAGTTTGAAATGCCTTATCTCTGAATTACTGTGATTACTATTTTGTTGGGAGAATTGAGCAGGACTGCTGCTGCTGGGAGCGAGGAGCTCGATGTTGAAGTAAATGCCAACTCCTGACATTGTACTGTGTTCCTTAGTGAGATTAATAAGAGTAATGCTGTTGGCTTTAACAATTATTAACAAGTTGCTAAAATTCCTGCATTAAAATGAGGATATAGTAAGCATTTTTCTTACTGTAGGAGTTGGGTGTAGAGCTGCTAAATGTTTTGCATCGACTGATACTGACGAGAGAATCGCCTGATATTCAGCTTGCTGCCCTCGAAGTGGTTCGGCTGATTCTTTTTGCAGCTCAGGAACATGTGAAGGAAAAGCGGAGAAGTGCAGAAGGTACAGTAATGTATGAGATGTTGAATACATATTATCATGGTTAAAGCAATTCTTTCTTGGAAAAATGGATTCTTGAAGGTAATATTCCAAGATGCATCTTAATTGAAGTGTTGCACAGTTGGTTTACTAATCCTGGTTTACTTAAGTCAGTCCAGGTGCCTAACATAAGAAACTGGGGTGGTCTGATAGATAGCACGTGGTTTTGGTGGTGACTAGAGGGCGTGAAGTGAGGAGGAAATCTGGAGAAACTGCAGTTGGGATAGTCTTGTGAGGCATTGGGGAGGGAGGAGTCTTAGTGAAAAGCTGGGATCAGCAGCAGCAGCAGAGCAAAGGAGAGACTCAGCACACACAGCTGTTACAAGACAGACTCCACTAGTTATTGTAACTTCCTAAAGTTCTTTTAAAAAAAGAAAAAAAACTGGGAGAAGAAACAAAACACTTGTATCAGGTGACATCATATTGGTATGGTGCCTCAGCACGTTGTATGTCTAAATCTGTTGCACACGCTTTTGCCTTTTGACAATGAGTGCATAGTTTGCTCATTCAGAAGGATGGATGTTTGCCAGTAGAACTTTGAATACATATGCATGCACATATATATGTATCAAAATTATCACTTGGTGATGAAACAGGCTTAAGTGAACTTTTTGGAAGCAAGATACAGCCTGCAGATTTCTGTCATATTTCGTTTTTTGTTTTGTTTTAGTTGATGATGGTGCTGCAGAAAAGGAAACGTTACCAGAATTTGGAGAAGGCAAAGACACAGGAGGACTGGTGCCTGGGAAATCATTAGTCTTCGCAACACTGGAGTTGTGTGTTTGTATTCTTGTCAGACAGCTTCCCCAGCTCAACCCCAAATTAACTTGCAGCCCTGCAGTTCAATCTGGAAAACATCTGTTATTGTCAGAAGATGGAAGTAGGCTGGTAGCAGCAGCATTAGTTATTCTCTCTGATGTTCCTGCAGTCTGCTCTCCTGAAGGTACGCTGTTTCATCAGAAGGAAAGATTAATGAAAGAATATTGGGCTCTTCTGAGCCCCCTTGTTATTACCTAATTTTCTCAGCTGGTTAAATCAGGCAGCAAATCTTTGTTGATTTGCTTGTGACAGTTTCCTGTTTTAATTATGTTTTTGACTGTCAGATTACAAAACAAGTTACAAAACTGAAGCAATTAAAGGAGTAGTTTTTCTTTTCCTCCCACGTGTAGCAGTGCAATAGATTCATTTTGTACAGGGAAGTATATGATAGCTACATGGTTCTATTGTACTTGGATTGTCTATTCTGGAATTTATAATGCAGACATAAATAAAATTTAAAAGGGAAATTTATCATATTACCTTTCACTAAAAGGCATCATTTGAACATTAGGAAACCACTGTAAGGAGTTATGGTTGATTTCTCAAGATTAGTTGACTTTTATTCGTGATTCATTTTGGATTCACTCCAGTCTTTAAGATGGTTCCCCCCCTCCCCAATATCGTATTCGCATGTATGATCTTTCAGTACTGTTACAGCCACACCTATAAACCACTTCTGCCCTGCTCCTCTGTTCCCACCTTAAGTATCTGTGTTACACCTTATGCTAATTTTTGCATTTACCAGCCCTGAAAATTTATTCTTCTTTCTTAACTTGTTCTCCCTTGCAAGATTCTTCTATGGGGGATAGTATACTCCAAGTGGAATAGCAGGCCATTCTTGCTGTCATTGCAGGGTGATGATATGATTTCTCTTTTCCACTTGCAGATGATTATTTATTGGTTCAAAGCAAAAGGAAACAAACATAACATCACTTAGATCTGGGGGCAAATATCTTGTATGAAAAATAATCTTTTCGTACCATGATTTTTCTTTTTTCACTGTAGTTCATTCTGTCTTTAGCTGTTCAAGTTATTCCACAAACAGCTTGTAGGATCAGACCAGACGGGATGTTTACAACTAGAAAAATTAAGTGTCTAAATCAGGTGACTAAAATGAGGAGCTTAAGCTTGCTTATACAGTAATTTGAATAAGGAAGCATCTCCAAAAGTCAACTCATAATCAGAGAGGAAAGAATTCCCATGTGGAATTGCATCATTTTTTCCCTTGTAATAGGTAACTGAAGTTATAGTCCTGTGACTACTGTGTCTCTTACTTCAGGCCCCTGTCACGATATGTATGCATAATGAAATTTTCAAATAAATGATGCTCATGAACTGCATTTCCTACTGAATTCCAACAGTCAATTTTCAGATACTTGACTTTAAAAACAGAAGGTAGATGTCCTCAGGTTCAGAAAATATTTATGCGTATGTCAGAGACCCTCATTATTCAACAGGTCTCTTACGAACATTGGTATATTAAAATCTTATAAGCATTTTGCTGGTCAGGGAAGGACGTAAGCCTGTTAAGCCATATGCTTAACTCTGTGCTTTGCTAGATCAGAACTTAAGACGGGAGCAACACATAAGTATGCGGGTTTCTAGATTGTCTCCAATATGTGAAGAATATGAATTCTGGATTACTATTAGATTCAAAGACCTAAGAATATGCTAAACTGCTAAGCCAGTTTATTCCTGAGATTATTTTTTTTGAGATTTTTTTAATCGTTGACCAGTCAGAATAAAAGACTATCAGATTCGCAGGGAGAGATGAAGATCTGTTCAGTGGGCTCTAGGGCAATCTGCTTCTCTCCTTAGGTTTCCTCTTTTCCAAAATATTTGTTAGCAACTAATGTTAGTGTTTTTATTATAATGGTAGTAACTTTTGTTATGCATTTTCAATCAGAAATCCTCTTCTCATTAATTTTACTAAATTCTTGATTTTAGTGATTTCCTGGAACAATGACATCCTTGGCTAACTACACATCAGTGTTTCATCCTACCAGTTTTGAAGTTAACCTCTGTTAATTTCCTTCATTGTATTGTCTGCATAGCAAAGTATGCTTAGATGCTCACAATTGGTTTTCTACTATTCAGTACTTTGTATACTTCCATAGCTTTGCTTCTTCTGCTCCTCAGTGTTTCTGATTTTTTTGTTCATAATTCCCTCTGCACATAATTCCACACTTCATATAATAAAATCATCAAGGAAAAGATACCCAGGTACAGAGATAGAGTCCTAATTTAAGAGGGAAAGATTTAACTTCACTTAAGCTGTCTGACTTCATGCTTGCTGTAGCAAGTCACATGATATTTCAAATCTTTCTTCAAATTACCAGAGCCTCCATTCACATAGGTGATTTTAAAACATAAGTTATAAATAAAAACGAGATTTTTTTTTTTTAATGTAAAAGGTACCTGGATTTTTTTTAACTTCTGTGAAATTAATTTGCTTCATTTTACAGGAAGTGTTTCCGTTCTTCCTACTATTTTGTACCTAATAATTGGAGTACTTAAAGAAACGGCTGTGAAATTGCGAGACGGCCAGTTACCTTTGACGGTTGCTGCATCTCTACAAGCTCTTAAAGGACTCTTGTCTTCTCCAATGGCTCGAGCAGAGAAGAGTCGGACTGCTTGGACTGATCTTCTGCGTAGTGCTTTGGTCACAGTGCTTGACTGTTGGGATCAAGGTAAGCACAAATTTTGGGTTTGTGTGTTTAAAAAACAAAACAAACCAAAAAATGTTTGTGTGAAAGGTTCTTTGGTTTTACTCAAATTCATGCACATCTTAAAAAAAGACTAATATCTTAGTCACTGGAGAATTAGTTGGCTACCAAATACTGTTGAAACTATAGGGAAATCTTGTCCCTACAGTTCATATGAGAAGTCATCTGTAAAGGTATAAATGAGGGATTGCATAAATGAGGGATTGCAGGCTGACCTCTGTATTAGGTAGTGTCCACAATGTAGTTATATGGTATGGTGGAATAAACAGAAGTTACGGCTTCAGCGTACAGTTCAGCATAGAAGACAGCTGTACTGCATGCAGGTTCTCCACAAAGAATTAGTGTCTGTATTGAAGCAAAGGGTATTAAAACAGTAGTTAAAGAAAAAATATTTTTGTGTTAGTTTTCCATGTGCTGCTTCTTCAGCTTCCCAAGTTTGTAGTACTTTTATCATTCCTTATGTTTAATCTCGAAGTTGTAGTTTGTTGTTGGAACTTTTGTTTATAGTGCTGGTTTTTTAACCAGCAAAAGAATATATGTTCTTAATGCAAATTTTACGTTATTCTCAAAATGCGTTGTACCCTAATATGTCATACCAGTTCTTCAAAGATATTTATTGTACTTTATGCAGGGGAACAATGGAATAGGAATATGCTGTTATTTCTAAATATGCATATAACCACCCCTGAATTCCCATTTTGGCCTTGGCTTTTATTAGAGTAAAAATCCGTATCAGTGCACCAGAGTATGTCATGTATTTGAAAAAAGAGATTCCTAAAGAAACGTAGACATTGATATTTCTATTTCACCTCTTTGTAACACTTGAATTCATAGAATTACTTTTTAATGCAAATCTAACAGACTGCTTACTTTATTAATAGTAGATGGGCTTCTCCAAGAACTTGATGAAGTTAGCCTGCTTACTGCTATTACAATATTCGTTATGTCTACCAGTCCAGAAGTTACTACCGTAGAGTGCCTTCAAAAGCGTTGTATTGAGAAGTTTAAAATAACACTTGACTCAAAAGATCCTCTTGTAAGTACTGGTAAAGCGTTAAGCATATTGGTATCATATTAAATTGATTTTAGTTTTTCTGTTCAGTTGTTTCACTTGTCCTGTGTGTTGATTCCACTTAATTCTTTCCTGACTGTATCTGTTGTATTTTGAAACACAATTTGAACAAGTTAGCAAGAACATGTCCAGTAGTGCATTTTATCATTTTTTTATTCTGTATACAGTTCCATATTCTATGGTTTATTTTTTTAATTGCCTCAGAGTCAGAGCTTTGTACATTGGTAAGTACATGGTACAGTTGTGTAGTTTTGCAGCCACGTTCCATTTTATTTGTTCATTTTGTCTTCAACACACAGATACTATTTTTTTGCATAGGAAATACCTCAGCTATGGGTCTTTGGGAGCTGGAGCAAGTACCACTACATAACTTCTACTGTCCCATGAGCATCAGCTCCTGGCCACTGCTGGAGGCAGCATACCGAACTAGATTAATGCTTTGTTCTGGCCTATATAAATATTTTTACGTAGTTGCTTTAGGTTGTAGTGCCACAGTTCATCTGTTACTATTCTTCATCTAAAAAACCAACATATGAGGTGTCGTGGTTTAGCCTCAGACAGCAACAAAGAACCACGTGCCGCTCGCTCGGGCCTTCCTAATACAGGAGGAATAGTAAGAAAAGGCACGACTCTTGGGTTGAGACAAAGGCAGTTTAACAGGACAGCAAAGGGAACAGGCAAACAACAACAACACGGATAGGGGAATATACAAACACTATTACGGAACCGCCGCTCGCCGACCGGCCGGACCCGGGACGCCCCAGCCCGCTTTTAAGAAGCAACTTCCTGCCCCCTCCCCCGGCAGCTCAGGGTGGGCGTGGCTCACATGGCATGGAATACCAGGAAAAATTAACCCTATCCCCACCGGAACCAGGACATGAGGGAAAAAAAATTGTATTTATTATCGTTGCAAATACAAATTGCTTTTCTAGGTTGGGACTTCCTCACTCTGAAAGTAACGTGCATTAGATTTCATGTTTGACTGTGGGAATTCACTGTAAACTGGTTTTCTTGCATCTTCTCTCTATATATTCATGTAGTAACAAAAAATTAAACAAAAGTTATCTTTACTTGAGAAATAGCTGTAAGAAATACTTTTTTATATACAAAACATTTCTAGTATCATAAACATTGGTTTCCACTGATAGGAAGCTGGGGATGCCAAATATGACTGCAAGAAAATGGTAGTATGCGTTTGCAAGTTTTATTCAAGTGTTTAGGCATCTGAGCCTTTCAGAAATTATGTAGGAACTGGACAGTTTCAGTCCTGTTGACTTCCAGTGACATGCAAGCTACTGCACCACTGCAGGCTTTTAAAAATTGTGCCTACAGTTTGACAGAGGTAATGCTTACATTTTAAGCACCTATTTTCAGTCAGCTGTGTTTTTGCAAAGAGGAAGTTTATTTCAAAACAGTACCAAGACATAATTTTCGCACAAAAATAATATTTTTGCCTTAACTCGAAAGTGTAGGAAGATGTAGGACTTGGTGGAAAGAAACAGGAAGCGTGATCTGGTTTCTGTTAATAATTTGATTACAAGTTACAATGCTCCTATAAAGTATTATGCATTAGCAGCCTGCAACCTGATGAATTTTGAATCTGTGAGGCACATTTTTGCCCCTCCCTAAAATTTCATCTGACAAGCTGTGTGTTTTAAAACACCCTGACGTGTATTTTTAAGGATAACACTTCGTAACTGCAAATTTGATTTTCCCTTTAGGTACAGTATAAGTGCTACCAGCTGCTGCACTCCATCTTTCAGCATCCAAACAAAACTGTGTCATATCCTTACATTCATTCTTTAGCCCCATCCATTGTGGGAAAACTGCAGGAAACAGAAAAAGCAAAACCTGAAAATGCTGCTGAACTTCAAGTCATTCAGGAGGGAATAAAGGTGGTTACAGGGCTTACAGCCACTGCTGAGGAAGAGCACCGTAAGTTACTTCCATTACTAGTATCCAAAGCGTTGGACATGCTGAAAGTCGCAATAAGCAACAAATTAAAACGACCACTAGGAATCCAGTCCTGAACGCTAATTGCTAACAAAATTGCAAACAAGAATGTTGGTTCTTTTGATCGTACAGTTCAAATAACATTTGCAGCTTTATAGTTTGCGTTAAATGTTAACTTAGAGAAATACATCGAGTTAGAATTTGAAGCTGTTTTTAAAAAGCGTATGTTTAAGTTGTGTTTTCAATGTTTATAGGTGCTCATTTGGTGGCCTGCCTTCTTCCCATCCTTATTTCCTTTCTTTTGGATGAAAATGCCCTGGTTTCTGCTACAAACTCGGCAAAAAATCTACATGAGTTTGCTTTGCAAAATCTGATGCAGATTGGTCCACAGTACTCATCCGTTTTTAAAAAACTAATGGCTTCCTCTCCAACTATGAAAGCCAGGCTTGAGTCAGCTGTAAAAGGCAATCAAGAAAGCATCAAAGTGAAGACTGCTAAACATGCAAAGAATCCTGGGAAAAGTTCAAGCATTCAGCTAAAGACCAATTTTCTTTAAAGTCTCTTATTGTCAGTTTACGTGCTTTGGTATCAACAGCAAAAAACGTCCCTTTTAATTTCTAATCAGGGTAGGGTCACTATGAGTTGATCTCATGTATTTCAGTTTGCACTGAAGTGTTACAGGAAGTTTTGAAGAGACACCAAATCTCTAGATAACTTTCTGTTAGCCTGAGACTTCTTAAACATCGCTAAACACTGTGAATAAATCTATCAGAGGTCATCTTATTTGTATTTTTTGAATTATTTTGGACTGAAATACCAGAAATGCCCATGCCTGTATTAAAAAAGTATAGTGAACTTTACCATAGATCCATTTAGGAGTAGCCCACACTTAGCCATTAAGTAAAATTAATTTGTTTTAAATCAATGTTTGTCAAAAATAAGTTACCTTTATTGGTTTTTGGATTTAACTGGGACATAAATTTACTTGCAGGTTGCAATCTGTCCTAATTACTAATTTAACATACTGCGTCATTAAGTAAACAGATTAAATATCCTCGTAAGCCTTACAGTAGGTTATATTGATCTCAAAAAATTCAACTCGATAAAGGTAATATTGATAGCTTTAATCCTAATAACTTCTTGAGCTGGCTGAGATTTAACAACTGCTGTTAAATTACAGCTCTCCGATGCTTCTTCACTGAGGACTCCGTAGTGCTTTACAGAGTGGGACTATTATGCATATGTAAGTATTTGCAGGCTTGGTGCCTTGCTGCTTGACGTAGTCTCACTTTTCAGGATGTAAACTTGTGTTAATTTTGTATTACGCTAGCCAGGCGATTGAAGCTTGCATATCTTGTCCGGGATAGGACAGCAATTTTAATATACTGTGCCTCAATTCAGACATCTGCTCTATCTGGATGTATGTTTCCTGATCTTTAAATGATCGGTTATATCTACGTGTAACTCATCTAAATTTATGTATCTCTGCAATGAGAGATGGACATGTTTGAAGTCAGCTTGTCTTGTGTCAAATAAAGTGCAGCGGACTCATAATAAGGAGTATTTAATTAACATTTTTATCAAGGAACATATTTTAATATAGAAAAATAACTATCGAAATTGCAATGGCTATAAAGTATTTTCTACATATAGTGTATTGACTTCTTTCTTAATACCAGTATTATCTAAACCAAATACTATCAAACTGAGGATAGTATTTCCTTCTGGAATCTAATTACTTTAAAAGAAAGAAGGAAAAAAAAAAAAAAGATTTACAGAACTGAGAAACACACTGTGACTCAGGAAAAGTGTGATGTACTGTATTTTATTATAAGTTTTGTATATAAATATAATTGTAAATTGTACATAATTAACCATTTGACCAAAGTTCTAACAATTCATTTTTCTAATTTACATAAATAAAGCTAATTTTCTTCACTTAAGATTTGTCTTAGTCATTTTACCCAATAGCAGAGGAGATCTAAGGACTTCCCTAAGAGAAAGAAAATGTTTGTATGCTGCAACAAGGAAACGAATAAGAAACGTTTGGGCCGAAGGCACCAAGGTCTGTGACTTTACCTTGCTGGTCTTCCTCTGTTCTGTTTAACGCAGTGGGTAAATAAAGGCGATAGACTTCATGACTGCAAATACCTCTTCTGTGCCAAATGCTGGAATGTGTGAACTATGGCAAGATGGTTGAGATGCCTTCCATCTTTCTCTGGAAAACCAGAAGTTCTTTGCTCCACCTCCTTCATGGCAGTCAAATCTGTAGTTCTTGGCTGTGTTGAAAGGGAGTTTCATTAAATTCGGCAGTTACTCATCTTTATCTCATTAGTAATTTTTTTACCTCATTATTTTTCCCTTCATAACGCATTGGGTACATTCCTCTTCATTTATTTTTTTGTTTGTTTTTGTTTTCCCCCACGGCCACTTCTGGAAAATCATTGAGATTCTTTGGGACTTGAAACTTTTAAAAGAAATTGATGTCATGTTTACTATCAAAGTGGCCAAAAATATTGCTGAGAAAGTTAATTGCTACATAGGTATATGCAGCTACTTTTTTTCATTTTCTGTAATGCATAAGAACAGCACTAACCTTTTTTCACTAACATTTTTTAATGTTGATAACACAATCTGATGAAATCTACTTTGCTCAGGAACTTTCAAGAAGCATGCTCGACTTGCAAGAGCACCGAGCAAAGCTGTTAAAAGCCAAAAATTAAAGTTTAGAAGAGCTTAGTCCTGTATTTCTTAGAGGGTCTCATATTGTAGTAGCTCACAATTGAGTCACTGAGAAGTGCAGTAATTGTGTGATTTGACGTTTCTTAGTCAACTCTTGTAGCCACACATGGAAAAGCACCATTTTCAACATATCTGTGTATTCTAAATGCAAAAACAATTCAATTAAGAATTAGCAATGGTTCTCGTTATGACTACTGTGAATTAGGACATGTGTGTGAGCTTAATTTATCCAGATAATCAATTTATCCACATAGTAAAAATACCTCTGCCCTGAGTTGTGCTTTATTACGTACACTTAAAATGACAGTTGGATCATGTTAATAATTTTACTCATTTAAGATTTTATAAATTAATCTTACAGATATAATCTTGTTTCAGTTATAAAAACAGTTTGGCTTTTAGATACCAGATACCTTTGATGCAGTCTTGCTTGTTTACAAGGAACTTGCATAAGCTTATTTTTTCCTGAAGAAATAAGGAAGACCACAGAGCAGTTTTGGTTTTCATTCCACTCTTCTTTTTTAGGCATTGCTTGGCATTCAAGCTGTTATGTTTAGGCAAAAAAAAAAAAAAAAGAGCCAAACATAGATTTAGCCATAAACCAAACTCTCACTTTCACCACTCCCGCTTCCTCTGTCTCCTGCCTCTTTGCTGATTGTTTTTCTTGCCATTTCTCTACAAGCACCAGTAAATTTTCTTCCAGTAAATTGTCTTTGCGATGAAGCCTGTGGCCTGCATGCATGTTTACTTCATATGTTTCCACTGTTTATTTTAAAGAGTTTAATGTTTTTGTGTGACAAAAGGTCCTGCCTTTGCCTAACCATAAGTATCTCTATATAAAGATATAAATACAGGTACATCACCAAATGTAATATTTAAGTACTATGCAAAAATTATTTGCAGACAACTTTCTGTTGACTGCAACAAACCAGAATTAGTCAAAACTGTGCAAAAGCAGCACACATGGGATGTGGTTGTTTTTAGTTAGATACAAGTCTGTAGCTCTCCAGCTGAATAAGCAGCATTTCAAATAGTATTGCCTAGAATAGATCTGAGACTGATCTGGCACGTTCCCAGGTGCAGGAGTCGCCTTCAGCCTGAGAGAAGCATCAGTCCAGTGATGCACGTATCACCATGAAATAACATTACCAAATGCATAGGAAGCAGAGCAGGTTTTTTTATTCATAAAATTCAGTTAATAATTGGAATTTCCAAAGGGATTGCGCCACACCCCCCTCCCCAAGACTGCCATAGCGGTAACAGTGTGAGTCGTCGCAATTGCAGGAGAGATGGAGCGATCTAGGATAGTTTGCCAGTTTATCAGAAGTAATAGTAACACTGCTTAGTAGGGATAGGGCAGCAAATTCAATGGAATTTCAATATATTTTTAATTTGAATTAAGTTGGACGTATCTGTGGCAATAACAACGTATGAGGGGTTGCTGTGACAGTCTCCTCTAAAGCGTCATCCCTAATCTCACTGCTAGGTATGCGTTTTTTGTTTTCAGCTTCCTGAAATGTAACTCTAACTCTATCAGTAGACAGCAAGTCAGAAGCTGTTTCCAAGAAGAGCACGTTGTTTCTTAACCAATACTGGTCTAATAAGTTGCTCCTGTTTTTTTTTTTCCAGTGAAAAACTTGGCCAATGATACTTCAAGCAAGGAAAGAAAGCAAGAGGGAAAAATCCTTAGAACACTAACGCTCTTTGTTCAGTTCTTAAAGAACCATAGAGCAAGGTAGATCGTTCTTCTGCTTCTCTACACTGTGGTGTCAAAAACCACAGGAAGAGTCGCTGCCTTGTGTCTTGAAAGTATCAATTCTTGGCTGGCCCTGATCCGGTGGGCATTCCTAGACATTGCCTTCTGCTCATGAGAAATCTGTGCAGCCTGATGACACGCTGACAAGTAAAGTTGCTCTTAAAATACAGACACGATGAAATACTTGTTGAGTTGCAACCTCTGATCCTTAAAAATAGGCAATAAAGTGAAACTACTTTCACGCAGCCAAGTGTTAAATGAAGTGCTGAGATTTGTCCGTAGCGCTGTCATCTGAGCAGGATTGGAGCTCCTGCTGTAGATGGCATTCCACACAGGACTCCAGTTGAGCTAGCTGAACCCAGGTAGCAAGCAGATCATTTTTACATACACTGGTCAACCTATCTAATGCCAGTGGGCTATAGCTTCAAAGCCAAAAAAAAAAATGAAAAGGCATGTTTGGCCAGACTTTACCTGCCTCTTACCATATTTTTAAATAAGGAATACCGAAAGTTGATTATGTAGGATAAATGAAGCCAGACGCATTTGATGCATTATGTTATCTGCATAAGGAAACACGAAAGATGTCAGTGCAACGCCACCAGCTTCCAAAATGTTGTGTGGTTCTTTTTCTCATTTTGATGGTCAGTTGTAGATATTTTTTTTTAATTTTTTGTCCTAAAATATTCTCTGGATTCTCTGGACAATCAATGGTTTATTA
This sequence comes from Larus michahellis, assembly GCF_964199755.1. Lineage (NCBI taxonomy): Eukaryota > Metazoa > Chordata > Aves > Charadriiformes > Laridae > Larus > Larus michahellis. Next base: position 61,215,855 of record NC_133899.1, on the reverse strand, counting down.
CATACAACAATCAAAGGGGAAGTGGCATCTAAATATACCAAAAGCGGGGCTGAAGATTTTATCTGAGAAACAGATCAAAACAAAAGCAGGCTTTCAAAACCTCCTGAAGTAATCTTTGGTAGATTAACACAAATTCACTCACTCTGCAGCCAAATACCAATTTTGCTCTATGGTCCTATCCCCACTTACATGGTCCCGGTCATCTGAAGTGTGGAATTGGATTCCAGAAGGTAGAATGTGGCATCAAATGCCCTTCCTCTGTGCTTGCACTCCAGCTGTTCCATGGCAGCACTCGCAGGAGAAAACAAATTAGGAGGACAAGTAGCAGGCACCACAGAGCCTGCTCTCCGTGTGCATGTTGCTGTGTGTGCCAATTTGTCCAGTTATTGCACTGAAAAATGTATTGTTTATATATGTAAAGAAGTTTGCAGATGAGGAGAGTCTGTTTCTAAAAGTTGCTGGTACAAAGCTATATTTAGTAATGGCAAAGACTGATAAAAGCCTGTTCTAAGCTGCAGCCTTATGAATTGCAATTGTCTGGCCTAAAATTGTATTTTTTAAAAACCAATGTTAATATTCATTTATTAAAATTTATGTGGATTGTCTCACTGCCAATGAAATGCAATATAGAATTGCTGAGATTCCCTGTTGCTACTAGTGGGAATTATTTTTTATTTTTTTTTATTTTAACCTCCTCTGGGGAAGATTTTTATGATAGTATCTTTGTAAGCATTTTTTTTTTTTCTGCCTAGTGCCTCAGTTCTCAGTATCCTGTTCTGCAAGAAAAGGAGAAGGTTTTGTATGAGACACATTTTCAGCGGAAGTACAGGCCTCAGGGATTCTGGAAGCAATTTTGATTTATGTCTAAAAATAGAAATATTATGCAATTTGAAAATATAACCTATCATTATGAAGGCAAATGCTCTTAACCTCAGCTTCTCTTATGTAAGTTTCATGGCAAACACCAAGAGAAAATTGTCACAGACGTACGCGTGCTTTACAGGAAACACAGATACAAGGATACACACACATTCAAGCTGTTGCCACCAAATTTACCTGAAATTCAGTTAGAGGAATAAAAGAACTTGCCTATAGGAAAAAAAATCATGTTTTCTTTTATGCTACTTCATCAACTGTATTTATGAAATGAGCAAGGATGGGATGAAGAGGGATAATAGAAGAGACAATGCAAGTAAATGGTTTTGCACCTCCAATCTGAGTTAACCTTCAGCCTGAGAGAAGCATTAAGTCAAGCGATGCGCATGTCACCATAAAATAAGATTACCAAATGCATAGGAAGCAGAGCAGGTTTTTTATTAATAAAATTCAAGCAATCTTGTGGTTAGCTGTCAGGGAGTGAAGTGACACGGTAATGTGGTCAGGGGGAGGACGGGAGGGTAGATGGGTTTTTTTTAGTCCGTGTTCCTCCTAGTTCCCTTTTGAGGCCAAGAAATTCTGTAAAATGAGAATTCTCAAGCTGGTTGGAGAGAGGTACTTGAGAACGAGCGGTCTTGAGCTGGAGCCACAACCCGTCTGTAGTTCCAGGCACCCTCTAAACCATACAGTAAGTATAGATACATGCGGGCTCTTGGGGCTTAGAGCCTTGCAGCCTCCTGTCCTGGTTTTCCCATATAGCCTTGGAGACATGGCAAAAGGCCATACCCCAGCCCTGTAGGTACAGGGAGGAGAGACAGTCAGTGGGCATGGCGTGAACTACCAAAGTGGTTTTCTCTGTCTGAGGGCAGCTGAACCTGGGGAAGCTACAAATGAATACCTTTGTTTTTTCCAAGTAGGGAATTTCCTACCTTTCTAGTACGTTTCTTTAAGTACCTGCTGGCACAGGCGCCTGTTCTGGGATCCCACTGGACCATGCAGGTACCACCGCTCAGGAACACGAAGTTGTGTGTACGCGTGTTCCTCAGTGACTGCCGGTGCTGAGACTGGTGGTAGTCGAATGCAACCAGACTTTGTGGATAAATCCAAACGACACATAGAAGTGAGCTCTCTTCACATCGGTCTGCGCCATAATGAAAGCATGGCTTGATGTTCTTCAGAGCAGCAGTTGCTGAAGCCTGTCATTGCACGCGGATTTATCGGTGGTGTCCTGCTCAGCTCTGTGCGCTTGCAGCAACATTCAGAACCATGAACTGCAATGACGTAGGATAAGCAGCAGTCGTTTGTAGAGACTCCTAGAGCTTTTCTGGCCAAGACAGAAGAGGAGAAAGGCTTGGATGTACTGGCTATAGAGCAGAGAGACCACGGAAGCAGATTTGGAAGGCGAGGCAACTACTGCAAAGCTTCCGTGAGCAGGAAAAGGGAAGAGGGAGCAGGGACTTCCCTGGTTTCTCAAGCTTGAAGTGACCACCATGGCCGCAGCACCTCAGCATGTGACAGACACCTTTCTGTCATTAGGAGCGAATTTTTTCCATTATATGAAACTTGCCAAAAACTTCCAATGGCTTTGATACGTTAATGAGAGGAGACATCGCAGCTCATGAAGTACCAGCTACTGCCTGTGGACACCGGCTGTTCCAGGCTGCCGTACATCTTGGCTGCATCAGCTTTCTGCAGTGGTCAGGCTATGGTGGTCAGGATTCAGAACTGTATTCTTCATTGGCTTGTTTTGGACATTAAGTAAAGGAACAGCTTTCAGTGCCGTAATTTTCCCTTTCAGGAGGTAATGAATATATCAACTGTCAGGGATTCTCTCCTGACTCTCTACGTTTGTGAAGCCGTACCTAGCCTACACAGGATGCCCCCAAAACAACTGGATCTTTTTTACTTGTGTATTTCTAGTAAGTGCGAGCGCTGAGGCAGACAAGCAAGTATTTAAAATCCAGTTCCTGTTCACGCTAATATCCCGGAACTATGTGCGACTCGCTGTTAGAGATCTTTTCTGGTTGCCTTCCTTACGTTCCAGTAGCCAACACCCAGCCATGACTTGCCGAGTGACTTCTGCTGGGTACGAGTGCTAGAGGGCAAAATGCTCCAGACAGTGAAGGCAGAGAGATTGCTGTGGAGATGGGGCAGGCCAGAGGGAAAAGCAGCAGGAAAGGAGCAAATGCAAGGGCTGCAGAGGAAGCAGCAACATTCTTGAGGGATTATTTTTCAAATCAAACAAACGCTGGATTGGGATTGAAAAAAAGGATTAGGACGGAACAGAGAGGAAGGAAGGGGGAAGCAGAACAAGAGCCATGCGCATGGGTAGTAAGAGGAGGAAGAGGAAATAATAATTAAATGAGTGACCTGATTGCCTCGTTCCTTCAGCCTTCCTCAAACAGCCTGTGTGAGATACGGTAGCTTAAGAGTTGACTGGGATCCTAGGAAATAGGATCTGATTACTCTGATTTGTAAAGTTCACGCAATTTTGTGATACATTATCTTTGCTTGTTCTGTTTCGTACTCCCATTATTTATCATCAGGAAAAAAAAGGGACTGCCCACCATCCGTGTAAATCAAAGCAAAACACTTTGTACTAGCAGCACAGGATGAGACAAGTTAATGACGTTACTATAAAAAGTAATGCAAAGTTTACTTGCGTGCGATACCAGGAATCTACACCTGCTGAAATATGCAAAGCAGCCACGACTGGATCCCGTTCTGCACGGTCTCTAAGTAAACCGTGAAAATGGCCGCTGCAATGACAGGAACTTCATCAGAAAACAGTTTGTTCCACACACAAAAAAGAAAATTATTAAATAGTATGCAAAGTAAGAAGTTTGAAATGATGTAATTTGTCAACTGCCACAGCGGACACGCGCTCCAGCTTCCGTGGCCTTTTCAGCACTGGTTCCAGCACACGTGCGTGCACGCTTTGTATGTTTCACTAAAAGATTTTGAAATTACTTCTAAGGAGTTAACTTGAATTGCAAAATGCTCACCGCTGTTCTTAGATTAGGATATTTGACCTAAACTGGCGGGTGGTCTTTGGAAATAAAGAGCGTTCCTTGGAGGGCGTTGAGAAGCCAGGAAGAACGGAGGGAGGGAGAGCTGTGCGGCGTTTGTCACTGTTCAGTGGCAGAGGAGTTTTTCTGGGGCAGGCGAATGGACTGGAGTGGCTTACTGGTTCCCGGTTATTGTGATCCCAGGGAACTGCCAACTGCCTGTCACTGCTGGCAACGGCTCAGCTCCTTAAGGGCAGGGAAGACAGGGTAAATATCCTCAGCCTTTAATTATAGCTTGTTCTTACTTCCCAGTTCCGAAGAAATGCAAGCTGCTGATAACACAGTCTGCACAAAGCAGGGCCTAAGAAGGGAACTGATTTTCAAAAGCACAAATAAATGTCCTTGTCGTCCTTTTGGGGAGAGAGGGGAAATGGAAACAAATCGTGGAGGTGCCAGTGAAAACATTCTGTGAAGACTGAATATTGCTGTGCCCTTGTTTGTCCCACCCCTATCCCAACCGCACCTGAGAGGGGCCAATTATTTGCAAAGTGACGGCTTTATAGACGTATATTGAGGCCACATGGACTATTCTCATGCAAATAAGATACTGGTTGCGCAGGTTATCTGGTTAATTAAGTCTTAATAGTTGCTCGGTAGCAAATGCTCTCTAGAAATCAAAGCCTCTGAACTCATTCACAGCTACACCGATGCCCCAATGCCGACGAAATGACCTTGATAACAGAGTTGTTCCACTACAGAATGATGATTATGAAGTGGTTGAGCTTTGAAATTTTTCCCATTTACAAATCCAAGATTCTGAGCTGACCTACAGTTCAGTCACCGTTGACTCCTATTCTACTCGCGAGATCACTAGAACTGGTGAATAAATTCTCAGTAGTTAACATTGTAACAAGGGAGACAATATTCCAAAAACAAAATCGTCACTGGGAACCCCCAAAAATTAAATAACAATTTGACAACGTTACTTGTCAATATGAGAGATTTGACTGTTTATCACTACATGGTAACGTGTTTGCGTAAGCTAAGTGTAGGGAAGCTTTTTTCCCTAGATCGTTCTTGGTCTAAAATCACACTACTCCACTTCTTGTTCAAAACAGATTAGAATCAAAAAGACAGACGGGATACCTTCATGAAAGGGTGGTAATGAGATTAATTTCATCTTTTGACATTTTCTCAAGTGTTTGTCATATCTCATCAGTCACTGATACTCTTTGGTTTTCAAGCTGAAGTTTGTGGAGCTGGTTTCAGTATGAAAACAGACAATGTGTTATTGAATTTTTTTTCATGGAAGTCCACCACTTATTGCTCTCTTCAGACATCTTCTGGTCTGATCTGAACTTTGCCAAGAGGCTGAGCATAAGGTTATCCTACAAAGACCTTTCTGATCCAATGGCTCTGAAAGCTGAAAGCGACAGCCTGAGAACTAATTAAATAAAATCCAAACATTTTGGTAGCGAAACCTTGTTTTAAAATACTGGAAGTTCCTGGAATTTCAAGTTACTTTGCATGTAAACCTTAGTCTGGAGTGAAAATGGGAGAAAGGGAGTAAAAAAGATTGGACAGACTGCAAAGGAAAATTTTGAACTTACTGCCAATTGGATTTGGACATGGCATCGTTTCTGGGAAGAAAACAAAAGTATCAGAGGGGGCTAATTTTCACAAATGTTATATCATTGCTATTTAAATGGTTTAGGGTTTTTTTGGAGAAGTGTTTGCAGCGGCTATCAGGTAGCCCTGCCCGAGGCCTGAAGGTCCTGCACGGACCCACGGAGCCATTTTCCTGCTGGGAGAGGTGGGGGAGCAGACGCTGGTGGGTTTGGTGGCAGAGGAAAGAAGCCTTGTGCTTAGGTGTGCCGGTGAGATGGAGGGTTGCTGTGCTGCTCCTGGCTTCCGCCGATCAGCCCTGCCTGATCTTAATAAAAGAAGTTTACACGTAGGATGCGTCTGTCATTTGAAAGATGATTTGGGAGAGGCTTGTTGGAAGGATGGAAAACCCAACGAACTATTTTCTCCATGTAAATTACAATTTTGGAGAAGAACTATTTAAGGCACTGCAGTGGCCAAAATATGTTTCCTTAAAAGTCTTTTAAACTGCTGTGAAAACTCTGCACCAAAAAGAGAACTGTTGTTAGTGGTGTCACGAATGTGCAAGGAGAATGGGAAGCTCTTTCAAGGGAGTGGTGGGGCAGGTGTTGCTGCCGTCCCAGAAATGCTCTGCATCTGACGTGAAAGGGCCTGAGGAAAAAAGAGGCGTTTTATCAGGCAGGACTGGTCTTAAGAATGGCTGTGCCAAATAGCTCTACTAATAGAGGTTGCCTGAAAGGAAACCCAGCAGCATCACTGTGAAGTGATAATGAAAGTATCACTTTTCTTTACATAATTTCTGCTAATAAAATTAATTCAAATATTTAATTTCACTTGCCAGTCTTACCTATAACTACGTCTAAGGCCATCAGGCAAGAGAATCCTCAATGCCCTTCTCTAATGCAACTACGTATTTCAAGATCGGTAGTCCAAGATATACTAGTTTTGCATGATTTTATAGTCTGCCGTTCTGTGTTTTTATAAATCACAACTCGTACTGGCAGGACCGTTTTGAATATTAGTTATTAGGTTTGCTTTCAGTCCTCATCTGTGATTTGTGCGTACTCTGACAGCGTAAAGCATCAAGCACCACGGAGCTAAGCCAGGAAGTGCTGGCTCCTGCCCGTTGCAAAAAGCTGCTTAAATTTGCTACAGAGGCGGGGCGGGGAATGAAACAAACCTGGGGCGGACACAGAGTCAGCACCACCTTATATAGAAAATTCAGCCATATTAAGGACGTACTAGCTTAGGGTGCCAATTTCTTTGAAAGAAAAATGCGTACTGTACCTCATGGTACATGTCATTAAAAGCGACGAATGCAGATGTGTTGTAAAGGTGATGGTGTTTTCAAACTCTCTTGATTTGGAATGTCCCTGCAAATAATCAACTATGATTTACAAGTTGGTAGAGTTGATAAGAGTTGATAACTACACAAACTCTCTTTAGATTCCCAGTTCTGCTGCACAACTAAAGCAGCCCCACGGGGTGTCTAAACCTGCTGTGTCGGAGCAAACCATCCTACAACGGGTACGGGTTAATACTGGAAGACATTTAGCTTATAGGGCAGACAAAGTTGTGTGTCACTTTACAGCTAAGAAAGTTCTGATGCTTGCATCTTCTAACCGTTTTAGGAGACGTCAGGGTATCAGTCCCAAGATCCTGTTTCCTGCTATAATTGTTAATCAAATTAAAGAAGAAAAGCAGATGGGGCTACAATCTTGAAGTCTTTCATGATCTTTATTATTTAAAACAGGATATCCTGTTGCTGCAGCATAGTTCTTGCTAAAGTATACATGAGGTGCCTGGCCCTGAACACAGAAGTCTCATCTTTCTTGCCTAACGCCATGGGAGGAACTCTGAATTTCACATGTGCTTTTGGGCTAATTTCTGCCCCCAGTTACATGCACAAACACCTATTGATTTCACCCTGAATTTCATACATTGGTGGGGTACAATGTTGTGATGGAAGGCACAGTTTACCTCTAAATGTCTTAAGCCTGTTTCCTGAGATTACCTGTTTGAGATCACTTGCAAGTATATCTGCATATGACTTCTGTGGCCAGTAATCAGTTGTTTTTCTCAAAACGTTGCTTATTACTTTCCCATCGAATTACTAGTAATGCTAAATGTTGGGCAACCCTACGAGGCAGAGGTACCAGCCGTGCCTGTGAGACGGGACTGGATTCCGGCTTTGATTTGTTATCTACATTTCCCAATAGGGAAAGAAGCTCTGAGTTGGTGTGACTCTGGGAAAGCCAGCTCCCTTCTAGCTGTGCTCCCTTTCTTTCCAGCACCGGGACAGAATCCTTCCTTCTGGGTCCATCTTCCTTGTCCCAGTGGGTCACCCCTGGGCCAGGAGATGCCAGCTAGCTTGCAGTCGTGATCCATATGGAGTGCAGACGCAGAACAGCTTCTGGTTTCCTCTTGGCTTTCTCTGCACAAGGAAAAGAGCTCAATATAGCTGGGAGACCGTTAACGTGCAGAAATAGGGGTATGGGAGTTCAGAGTCAAACTACCAAGCAGCTGATCAGTATGGACTATGCTACTCTGATCTGCTTTGTAGCCTTTGTCTGAAATGTCTATTTACTATAAACTCTGGGGTAGAGATGTCTTTTATCACACAGGTAAAGCCAGGCCTGAATCTCAGTTGGGGCCTTTCAATATTTCAGTATTAAGAATTCCTACCAATGACACTGATCCTCCACTATGAAATACTTGGGAATTGCTGTGGTAAGATTCAGCAGCCCCAGGCTATTCCTTCTCTCTCCTCAGGGTCAGAGCAGAGACTGGGACATAGACTAACCGTTGTAGTCAAGGAGCTGTAATTACGTACAAACACAGTTGTACGTGAAATGTTACTGCAAAAATGACACAGACAAATATTTCTACCACCAGTAACTGCTGACATCACCAGTGCGGGACACCACTTACTATGAGAACACACTGTAAGCAGGTAACATTTCTCCATCAAAATGACTCTGTTCGACGCTCCCTAAAAATTAGCCTGCAAGAGGCAATCTCAATGCTACTTCTCATTGAAATACAAGCAGAAAGTCTTTAAATCTGCAACTCGCTGCTCCTTAAATGAACAGTTGAGATCTGCCACTGGATCTGTTGACCTTAATTCTACAGAAGGGAATTGGGTGCCGGATTCAAGAGTTACTGTATGACACGGACTCGAGTGGATTAATCTTTTGTTGGAGACAGACTAGAAGCAAAATGTCTAATTCCAGTGCTTCAGAATCTGGGTCTCACCTTAAAAAGTAAAGCCAGCTAAGAAGCCGGTACAAAACTTTGTATTTCTGGAGACTCAGTTGAGCTAAACTCTTATAACAGGTGCTAGTATTTGAGCCAAATTGCCTGCTGGCCCAAACTGGCGAGGCCTTATTGGCTTCAGCAGGACGGCATTTCTTTACAAAGATAATTTGGCCTGCTGATTTTAAGGCTGGCACTGTATGAAAAAACTGGGTAGAGTACATTCTTGCTTTGATGCAGGCTCAGACACACAATACTTAGTCATTTTAATAAGTCACCTGTGTCCACTGAGATCAGTGTTTACAGAGACATTTATACAGACAGCAAACCCCCAACAAGCTAATGTTTTGCAGTATGAAAATATAACTCTATAACACAGAACCAACAGCAAAAGAATGTACAATATGCTCGCGTAACAAAATAATGCCGGTATCTTACCGTAAGATCAATGCAAACAGGACACGGATATTAAAAGCTTAATTGCAGCAACTTGGGCTGGAATTAGATCGCAACTACGTCACGGGTAGCCTCGTTTTATAAGGTATTGATACCCAGTACACAAGAGCTGAAATACAAAATCCTGTGCAGTAGTTGGAGTAATTCGTGACCTGTTCCATGGAAATCCGGCATAAGTCAAAGGGTGTCCAAAAGGTAAAATGAAGGGTAAAACAACAACAAAAATGGGCATGAATCACTTATCCTGTGCGGCTCTGTCACTCATCATGTGGATCTCTGAACGCCTGTGGAGTTAAAAAACAGGTGATGGAACTTTTCAAAAACAGGTCAATAACCACGCATTATACGCCTTAAGAAGTAAGTATACCTATCATTTTCCTTACGTTTGTGTTAAATAGTTAACTGAAAGCTCTTAGGCAAATAATTTGAAATTTATACCGATTTTATCTCGTGGCCGCTTATTATCCTACAAACATGCAGCTCTGCCACAAAGCTCTCTACTACCAGATCAAAACAATTTTCTTTAATTGCTCTGGGTCACGGTTTGAAATGTAGTGAGCAAGGGTAATGTTTTGAGCCTTCATCACTGTATGTCCACTTGTTTTCTTCTGCCAGAGGTGCTGTTTAATCCAACACAGCCTAGTATAAGCATATTTGAGACGTATGAGTCACAAATGTCTCAAAACCTGCATCTCCTAAGATATTTTCTAAACAGGAATGTATTAATTTGGTTTTAATCTCCTGGGAAGGGTTTTTCATCCTTTTCCTTACATTCAACAGAATGAATGAGGGCTCTAAGTGAGCTTTGGGTGTTATTTTTGCTCTTTTTAAAAATAAAAATATTCCTGTTAAGGAAGTTCAAAAAAGGTAGAGTAGCAAAAGAAAAACCAAAGTTAAGAAAATGGGAGAAATCCCCTCGGCATCATTTACTGCATTCACTAGCAATGGGCAAAGAATGAAAATCAACCCTGTTGAAATTAAAAGTCCTTTGTCTCTCTTTGCAAAACCATTTTCCCATTTTCAGCCAGTTCTATTTAATGCAGTTTGTAGCCTGGGAATAAGTCCAAAGTTTACAGTGAAGGACAAATGCCAATACATGCACAATGTGATCTTCATTTATTAATAAAAACTAATAATCAACCTGTAACATATTCCTTAAGGGATGTGTATTCTTTCCTTGCAGGAATATAGACTTGAGGATCTGCAGAAACCTCGTTTCATCTCACTGCTACAATTCTAAATAAAGTCATTTCGTCACTTCTGACAAGGGTTTAAGTTGTTTGAATGCCACCTTTCCTACAGACCAAACAATCCAAGACTTAATTGAGCTTGCAGAGCGCACAGGTTATCTCTCTGAATGAACAAACCGTTAGTGAAACACAGGACTTCCGAATTTTCCCTACGAGCCACCAGTGGGGCAAGAAACTGGTGCCCTGTTTCATTAGTAAATGATTTTTTCTAGTCTGTCTCAGGTGCCCTAGGACAGTGCTAGCATTGAACTTGGCCATGCTCCACCATAATATTCTGTTGATTTTTCCTGGTTTGAATGAAGGATGTAGCTCTTTCCAGTTAGCAACTAATCCAGAAATTCAGGTTTTAGGAGCTTGAGACTGTTTCTTCTTTTTTGCATGTCAAGACATTCAACAGTGGCGAATAGGGCATAATTTCATTACAAGAATAGTAAAAGGCATTAGTAAGCTTTCAAGTCTGTAAAAATCACACTCTTTCCAATGAAACTTTAAGTAGCTGGGGTTTTTTAATCCCAGAATATAGAAGAACCATTTGGTTATTAAGACACTTTCTTATTGTAAGTCTTCTCATCAGCATAGGCCATTGAAATTAATTTATAATACTTCATTGAAATGTTGGGAGCCACATCAGATGCTTGTCAGGGTTACATGTATTTTACTCCCATAAGAAGGGAGTAAAACTAGGAGGAACAAATCCCAAATCTTGATGAAATCTCCTGATGCAGAAAGTTATAACCCAGTCTGTGCCGCTAAAACCAGCAAGAAATACTGTGATCTGAGTAACTGATCTTCCCACTTGTCTCGGATTGAGATTTATTGCCGTTGCCTATGTTAGCTGGTGGACGAGGTACAGCTAAGAGCCTGAAATAGGTAAGTGTTGCCTAATTTCTGCCTTGCTTTCCCTTTGGCAGTCAGAGGTGGAAGGGACATGAGCGAGGGCAGGCTGCGATGACGGGTTACTTTCTATTTTATGTCCAAATAGCTGAAGGTAAACTGAGGTAAAAGGAGTTAAGTGATATAAAGTGTCCCTACGTCTCACTCCCCAGCCTGGAGCACCAAAAAAGTAAACTTATACTTTAAAAACAAAACCCCAAAAACCCACATAGGTGAGTTTACTTTGGAAAAAGCACTATACTGTATATGATTTTATAGATATGATATATGTATATAATGTCTGTGCACAGTAGTTTCAGAAAGAAGAAAAGGTAAACCCCGAGTATTCGCAGTGTTCTGAAAACCATGCCCTTCTGTCCACCTCCACGTCCATGCACTCAGCTCCGAGGACCAGAACCTTGCAGGAAGCTGAGGCTCTCCTGAGGAGGAGTCCGACACGCAGCGCAGTGACTCAGCCCTGTGCCTCCACAAACACCGGCCGCCCGCCAGCACACCACTCGCGCATTCATCGCGTCAACCTTAGTCATGCCCTCGCCACATCAACGCCTGCAGTTGCGACACCGGGACTCCCCGAGAGGCCACCTCTCCCCCCCGCGCCTGCTACAGCCGATGGCCCGAGGCCACGTGTGGCGGGCACGGAGCTGTGCCGCGATTGCCAGGGCTGTGGCAACTGGCACCGGCTTTTGGACAGTCAAGAGGCTGGCACCGGGTTTGCGCTCCCTGGGCTCGTGCAACAGTGAAGGGGCTAAGAAGAGCCCACGACAACACAGGAGGATTTAAATAAAATAAAACTTAAATAAAAAAAAAAGTTTTCTGGAAGGAAATATTTTTAACAATATGCTTAAACAGCCAAATTCTGTAAAACTAAACTTTGCTTGATGCAGCACGGAAGTTCCTGTCCTTGGTAATATCTGAGCTCCTTGCTTTGGAATGTGTAGTCAACATTTATGAAATTTTTCTTTAAAAGTATAACACTCATCAAGAAAATGAAATGTGTATGGAATTACTCATATACTGGGGGAGTAGGAACTTTTGGCGTTCTCTACTACATTATTGTGAGGGTGGCAGAGAAAAACAGTGTTAAAGCAAAAGGATAAATAATCCATAAATATCCTAACTGTTTTATTTGGCTGGGCACAAGACTGGCCTTTAGCATAAACAACTGAATTAAATTTGTGGAGGTGTTCAGGGTCTGTTTATGTCACCCTCTGATCTATTTACTCTAGAGGAGTGATATTTTTGGAAACATCAACTTGGCACATATACAGAGGCAGGCAGTACGGCTAACAAAAACATCCATTATACTAGGTTCTAGCTTCCATATCAATTAAAAATACACAGAGGAATCTGAGACTTCTTGCTTTGTTTGAATTGTAGGTGTATTTCAGTGTGATTTTGGGCTAGAGTTTTGTATTTTCTCTAACAAGAGCCTGATCATTCCTATCTGAAGCTTACAATCCTTACTATCACACTGCGACATCAACAGTACCCGTGACAGATTTTTCCTTCTACTATCAGCTAAACCCCTATAGCCTAAAATTCACTGGCCTGAATATAATATAAAGGCAGCAATAAACATCATTTCCCTTTGACCTGTAAGTGAAGAAACATTTGGGGTTTTTTTCTGTCATGAGAAGATTTTGCAAAATTCTAGCCAGACATAAATCCTTTTCAAACAGAACCAAACCCTTTTGAGAACACCTGCAATGTCATCTTTCGGAGTAGCCGTCTCAAGTGGGGTGTCCTTCGTAACATATCTGAGAAGCTCTCTGCATCCGCAGCCCTCCAATCCCCTTGCTACCCTCCATGGCACTTTTCTTTGTGGTCCGTATGTCCCCAACATAATATTATGCCATTAATTGCATTGATGTTTTCTCCTTTAAAGCCAAGTTTTAATTTTCAGGTAAATACACAGCAAAAATGCTGGCATTGGTCAATATCATGCTCTACAAAGGTCAATTCACGTTGACCCTACGTGACCTAATTTCCAAAAGCATCCTCAGTCACTTACATGTGTGCGAGTGACTACGCTCAAGCGTAGTCATAAAGAGGAATTCTGTTTTATAGCATTATTTAAGTCCTAATATAGTAACATGCCTCAGCAACTCACAGTTCCATAAATGCTAAGACATTTCTGAGTCCAGCATTACTATCTTGTTTTTTTATAAAGGAGGAAACAAGAGACATGCAGTGATTAAGGGATGAGGCCAAGGTCATACACGAAGTGCGTGTCAGCTGGTGTTAGAATTTAGGTCATTTTCTAACTGAATGAATAATATGCATATTGTACAAGTACGGGGAACTGTAGTTGGTTTTGCAGGTTTCATACAAGGCTCAGCGCCATTTTCTTCAAAACTATGACAGTCAACCTCCATCACTTGTCACTGCAGCACACGGCACTACTTGTCTTCCCCGTCCGGCTGCACTAATTCACGGCAAGACCTTCTTCCTCAACATGCTTTAGGCCCAACACTAGCCAAACGATAGCCACAAGCTGGAAATCTGGGGGTCTGAACAAAACATTGTTCACGCGAAAATTCAAATGAAAGCAAGTAATTCCGTAAAAATGACTGATGCAATTCTTAGGTCTTCCTTATCCACTAATGGTACTCCTATTTGACAGTGATTTTCTTCTTATTACATATTAGAGAGCAGTCACTTTTGAAGAGGTAGTCCTAGACTGTTTCGGTGCCGTGCACAAAGGGACGCTGATGCAGTAACTTAGGGGTACCACTTGCTGTGATGTGTTTCCATGGAGTGAGTGCTCTCTGACAACCGCTGAAAATAATTTGCTCAGTTGGCACATGAAGTGGAAAAAGTATTAATCAGACCAGCAACATATATATTGTAAGAAGTATATAATCAATAAAGCAGAGATTGTCTAGTCAGCAGATTATTTCTTCTTTTTCAGAGTCATTCTCAGGAGAATAAAACTTGTAACAAGGAACAAAAATCACTAGCACACTCTTAAGTATTACAAATGTATCACAAAGAAAAAAAATCCTGATTCATTACTAAAGCTATAATACATTACTTGATACGCTTCCTTTAATATAAAAAAAAAATTACAAGATATATCAAATTGGACAATTAATGCAACAGGACATGGAAGTATTTATGTTTAGCCATTTAGAAATAAGTAAGTACGGCACTGAAAGCTATTTCCAGTATTTTAAGTGTTGTACGCCTACTTCATAGTACTTAAAATCCACAGTTTGTATTCTTTGCATGTACAATACTTAAACTTTTGATTTTGTTCCTAAATTGATCTGTATTTTGATAACCTCATCTTCTCCATGGATAACCATGCATCTGTCCTAAGATACTTGAACCAGAAACTGCAGACTATGTGAAAAGAGCAAAAGATCTGTTTTGATTTCAGAATGTTTGGTCTTTACAATTGAAAACCAGCATTTGTTATTGGTCTTCAGAAGAAATTCATAACGTTGCTTTAATGGAATTCATAACGTTGCTTTAATGGAAACCTCTCTTACGGTAAAATGCAAAGGAAACTGTTGTAGCATCATGCAACAGGAGCCAGGTCACTCAGCAAACGCAGTTCTCAAATTTGGCCTAATTCTGCTGCTGCTTCTGCATCAGTGAAAGTGAAAGAAGATCAAGCTTCTAAATTTAAAGACTGCAGACTCAGTCTTCCTACTGCCTCATGTCTTTAACTTTAAGCGTATAAGAAGCCTTGCTGACCTCTGAAGGACAAGCATAGGCAAAGGATATACACGTAAATCTTGGCAGGGCTGGAACAAGTGGCCGTTAAGAGAGACATAATACGGTAAGACAGAAAGGCTAAGCTGCCTTAGAAATCAGAAATAGAGACAAAGAAAATACTGTTCCTGTGTTCTGAAAAAAAAAACCCCAACAAAACCTGCAGCAATAAAGATAACACTTTCTAGAGGTGTTATTACACCAACATCAAACAATAAAAATTTCTGTGTTCAGCAAGTTTTAACCAAGCATGACTGCTACTGCCTTTTTGTTCAGTGTGTCGTTTTAGCCTCCTAATTACAGGAAATGTCTATGAGGTAGGTAGGAGTGACATTCAAATGTACAATAATCTTATTTACTGCACTTACATAACAGGCTTAAATTCCTTGGAAAAACGCATGTCATCCTGCAGAGAAGGAAATTATTTTGTAGACCCTTTGCTTTTAGTCCTTCATTTTGAATTTGTAGCCATTTGCTTCCTTCATTTTTTGGATCATACACAAGGCACATTGTGGCACGTGTGGCGGGGCGTGTGTGACCCCGCTGCAAAATGCGTCCCAAGCTACGCAGAGTCTTGCATTCACTACAGGGCAAGGGTAAGGGCAAGCTAAAGCCCCTGCTCTCAAAGACCCGCTGCTGCCATGTTTAAATCCGTCCTCCATTGCCCCTTTAATGGGAGTGCTGGAGGCGGATCAAAGCGCTTGCGAGTGGGGCCTGCAAGGTGCAAGCCCCCCCCCGCCAAATATAGAAAATATTTAAGTAAATAACTAGAATATGGCATGAAATAAGACCTGTAACCATAAAAATAAGTAATCCCCATGCAGCCAGGGACAGGCCACACAAGCCTGGGAGGGGAGCGGGAGGTGAGGCCTGCCCGGCCCGCTCGCCACCGCGGAGGTCGACCGGGCACCCCGGGGAGCCGCGACCCCGCTCCCAAGGCTGGCGCCTGGCCGAGGGGGCCCTTGCGGGGCCCGGAGAGGGGGAAGCCGGCCCCGAGGCTCCCCTCAAGCGGAGAGAGCCGAGCTGCGGCCAGACACATCGCTCAGAAGCGGGTGCGGCAGCGCGGGCCCCCTCTGGCCCCAGGAGGCCGCCGTCCCCACTGTGCCCAACCCCTGGCGGCCCGGAGGCTCCACCAGTTGAGGCCCGGGGAGGAGCAGCAGCGGCGCTACCGGGGGGAGGGCGGCCGCGCCGCTGCCGCAGCGCCCCCAGCGGCCGCTCGGCCGGCGCCAGCTCCTCCCCCTGGGGCCGCGGCGCGGCTGCCTTCCCCTCCTTCCACCCAATCCCGTGCCGGGCGGAGCGCCATGGATGCCGCTGGCTGCCGCCTGCTGCGGGGCCCGGGCCGCCGTCGCGCCTCTCCCTCTGTCTCCCCGCGGCGCTGAGGAGGGGTCGGCTCTGGCGAAGGGGCTCCGGAAAATCGACGTGAGCGGCGGGGAGGGGTGCGGGCCCGTTTCCGCTGGCGCTGGGGAGACGGTGCCTTTCCTGAGCCGCCAGGCCGGGTCACCCTGCGAGGCCTGCGGCTCGCCAGGAACTCGAGCGTCGCTGCCCGGGCCTGGTAGGTCGGTGTGGGCAGGCCCGGCGGGAGTGGGCCGGGAGGCCCGGCTATGGCGCGGGGCCGTGGAGGGGGGCGGCGGCGGGTGCCGGAAAATCTGCGTGCGGGGGCCGAGGGGCCGAGCGGGGCGGCGCTGCCGGGAGCCCCCCTCAGGCCGCCGGCCGGGCTGTGCGCGGGGGTGGCGGCGGGGAGGGGGCTGCCCTTCCGCAGGGTGGCCGGGTGCGGGGAGGAGGCCCCCAATCCCCGCGCTGGCCTGGGGCCCCTCCGTGTGTCGGTGTGTGTAGGCCCGGGCGGCGGGGGGTGAATTGGGCTGCGGCCTGGCCCCTTTCCTGGCGCGGCTCTCCTGGGAGCCCCGGCCCCGCGCCCGGCTCGCTTTTCTGCTCGGCGGTTCGTATCCGTCCGGTTAGAGCCCGTCTGGGGTGGAAGAACAGCAGGTGCCTGTATTGAACTTACCCCACTTTCACTGTCTCTCTTAATTTTCTTGTTTCTGTTGCCTTCACCTCCCCCCTCCTTCCCCCCGAAGTTAATAATTTAGTCGCGTTAAGGAGACATACTATGCTTACAATACGATCCCATTTGTACTGGCTGAAAGTAGTTTTATTTAGTCTTGGAACAGGAAATAACAGCCTGTAAACAGCTCGGAGGATCATAGGCATTGTTTAAAGCATAGAATATGAATTTAGTAACGTTTGAATTCTTTTTTACAGCAAGACTGCAGCAATAACAAAAGTATATAAGTGGCAAGCAGTAACTGAGTGATCTGTAATGTCATTATGGTCCTAAGTTATAAAAAAATCACATCTGTCATACTTTTGTTTTGCCACATCTTTGAGTACAAAGCTATTGTGAAACAGCACTGCTGATTCAGTGTATGTTTCTCCATCTAGTACCAATTTCTGATTCACTTTTGTAGATGTGCCCTTGGTGGAGTTATTTTTTAACTATTAACTCATTAGCAGAAAGTAAACAAGTAGGCAGACTTTGTCCAGATCGAGCTCCCCCCCTGCCCCTACAATTTGTGGGGACACTGTCCATGCTTTTCATATTTACCTGTGAGTTCAGTAAACTAATTCTTATTTTATAAGCTATTTTTAAAAAATAGCCATTTTTTTTCTTATATGTTTAATTGGAGAGATTGGTTTGTAACCTTTGTTTTAGTTTTTGTATGAAAATAGTCATGTTTGCTGTGTTCTCAGGCATGAGAAGTGAATTTGACTATTCGTTAGTAAAACATAAAGTAGAAAGCAAGTACATAGGTCAAAAATACCTCTTAATATTTTAAAGGGACTTTTTTGGTCTTCGGCTTGCATGTACGACTATGGCATTGGGCCAGCAAGTAATGTTTTTTTCCTTATATGTACATGAATTATTTGAATTATTCACTGCATTTTTAAAGAAGCTATGAATTAGATACTTTTTTTTTCTAAAAAGAAAAAACACCAAACCCAAACAGAACGACAAACCCCTAACTCTTGAAAGTGCAAGTGATTCTTAAATTCTCTTTTTTATCCTTTGACTTAAAAAGCTTATTTTCCTTATGTTTGGGTGCTGTTTTAAAAGGTGAAGGATTAATTAAACTTTTGTAAAGATTCTTCAGTTCTTTAGTTGTACATCTCAATTTTTTTGTTTTGTGGGTTTGTGTTTAAAATGTGACATTTGATGTCTCTCTCTATTTTAATACTTTAGTGAGGAGGTAATTAATCTTTCAGAAAAATGGACACTTTATTATAAAGTGACACACGAAAGGGTTAAGCACAGTTTTTTTTACTTAAGTTTTAATTTTGAGTTATCCTGTAAGTAAGAGTTGGCTCTAAGTCTTGCTTGATCGTCAGCTGGAACTAGAAATTTATTTCCAGTGAAACAGAACAAACTCATTAGTGTTTACTCATGTATAAAGCTTGGAAAAAAAAAAAAAAAAAAGAAGCAGTTCAAATATGTGGAAGTTTTCTTAATGTCAGCCCAGAAATGTGCTATACATTTTAGAGAGGAGCAAATCCCAAAAGTTTTAAGACAATATTGTGGTGATAATAATTTCTTTTTTTTTTTTTTTTTACTTTTTCTTTTCAGGTGAAAACTGCAAAAGCCTGGGGCTGACTGAAGAGAAATATTAATTGTGCTCAAGTTAGTCTGGCTTGAACAATTAAAGGATATTTTTGGTACTTTTTAATTTAAGTGGAGGTGGCTTTTTTTTTTTTAAAAAAAAAAAAAAAAAGAAACATGGCAGATGTGGACCCAGACACGTTGCTGGAATGGCTGCAGATGGGGCAGGGAGATGAAAGGGATATGCAGCTCATAGCACTGGAACAGCTATGCATGCTACTTCTGATGTCAGACAACGTGGATCGCTGTTTTGAAACGTAAGTAGTTTTGGCTTTCGTTTATGGAATGTTATTTTCCTCTCATGGTAGCCGTATATGACGTTTAACATTCCTAGAAACTTTCAGCCTAAGAAATGTTTTTACAGGCTGAACTTGAGTGTAGATCACTGAAATGAAGAGTTTCTGTTAATGTTGTGTGAAGTACTGTTGTCTGATTAAAAATGTAGGGTCCTGTGAGTGATCCACAGTGCTGGTTCTGACACATCATCTGATTGTTAAATTTAAAGAAATGTATTGAGAATTGTAATGTGGAAGTGTTGGGGGGGGGTGTTGTTTGTGTTTCTCTTTTGTTTTTTTTTTTTTCAATGGTAGAGAAAACTTTTTTTTTAACATTAAAACTATAATGATTACTGACATATATTTAAGTATCCGTACCCTTGCAGCACTTTTCTCAAGAGGTATAGTAGGTTTTTTTGAGCTCTGCAAATCCAAACAAAAATCACAAATACTAACCCTTGTTCATACAAATATTTTGCCCCTTCTTTGAAGAATGTTGCTGTTCATGCCACCCTCTTCAGCTGCATTTGTACACTTCATATAGTGCAGTTCCTGCTCTCACTCCTTTTTGTATTTCTCACAGCACAAAATGCTGATGTAACCACTTCTGTTGCTTCATCATGTTGCTGTGCATGTGTTGCACTGCTTCCTGTGAGGGCCCACAAGTAGTATGGAAAGAAGGTAGCAAAAGTGTAAACAATCACAACTTTTAAATTTGACAACTCTTACATTTTTTTTGGTATTTGTTGGGTTTTTTTATTTGCTTGTTTCCCCAGTTCTTATTTTAACACCTGTGCATCTCTCCTCTTTTCCTTCTTTTTTTTCATTACTCTCACTTTCTTTTCATCTCAGAGTATGTCTAGTGTCTTTCTGATAACATCCTGCTGCTTAGGAGTGTGGGTTTAGAAGCATTTAAGGTAGCTGTTTGTTACAGTGTTTAGTATTGTAGTCCTGAAGAAGAGAACAGTTTTTGAGCTTATGTCTTGGATTTGTAGTCGGTATGTAACAGTGAGAAGAGTTTTGTGCACTGCTTTAGAATTTGAAATTGCCTGATCTTGGCCTTAATGATCTTACGGGTAAATTGTGAATTGAAAGATAATTACTGTAGGGAGATGCATTCGATTTCCCTATCTGTCCCTTGTAGTACTGATACTGGTGGAGCATTGTTTTCAGCCTCAGAAAAGCTGTTTTACTGACTTCTTAATTTATTGCTGTAGAAAAGAATTTGATAGTTAAGAATGAATTTTTCTGACAAGTCTAGGTGACCTTCCTGCTTCATTATATTCAATATAGAACAGAAGTTTGGGCTTAAGCATTTGTAAGGATGTGTTCTGGTTATTGGAGAATTGGGAATGAAATGTCAACTTTAAAAATATAAACAAGTTGTGGGTTTTATGCATTTTATTTAGAACAGACTTTAATCTCAATATAAATGAATTAAATAGTCCAAGTGCTTTTCTTTCTTATAGATAATGAATGCTCTGTTATTGCAGTGTTGTGGTTTTAAAATTAGTTTTTATGTCTAAAAGAAGAAACATTTAAAATATTATTTGGCATTTTAATTTTTGTTTTGAGACTTGGTATAATTTAATTTTACTGGTCTTCTAAGTTGTTGATCTCTTTTGCTCTTGTAAGCTTCCCTCAAAAGACAAACAGAAGAGAATCAAGTGTAAATTGGGAAGAAGTTATCAAGGTTCCCTGCCTGTTCAAGTGATTTTACAGTAAAGTTAAAACTGCTCCTTTTAATTGGCACTGTGAATAAATTGAAGATACGGTTCCACAGTATTTGGTGAGCTGACATAGTAGCTCATTACCTTCAAAAGGAGAGCTACTTCTTCCTATTTATCATACTTGCTATTTTTATTCCTCCCAACCATGTTCTTGGTTCATACCAGCCTTAGGGCTTACTGAACTCCTCTAATTCACTAAAAGATCAAGTTGCTCTCTAAACCCTCTGAAGAAGCTGGCTAGTTTTCTGCTGTTACAGTGAATTACAGCAGGTTATAGAGGTGTCTTAGCATGACAGGTGGAACTGCTTAACTGGAAATATGGGAGAAGCAGAGAAAGGTATACATTCTTCAGTGGAGAACTACTCAGTGGATTGTCTCAGGTGCCTGTGGTATTACAGCCTGCATTTCAAAGTGACTGACTTAATTTTTAAACTCTCCGTAAGAAATAGATGGTGTCTCGAAAAGTTGGTTTTTTTTTTTTTTTTAAGATCTTTCACAATGACAGTACAAGTAGCCAAAACTGTCACATGCTGAGAGACTGTAACTAAAATAATCTTTGATAATATTTTAAAGTTGCTTTTCAGCAATGTTTTTAAAGGAGTTGTTGCTTGCCTAAATAGGAGATATACTATGTGACAGAAGTGTTGCCAAATACTTTTTGAAAATGGTTTCAGTGTATGTCAGACTTGTAATGTGGCCTTTTTTTTCCTGTTGGTAAGAAAACCAACCTCTAGACTTCAGAACATTTTTTCTTCTGTTAAACAACAAGAGCATTCCCAAACTTTTGTATGTTGTGCAGATGTTAATTCAAGATCTTGGGATTGTTTATTGCTATTAATTATGTTAACTAAGAAAACTTTAAGAAATTTTTCATCTGTGGAATTCAACAACTGGAAGGTGGAAGGTAGAATCTTAAAACAGTCGATTTCTTGGAGAATGAAATGTGGTGTTTTTCAGGGATCAGTTAGAGTGACTTTAAGTATTAGTCCACTTTTACATAAGAAATTATTTGCTCTTATGATGTAAGCTAAGAAAAAGCTCATCATTTTAGTGAAGTACATCTGGTGATTAAAAGCTGTGTATGATGAGGACTGGCAAAGCTATGAAACAGACACATGAAAAATATTGACATGAATGGTATGCATTTTCCCTAAAAGCACAATGCTGTTTCCAGACTGATTTATTAAGGGCAATACTCAGTCTCACTTAGCAAAGAAAGATCACAAAATTGGAGAAAAAGAAAAAAGGCAAAAAAAAAAAAGGCATTGAAATGATGTATTCAAAATCTTGTATTTCATTATTGCAGTAAAGTAATAGGGTTACTTTGCAAACGTATTCTCAAGGAACTATTTTAAAGCTAATAAATTGTTTCTGTACAAGAGTAATGGATATTGAAACTAGCATTTCAGATCAAATCAGAAAAACGGAAGTAGGCATAAATGTATGGTGGTGTGTTTCCTAGCATTCTGGCAGAGTTCTAGCAGCATCGCAACAGATTGCAGGGTATGCAGCCAATAACAGGTAGTGGTGCCAAATAGTTGATCTTTCTTTACTTCTCCCCCAGATTTACATATTACATCTGATTCAATTATTTTTAGTGTTACTCATATGTTAGCATTGCAGAAATCAGCGGCATATTCATCTTCTGGTGATAATGAGTCACAGTCACTGTTAGTCACTTAGCATGAAGAATGGCTAACATTTTACCAGCAGTAAAAGCCAGTAGCCTGAACTGCAGAACCTTAATGAGTTAACAGAAATGGGTCTGTTAAGTAGTTGAATTGGAGTAAAGCAGCTAAACTTGTTATTATAAGTGTTAGGCCCAAATTGTAGTTAAATTGTGTGCTACTAAGTCAACTTTAACAGGAGTTTTAAGTATGCGTTTTATATAAACATAGTTGAAATGATATTTTTAGTGTTCAAATTGTTACAAGTAATTTCAAAGGCAATGTAGAGGTTGTTAGTTACAGTCTCGCATTATTAATATAGCCCTTTTCAGCATAGGTGTTTCAATTTATCTTCTTTGCCCTGATTCTTTCACTTCATTTTTGGTGAAATAAAGTGAAACTCCTCAGATATGGGCTTTGTGTTGTTATTTCCTTTTCCTATCTGCCAGAGTAAAAGTATTTAGTAAGGAAGTTTTTACTTAATTATTTTCCTTAATTACAAAGAAAACTTGTAGAGCGACACAGTAGTAGAACAAGTGAAGTAAAACCTGAGCAAAAACTTTTTTACACTGAACAGAGGAAATAGGCCTTATTAATGCTCAGAAGGAGAAAGCGTATATTCCTTCGGCTGTGCCCTAAGTCACTTCAGTATATTTAGCATTAGCAGATTTGGTTAGCATTGAATTATCAAGAGTTATCAGCTTATTTGAAAAATAAAACCCAAAAATTATACAAAGGATCAGAATTTAGGATTCTAATGTGTAAAATGGAAATCCTTTACATTTATTTTTTTAGATCAAATAGGTTTATTTCAATTTACATTAAACGTTCTTTTTCTTCAAGTATATATTCACTACTATATCTCTACCTTGTATTTGCTAACATGTAATAATAAGCGTAAGAAGAAACTGTAGTGAATCAAAGACTCTGTTGATGTGAGCTAATGAGACTGTGGTAGGATAATGTGGAACAGTTTAGCTTTACCTTCGCCTGATGACTTAAAACTACAGGCTCCCGTGTTTATCAGTATTGTATAACTTCAGTAAATCAAAATACGATATAAACACAATTTTTCTTGTAGAGAGAGGGATAGGAATCCAAAGTGGTGGTTTTCAGGCCTATTTTTAAAGTTTGGGCTGGCTTTAAAAACATCTTTGTAATTCAGACAGTGGTAAAGTGCCCTTTGACAGATCTAACAATTGTGAGAAAACTAACAGGCTGAAAGGGCAACTCTGTCTGTATTAAGGTGGTTTACATGTTGTGTGTCCTGCAGATTTGTTCGTTTTGTTATTTTAAGGGGAAAAAAAAAAACAACTCAGGCCATTGTTACGGTTTTGTGCTGGAGTGCAGCCATGAGTAAATTAGGCCAAGTATTGCTGTCAACAATAGACTACTATTTGAAACTATGCAAAGCGTATGTTCTTGGTGAATTATTGGTTTGGACTAATGCAGACATCTCTCTCAATAAATGAAATTTTATAAGCTTTACAATGGCAAGACTCATGTGATTCCTACCAACTTTTTTTTTTCCATTTCACGAAGGCAGAGGGTCTGGCAGCAGTGAAATGCCAGCACTGCAGTCATTCGCTCTGCAATGACTCCAATGTAGTGGGATCTTCAGCATCCTATGGAGTGCTTTTCTGAGATGGAAGTACGGGTGCGTGCTGTGTTTTTCAGGGAGCTCTCTTGTTACAGTGTAATGTTCAGAACTATTTCTGATTTTTAAGGCTGGTTGGGTTTTTTGCAATGGTAAGAATTTTAACACGCTAATGTCTTTCTGGTTGCTCTTTGTAATATGGGAATTATGGCCTCATTGTCACGGGTATTATGGAGATTAATTAGCCTTGTCTAGTCATGTTGAGAATCTTAATGGTTGCAAAGGCCGGACGGGAAGATTACGTCATCTAAATTGACATCCTCTGTGTCATAGGCCCCTACATTTTACCTGGTTTTACTGAATTGAACATCTGGTTTGATACAAGCATAATGTGTAGTAATGCTTCCAATAGGGCATCCTACCTAATTTTATCCTATGTTTCACTATTTAGTCTGCTGCCTAGTTGCCTTTTGTTGGTGAAATTTGGTTGTCCTTTTCTGTTTGAATTGGCCAGACTTCTGCATTCTGTGGTGGGCAGTCAGTGTACCTTTTCCGATTGAATTAAAAGCCAATACCCTTGTTGCTGTGAATGTGGTTGCATACAAGTGTCTTGTCAGCTCCTGATCTTCCCCCAGGCTCCAATTCTTCAGTTTCCAAGTTTTTTGGAAGTATTTTCCAGTGTTAGATTCATCTATGCTATTTATAGTAGTACATTTAACTTAACTGTTACTGGTTATACATCCCAAATTTAGTCACATGTTTCCAAAACATTGTACAGGAAGTGTGGTTTTAGTTATTTATCTTCAGAGTTGCTTTCCAGGATATGATTGCTCGCTCCTTAGGCATGGCTTGATGGCTTGACCTAGGCTAAGATCTGTAATTTTTGTGTGTTAAAACACATTTTGTTTAAATGAGCACATGCCTCTGAGTAGTCCAGGCAGGTCTGTATAACTCATACACTGTCTTTGCCACTATTTAGTAGTCTGTCATTTTTTCTATTAAAGTATTGGTAGTATCATCAAGTACCCTTTGTTTTGGTCAGGGCTTTGTGCGTGAGATAAAATTGAAGCGATTCTTGCAAGATTCTTCACAGAAAACATGGGTGCAGAATTTTAAGGCAATGAGTTAATGGCCTTTTGAAAGACTTCATCCCTGGTAGATTGGGCGAGACCGATAAAATAGGTGTTAAGAGAATTTCAAGTAGGGGGCTTCCTTTCTTGAATTACTGTACTAGTCAAAATATTTTAAATATCAGCCTTTTACGAAGGGGCTATATACAAAGCATAGACAGTGTAGATGGTCAGTAGATTGGTAATGGGGAAATGGAAGTTTTCTTGTTTAAGTTGGTTCTCTTTTTGAGCACCTGGAAGTCCAGCAGGAGCCGGTGGGGAAATGTGCTTACTTAGGCAGACTTACAAAATTTTAATTTTAAGGCAGACTTACTTTTTCTTTTAATTGCTTATTTCATTTTGAAATGTTAGCAAATGTAATGTGTACTCGAACCATTATGTGTTTGCACAGTTGAGGTTGCTACTAGTGGAAGTAGTGGCAGAAAAATCTATACTTTCAAGTTCTTTAATTTATTCAGCTATTGTGGACCAAGTTTCTGCAAAACATTTACAAAATGCTGGAGATAAGAGAACAAACATATGTGGAATTACTACCCTGAGGCATGGCGTATCTTTTTAAGGTACTGAAAAATGCAAAAGGCAGCACAACACATCATTTGTAAATTCAAGAGCAAAGCTAACGATAATTTATTTAGAAGTTACCTATCCTGCAGAAGCTGTTTCTTCTTCTTCAATGTGTGACACATTGTCACCTAACTGGTATACTTTTCCTCAAAAACAGTTATTAATGAGGTTTAAATTCAGTATTTTAATTTTAGTTATAATTATATATATAGATAATTATTAGATGGCGTAGGCACGTATAATTCCTTCTTTTCCCACTTTTAACTGGTCTCAGCAGATGGTATGCATTACAGATCCAGCACAAGTGCTGGCAGGCAGCTGAGCTTGGTTTTCTGCCACAAGTCACATGCCTTGGACCCTGCGCCTGATGCCGGAGGCTTTGTCATATGGCAGTGGCTCTGCATCAGCCCAGTCCAGCGGTTACTGGGGAATTGAGTAACGCACCGTAATGCTAGCAGTAGTTGTATTAACCATTCTGAGGATGAAATGGTGTTGTCTTCTTCCCTTCTTCTGGGTTTTGTTTAAACACAGCAGTGGTTTTTAAACTACCACTATTGTTTCTGTTTTAGCTAAGGCTTTTAAGTGCATTTAAAATGCGAAATGTAATTACAGAAATGAGTTTACAGTGCCTATTTTTACTTCCTTGGTATCTCCTTACGCTGGCCAGCTGTAAAATCAGCTGAGTCACTTGATTTGAGTTTAAGGGCTTAGCACTGGTGGGAGCTTACTGCTGTAGCTATTTAAGAATTTTGCATCCCCATGGATACTCCTGTTCCTAAAGCAGGGATGGGGGAGGGAATGGAGGAAAGATTCAGAAGTGTGTCAGCGTATGGAGTAATGCTGATATAATGCTGCAAATGCTGTAGTAATATAATTATATTGATAAATTTCCCTAGTCTTTCTCAACATGTTATCTATCAATATGATTGTGATGTTTAGAAAATGTTTTTAGAACACTTACATTTTCTGCAGAGGAAGAATATATATATTAAAGAACTTGTGTATCCTGGTCTTTTACAGTCTAATAAACTTATTTTAACACTGAAAGCATGATTTTTTTAAGAATAGAAATTGTATGGAATCAGCACTTTTTTAATGTGGCTTATTTCTTTTCTTGGTGTCAGTATAGAGAACAGAGAATGCTTTACTACCCTAATCTAAACGGATTTACTCCTGTAAAGGGTAAATATTGATACTGAATAGTACTTATTTCAGACCTTTTAAAAACTGTTATTTACAAACCTGCCTTCCAGTGAGATCTTTGAAACATGGTGGGTGGAAGACTCACAAGATAATAAATAGCAGAAGCCCTTTTCCTGGGAGTACAGGAATGAAGTTGAGTGGACATCCAGAACTGAGACACTTAATTAGCAAGAGCTGTAGCGTTGGTTGCAGAGTAACCTCATTAACTCACTGAAGTCAGTCTTTCACTAAGGAGTAACACAGAGTAACCTCATTAATTCACTAAGTCGGTCGCTGATCACTCTTCTCGAGAGGACTCTTTCAAAGTACTTTAGGAAGTGCCCAATGTCGTGTTAATATAGCTTCTTAGAAATAAAAATATAAAGATATTTTCCTTTAATTTTCATATTCTTTAGGAGGAGTACCTACATAGAAGTCTGAACTTTGGAGCTACCTATTAGTGCCTATTAGCCATTATTTTCTAATTTGAAAAAATAAAAACTATTAAACAATAGGCATTTTTTCCCTGTAATAAAACAAACTCGCCACTATCTTCTTGTTTGTTGCACTGCAAACACATCATTGTGAACAGAGTGATTCTCCCCCCGCCCCAGCTTTGAGGGTACAGCAACAATTTTTTTTTTGTTGTCATAATTTATTTTTTTTCTGAGATAAATTACTCTTAGTTAATATATGGTTAGATAAAAGCAACATGGTAAAACTGGGTTTGATATTGGATGTTTTAAATTTAGAAACTATGTATTTTGGGTTTTTTTCCCCTCAGTGGGATACAAGGCCTGCAGTGGTGAAAGGTTTATTTGTGTTCTTTTCTCTTGGAAGTCAAAACCATCATCTGTCAGTAGATGGACATGTACTAAAAGCTGAACATCAGTTGCTGTCCTGTTGTATCAGTTCATTCAGTGCCGCGGTTCTGTCCGCAGCCTCCCTGCTGTCCGGGGAAGTTTTGGCAGCCTTGTATTTCCCCAAGTAGACAGTTTTCTAAAGGCAAGTCCAATGTGTGGCCACTGTGGTACAGACACTCCTAAAATGCTTTGCTTCTCTACCCATCCAAGTACATTTTAGATCTGAGCATAGTCTCGGTTGGAAGAGCATTATTATTTATGTTACTGATGGGACCTGATATTCTACAGCAAATATTTGGGACAGTTTGAGGTCCCTTTGATCTGTTTCGGCCTGCCTAAGGAAGCCAGTAGGGATTTACCTGGGAATTAAGGTGTAATAGTGACATATACATAACATGGCTTATC
The DNA here is from genome assembly GCF_964199755.1 of Larus michahellis. Classification (NCBI taxonomy): domain Eukaryota; kingdom Metazoa; phylum Chordata; class Aves; order Charadriiformes; family Laridae; genus Larus; species Larus michahellis. Next base: position 61,187,729 of record NC_133899.1, on the reverse strand, counting down.
TGACTCACTCTCTGGATTCTACTGGCATTGATTGTATTTGCTTACCTGGTGCTTCATTAAAAAGAGAGGCTGGTCCTCAGAAAGTGCTCTTTTCAGGACCTGGTTGCTAGAATCGCTTCCAGGTGAGTGGTGGATTTCTCTTCCCAGTGCTGCCTTTGCTTACACTTTAGTAACAAGGTGCCTTTACTCAGGGTTGGATTGAGTGAAAACTCAAGATCTTCTTTGAAAGCCCGTTTGCACAATTTTGAGGTGTAGAGACCATCCACTGAGTAAGGGCAAGACTTTCCCTTTTTCTTAGGGGTCAAGGGCCAGCACACAGTAGTCCCCGTGGGGCTGTGTGACAGAAGGGAGGGGTGTCCTTTGGACACCTGCTATGTGGCTGTGTGTTGCATACCATTTCCCGTCCTGTGCTGGTGTTCCCATCTACCCCTTCCAGTCCTTTCTCTGGCACTGTTAACACATGCATGTTCTTGTCTCTGAGACATGTAGAACAGATGCTTGTAGTTTCAACCGCAAGAGACCCATGTAGTAGCTTAGTGCGGATTTTGGGATTAGAGGGTGTTCTCTAGAAAGCTGACCTGTGTACTTCTGTTTGTAACACAGTTATTCATAGAAAAGTTACCTATGGTATAATGACTGAAGTTCTTCAAAACAACAGCTGTACAGTTTTGTGCTGTAATTATTCTAGCCACCTGTTTGAGAAGGCTGGGTCTGGAGCACTGAGGATGTGTTGGTACGCCGCCCTTTTCTGATCCTACAGCTCAATCGTTGATCTAGGCTGGGTGTGAAGGGCAGAGCTGGTACTTTCTGTTCCCTTGCTAGCAGGAACTTTAGGGACTGCAAAGACCCGTGTTGACTTCAGCAGGGAAAAAGAATGTGAGCTTGTCTGTATGGCATGTGCATGTTTATGAATGTAATCTGCATGCATCTTTTAAGAGTTCCTGTGTAACTGACCATTCTTTGTCTACTGCAACACTACTTTGTGGTTTTCACCATGAAATAAATACAGCAATGTTTCACTACAGAATATTGACGTTTGTTTGGTTTTTTTGCTTTGCATTGAGGATGTTTCGTAAGTGTGTTAGTCCCTCTGTTCAGAGCTCTATCAGTCCATGTGGTTTATCTAATTGTGTAGTAAATTTGCTCTCCCTTTATTCAGCTGCTGCTCTTGATTCTACCAAATCTTCTGGTGCCTGGGCCAAATATTTTTGCAAAGGACATATCTTTAATTATTACACAACTAGGGTAAAAGTTCTTTGTGGCCTTCAGTAAGAGCAGCACTCTGCTTGTGGGTTGTAGATCTTCCTCTTGTTCTGAATATTATTGCTTGGAGTAAAGCAAAGTAGAGGTCTCACCCGGTCGTTTTGCATGCACGTTCAGAGCAGCAATTTGGGTAGCAATTGTGGGCATAACGACATCAGTGCAATTCATTCCTTTGATAGCTTTTGGAGAAGCCAGAATAAAAAATTGTCTTCCCTAGAACCTCTATTAAAATAGCAGAAAATGCTGGTGATAGGTTAACTGACAGTAAACTGGTAGTAACATGCATTAAAAAGCTGTGAAGAAGTGGAATGATGCAATATGCTAAACAGTAAATCAGCTGTCAAAACTGCTGAGATACCAAGATACTATGTAATAATGCGAGATGATTAGTTTGCATTCTCTTATCTGTATCTGTCCTATTGCACAATTGTACTTTAGGTTTCTAGGACAGAATCTGTTGTGTTGCTCTGATAGTGCAGGGAGATCCTGATCTGTGACAAGAGCCCTCAGGTGCTACAATGTGACAGATACTGATGACTTGAATGTCGCAGGCGATAGATGAGGAGTCTGAGGTGCTAAACATCCTTAGGAACTTCTCTGGATAGGAGAAGACAATGCAGTAAGAAGTTCAGAGCTAGTCTTGAGTGAGGCTCAGTCTCCATCTGATGTGTCTAATGATCACAAGACTGCAATAAGTTACGGTGGGAAGAAGGCAATATTTTAAACTTGTGGGGTATGCATTCCTGCCTACTTGCTTATATGATGTCAGTCAAGTACATTTGTCCAGAGGAAGCTCCTGCTGCTGGATTGTTTCAGTTAGTTCAGCACAGAAATTTACCATCTTATTCATCACAATCTGCACAATTGGGATACTATTTGAATTCTAGGAAATAAAAAAACATATTAGTGTATTTAAATTGTCTTGTGTCAAACTCTTACAGCCACAGAGTGAAAGACTATCTGGCTTGGGCACAGCTTCTTGAAGATGTATTTCAGAAATGCATCCAAATGTAACTTGATAATTGTGTTTTCATAAACTATAAAAAGTTTGTGGGTGATCAGAAAAGCTGTTTCATAGGAGTAGTGAAGAACCTTTTATACTTGGCTGGCATAGTAAACATTTTTTTTTTTTTTTTCTGCTGATATCATTACAAGTTCAAAATGTTAAAAAAACGGTGCTGCTTAGAATAAAATATAGCAATGTATTGGCCTGAAACAATATTACAAAGCCAGTGGTCAAGATAGTGTAGAGGTCCTGTCTAGGCAAACTGATGTATTGTGGACTGCATTGGCCAAATGTGTCTTTTGTATCTGAGAATATAACTGATAACTTGACTTTGGTTTTTGAAGTCACTGTCAGTGTTACTATCATCCTTTGGGGCTTATCTTTTGCCAGCTATGATCTTTTTGAAAAACTAGTAGCCATATACAATAGATTAAGGCAATGTCCATAAAACAGTATTAAAAATACTTTTTGACAATCACACTGGGAGAGACTCAGGGCTGATAGAATCCAGGTCTATCTGTTTTGCGTTCTCCAGAAACGCTTCAGACTTCTGTATGCATTTGATTGCCTGGTATGACTTTAGGGATTATAACTTCATTTGCATTACTGTACCGTGTAGAACTTCAACCAACTTGCTTGAGTTGAGACAGACATGAGGGGGAAGAAGATGACACAACTGTACGTACTGTGTGCTAAAATAATAAGCAGCGGCTCTCATTTGCTGTTTTGGAGACTAAGACAAAAATTCTGGTTTGATACTATGCCATGCTCCTGATAACAATGTCTGAGAAAAATGAATTTTACACTTCTGTTACTTCTAAGTTTGTATGAGCTGTAATTATGATCAAGCTTTATATTATGTTTATGTGCATCATTGTGTGACTGATGCTTCTTCATAAACCATCCGGTTTATCAGCTTTTTTACTACACATTTTTCTATTACACATGGATTAGATGATTTGTTAGATTAATTTATAGTTGGCCCAGAACATTCAATTAGAAGGCTAGACGTTTTCATTTTTAGGTAACAGGCAACTATTTAAAATTATGTAATGAGTTCTGCATTGAAAAACAATAAATGAACTTTTAAAAAGAAAAAAAATATTTAATATGCATCACAAATATTTAGTTTGCAGTAAATTATGTACTGGAGTGGATAGCACATACAATTTCATGCCACAAAGTCAGTGTGTTTTGTTCTGTTTTACCTTAAAGCCTGTGATTTCATTTGTGTTGTTTCTTGATTTGCTGCAGGAAGAAGGGGAGGAAGAAGAACTTAGGACTTAAATTAAAGCTTCAGTATTGCTTTTTTCCGCTCCTTTTTTCTTTTTGTTTTTCATTATTGTCCTTAATAAATCTTTTTAAAATGTTTCTGCTGCCTCTTCTACATGGTGTAGTGTAGCTCTCAACTTCCTGATTACTAGCAATATCCAGAAAACTAAAAAAAAAACCAAACTGCAAAAACAAAAAAAAAAAACCACACAAAAACAATCAACCAAACAAGCTCAAAAAACCCAACAAATAAAACTATAACTGAACTGTTAAAAGAAACAAGCATTAAGTACATAGAGCTCAGAGGTTGAAGCAGCTTGGAAGAATTTTCTGTGGAAGCTCTTCTTAAAATTAGATCAGTTGCTATTTCAGAGATAAGTTGCTCTTTTTCAGAACAAGTGAAGTTCTTATTGCTGCTTTTGTAGGAATTCAACATGTATTACCATAGTCTATAAAATTAGTTGAAGTTTGGGTAGCTTTTTATTTTGAGAACCAAGTAATTCCTACAGGTTACGTGTATGAGGAATCTACAGTTTCTTTCTGAAACCTTATGATACCAGTTGGTTTCCTTATAGGAGGACTGGAAATCATTCCTCTAAGTCAGAAAACAAATGTCCTGACAGCAAATTAAGTTTATTATTTGCCTCCTAATTGAAAAAGTATGGTCTCTGACTAATGTAGCTACACGTTCTGGCAAAAAGTAATTTTAAAAAAAACCTCAGACCCTTAAATTTTTGCCAGTGAGCTGTGCTCTTACAAGAGCATTGCTGATACAGTGCACTGGCATTTGTGTGCTGGCAAAGAAGTCATTATAAATGGTAGGCTCTTAGTAACTTTGTATTTTTGCTGTGTCTGCTGGGTAGTTGGCTCTCATGAACAGGTGTTTTGAGGACAAGAACAGTTTTCTTCCAAATTTTTCAATTTCCATTTCAAAAAATACAGCCAAGTTCCATTTGTGCTGTGTCTTTTTATAAACTGTTAAAGAAAAAAAAAAAGTAAATGTTAGATTTGCTAAATATTGCTTTTAATTCCCTGCAAAAATCTAGAGGGTTTTTTCTGCTGCCGTCTTTGTAAATCTAAGAAAAATTGTTTACTACTACTTGCTAGTATTACAGTGGAGACAGTGGAGTGCCTTACTTTCCACTTGGTTATACATGTGTGGTTTTGTTTTGTAAGATTTGTGTTTAGTGGTAAATTTTTTTTCATAGAATTGCGTAGATTGGAAGGGACCTTTCGGATCATTGAGTCCAAACATCGACCTAACCTAAACCATATTACTAAGCACTATGTCTGCCCATCTTTTAAATACCTCCAGGGATGATGATTCCACCACTTCCCTGGGCAGCCTGTCACAATGCTTGGTAACTCTTTCAGTGTAAAAAAATTTTCCTAATATGTAATCTAACCCTCCCCTGGTGCAACTTGAGGCCATTTCTTCTTGTCCTGTCGCATGTTACTTGGGAGAAGAGACTGACTCCCACCTCTCTACAACCTCCTCTCAGGTAGTTAAGGTAGATAGTAGATAAGGTAGAATAGTAGATAAGGTCTCCCCTCAGCTTCCTGTTCTCCAGGCTAAACAACCCCAGCTCTGTCAGCTACTCCTTGTAAGACTTGTTCTCCAGACCCCTCACCAGCTTTGTTGCCCTTCTCTGGACACACTGCAGCACCTCGATGTCTTGCTTGTAGTGAGGGGCCCAAAACTGGACACAGTACTTGAGGTGGGGCCCCACCAGTGCCGAGCACAGGGGGGACAATCACTTCCCTAGTTCTGCTGGCCACGCTCTTCCTAATACAGGCCAGGATGCTGTTGGCTGCCTTGGCCACCTGGGCACACTGCTGGCTCATATTCAGCTCTCAGTTGACCAATACCCCCAGGTCCTTTTCCACCAGGCAGCTCTCCAGCCACTCTGCCCCAAGCCTGTAGGGCTGCATGGAGCTGTTGTGACCCAAGTGCAGGACCCGGCACTTGGCATTGTTGAACCTCATACCATTGGCCTCGGCCCATTGTGTGTTCATATATTTTCTTACAATATAATGTTTGAAGAACACTGTTCATAGCAATGTTTTAGTCATCTGTCTGGTGTTGCATAAAATGCAGTGTAAAAGATCCAACACAAAAACACTTAAACAGGTAGCACTGTCTGTTTTAAATTTTATGTACTGAAATGCTTCTTGTGTCATTGCATAGTACTCATCTAATAATGAGTACAAATTTCAGACTTTTTTTTCCAGTGGATAATGTAATAAAATGCAAAGTTACTGTGTAAACTCTGCTTAAGGAAGATTTGGAGTTAAATAGCACTTGCCTTAAGAACAACAGACAGTATAGGCTAGATTGGCTAATATAAGTATTAAATATGTGATTTAGCTTTATCAAAGCTTCAATTATTAATTTATGTCATTAAAGATCATTGGGTAGTGTATTCATTTGTCAGGAAAATTACTTCATTAAAGGATGTCCACATCTTCAAGGAAACTATTAGCATTTTGCTGTCCCAGGGTTTGGTGCCTTTGTGTGAGTCACTGTCCATAACAGATGGGATACTGAATGACCTCTGAGTTAGTCTTCAGAATGATTCATCAACAAGTACTTCACCTGTCTTCCAGAACAAAACATGCTATTATTTTTGTTCTTTCTCTTTGGATTTAGGAACGTTTTAGGTCTTCTTTTGCAAACCAAGATGCTAGTTTAAGAAAAAATTGCAATATTTGCCTCTCATAGATTTAGTTCTGATCCCCTACATCTAGGGATGAGGTATCCAGTTATTTCGACTACTGTCACAACATACAGCCCCTTCACCTTGAATTTTTTTCTACCACTGCAGTTAACAATCGTTATATTATTTATTGCAAAGTAAGTATGCTATTGGAAGATAAATTATCTTAAAGTATGGCTCCATGTTTTAGAACTTCTGATCCAAATCACTCTTAACCACAACTGCCATAATAGTGAAAAGCATTATTATTGTGTCCTGTTATGTCAGAGGGATAAAAGGAGGACTGTTGCAGCTTGCTTATTTTGTTATGAAGTTGTGGGGATGTTCTTGACTGTCCTTGCATATGTAAATGAGGCTAACAGTAAAGAGGAGAGCCAGAGGCATGAGAAGGAAGGGAAAATGCAATAGAAGCAAGCTAAATGGATTAAATATGTTCTCAGTGTGGTTAGGGAAAAAGAACAAGGCAGGGGAAAGGAAATTGAAATAGGATAAAAAAACCAAGTGAGAATGTTTATACTATAGGGAAGAAGGACCACTCAGAGAATTGAATTGTGTAGCAAAACGAAAATCTTTAGTCTTTATATCAAACAAAATATTTCATGGTTAAGTAGCTATTTATCATCATGAAACTCGAAGCTCTGTTAAGGAAAAAAAAAAATCCATTCTGTTGGGTGAAGTGAGGTTAATTCCTAAAATGATTTCCCAAGAGGATAAACTTTTCCCTGTATGATTTTAAAATTTCAAGAATATTTTTTTCTGCTGGTTTCCTCCCCTAATAGAGCATCTGTTTGCATTTCTGGTTTGAATTTTAGGGTGTGCATGAGATCCTTGCAGCCTAGCATTCTAAATGAATGCTCTGAACCTATAAATTAATTGAACAGATCGTGTCAGCATGAAAAGCATTAATCTGTTAATGTGAAAGTCTATGAAATTACTTAATGTAGAGAAACTTGCACAACTTAGTAATGTTTTGTGGTTGGTTTTTTTTTTCCTGCAGATGCCCTCCTCGAACTTTTTTACCAGCACTGTGCAAAATTTTTCTTGATGAAAGTGCTCCAGACAATGTATTAGAAGTAACAGCTCGTGCCATAACGTATTATCTGGATGTATCAGCCGAATGCACCCGTAGGATTGTGGGAGTGGATGGAGCTATCAAGGCACTTTGTAATCGTTTAGTAGTTGTTGAACTTAACAACAGAACCAGCAGAGATTTGGCTGAGCAGTGTGTGAAGGTATGTATTCTGAATGAACTTGTGTTTTTAAGAAGGAGCTGGAAAATTTACTGTTTCTGAAGAGCTTCCTCATATTGTAATCCTATTTATTTTATTAAAATGTGAAGCAAAACCATAGAGTATGATAAAAGTGTACATGCCAGCGACGCTGCTTATCTTTACTGTCAGTCTGGTGCTTTTCAAAGCTGAGATTCCTTTTTAAAAAAAAAGTATAGAAAAAGAAACAAAAATATTTGAAGAAAGTTTTCTTGTTTATCTTATATGACTAGAATGCTAATGCTAAAAAGGGAATAAAGAATTGCTCCAGATATATGTAAATTACCTGCTGGAAAAAAAAATTGTCTGCTGTCTCTTCAGTAGCGCTAGACACAGCTCCTCTGCACCCTTGTGAAGTTTTCAGAAAAGTTTACAAGACCCTTAAAATCTCTTGTTTAGAACATAACTCATGTCCATGTGATAGTATATAATTTGGGTCCCTGATTACCATGGCATGAGACTTTATGGATGTATTTCTTATTTACTAGTTCTAGTCTACGCAAGTACATCACTGAAGTACTGAAGTAACAGTACTCTATGGAAGTTTGAGAGCTCTCAGTTATGTGTTATCCAAAGACTTAATTCGCTCAGGAAAAGATACTATTATCTAGCTGTCTCTCATGAAAACCTGTTATGACTGTGCTATTGGGGGATGTTCTTGTATTCACTCCTCTGTTTTTGAAGAAAACAGTAACTCCTACAGTACTGGAGGCTTTGGCCCATTCTGGGCGTTGAGGAATACAGGGCTTTTTTTGTTCTGTTGTTTCATTTTCTTAACCAGTTCTGTAGATGGATATAAACAAATAACTGACTTTTTATGTGTACTTCATTCTAATGAAACTTTATTTTGTCATAGGTATTAGAATTAATCTGTACCCGTGAATCAGGAGCTGTGTTTGAAGCTGGAGGGTTGAATTGTGTTCTGACATTCATTCGTGACAGCGGACACCTCGTTCATAAAGATACTTTGCACTCAGCTATGGCTGTAGTGTCCAGGCTCTGTGGCAAAATGGAGCCTCAGGATTCTTCGTTAGAGATCTGTGTGGAATCACTGTCTAGTTTATTAAAGCATGAAGACCATCAGGTAATGTACTAGTTGGCTCAATATGCTGTGACTTTAACTGCCATTATGTTTAATAAATGAATAGCTAGGTATTTTTATATAGCCTCCACGACTAGATGTTTACATAGTAGTTGCTATATTTGGATATTACGATAGTTTCCTTTACAATTGTGATGGCAAGAAGATAAAAATACTGCTTAGCGTTTGTCTTCAAGCACTGTTGTGTGAATATGATCTTATTTAACCTCTGAAAACTTTACTGAAAAATATCTTGTGACTTTTTTCAGTGCATCTTGAAATACTTTCTGAAGTAATTATTGTTCTGTGTTTGCACGTCAGTCACTGTTAAATTGGGCATAAATAAGAGACAAAAATCAAGCAGCTTTGTTTTTCTTTTGCCAGACTAAGAGAAGCAATAAAAACATCCACAATCAATGCTAAAATATTACATTGGAAGCCAACTTAAGTGGTACTACTATAGATGCAGCACCACTCTTTTATTGCAGTTTTGTTAACTGGAGATGAAGTAGTTCTTGTAAAACCTAGAAAATGAATCCTAGAGGAATTATCTTCCTACTGCTAGAATCCTTTTGTGTCTTTCTTACTGATGCTTTGCAATAGGTATTTAGTCAAATTCGTTCTGTACTCTGGCCAGGCTTCTTGTCCATACCATTCTCAGTCCCCTTTTTTCCCCAACCTCTGTCCTCATTCCCTTCTTTACACCACCACCCCCAGTCTGGTTTATTAAGCACGTCATATTTGGGAGAGTAAATCTTCTTGCCTGTGAGCTAATTTTTTTTAATATATTTTTAGGTGTTTTTCTAAGACCCAGTTGTCAGGGGGCTGTCACACTAGGCATTTCAGAACAAGCTACCGTGTTTTTTAGGCATTATGTAACTTTATTAATGCACTGATCATCTCAGGCAAGCTAATCCTGACATTTAGACCAGAAGTCTGTAGTATTTTAACTGTTTCTGAATTTATAATGTGCTTGAAAGAAAGCAGTTGATGGAGCTGTTGGAGATCTGAATGAGAGTTCAAATTAACTTAATCTTTTAGCGGTTAAGCTTTAAGATAAGTGTGCTTGAGATTGGAGTAATCCAGATGATAGTAAGTAAGTCTGTACTGGTATCCTCGAGAAATGTGTTTTGTGTGAAACAAGCCTTAGGGTTTACAATGAATGTTGATGGGTGTTATGGATTTACCCAGTAACTTTCTCTGTAAAGTTTTGTTGTTCCCCCCCCTTCCTTTTACACTGTTGGATTTGGTCACTTTTTGTGTGGGCTGCCAGTTAGTAATATCACATGAGGGGGGAGTTTAGACCAGATGAATGTGGCCTCAAGGGCAGCTTACCTGTAAGTTTGTTTTTTTTAACCTTTCTACCAAACTTGCAATTTGTGAGAAAAAGTGTAAATACCTTCCACAGTACTGTTTTGCTTTGTAAACTGATGTCACTGATGCAGTATGTTAAATAAGCTGAACCTTTCTTGTGTATTTCCGACAGAGCTGTTCTGGTAAAAATCCAGAAAGCATATACAGATTACATAAAGATTGGCAGAATTGTTTATCCGTCCTGCTGTCAAAGAACTGGAGCAAAACGCCAGAGGACACGAGTAGTGACCATTACAAGTTAAAGAAAAAATCCCTTGCAAAAGCGTACTGATAAATCAGAATGCTTGGCATGCAGGGACCATGCCAGAAGCTTAGCATGCTTTGCATTTATTCAAGAGAAACTTTTGTTTTTCAAGTCCTTGCAAATTTAATGGAGATTTAAGATTTTTAACTTCATGAAATCTGGCTAATACTCCAATCTTGTTCTGTGTGTTGATTAACTGTCTTTAAGCTCTTGGTGTATGATAACTGTCAATCATTTCTAAAATGGGCTGTGCTAGAAGTTGTTGACACTTTAGGGAGTGATAACTGTAGTAATTTAGAGTTGGTAAAGAGTAGGTATTGTTGGTTTTTTGTTTTGTGTGTGTGTTTTTTTTTTTTTTTACTATTTCTTGACACCAATCTGGTTTGCTACTGATGTGCAGATGTGCCAGAAGCAGCTCATCTTGATAAGCCTGTGCAAACCTCATCTGAAAGATGGAGACGCTTTTAGTGTGTAGGTCAGAAAGACGTTAAAGGCAAAACCTCCCTTTCTTTTCAACACTGACATGAAAAGAAGTTGGATCCTTTCCTGGGCAGTTGGCCAGCAGTATTTTTTGTCGGATTGTTAAAAGCATCATTAGTAAGCCTTGTTTCCATGGTGTCACTGTTTTTTCTTTTTTCTTTAGTGACAAACCTAAACTTGGGAGTTTGTATTTTATTGTCACAAAAATACTTACACATCCCTGGGTCAGGTGCTCAGTGGATAATCTGGGTTGTCTCAGGGTAAAATCTGCTTTTCCCAGTTTGTCCTATTTTTAACCTTGGTCCAATTGAAAAGTGTCTTTTACTTATGAGAAGTATGTAGACCTTTAAATACAACTTTAACTGTCAAACTTCACTGTCCATTTAATACTTTGGGAGTTCTGGGTTGGTGCCTCAGCTAATGGCTTGTTTGATAGCACTTCTTTTAATAGAAAGCACGAAATTAATATAACATATTATAGTATTAGCATAATATTAATTATAGATACCAACTTATAACATATCAGAATATTTTATTTTCTATAAATTTAGAAAATAAAGCTGCAAAGAAATTTTTAAATTGTCTTCGTTGTTCTTTGAGAAACAAATTTGGAATTCAATAAATGTCTGAACGTTAGGAAGTAAAACCTCATAGTGCGCATTCTTGGTGGTTTTTGTTTGTTTTTTTGCTTGTTTGGTTTTTTTTAAGTTTTATTATTAGAAAGCGGCTTTAACAGTTCCTAACATCAAAACATTCAGAAGGTTAAGTACTCCATATTTCAATACCAAGACATGGGTTGGTTGTGGTTTTTTAAACTATGTTGTCAGAATGGAGAATTGCTACTTGGGGTTATAAATAGTTGTGTTTCCTGTAAGAAGAATATCTAAAACTAAAAACTGTTTTTAAAATGTACTTCCAATATCTATTAATTTGACAATTTGATTATTAAATGTGTGTTTTCTAGATTGATTTGGGGGTTTGCTGATATAGTTAAGGAGATGCTCACAATGCTGAAATTTAGATAAAGAAAAATAATTTCCTTGATTTCCGTATATCATCAACAGAGAGAACGCGCGAGAAAATATCCCAACAACAGCACAGTCCTGCAGTGAGCAGTTCAGAGCACTCTTGGGTTCTGTCTCAGAGTTTCTGGCTTAAAAAGCCTGTCTCCTCCGTTCATTGACTTTGAAGGGAATCTGGGGAAATCGGCTTCTTCTGTGTGTCCTGTATTCTTGTGAATATCCCCTTAGCATCTTCTCATTTTAAGTAACAGATTTTTCATCTTTCCTCTTGCACTTCTTTCTTAGGTTTCAGATGGAGCTCTGAGATGCTTTGCTTCGTTAGCTGACAGATTCACACGACGTGGAGTTGACCCAGCCCCATTAGCTAAGCATGGACTAACTGAGGAGTTGTTATCTCGCATGGCAGCTGCTGGTGGGACAGCATCAGGACCATCTTCAGCTTGCAAATCTGGACGGACTAGCACTGGACCACCATCTACAGCTGCAGACTCTAAATTAAGTAATCAGGTGTCAACTATTGTAAGCCTGTTGTCAACCCTGTGTAGAGGCTCTCCAGTAGTAACACATGTAAGAAATCCTTTTACACTACAGCTTTTTTTTGTTCTCATAGAGTTTTTCCCTTCATGTACTTCAATATATGCAACATTTGTGTTGCTATTTTATATATAGATTTATAGGTTTTATCTTTACATATATATGGATATGTATATCTACACATACATGTAGGTTATTTATAAAGAGGGTAAAAAAAGGAGACATTTCATATGGAAATGAAACCCAATTCTGATAGTATTTTCTAAAGCCTTGTATATTTTTTATTGTTCAGACTTTTAATTATTTCCAGGATCTCCTAAGATCTGAACTTCCAGATTCTATAGAAAGTGCGTTGCAGGGTGATGAGAGATGTGTACTGGATACCATGCGGTTAGTAGATCTTCTTTTGGTGCTACTGTTCGAAGGGAGAAAAGCCCTGCCAAAATCCAGTGCTGGATCCACAGGCAGAATCCCAGGATTGCGAAGGCTGGATAGTTCTGGGGAACGTTCTCATCGGCAGCTGATAGATTGCATCCGCAGTAAGGATACTGATGCACTAATAGATGCTATTGACACAGGAGGTAAGCAAAAATACTCTGAAAAAGAGAATGAGATAAAGTATATTTTTATTTTTATAACCTCTAGTGTCATAACAAATACTTAGGTAGTACTTTGAAATTCTTTATGTACATGTTCCCTTGTTCGTTTAAATACACAACAGGTCTTGTTAGTAATAATTCCTGTACTACTTTTTTTTTTTTTTTAAATTGCAATTAAGGGCATAAATGCTTTCCTAGAATTATTGATGATGCTTATATATATTTTTTTTTTAAGACCTGCCACTTACTTAAAGAACATTGGTGAAGTTTAATTTATAATTCTGTGAGCTTTAATTACGTTATTTAATTGTATCTTTCAGCTTTTGAAGTAAATTTTATGGATGATGTAGGACAAACTCTTTTAAACTGGGCCTCAGCTTTTGGAACTCAGGAAATGGTAAATTAGTTTTACAGAATCTTAACAAGTTGGATTATTTATGTAAAGAAAGATTGGGAAAAAAAATGGATTTCCTTTTTCTTGTTTAACAGGTAGAATTTCTCTGTGAAAGAGGTGCTGATGTTAACAGAGGTCAGAGGTCATCCTCATTACATTATGCAGCATGTTTTGGAAGACCTCAGGTAGCAAAGGTATGATTTAAACTGATATGGCTAGAAAGCCTTACATAGCGACTTTTTGCCTCATTCTGTACGAAATGTCTTTGATGCAGTGTTTAACACGTGCACTGTCAAATATTCACGTTCTTTACAGTGTTTATCAAAATACACATTTTTTGTTATGATAGGGCAGTAATATGAATAAAGGGAATTTTATATTAGCTCTACAGATAAAAAAAGCACGTAATGTTCTAACTTTGCCTAAAGATGTATGAAAAACATGTTTACTACTTTGGAAGAAGGAATCTTAATGGGTTTTTTTCATATTTAAAAATTCTTGTTCTTAGACTCTCTTACGACATGGTGCAAACCCTGATTTGAGAGATGAAGATGGGAAAACTCCTTTAGACAAAGCTCGTGAAAGGGGGCACAGTGAAGTAGTAGCTATTCTTCAGTCTCCAGGTGAGTGCAGTTTTTAATTCCATACCCTTGCTAGTAGAAATGCTTATGTATGTTAAGTTATTCAATTATTAAAATTTTACTTTATTAAAGATTCATTTTAAAAAAATAATATTTTTTGACCAGCCTTCCTTAACCTGCAAAGTACATATACAAACTTTAATATTTCAGGTGTTCTTAAGGGGTGGGGATTACTGAAGAAACTGCTGATTGGGCACGAGCAGTGCCAGTAGTCCTGCTCTTCAGCTGTGGAATGGGGCTAGGCTGGGATTTTGCTGTGGGTTCAGAGGACGTCAGCCTTGGTAGCTTCTCTTGACATCCTTTCTTCCTATGTAGGAGCTGCGCTTCGCATGCTCCATGTTCATATTTAGTTCACTTTAAGGACTTTGAGCGTATTCTGTGGGTGGTCTTTGGTGGTACTTGTTATCAAACAGTTTTCTTCAAGAAGTCTTGCACATGTAAATTTTATATTTTTAGCAATGCATATTTCTGTTCAGGTACTTAGATGTTAGTAAAGAAAATTCTTACATTTATTTGAAGGGGTTTTTTTTGTTTGCTTGGTTGTTTTTTGCTGTTGAACATTTTGGGGAAAAATATTTTCCAGGGGACTGGATGTGTCCTGTTAACAAAGGAGATGAGAAGAAAAAGAAAGATGCAAACAAAGATGAGGAAGAATGTAACGAACCCAAAGGAGATCCAGAAATGGCACCCATATACTTGAAAAGATTATTGCCTGTGTTTGCACAAACATTTCAACAAACTATGTTGCCTTCAATAAGGTAATAGTGGTGATAGACAATTTCCCTGTGTATTTTGAATTTCTTAATACACTCTCTTTAAAAAAAAAAGGTGTGGGTTTTTTTTTCCAGAAAAATTATAACATTTAAAAGGTAAAGTAATGCAAATGACACTTAAACATATTTCTGTTTGAAGAGAAGTGGTGGTTTGAAAAGTGTTGCAAGTCTAATTTTTTTACTTAGCATTTTAAGTAGCATTGTTTTCCTTTCTGGGCAAGTGGTGTCTTGGAAAAAATATGGTTGGTTAGTTAGAAGTGGGAGAGAGAAGCATACTCTTGACTATAGTAGAATGACAAAAGAATACTGGGTTCATATAGTACCTTGTATAGACTCTGTATATTGTATATTTGGTTGCAGCTGTTTGCAGCCACTATAATGGAAGTACTAATTTAGGAAAGGAAAACTAATGAATTGGTATGAAGGTATATTGGTTGGAAGATCGGGAAGACTGGAAAAAGCTATTTTAGAAGGTTTTAGAAGACTTCTTAACAGCTTAAGTGTTAATCAACTGCAGAAGATGCCTCTTACGGAGAGAATTAAAAGAGTGTAATCTAATTTGATACTTAAAAAAGAATACTGTGGGTGGCATAATGGTTGTGATAAATTGCGTCTGACCATAACCTCTCAGCCTTTTACACTACAAATATAACACTTGCTTAATCTCTTATTTGTGTTTCCAGTGCTTATAGATACTTCGAGGGGTGAAAATAGAATATAAAGAGGGACTCTAGTGGAGAGAAATTCTTCATGGGCTGATGATAGGAAGCTTAAACTAGGTCATTTTAAATGAAGGAAATAAGAAACGATGTTAACAATCTCTCCATGATTAACTGTTGTTGCAAATTGCGGAAAGAAGTAGTTGGCTCTCTGTATTTTAAAGTTTTCGTTATGAATCAGGTAAATAATGTTTTTAAAAGTCAGTCTAATAAAAAATTTATTTTTTACCATACAGAAGTGATTAGGTTCCAAATTAATTGTCATTATTAACATGGAAAGCTGCATGATCTAATAGTAATTTAGAGATCTCAGCAAAACACTTGAAGTGTGTGACAGAAACAGAAGGTTGGATACCTGGGAGGACGAAGTAGTGTGCGGAAGTGAATTGCCTTCACTAAGAGTAGATAAAGGCAAAATGTAGACTAGGTTTACCTAGGGAAGGGTTGAGGAGAGAAGAATACGTTAGATCCTAGTGCTGTCAAATCAAAAAAAGATCAGTAGGTAAATTATTCTTTGACATAACCTAGGATGTATTAACAAATAATAATAATTAAATAAACAGTTTTGTTTCCAATAATGAGAACTGGAACTCATTTAAACTTTTTTTGCTTTGAAAGCAAGCATAAATGCAAAAGCAGTTTTGTCTTGAACCTTTTTGTTGCTTTGATTACTGCTTACTTTCCCTTTGTAAGAATCATTTTTTCCCTGTGATCTCTTTTAAAGGAAAGCAAGTCTTGCCCTCATTAGAAAAATGATACATTTTTGTTCTGAGGCACTGCTGAAGGAGGTTTGTGACTCTGATGCTGGCCACAATCTGCCAACGATATTGGTTGAGATAACAGCTACAGTTCTTGATCAAGAGGTAGGAAGAAAGAAAATGTTGTCCTTGTATGAAACCAGTGCACAAAAAGGGGTTATGATCACTGATTCCACATACTTGTTAATAACGAAACCTAAAGCATTTATAGCATCCATCTGTTACCGTGTCTGAAGTTCTGCATCTAAAGATATTTTTAAGTAAAGATCTCCTTTGTTAATTTCCTTTCCATCCTCATGTATTACAGGATGACGATGATGGCCATTTGCTAGCCTTGCAAATCATAAGGGATTTGGTGGATAAAGGTGGTGACCTTTTTCTAGACCAACTGGCTAGACTTGGTGTAATTAGTAAAGTGTCAACTTTGGCGGGGCCGTCATCTGATGATGAAAATGAAGAGGAGTCTAAACCGGAGAAAGTAAGTACAGAATTGATAGCTTTATTTGTTCCTGTAAAACCAACACTTCTCATACAATTTTCACTGTTATGAAAATGTCCAGGGCAAGTTCGTTAGAAAAGTTATTAAATTAATGTTCATCGTATACCACTTGTTTTAATTATTTTTGTTGTTGTTTTTGTAACTTCATTTTCTGTTAGCACATTATTATCTGCTGAGTTTTCTTGCTCATGTTTATTTGTGGTCAAGTTGATTGACACTTGTTTTTGTCTAGTGTTTTGAAAATCACTGCTAAATAAAATGAACCCTTACCAAACAGAGTGCATCTCTTTCAACGTACATGCATCAAATAATTGCAGATGTTTTAAACATTGTTATGGACTATATTAAAAATACAAAAAAGAAAATAATTTTCTACATAATGAAAACTTTAATTGCATATTGCAGTTACTTACCAATTTCTAACAGGCATATTACTGACCACTCAGATGAACTAAATGGATAACAGACCACTTCTGCTATCCATTCAGTTAGGATTTATACCTAAGCCTTAAGTGTATAGTTAAGCTTTTTACTGTGGGTTTGGGGTTGTTTGGGTTATTTTTGGGTTGGGTGGGTTTTGTCTTTGTTAGTTTTGGTTGGGGTCGTTTTTTTTTTTGGTGTGTTTTTGTTGGTGGTTTTCTTTGGGTTTTTTTTGTTTGGTTTTTTTTCTAGTGTTTAGGTATTAAAAAGCTGTCTGGACGTGGTCCTGGGCAACTGGCTCTAGGTGGCCCTGCCTGAGTAGGGGTTTGGACTAGATGACCTCCAGAGGTCCCTTCTAGCCTCAACCGTTTTATGATACTTTGCTCACAATACAGGTTTAGAACAGAGGTGGATGTCCCAGTCAGTAGGCTGTTGTTGTCATAGATAAATCTGTATCTAAAAGGAAACTTCTTAAATATTCTGTTAAAGAATACTTTCAAAGATACATTTTATGGAGGGAAGAAGTATAGTTCCTGTACTTCTGGTTTGAGTAATTCTTTTTCTCCTCAAGCCCTTTTAAAATGTCTGTGTTTTGTGTGTTGCTTTTCTGTTGGTTTGGGGTTTTTTTAATGGGTTGGGTTTTTTTGGTTTTGTGGTTGTGTTTTTTATGTTTGTTTCTTTTTTTATTTTGTTTAATACAATTTTATTACAGGAAGATGAACCACAGGAGGATGCTAAAGAGCTGCAACAGGGTAAACCATATCACTGGAGAGACTGGTCAATCATTAGGGGAAGGGACTGCCTGTATATCTGGAGTGATGCTGCAGCCCTGGAACTATCTAATGGTAGTAATGGATGGTTCAGATTTATTTTGGATGGAAAACTGGCCACAATGTATTCCAGTGGCAGCCCTGAAGGAGGATCTGATAGTTCAGGTAGTTTCTTTACAATTCAAGTCCAAGTTAAGTTTTGAGACTGTTATGTTTGTTTATATAATTTGATTGGAACTATTTTGTTTTGCAGGAATTGGCTTACTAAATAGTAAAGGATGTAAACAGGTGGAAGGTGGTCAGTTAATTGTGATGCTTTTTATCAGATAGCATGTGACCATAACTTGACTTCCTTGGTGAATTGTGTTAAGTAAACATCTTGCCAGTAAAAGTGTATTAACTTCGTTTTGTTTTGATTCTTCTCCATGCATACTTAATTTTTTCACCCCAGTCATTAAAAGCACTTTGTAGTGGCCGTCCCAGGAAAAGCAGGTTGAAATGGCGATTTGTTGTTTGCTTCTAGCTAGCAGAATGAAATTGCATGTGTTTGAAGACAAAGTAATGGAAAGTTTCTCATTGAGACTGGGAAACAAATTACAGTGTCTTAATTGTTTGTCGGAGAGGATAAGGGAACAGACCTTATGCACTGGCAATGCACAGGTGGTTTAATTTTCTGTACAGAATACACAACTTGTTCTGGATGCAGAAACAACCCTCCTTTATTGTTTCTTTTTTTTTTTTTTTTTGCAACAGTTCATGCATTTATGAACCAGCAGACATAAAATGCTTTGCAATATTACTATGTTTTCAACAAGCCATTGAGTGAAATAACAGAACATATTATGATTCAGGATAGAAATGAAGTGCTCGTGACTTTATCCATCAGTTTTGGGGCATAAAGACAGAACGTGATACAGTGTATTTCTATATTAGAGATTATAACACAGCTGGATATAGATTATAATCTATATCTAGATTATAACACAGCTGGAAACCTGTTCTAGATTTTTTGTTTGTTTGTTAGAAAAATGAATCCTTGCATTTTTTTTTAACAAGGCTAATACCTTACAAGGTCAATGATTTTTGTGTTGAGGTACTTGTTTATCATACAATGTAATTTTAAGAAGATCCAAGACATTAATTTCTTAAATTCTCATAGCCCCTGGATGCCAATTCTGCTTTCTTCCTTCAAAACGATGTGGGTATGGGGATGGGATTTTACTATTTCTGTACAAGATGAGTGGAATGGGGATGGCTCGAATGAATTTGGAGTGAAGAGAACTTAAAACAGAAAAAGTCAGATTGGGAATTTAGAAGATGTGGCTCTTCATATCAGTCTTTTTACAAAAAAAAAATTGGATAAATCCCAAGTTTTTGAACAAGATACCTAGTGTGGATATTGTGGGAGGGAAGGGGCTAAACTAGGATTAAATAAGGCTTCTTGCATTTTTTTCTCAAACAGACGTCTACTAAGAGTGCTGACATTGCAGTGTAATTTGCCTGAACTTTAACCATTAGCTCTACGTGTGTGCAGCAGCCTCTTCTTTACTTAAGAGATAAGAAACTAGTATTTGTTAAGTTTAACTAAAGTTACTACAGTACAGTGCAGACTCAGAATAGTATCTTTAAGTCCTGAACTATACTATATGTTCTGCTTTCCTAAATCATTAATGATTAATCTCATGGTATACTTTTTAGTAACTTCATGACTGGCAAGAACATAGAGGGTTGAGTAATGGAGTTTGTAAGTGTGTATCGCATGATGAAAGCTGGGCCGGGAGGGGGAAATATATATACTATGAACATTTTTGGAAGGTCTGTACTCACCCCTCTCCACATTAGCTTAATACTTGTTTTGTTTGAATTTTTGGACAAAAAAAAAGTTCAATGCAAAAATTGAAATTTAATGGTAATTCTAAAGCTTTAAGTGAGTCTCAAAATTCTGTATAAAGGAACCCCAAATTATTCCCAACCATGTATAATCATCCCATTTTCAGTGTGACATGCTATATAATAAATTTGTTAAAATGTAATTATGGAAATTTGGAAATATTTAATTACCAGAATTTTAAGTTTGCGTATGAAATTTCAAAATTCTCTTTATAAACCTTCTCTCTAGATGCTATGAATTTTAAGTACTAAAGAATGTTATGCCTCAAAAGTGCATATTTATTTTTGCGTAGAGATTATTTATTTTTGTATTATACAACAGTAAAAATGGCAAATTTTAAAAACCTAAAGCGTAAGTTATTGCAGCAAAAGGAAAACAGCAATTTTACGAGTGCATGGTCTACAAAAGCTGTATTTATCAAACCAGTATGCTGAAAGATGAGGATATTTTTTAACTTTGAAGTTGAGATGTAATCTTGACATTAGTGAGGTTACTGCACTTCTATTTTATATGGAACTTTTATTTTCTAAATTATGAATTCACTGAATTTTGTGGAATTATGCTAATCAATGTTTCAAATGTAGTGTGCATCCTTTTAATTACAACAATATCAAAATATAATTTAATTAAAACTGGGATAGTCGTTTGGAATAATTCCAAGATAGATTGCCTACATATCCCAAAAACAGGATATGATGCTGTTTGTCATCTATTAAATATTTCCATATGAGTATTAGCTTTTCATCAAGTCTCATGTGGTGCTATTAGATTTTTGTATTTCATGTTTTTCTCAGAGATATAGAGGCAGTTAAAATTTTTATAATTACTAAAAGGGAATAGGAACATCTGCATGATAACTTGAATTAGCATAATGTCGCTGTATTAAGTAACGTAATTGTGGTTTTCTTGTATTCTCTGAGGTGAATGTAGGAGTTCTACAAAGGAGATGAATAAAAGTTTTAGTATCGTTTAAAAAAAGAATTTTTTTGGAGCCTTTGTGACATTTAATCTGAGCAAATAGCTGTTATCACAGCTTAAATTTGCTTTTAGCACATATTGATTGTGAGATTCTGTGAAGTTTTGTGAGGTTTTTTTCTGGTTTTTATATGGCTTCAACATTTTTTCTCCATTTGCTTTAAGCTATGAAGTTGATTGCTGTTTTCCTGTTGGAGGATTCATTTAATTTCCTATTTCTAAAATCTTGCTTTTAAGAATAGTTCATGCTGGCAATAATGACATAAATTATTTTTGCAAGACCAAAAGTTTATCGTGGATTTCTTTGATCTTCCTATTATAATTGGAAAGATGAATTAATAATCCATCAGTAGCAGCATTCAGAAAGAGTTGCATTGTCCACTTCGATGTGATCGTGGAATAAATTACAGTTGAATTACATACAGTGTTCTAAATTTCTTCCCAGTATATTTAAGAGCTTTAATTTCAAATTTAATTTTGCATTGAATGTACTCAGTTGTTTTGCTCTTGGAAAAAAAAAAAGTTTGAGATATATGATGGTGGAATCAATTGTTGGAAGAAAAAAAAAATGTTTATTTCTTTTTAAATAGAAAGTAGGAGCGAGTTCCTTGAGAAGCTGCAAAGAGCTCGAAGCCAAGTAAAGCCATCTACCGCAAGTCAGCCAATTTTATCGGCACCAGGGCCAACTAAGCTTACTGTGGGAAACTGGTCACTCACCTGTTTAAAAGAAGGAGAAATTGCTATTCACAATTCTGATGGTCAGCAAGCTACAATACTGAAGGAAGATCTACCAGGTTTTGTGTTTGAATCTAACAGAGGAACAAAGCATTCATTTACAGCTGAAACCTCTTTGGGTAAGTATGTAGGTATGTGTTATGTGCAGGTAGGAGCAAGTGTACATGAGGTAGTTCTTCTGTTTGTTCCTTTTCATACCTGTGAGAAACTGTGACTTTTCTAAAAATATGTTGCAGGGTCAGAATTTGTGACTGGCTGGACCGGCAAAAGAGGAAGAAAGCTGAAATCTAAACTGGAGAAGACAAAACAAAAGGTTGGTGAGCATCTGTCAATTTTATACTTGGAATTTAATTGAGTTTGTTTTATTTTGTAACGTGCTTATGGAGTTGTAGTTTTCTCTAAGAGGATTAAAATCTTCTCTGATTTCAACTAGACACACTTTATGCTAAGCTTGAAGTGGAAACTTCACTTGTAACAAAGCACTTCTGCAGGTGCTTTTGTCCAGCATCTTAGTAAACTCTGTGCTGTTCTAGAGGAAAACTAACGTTCTTTTAAAAATGTAATGAAGTCCAATTCTCCTGACCTATATTTGTATAACTCTGTAGGTTTTTCTTATGCAAAAAGAAAGGATATTATGATCAATGCTACAGTTGTATCAGAGACATATGTTAATTCTATTCACTAAATTCAAACACTAATTTTAGGCTGGATATCGTGACAGATGGGGGGATGGAAGTGAACAGTGCATTCTAAGAGTTGTGGTAGCGAAGCAAAATGTGTAAAGGCCCTCGTGTTAGACTTCTCTAAAATTATTCTTTCTCTTCTCAAACTCAAGGGGAAAAAAAGAACAACTAGGAAATAAAGTATTATGCTTTTCACAAAAACACAAAATAACAGTTCTGTGGCCTGCTGATGCCAAGGGCTCAAGCTAATCTTCAGTCTTGACCTCTCTTGCAGTTGCTAACAGTGCAGCTAATATGTTCTGTACCAAAAATCTGCAGCATGTAAGGACGCGTACATCTGAGGAAATGTGACGCTAAATTGAAGCCTGAGACAGGTCAAGAGAAAGTACTGTGCTCTGTCAGTGAGGATAGGTGGAACGATAAAGGGGGGCACTGCTCTTTCATACCTGGGATTGCACTGTGTGGCTCTGAAGCTTGTGAAACATAACATGATGATAATGAAAAGGAAAATGTTTAATAAGAACTTAAACTTACTTTATCAAATCTCTATCTTGTGTGAGCCGTACTTTGCAGAAAAAGTAATTCTTAGTGTATAAGTACTTAGTATATAAGTTCATATAAGTACTTTCTGCATGAATCGGTCTAAGGAATGTGAAGAGAGCATTCGGAAACCATATCTAAAACCCCCTTAATCTTACCTCTAAAAGATTACCACATCCATGATAACAGTTCTAAAGAAACAGATTTACAGATTGAGAGTCCTGTCTTTTCTCCTACCCTTGTGCTCTAATTTAATATATGATGGTAAGTTTATCTTTTTTAAGGTTCAATAAGATTCTGCGTATTTCTCCTGTTCTTTTATCCTTTCACAACATTTGCATTTCATGATGTATGATAGGTTTGGTTCTTCCCCATTTGTTTGTATCTGTAATGGAATTCTTTAAAAAAAAAAAAAAAAAATCAAGTTTCTAGTATCTCGGAGAATAATAATAGTCTCATTGCAGTAAGGTATGCCTTGTGATTGTCAAAATCTATTTGTAGGTACGCACTATGGCGAGAGATTTATATGATGATCACTTTAAAGCTGTTGAAAGCATGCCTCGAGGAGTAGTTGTAACACTGAGGAATATAGCAACACAGTTAGAGTCTGCATGGGAACTTCATACAAACAGACAGGTTAGTGTATCTCCTTTAATTTATAATGTGTGATGTCAGTGGAAATAACAACATAATGTTCAGACTAGTCTGTGTGGAGGTTCTGACTAGTCTGACTGTAGTCTGTAAAGGATAGTCACAATATGTCTGTCTGAAATGTGTGGGTTTTTTAATGCATATAATTCCTGGTTACGTACTTTACCGGGACGTTATTTTTCAAATGAAGTAAGTGGGAAAAATTGTTACCTGGTTTCACCATAATTGTCTTTTTGTCTTCCAGTGTATTGAGGGAGAAAATACTTGGAGAGACTTAATGAAGACTGCTCTGGAAAACTTAATTGTACTATTGAAGGATGAGAATACTATTTCTCCATATGAAATGTGCAGTAGTGGCTTAGTTCAATCCTTGCTTACAGTTTTAAATAATGTGAGTTTATAGAACATAAGTCTCTGAAGAAAAGATTTCTATAAAGAAAAATAAAAATGTAGGCATGTGCCTTGATTTAAAAAATCTGTTACAAATGTGGCTTTTTCCCATCATGATGAAAATCAGTCAGATTTGCTCCAGTTAGTGGTCTACCCTTTGAATACATGCTATCACAATAGATCACTTTAGTTTGAGTAAACCATTAAAAATCTTTAAATCAACACCAGTCAGTTCTAATGGCTGATACCATTTAGCTTTTCACATGCAGATTTTAAATAGAGAATTCAGTGAGCCTAAACAGATATTTTTGCCAGTATGAAGAATGAATATATTGATTTGTATTAGAAGTAACTTTTTTTTTTTTCCTCTTAGAATGTTGATTTAGATGTGAAACAAGACTGTAGCCAACTGGTAGAGAGAATAAACGTTTTCAAAACAGCATTCAGTGAAAATGAAGATGATGAAAGGTAAAACACAAAACCAAACCATAAAAACCTTTGCATCTGTGAAGCAGTATGGTATGTTTAAAATAATTTAAAGACATAGGAACAGTTCTTTCCATTTCAGTTTGTCTTTCTCTGGAATAGAAAATTGGTCTTAAGAGACAGCATCTGCTATTGAAGTAGCAATTGAAAATTTTACTGAGTTACTTCTATCTGTAAGAGTCAATTATGCTGAATATACATCTCTTGACAAATATAAAGGTGACTTTTGTTCATCACTGTGCAGATTAATATTTTTCTTCTGTGTTGTAACCATGTGACTAGAAGAGATGATATCTGTAGAAATAGCATGCTGAGATATTTGCTACAGTTGGGTACTGCTCTCTGAAATACTGCGGGATTTTTTTTCTCTTTGTTTGCTTCCACAGTCGTCCAGCAGTTGCATTAATTCGGAAATTGATAGCAGTTTTAGAATCTATTGAACGTCTACCTCTCCACTTGTATGATACACCAGGATCTACATATAATCTTCAGGTAAATGTACAGTGACAGCAATGTGTCATGCTGAGTGATACACAACTGAATGTCGTATGGGAATTTAAGGAAAAGTTATACACATTAAGTCTGTGTGAAGCATATTCTTGTAAGGGTGGATAGAATTAGGTTAAGAAGAACTAACTCTTTGGCATTTTTTCCCTCTAACGCTTAACCTAAATGTTTGTGTGTTCCCCTGCTGCCCCTTTTCCCCTCTGAAATGAAAGCAAATTTTGATTGAATAGATAATGTACTTGTTCTTTCTTTTGTGTTGAAGTATTATTCTCATTATATGGGAATATGCCCCCTAGTAAGTATCCTTACTAGTGAAATGAGCATTTTGTTGAAGACAATTATAAGACGTGTTTATTTGTGATGACTGTAATGGCTAAAAGGGTCCCTTCTAGGCCTGTGTGCTCATCTGGTAATGCAAGACACCTGCAGGATCAGCAGCTTCTTATAAAGAAAAGCTGCAATTTGGCTAAAAATATTACTTGTTTTTGTTTTAATTTTTTCTATTTGAAAGCACACTTCAGGATTTTACAAGATGGCAGTGAAGCGTGAATATTTCTGTTTTGATGTTAAATCATTGGAAAATAGTTGCAGAAAGTTGCAAAAAACACTGCTGCTATTGAATATTTTGAAGTTCTTATATTATTTTCACTTCTTATGTTATTGTAGTAGCTAGTCTACAAGATTTGGAAATAAAAGGTACGAAAGCACATGAAAAGTGAGAAAATACTAGCTTGAATGTGTAATTGACTTATACGTTGACCGTCATATTAAAGAATTACTTGGTTAATTGCAAAAATGGAGTACTAGAGGATTACTTTTTAAAGCATTAAATTAGAATGTAGTTTGCCTAAGTTGTACAACAAAAATACTTGATAGGCCACTAAAACTGTCGTAGTGAAATCTATCAGTTCTATTTAAGTTTTGTAATTTTAAGAAAGGAGCGTACATTAATCTTTAGCTACTCTTTCAGATATTAACAAGGCGCTTGAGGTTTCGTTTGGAACGTGCCTCAGGGGAGACATCTTTAATAGATCGAACTGGTAGAATGCTAAAGATGGAACCGTTGGCAACTGTTGAATCTCTAGAACAGTATCTCCTGAAAATGGTGAGCAGCACATCGCACACACGGTTCACAAGGAATGGTTGTGTTCTGCATCTCTAATATTTGATTTCTTTTCATTCATATGTAGGTAGCAAAGCAATGGTACGACTTTGATAGGGCTTCGTTTGTTTTTGTACGAAAACTACGTGAAGGCCAAACATTTGTTTTCAGGCATCAACATGATTTTGATGAAAATGGAATCGTTTACTGGATTGGGACAAATGCAAAGTGAGTTTCTTCAAAGCTAAATATTTTGAGGTTAGATACAGTGAACTGTGGACCATGGGGCACAATGGGGAGAGAGAATTCATAGTGAAATTAAATCTGTTATAGTTTTTTTAGGAGTGGGAGGTATCTTTGCTTTTACTGTTGATTAATAGAATTACATTTCTTTTTGCTCTCCTTTAAATAATAGGCAAATAGGAATCTCTGAAGTTGAGAGTTTGTTCATGCTTACCCAAGAAATGAAGGGATGAGGAAGTTTGTGTTTCTGTTTTTCTTTGCAGTGGTTTTCTTCAGGCTTTTGGTTTGTGGTGGGGTTTTTTTGTTTTGTTTTTTTGGTTTTGTTTTTTGGGGTTTTTTTTTTTTTTGAAACCACTGTGGTAAAGTGATGTTTGGAACATCTTCAAAGTTACCTAGTTATGTAAAATTTTAATAATTATTTTGGTTTGTAATAAACTCAGCTGTAATCTACAATTTACAGTAAATGTCAAATGTTATTGATACGTGTTTGGTTTTTTAAAAAATATAAGTAATAATTAAACAGTACATTTCTCTTTTTAATCTAGAACTGCATATGAGTGGGTAAATCCAGCAGCCTATGGGTTAGTAGTGGTTACGTCCTCAGAAGGAAGAAATCTGCCTTATGGTCGTTTAGAAGACATCCTAAGCCGTGACAGTTCAGCTCTCAATTGTCATACTAACGATGATAAGAATGCTTGGTTTGCCATAGATCTTGGCCTTTGGGTTATACCATCAGCTTACACGTTACGCCATGCTCGAGGTTACGGACGATCTGCTCTCAGAAATTGGGTTTTCCAGGTATCTAAGGATGGACAGAACTGGACTACTTTGTATACTCATGTTGATGACTGTAGTCTCAACGAACCAGGGTATGTCAGTGTGTTTTACCACTTTTTATAAAACTGAGCTCAGTTAAAAATGTACTTATCTGTAGACTAATTTAATGTGTACTGTATACATAATGACATAACTATATAAAGAAATAGTAGGTGATCTAAATTACCAAGGACGTGATGGAAAATATGTGATTTATAAGTTCTCTGTGTGGTTCATATAATGGTATTTGTGCTTTGCCATCATTGTAAATTTTGTGTTTGATATTTTTTTGAGACAATAGTAACACTAGCACTCATCTGGAGTTTGTCCCTAATGTTAACAGGTTTTATGTATCTTGTGTTCTTGTCACCTTTCTGATTTTATCCATACATGATCAGCATTATGGTTTTGTTTGCTTTTGGTACTAAGCTTTTTGATTTTGCCTTTTTCTTTTTTTTGTGTGTCTGTCCCCAATTTAAAGGTCTACGGCAACGTGGCCTTTAGATCCTCCAAAAGATGAGAAACAAGGCTGGAGACATGTTAGAATAAAACAGATGGGAAAGAATGCCAGTGGGCAAACACACTACCTCTCCCTGTCTGGATTTGAACTTTATGGCACTGTGAATGGTGTATGTGAAGATCAGCTGGGTAAGAAAAAGAATGTGTACATCCTATTTGTACTCTTAAAATGCAAATGAATGTACAATATAAAAATCAGTGTGAAAAAGCGGGTTGACTTTTGCAATGGAACTTGCCTAGAAACTTAAGCTCAAATTATTTCCATTGAATACTTCTTAAGTCTTTTCATTTCAATTTACATTTCGTGTAGGAAAAGCTGCTAAAGAAGCTGAAGCAAATCTGCGAAGGCAGCGACGTCTGGTCCGTTCTCAGGTGTTGAAATACATGGTTCCAGGAGCTCGTGTAATCAGAGGAATTGATTGGAAATGGAGAGATCAGGATGGAAGCCCACAGGGTGAAGGCACTGTTACAGGAGAGTTGCATAACGGTGAGCATGAATTGCCTGAATTTGTAAACGTCTGTAGCATGATTAGTTCATGTGGAATTGGTAGCATTAAAGTATTTCCTTTGTAGTGTCTTGAAGAAGTTGATAGAATTTTAAATATTTGGGGGAGAAGGAACTCAAATACTACGACTGTTGTGGTCCATTTGTGAAATTCCATTTTAATGCATGAAAAAAAATTCTTGATGTAAGTTAAATTTTTTTAGAGCTTTGCTTAATTAAAATACAAAATTGTTATTTAGACATCTCTTACAAAGCAGAAAAAGTAAACAAAGGTGATTGATGCAAACTGATTAATTAAGCTTTGGGCCTGCAAAATCTATAATTACCTTCTTCATTTCTTCTAGCTTAGCATTTGCAGTATTTTTCTTGACTTTTGTATCCTGTACCTTTCTTACCTTGCTAGCTTCATTGGGATCAAGTTGTTGGTTGGTTTTTTCTTTTTTTTTTAATTAAAAGAATGAAAAGTAATTAACTTATGGAGCAGAATAAAAGCCTGCAACAGACAGGAAAGTCAGTGCTCAGGAAGCTTAAGATACTGAAGAGGCTTCAGAAGAGGTGATGATCTTGTCAGCTGAACGTGCTTTCCACCGTTTTCCCCCTCTACCCCTATTTTGGGGTATACAAGACTTGCCTTGTTTCTGAAGCATCTTCAGCCACTTTTACGCTCATTCTTAGCCAGACTTTTGAATTTCCTCTAGTTTCTTGAGTTGTCAGCTCTCAAACGTGGAGAAATGTCCAAAGTACAATGTCTTAAAATGTTTTGAAACTTTGAATCTTATTTAAGCCATTCAGTATAGCTTGTAGGGAATTCTTCCGTCATCTGTGTATCGTTCTTATCAGATGCAACATTCTCACTTTGAAGACTTTAGGTATTATTGGTGAGTAGTATTCTACTAAATCAGTGTTTTCGTTCCTGTGTTTCAGTAAAACTTTCCCATTTAAGCGTAGTTGAAATTGAGGTGCATTTATCAAACGGTGATGCCAAACAGCGTGAAACGTGTATGAGGAGGCTTTTAAACCTACCACGCTTGTCTTTCAAACTGAATTTTGAAAGTAGTATCCCATTGGCTTTTTTTGTCATTATTCACACATCTAGACAAATCTTGAGTTGCTTTACGGCTGTAATGATGGAGCAGTAAGACTTCAAGTACATACTATGTATTAAAAAGTTGTGCAGATTAAAACTGTTTGTAATTAATATTTTAGGAAAAAAAACCCTATATGAACCAAGGACAATTATTTAGTTATGTTTTTACAAAATACCGTGTTCAGATATTCATAAAGAGGAAGAACAATACTGTTTAACTACAGTATGGAACTTCTTGCTTTTTTTTTATCTGATAAGAAAGGCAAATAAGCTGCAGAAAGGCAAAAATTCAGACTTGCTGCACAACTTTACCCTTCAAAGGTTTGGTGACATGTAGCTACAGATATAGCTCATGAAGATGGAATAAAATTATACAAGAATAATGTAATATAAACCTCCTCATGTGGGGATGTGATGTCTACTTATCGTATCTGAAAACTTTATCCATTTTTAAATACTCTTCCTCTAGAATGGTATTTCTAAATAGAAAATTGCCCGTGATGATCTGGTTTTGTCTAGAATTGATGACTTTTGCATAGTTATAAGGTAAAAGTGCACCTGACAGTACTAAACAAAATATTTTACTTCAAATTAGACATTTCGTGTTCTATTAAAGAAAAATTTGTGTGTACATCTGGACCTGACATCTTGTTACAGAAGATGACTGAGCTTTAGGGGGTTTATTTTTAAGGAAAATCTGCGTGAATTAAAATAGTGACACTAAGTTTGTTACAGTTGACATACAGTGAGAAATACTAGAAGGAATTTTTTTAAGTGACTCTGAAATTGTGGTACACACTTAGACAAGCAAAAATAAATTCTATTTTGCCCCTATTTCTGTCCTAGTGAGCTAAACTTTGCATGTTACCCTCATTATTGCAGATTTATTACGTTTAACTGTTAAAAAAATACTGGTACTCTAAATCAATCATTTAGTGAAGGAATTGAAAGAGTAGCATCTCTTTCCAATTCTGTTTTAGTCCCAGTATAAAGTTTCATGCTATGAAATGTATTCTTTTTGCAACCCTGAAACCTTACTTGAAGTAGTCCTTACCTGACTGCCATAAGACTTTTTGTATGAATAAGAAATGTTTGAGTCTGTGTAAATTATTGAACTAAAAAGCTGAGTATCAGTAAATTAATTCTTTCATGTTATGGGACAAGAATAAGAAATCACAAACTAATCAGTTTCATAAAATGTATTTTGTCGGGTAGATATGCTCATACATATGAGCATACATAAGCATCCAACAAAAACATTATAGAATGCCCTTGCAAGAATTACAGTTTCTTGACAGATATTAATAAAGTTACAATGATACATTTTAATATACTTTTCTGATGTTAGAC
This sequence comes from Larus michahellis, assembly GCF_964199755.1. Lineage (NCBI taxonomy): Eukaryota > Metazoa > Chordata > Aves > Charadriiformes > Laridae > Larus > Larus michahellis. The sequence continues at coordinate 61,157,415 of NC_133899.1, read as the reverse complement.
AATCTAGTCATAAAATTTCAAGAGATCCTAATAGGTGAGGTTCTTTCGTGAACGAAACTTCACTTTTGGCTGGATTCTGGGACCCTGAAGGCTTATCATGCTTGCTGCCTCAATGTTAACAACATTTTAAAATACCAAATCGTTTAGATTTAAACACTTCTTTTTTAATTGGCATTAAGGGTTATTTAGTGATTTTTAGTAATTCAGACATGCAGCCCTTATGAGAAGCTGATCCCACGTTGTGGAGCTACTGTCTGACACGCTCCTGTCTGCTTTCTGCTGGATCTCACACACTCCTGTCCCTTTCCAGGCTGGATTGATGTCACCTGGGATGCTGGTGGCTCTAACTCTTACCGTATGGGCGCAGAAGGAAAGTTTGACCTCAAGCTTGCACCAGGGTACGACCCTGATTCAGCGGCATCACCCAAACCTGTTTCATCCACTGTTTCAGGCACAACGCAGTCATGGAGCAGCTTGGTGAAAAACAACTGTCCAGACAAGACGACTGCTGCTGCAGGCTCCTCAAGTAGAAAAGGAAGCAGCAGTTCTGTGTGTAGCGTGGCCAGTAGCAGCGACATCAGCTTGGGTTCGACCAAAATGGAGCGGAGATCAGAAAGTGTAATGGAGCAAAATATAGTTTCAGGCACTGACGTCCACGAACCAATTGTTGTTCTGTGTTCCGCTGATAGTGTGCCTCAGGCTGAAGTAGGGTCATCTTCCAGTGCAAGCACCAGCACCTTAACAGCGGACATGGGAAACGAAAATGCAGAGAGGAAGTTAGGTCCTGATAACTCAATACGTGCTCCTGGGGAGTCCAGTGCTATATCCATGGGAATTGTTAGTGTAAGCTCTCCTGATGTGAGTTCAGTCTCCGAACTGACTAATAAAGAAGCAGCTTCCCAACGACCTCTAAGCTCTTCAGCAAGTAACAGACTCTCAGTTAGTTCTTTGTTGGCTGCTGGGGCACCAATGAGCTCCAGTGCAAGCGTTCCTAACTTATCATCTCGAGAAACTTCCAGCCTGGAGTCTTTTGTACGAAGAGTGGCAAACATAGCACGTACCAATGCCACGAACAACATGAATTTAAGCCGAAGTAGCAGTGATAACAATACTAATACTTTGGGAAGAAATGTCATGAGTACTGCAAGTAAGTAAGCTATGTTTATTTTTTGTTGAAGCCTTTGTTGTTTCTTTGGCTTTCATTAGACTTAAAGAAGTTTGGATTCTGGTTGGCCTAATAGAGAAAGGAACTTAGAGCAGCCTCGACCTTGTGTGTACCTGTAGAACTCACATCAGCTGGAAAGTCTTATATTGCCCTGTGATGCCAGATTACACTGTGGTACCCATCAAATAGAAAATAATTTGAATTTGATGCCTGTTACATGGGTTTTAGATCAAGAGGCTGGAAGACTAGCAACAGTAGCTAATGTGGGATACTCTTTCTTTCTCATCTGTGTAGATTTTGCATACTCACCTTGTAGCTGCCTATTTCTGCTATTTTTCCATTTTCATCAGGAAAGGCAGTTTGTGCATATTGTGAAGTCTCTGAGCTTAGGAACTAAGAACATGGTAGAAAGAAAAAAAAAGTAAACTGCACAATGATATTTTATTAGATTCCTGCATTCTACCAGGCTGAATAACTTCACGTACTCTAAAAGTGTGTATGTTTTCTAAAGACGGTGTGGTCATTAAGGCTTAGATTCAGCAACCTGTTCAGGCACATTAAGTGCAAGGAAGCTTGTAGTTAACAATGATTCAAATGGCATTCTGTACGTGCTTTAACATTTGCATGTTCTCAAATTACATGTTACAATCAAGGTACAAGCAGGTAAGTTGTAAACCTGCTTGTTGTGAGTGAGTTCGGTCTTCTGAATTTTCAGCATGCTCCCATTAGAGTTGTTACTCAACCAGCCTTGTCAGGTATTTTGTTCAGTGACAGTGAAGAGCTGCATTTAATGAGGTAGGCAAGTTAGAAAAAGTAAAATTACCCAAGCCAGAAAGAAGCACTCAGTTTCTTGTTAAGCTTTTGTGCTTTTCTAGGACTTCTGTGCTTCCTTATTTAAAAAGGTGGCATTTGCTTTTAGCATTTCTAAATTTCTTTTAACAGTGTTTTATTTCTTGTTGGGGAGATTTTTTAAAAAAACTTATTCTTACATTCATGTTGTGAATACGTGAGGGGAGGGGAGAATGTTTTCAGCCTGCATTAAAAACGTAAATAAGATACTCAAGGGAAAATTTTCCAGGAATTGATCCCCTTTTAGGCAGATAGTCAGTGCCTCTGGTTCTGAAGTACTTTTGTGCTGGCAGGAGAGAGAGCGCACTTTGAAAAACATGGTAAGATACTTCAAAAGCATGTTTAACAGATTTCATGAATGTCTGATATCCTACAGTGCTAAAACTGGAAATAAGAATGTGGCAAATTAAAAATTTGATTTAATATTAAAATATATTCCTCCTTTAAAATTATCTCTCATGTAGGAATTATTCTGTTTTATACATTTTATACAAATAGAAAGTGTAAATAGGAACTTGTGACCCAAAAAGGGTTTGGAGACTAAATTCGAGCAATCTCACCGAAGTTGTATTAGAGCACTGTAAAAAGCTTGGATTTCTCTAATGGTTTTTTATTTATTTATTTATTAAATTTTTCTTTGGCCTGTTCAGGTTTAAAGAAAAAAAAAACAACCAACCAAACAAAAAAACCCCAAAACCCCCAAAAGTCAAGTCTGGAAATCTTGATTAGTGATGTAAGCCTCCTGGACTTGCGGTAGTGGGTGCATTTAAAAACATCAGTATTTGCCGGGAGTTAAGTGGTGTCTAGGGTAGCCAGTTTCAATTTGTTCTAGAATTCAAAGCAAATGAAATGCTGACACTAAATGGCTTTTTCTGTTTATTATTATTATTAGAGGTTTACTGTTATTAGAAGTGTGTGGGAGATATGAATACTGAACAGCTTACTTTCAAGTTCTTAAACAACAAAAGAAAAACCATTTGGACTGGAAAACTTCCATGTTTTCATAGAGATGAGCATGGGCTTATTAACAACCCTAAATTTAAACTTCGCTTTCTCCTTCCCCATGCATAGAAATAATAAGTATTATACCTGCTTGGGTCACCTTTGCTGATTTTTTTTGTTTGTTTGCATTTTTATATTTTTATTTACAAACTGTTACTTATGTTCCTTAGGAGAGAGAAGAAAAAAAAATACATCTGACAAACAACAAAAATAGAAACAGTAACAGTTACTTTTCTCAAAAAGCTATCAAATGCACTTAGGGGAAGAATCTGGGTTGTATTGTATTCTTCTTCAAGAGTAATAACCTTTGCAAACCTCAGTAATAATAGTCTGAAATTCAGAATTTATAAATTTTTTTTTCCATGTTTTAAGAAAGAGGTGCCTCATTTTACATAAGCTGCAATAATGAAAATATTTACTTCAAAACTGCAAAACTTGCATTTGATAAATTTTAGAAACAGTAGGTTGGAAAACATGAGGTTTAAATCTAAGTATAGGTGACTCCTCAAATTTGCACATGCAAACACGTGATTAACCTCCTGTGTTTGAAGATAAGAGTGTGAGAAAATGTTTTGAAGACTGGGATGTAAATATGTAGTTGCATATAGGTGTAACTTATACTCAGTTATATACGCTACCTGAAATTCTTTCTGTTGAGTTTTCAGTTAATTCAGTCTTGTCTCACTTGTTAACTAAAATGCATTTACTGTGTTTTATTTGCGTGTGCAGTAAGGTAAATTCTTAGTGGGTGCTTACTCTGAACACTATTAATGTAAGTCATCCAACATGAGTAAAAAATTCAGTCACATCTTTTGCAGTACTGCCAGCTCAGGCTTGTTGTCCATCATGAACATATGTGCTAATAGTTATGTGAAAGATAACAAGTCAGAGCTGCTTTAAGAACTTTAGAAAAATGCTCAAAAATCACGTTTCACATTTGTCTTATGTTCTGTTCTCAGTTCTCGTGTATATAGTTAAACTATTTTCCCTGTGTAATTTTAATTATATTGCTGTTTAGAGGTTAAATTACATTTTAGGCTTTAAGGCAGACACAGTATTGGAATAACAGATTTCAGAAATACTTTTCATATGTTGAAAATGAAATTAAGTAATTTCAGATTTACAGTGGGGTTTGGGGATTTATTTAATAAAATTGTTTTAAATGTATGCAAGGGAATATGCTCAGAAGCGGACATCTGCATTGTAGCGTGCACTTTTAAAATGAGAAACCCTTCCCCTTTAGTCTGTTATTCTTTATTGTAAAATAACACATCTGATAATTTTTCAACCCCAAATATATTTTTCAAGACAGGACTCATGCATGTAAATTGTACTCTTCAAGTCATCAAATCATTTATTTTATCTTACCATATCTTTATCTATAGCTTCTCCTCTTATGGGTGCCCAAAGTTTTCCTAATCTGACTACAACTGGTACCACATCAACAGTGACCATGTCTACATCCAGTGTTACTAGCAGCAGCAATGTAGCTACAGCAACTACAGTTTTATCTGTTGGTCAGTCGCTTAGTAATACCCTAACTACTAGCCTAACATCAACATCTAGTGAGAGCGATACAGGTCAGGAGGCAGAATATTCTTTATATGGTAAGTTTCATTTTTAAATGAACATAAGCAGACTTCCCATTAATGATTTTTTTTCCTTTTCTCCTGTTGTTATGATTTTTCTCATGTAGTAGTTTATTTACTGAAAAGTATTTGAAAGTTGAGCTGTTCCTATGTTACTAGTTCTGTAAGGCAGTAAGTAAAATAATGTTAAAATAGTAGTATTTCCTTATGTTATCAGGTCTTTATTTTCACCAGTTTCTATCCCCCATTATTATTATTGTTATTATTGTTGTTTGTTTATTTATTTATTTAGGCACTTAATCTTTTCATTATTATTATTAGTAGTATGGTTTATTTAGACACTTAATCATTTCCTTAATCAAATGAGTGTAGTATCTAATGTAGTTTACATATGACCCTCTAATGAAAAATCAGAACGCTCCTTCTCATTTGTTGTATAGGCATGATGCATGCTCAGTATGAGGTACCTTGTATTACTCAGTGATTGAAAAACCTCCACTATTAGGCACGTTATATACTTAAAATAGTATATGAGGTTACAGGTAACTCAATACCATAATAGTATTTGCAAACAATTGGAAAGAACACAGAAATGAAAACAACTTGCAGAATGGAGTGAAATGATTTGAGGGAACAAAATCCAGAGTAACGTGGGCACTATACGCTAGAAACAGACATTAGGACACAATTTGTTTGCAGGATATGAATAGTGTGAAAGACGATTTAGTTACCTAGATAACTAGGCTGATAATATCTAGGAATTAAGTTGATGTAATGAAGTCAAGAAAAACCTGGACTAGATATGGGAAAATACGTAAAGGTTTTTGGATTGTGAGATGTTCTCGAAAGAGGAGATACTTGGTTTGTTTAAAATTTGATTGGATTAAGTTTGTGTTCTATTTTGTTGCCTCTCCTCAAGCCTGTTGAAATTACTTGAAAAATATCTGGTAATTTCAATGGATATTGGAATTGAGCTGCTTGGAAGCAGTCGATTAAGATATATGCATATGCCATCTCCCTTTATTCTTTTAATTTTTAAGTCTCATTTGGTATTTTGAACGCGTGAAAAGTCTTAAAATATATCACAAACAACTGGGTAAACAGTTACCTTAAAGTTTCTGTTGAGGTGTTGGCAACAATTCGAAGGGTGTTTGGGTGGTACAAATAGTTTATATGTGTATAGAAAAATGTAGAAGTTCAAAGATTCATCCCAGTCCACCCTGGATTGTTGTGAATGTCTTTTCTGGTGTTGGGGGGGTTGATTTTTAAGTTTTAGTGCTAGGTGGGTGAAATTGAACTTCATATCTGTCTTCAGCTCCTTGTTACAGAAACTAATTAGCAAATGAATCTTGAAAAATCTCACTTTAAAATGTTTATTTTGAATGTCCTTTACATTTTAATTTGAGGTCTAAGCCATACATTCTTAGTGGAAATTACATTGCTAACCTGTTTTTAAAATTAAGTAAACATAGAATCAGACAGTATACATTTGCGTACCATTTTTTCATGATCTTTTGTAATTTAAAATAAGTTTAATTATAAAATATTTGATACAAGCCAATGAGAAACTGATCGCTCTTGCTGATCACTCTTAATTATACAAGTATTAAGTACTACTTTTGTCAGGTGTGTGCTTTTATCACAGCTTTCATTCTTATTATGCCATAAGCAATGTTTTAGTTCTGTCTTTTTCTTGTTTAAGTGAGATTTGTTTTTTCACTGTTCTCAATGCTCCTGTTCTTTGATTTTCGAAACTTTGCTTTAAAAGTTGTTCTTTCTTTTTGTTCTGTATGTAAATATATATGTGTATTATAGATTTTCTTGATAGCTGCCGAGCTAGTACTCTGCTGGCAGAGTTAGATGATGATGAGGATCTACCTGAACCAGATGAAGAAGATGACGAAAATGAAGATGATAACCAAGAAGATCAAGAATATGAGGAAGTTATGGTACAGTATAATTAGCATAGGTGATATCTTAATTAACTAACAGATGCAATAAAAATCCACAGATTTTTTTTTTTTTGGCAATATGGGGTCCTAGCTATAATCTGTCCATTAATTAAAACAAATTTATTTAGATTTCGGACTACTAGTTTGGAATACGTATCTATTAACAGTCTAAATGAAATGCCAAGGTTAAGATCATGTTATATGTTTCAGGGGTTGCAAACTGAATACTACTTAATGAAGACAGTTCATTGTCCCTTTCCCCATTCTTGCATATATTTCAAGTATTAAGAAAGCTGTTTCTCATGCATTCAAATGAACATGATAAAATTGCAACACCTCACTAGATAGGACAGCTAACAGGGCAGTTCCCTTTCTGTACGGATTTGATTGTACCACCTTCAGCATTTATTCCAGAGAAGAGTGGTTTTGAACATTAGCACACCTTGAGACCTTATAGGTCAGAATTAACATCTTACAAACAGCCTGGGAACAAGTTGACAGACAGTAGAAATGATGGATCCACTAGTTCACTGGCTGATGAAATGGTATAATTTTGTGGGTAGGCCGCTGAATTTAATACTGTATGCTGTAATAATACAGTTGTGGGATGTGTTTAACTGTGTGAAGCAAACTAATAATTTAAATATGCTAGAAGAAATCTCTCTCTTTTTTTTTTTTTTTTTTTAATTTAAAAAAAAAAAGGCAAGGCAGAAGCCAGCAGGTTAGTCCACATAGGTCTTGCCTACATTATTGTTAGTTCTGGCTTTTCATTTGGTTCTTCTTTAGTGGTATGATGCATTCTTGGTCTTCTACCACCATTGAAGTGATCAGAATGGATATTGCAAGGTCTAAGAGGAAAAATACAAGATGCTAATTTAATGTTTATTACATAAACGTAAATATTGTTTTATGGAATTATAGAAACTTCCACTTGTAACTAATATGCACAATTTTTAGTCATTTGAAGCAGAATAATTAGCATTTTAACCTACTGTGATTATGCTTTTAATAGAAACTCAAGTACATTTCTAAATATTTTATTTCACCTTCTGCACAAAAATATGAAGTTAGGAATGTAAAAGCCAGTACTAATGGGTCTACAGTGCAAACAATAACCTTAGTTTGTAGATTGTTGATCACTTTTCAGAAATTATTAGATGGAGTTACTATTGTTGTTCATGGGAAGAAGCAGAAATACCTAAATAGTCTTTGTTTAAGGTTACACAGCAAGAATCAGATCTGGAAAAGAAAATTTTCCTTTTGTGAGTTCCAGTACTGTTCCCTCTGATGTACTATGTAATTCTTCTCAATGAGGAGTTGAACAGATTAAAAACTTGTAGAAAAGTCATAAGCAATTAATACTTATTAAGGCTTATTGAAAATTAGATTTCTTCACACCATAATAGTTACAGTGTTTTGGTGTTTGTTGTAATTTCTGGATAAAACACATAAACATTATATATCAATATATGTACACACTTTCAAAAAAAACACTTCTTGGTTTCAGAAAAGTTAATGTGTGTATTTTGACATCATTGATTTTATTTGAACCTTCGATATTCTAAAGTTTGTGGAAAAGACAAAATATCTACATCAGGTTTGCTGGTCTACAATAGTCTGTATTTCCCTATGTTCTGGTGCTTCATGGAAATTTTCGTTCTTTACAGAAATTGTAAATACACCTATTGTAAGGTTAGCCCGTTTATGTTGATTTCTGTATATCTGTGGTTTTGATAATTCTTTGATTCCTGCTTGACCAGTTAAATGGAACTAATACTGTTATGTGCCAGCTTTGATATCTTTTGTGTCAATTTTAGTTTACATGACTGCTGTGTTCCCTAACTAACTTTTAAATTTTTGATCAAATGATTCTTTGTAGCAGAACCTAAAAAACAACTACATTTTTATTTAGGAAGAAGAGGAGTATGAAACCAAAGGAGGCCGTAGAAGAACATGGGATGATGATTATGTACTGAAACGGCAGTTTTCTGCTCTGGTTCCTGCTTTTGACCCAAGACCTGGTCGTACTAATGTTCAACAGACAACTGACCTAGAAATCCCTCCACCAGGTACGCTGACAAGACATTTGTGATACTTGACGTGGCTTTAGGATGGAGACTCGCTGTTAAAGGCCCATTGGGCTCTGGGGATCCTATCACTATTAACCAGTACGACATGCTTTTGTGACTGTGTGGGTTTCTCTGTTTGAATGAGAGTTTCATCTACCTCTGCAGGTAAAAGCATTATTGAGGGAAAAGTAAATTAAGTGCTGTGTGAAATAAGCATTATTTTTTATTTTTTATTATTTTTATTATTATTTATTTTTTATTATTAAATTTATTATAATTATCAGATTACTGATAAACCTGGTTCCACCTGCAAGGAATAATCTGTGTGTTGAGCTGCCCAGACTAGCTTTGATTGGACAGGGCGTGTTGAAACTGTCCAAAGCAGAGGCAAAGGGAAAGTTAGTACAGTTATTGAGCAGTCCGTATGACTGCACCTGATCTTGCTCCTTAGTTCATTCTTGTTTAGCAGCGCGAGTGTAGTCAATGTTCATTACAGAAAGGACTATGTAGGTTTTGCTTACGTGGAAATGAGCTGTTTGTTGATTTTGATGAACTGAAATGAGTTAATATAACAGGAAGATACTGTGTATGAAAAGAAGAATGAATGTGCTGTGATAGTATTAAAGGAGATGTTATCAAGACGTAATCATCAATAGGGATTTCAAAAATACCTGTTAGCTTTACTTACATAAAGAAGTGGTGCAGTTACAGCCCTTAGATGAAGTTCATAGTTACAACTCGGTATCGTCTCTTTAGCATGTATGCAGGAAGACTTCATGCTTCCTTATTGAGCCACTTTATTATGTTTAAGCCAACTTGTCATGCATTATATATATTTTATATTAACTTCTTCTCAAATGATTTTTCACATGCAGGTACCCCGCATTCAGAACTCTTGGAAGAGGTTGAGTGCATGCCTTCACCACGTTTAGCACTCACCTTGAAAGTTTCAGGACTTGGAACAACTCGAGAAGTAGAACTGCCCCTAACAAACTTTCGATCTACCATCTTTTACTATGTACAGAAATTGTTACAGCTTTCCTGTAATGGCAATGTGAAATCTGACAAACTTAGACGTATTTGGGAGCCAACATACACGTAAGCTCTGAAGTTTGTTATTCTGTGTAGAGAACACTGTGACCAATTAGGAAGTGGGTGTGAATCAATGTTTTCTTCCTCCTCTGTAGGAAGCAATGCTAGAATTAGTTTTTCTTGCATTTATGTCGGAATGTCCTTACTGGTTTTAAAGCTAGTGCTGTGACTACAAAACCAAAAAAATCATAATCTCTAATGCTCAACTGTGACTTGTTAATAATATTTCAAAAGTCAAGCAATTGACCAAGAGAGCAGAATTTGGTCTGCTTAGGAATTTGCTTGAAAGAATCCCATGGGGATTTAATCCTAGAGAGGAGAGAGGTCCAGGAGAGATGATTGATTTTTCAAGGATTGCTTCCTCCACGCTCAGGAGCAATCCATCCCAGTGTGTGGAAGTCAGGCAGAGGCAGTAGGAGACCTCTGTAGATGAACAAGAAACTCCCAACAGAATGCAAAACATAAAAAGGAAGCATGCAAGAGGTGGAAGAAGGGTCAAGTGACCCAGAGTTATGGGGTCAGGAAAGCCAAAGCCCATCTGGAGTTGAATATGGTGAGGGGTGTGAAGGGCAAAAGGTTAGGGAACACTTAAAGAAACAGGACATACAAGTCCGTGGGATCCAATGGGATGCACCCCCAAGAGCTGGCCACTCTTGCTTATCTTTGAAAGATCATGGTGATTGGAAGACATTTGATCTAGGGAACTACAGACTAGTCACCCTCTCCTTCATCCCTGGAAAGGTGACAGCAGTAGTCCTGGAAACCATTTTCAAACAATGAAGGACAAGAAGGTGATTGGGAGTAGGTGGCATGGATTTATGAAGAGGAAATCATTCTTAACCAATCTAATAGCTTTCTATGATAAGATGACTAGCTCAGTGGATGAGGAGAAAACAGCACGTTATTTTCTTTAACAAGGCTTTCAACACTTCCTCCCTCCTTGACAAACTAGTAATGTATTGACTAGATAGTGTCTGAAAACTGCCTGAACTGCCAGGCTCAGATGGTTGTGATCATTGATATGAAGTCCAGCTGGACTGGTCATTAGTGGTGTACCCCAAAAGGGTCGATACAGGGTCCAGTACTGTTTAACATGTACATTAATGGGCTGTATGATGGGACAGAGCAGACCCTCAGCAAGCTTGCAGATAACAAAAACTGGGAGGAATCATTGTTGCACCAGACGGTTGTGCTGCCATTCTGAGAGACCTCATCAGGCTGGAGAAATGGGCAGACAGGAACTTCATGAAGTTCCACAAAGGGAAATGCAAAGTCTAGCAGCTGGGGAGAAATAGCCACATGTGCTGGTACAGGCTGGAGGCCAACTGGCTGGAAAGCAGCTTGGTGGAAAAGGCCCTGAGAGTCTCGGTGGACATAAAGTTGAACACGAGCCAGCTACGCACCCCGGCAGCAAAGAAGGTCAGCAGCATCCTGGTCTGCATTAGGAAGGTTGAGGGAAGTGATCTTTCCCCTCTGCTCGGCGCTGATGAGACACATCTGGAGTGCTGTGTCCAGTTCAGGGCTCCTCGGTACGAGAGAGACATGGACATGGGAGTGAGTCTAGCAAAGGGCCACTAGGATGATTAACGGGCTTAAAGCATCTGTCGTACAAACAGAGTTGGAGAGATCTGGGACCGTATAGCCTGGAGAAAAAACAGCTCCTGGGATCTTACCAGTGTGTATGAATACCTGATGGGAGAAGATAAGGAAGATAGAGCGTAGACTCTTCTTTGTGAAAGGACAAGCAGAAAATGCCTGAAACTGAAATACGAGAGATTCCATTTAAACATAACGTATGAGCAGGGGCATTGGACTAGGACTCCAGAGGTCCCTTCCAACTTCAACTATTCTCTCTACCCTAATTTGACCTTACTTGCTTCATAGTAATAGGCAGAAATTATAAGGCTACATGATTTCCATTTACTATACCCACGTCACTTCTGTCATACTAGAAAAATAGCCTATATGAAAGCAAGAACTGCAGTAAGGTGGTTGCAGGGGTTTTTAACTTCGTATTTTAGATTTCAGCAGCGCTCAGGTGTGCTGCACCTATTTTCTGAGTTGCCTTGTGCCAAAAATTGTGTGCTGTAACTGTTTTCTAGTTAGAAAGCATGAGAAATAGTTGTAAATGTGCGTATCTCCTAAGTTAACACACAGCAAACTACCCTAGAACTTCAAAATTTCAAAGAGCTGGTGCATGTGTAGTGACAAACCTAAAGTTGGTTTGGGAAACTTGCACAATGAGGCTTCTTTGTCAAACCTCACCTAAGGAAACGTAAATTAAATACTTTGCAAGATAAATATCGACATCATGAAACTTAAATGTGAGTTTAAGAACTTTGCTGCATCAGGGTATCCCCGATGTTCTCTGCAGCAAAGAGCAGCTGGTTTACATCGTGTTATCTAAATGTCATTGATGTCTAACAAGTCAATGTATAACTTCAGAATTTAGAGGATGTGCTCTGAGTATGAAATATTAACTCATTGTTTTGATATCTAGAATCATGTACAGAGAAATGAAGGATTCTGATAAAGAGAAAGAAAGTGGAAAAATGGTAAGACTTACTTCTATGCCTTTGTTTATGTTTTTATGTCTGTTTAAACAAAAGCAAAACAAATCTTATTGCAGTTTTTGAAATGCTACATTAAAAAAACTAACAGTTTTCAGTTACTTAAAGAATATGAGTGAGTATATTTGTAAATGCATGCTCCTTTAAAAAAGGCAATATGTAATGCATGTGAAATCTTGAAGACTTTACAATCAGGAAAAACCAACATTTGGTGGTTCCTGTTGTAGGGTTGCTGGTCAGTAGAGCATGTGGAGCAGTACCTTGGCACTGACGAATTACCAAAGAATGACTTGATAACCTACCTGCAGAAGAATGCAGACTCAGCTTTCCTGCGCCACTGGAAATTAACCGGCACTAATAAAAGTATTAGGAAAAACAGAAATTGTTCCCAGCTCATAGCTGCATACAAGGTATATATCTGCATCCAAACTGTTTTTATTATGAATGGCTGTGTGCTTTGTTTTGCAGCTTTAAAGGTTCCTCTGGAGGAGGGATATGACATGGATAGGAAAGTGGAATGTTCACATGCCAATATCAAGTTTAGGTTTTGCTGCTGCTTTTTTTTAATGTCTTCTGTTAAATATAGTCGTGTTAAAATGCATTTGAATCATGATTTGAACCATCCACAGTTTAACTAAGTGTTCAGGTTAAACACAGAAATCATTCTGATTTTTCACATCATTAACTTGGAGCGCGCAGCCCTAAAGATAGTAACACACACAGTTTTCATTCTTAACAATTCTTTTTTTACAGGATTTTTGTGAACACGGATCAAAATCTGGATTAAGTCAAGGGGCCATTTCTACTCTTCAAAATTCTGATATCCTTAGTTTGGCAAAGGAACAACCTCAGGCCAAAGCTGGTAGTGGGCAGAACTCCTGTGGAGTAGAAGACGTTCTGCAGTTACTTCGCATTTTGTATATAGTTGCCAGTGACCCTTACACAGCACGAACTTCTCAAGAAGGTAAGTTAGTTATCCAGCAGAGCTTCTCAAATGTTTTAATGAAAACAAAATAAAGGAAAAAATTCTCTCTTGATATTTTCAGAAGGAGATGAGCATCCTCAGTTCAACTTTCCACCAGATGAATTCACAAGCAAAAAAATTACTACAAAAATTCTGCAACAGATTGAGGTATTATATTAATATATTATGCACAATGTATATATGTAATATTGTTTTTAAGACTCTATTATGCTCTTCCTTACTTTGACTGTTTGAAATTACTAGGTTTTTTGCCATTTTGACTTTTGAATTGTTTCATGCAGTATTTACTTCCTTGTACTGTGGATGAGTAAATTCTGGTAAGAACAGGCTACTCTGAATAAAAACATACCAAGAAAAAAGTTGTAATAGAATTGTATCTTTTGGTTTTGAAGAATAATTTTTTTTTTTCTGCACCAGACATCAGCGTTACCATGTAGTGAATGTATATATGTCTGCCTGATAATATTGTAACAAAGGTAATTAATTGTGTTAGGGTTCACAAATGTTTCGCTGTTTATAAATTCCACATCAAGCTTTCAAAAATAGCATGTAGAAAACATATTCCTGGTATCAGGTTAGTTAGGTGTGTTACAAGGAAAACTTTAAGATGTAGTTCTTAAGTAGAACTACATTTTCTTCACCAAAGATTTAAAGAAGATGAAGATTCTTGACTTGCTTGGCTCCTGTGTGATTTTTGAGTTGTCTGCTTTTTTTTTTTATTACCGTTAAGTTGCTCTAATTATTAAGTTTAAAAAAAAAAAAGTTCCGTTTTTAGTGTTTTTTAAAGGCTGTTCAAGCACCCCCAGTATCGTTGCAGTAATAATTTCTGCAGTCTTTTTCTATTATACTTGTATTTTAGAAGGGACTGTAGTAATATTTCAGTGGGGATCATCTTTACTACCATCAAGTTTCTTTCCTGTCTTCTGATATTGAGGAGGTAGTATCTAATCGCTTTGGGGCAAAACTCAGAGGTAATTGTATACTCGGACCTCCCCACAGTGCTTTGAGTAGTACATTATCCCAGGGATTTGCTACGGCTTTTTGTGTGTTTGTGCCACAGCACCTTGTGTCCGCTTTGCAGTCCTAGAAACTCTGTGATCCTTTCATTCACAGCACTTAAAAAATAAAGGAAAAAAAAAAAGGCAGTTGCTGAGAAGGAAGAAACTTCTCAAGCAGAGGTGAAATCTCTGTACTTGAGTGTATTGGGTGTCTGTGTACTTAGCTACAAACTTCTTGGGACAACCTGAGAATAATATTAGAAAACACTTTTTTTTTTTCCTTTTTTTCTTTTTTCTCCTTGCATGAAACTCCAGGAACCCTTGGCACTAGCCAGTGGAGCTTTGCCAGACTGGTGTGAGCAGCTAACAAGCAAGTGTCCTTTCTTAATTCCATTTGAAACAAGGCAGTTGTACTTCACATGCACAGCATTTGGAGCATCAAGGTAAAAAAAAATAAATAAAATCAAGACTGCTTCCTTTTTTTTTTAATGTAATAGGTTTTTTTAATTGCTATTTCACAGAAGGACCTTGTCCTAACAAGACAGATTTTACTTGCCAAATGTAAAGCATTTTAGACAGTAGAAAAAAAAGGAGAGAAGATGGAAAACTTCAGATAGACTTTTGGACACTTGAAACATTTCTTGTTCCTTGCGTTAGAGGTTTATGCTGAGTAGCCTACCTTCTGTTTGATAGTATTCAGGAAATTCCTTTGAAGAAATTTCATTTTTCAACTGTAGCTGAAGACTTGCTCATCTACCTCTAGCTAGGTTATCATGTCAGGCAGTAATTCAGCTGGGTTGCAGTTCGTTGCATAAAGGAGTAAGAAGCAAAATAAAAAACATTCTGAAAATAAATGTGAATTAAATGTTTTTGAAAGCATACACCAAAGCACATATCTCTTATTTTTATAGTTCTACAATGGATAGGTCATTGTTTGTTTTGGCTCATTTGGTTTTAATTCACTAAAGTCTTAATAAAATAGACAAAATCTAGCAAAAAGATGCGATTTTGAAAGTCAGTGTTAGCTGCATAATGAAACGGTAACAAAGCCAGACAAAACATTTAAGCATACCCTCTAAAGTGTTTTGTTACCTAGGAATCTGTAATATTTTGACTGCAGGAGTAACTTACCTTGAGAGGATGTAGGCAGTGTAAACACTTTTGCCACCTTTTATGTAATGAGAAGTATTAATTAGTTTTTGTGGAGTTTCTTGGCTAGCTTTGTTTCTTTGTTTTCCAAAGAGGAAGAAAAGTGTAGAGGGTTGCAAAAATTACGGTTGTCTCTACTATGCAGTAGAAATGCCTCATGAAGAGCGTAAAATGACGCATTTAAAAAGAAAGAAAAAGGAAGTGAAGAAAAGGTATTGTCTTGCAAGACATCAATTGAAATCTTAGTATGGAAAAATAGAACTTCTGTAAGAATAGGCCAGAAAACTGGACCGTGTGTGTTTGGTTTTTCTTTTTGAAAAAAAGTAATGTTTTAGAAAAACTATGTTCTGAAGGGAACCTTCAGGAACCATTGCATGGTATTTACTTGGCAAGCACAGAGCTTTCTTAAGCTCTTAAAGTACTGGAAATAGTTCTTAAAACTCATATACTCTACATGAACTCCATGTGAACACGCACCTGGGCATGTACGCTCTCTCTCCGAGTCTGTCGTGACACTTGACCATACTTGTGAAACAACCAGCAGATGGTAGCTTTGTCGATAGGTTATTGCTGCTTACGTGACAATACATACAAGAATTTTGACCTTTGACTTCATGTAGGTACTGCTGTTAAAGGCATCTGTTCTTCCTTCACCGATACAGGTCTATACGTGGATGATGGCACTTCGGCTTTGGTTCTTTGTGTCTCTAATAAGTGTCTAAGTAAATCTTGCTGTAAAACTTGGTCAGTATCAATGGGGTGATATACAACTGCCCTGCAGTATATAATACAAGTTGTAATAAGTGTCTATAAAAAGTTTTGAGCATCTGTGATTAAAAAGTACTACGGTAAATGCTGCCCTCTATTCATCCCACTGTAATTTGAAAACTATACTAATGAATTGTATGTTTTCATTGGTGCTGTCTACTACCTCAGAAGAAGTTAGGGTTGGCCCTTCATAGTAATCAAAAATTATTTAGTTTGCTAAACTCATAAAATATGACGCAGTCCATATTTGGGCATTTCAGATATTTCTGAGAAATACTTTGGTATATAATAAAAAAAAATAAAAAAAATTAGAAGGTAAATCCATACTTAACCAGGTGACTTTTTCTTAGTGACTACTTTCAAATTTTATTGCTGATAGATGTTGAAGTTTTAAACAACTGGGTTTTGGGTTTTTTTCAGAGCAATTGTATGGCTACAGAACAGACGTGAAGCCACCGTTGAACGGACAAGGACCACAAGCACGGTGCGACGGGATGATCCAGGAGAATTCAGAGTTGGACGCCTCAAACATGAAAGAGTGAAAGTTCCGCGAGGTGAATCCTTGATGGAATGGGCAGAAAATGTCATGCAGATTCATGCAGACAGAAAATCTGTTCTAGAGGTAAAGCATATCTGCCTAGCCAGAGCGAGGTTAGATAGCTATTTCTAACGTACTGGCCGGGATATTGAATATCCTGTTCCATAATCAACACTGAACACTTCACTAGGATTTTCTTGTATTATTAATATTCTTTATGTTTTTCTAGGTTGAATTTTTAGGGGAGGAAGGAACAGGCCTGGGTCCTACCTTGGAATTTTATGCTTTGGTGGCAGCAGAATTTCAGAGGACAGATTTGGGAGCTTGGCTTTGTGATGACGATTTTCCAGATGATGAGTCTCGTCAGGTATATTTCACTTTGCATTTTAAACCGAGTACTTGAGTAAAAGAAAAACGAGCTAGATACCCAGGAAGGGAAGAACACGTGATCAGTGAGCAGCCACTCGTCATGGTCAAGAATGACCACTCTGCTCCACAGCTTGCCTCCTTACCTGTTCTCTTTTTAAGGAGAAGTAGAGTGTAAGAAGTTTAACAGCACAGATATGTAATAAAATTTACCCTTAGCAACGTCAGCTTTTTTTGTGTGTCTCTTAAATCAGGTTGATATTGGTGGTGGATTGAAACCCCCGGGCTACTATGTGCAGAGATCGTGTGGACTCTTCACAGCACCATTCCCGCAAGATAGTGATGAGCTTGAAAGAATAACCAAACTCTTTCATTTCCTTGGAATTTTCTTGGCTAAATGCATTCAGGACAATAGACTGGTGGATTTACCCATTTCAAAGCCTTTTTTTAAACTCATGTGTATGGGGGATATTAAGAGTAACATGAGTAAGTTGATATATGAATCACGGGGTGACAGAGACTTGCACTGTACTGAAAGTCAGTCGGAGGCTTCTACGGAAGAAGGGCACGATTCCTTGTCAGTAGGAAGTCTGGAAGAAGACTCCAAGTCGGAATTCATTCTTGATCCACCAAAACCTAAACCTCCTGCCTGGTTTAATGGGATTTTAACATGGGAAGACTTTGAATTAGTAAATCCCCATAGAGCTAGGTTTCTAAAAGAAATTAAGGACCTTGCAATTAAAAGGCGTCAAATTCTAAGCAACAAAAGTCTGTCAGAAGATGAAAAGAACACAAAACTACAGGAATTAATGCTGAAGAATCCATCAGGTTCGGGGCCTCCGCTTAGTATAGAGGATTTGGGGTAAGAGTTTTCATATTTATTTATAAATATGCACACAGTGTTGTGTTAGAGACAAATGTTAACACATTTAATTAAAAACTAAGATTTCTTCATTTTAAATAGTACCGTTGTGAGGGGGAGTCGTCAGAGATGCAGCAAGATCCAGTTTGCCATCTGTGGCTACATTCTTGTTCCTTAGTTTGAGGTTTTTCTCTTCTCGCTTGCTCAGTTTCCTAGGGTTTAAACTTAAATGTGGCTGCGCTGCAATGCCGTATGACTCTAGAAACACCCAAATACTTGTAAAAACCTTAAGAAAAGTGTGAATCAGTAACTTCTTTGCTATGATAACTATTGAAATCTATCAAGTTTTTTGGAGAGACAGATTGAAGTTTCAGACTGTGTTAACAGACGTGCAGTGTTTGAATCCACCTTCACTCAGAACACTTGCTAAAAGTTAGCAAATGTTAAAGCCGTGAAAGTGCTCATACCATTGTAAAACTTGTGTCAGGACGTCACCTTTTGTAGTTTTGAATTATTTATTCTGAAATAACAAGTTTTTCTACCGTTAATATTACGGGCTATTTGTTAAAATCAGGATGTGCCCGAAGGATTGCATAGTCCGAGTTCAGTAACTGCTTATGGCCCTGCGGGCTGCAGCACGGCTTGTTGCAGAGAGAGAGAGCAAGTAGCACCGTTGAAGGGCCTAAACGTTAAGCGGCTCTGTAGCTGTTCGTGCTGGAATTAATGTAGAGGATTTTTTGAGTTTGTGAACTGAATTAAACAGTTTGCGTAGTTTTGAAGCTGATAATTTAAAGATAGCAAACTCTGTGAAACTTTCAAGGGTTATCAAATCCAAATAAATAGCAGGTGAGTACATGCACCAGAGATTTGAATCACGTATTATCTGTGCAGTCCGTTACTAATTGTAGTTCTCTAATGTGGTACCACTCTTCGTGTGTATACAAAATGATCCACAAATAACGGTTTCAAATGTAGTGAGATGCTGTCGGGTGGGGGGGGTGCAGCTTATAAATGTGGTGTATTTGCAAAAGCAGTAGCAGATTTGTTTCCGATTGGTAACTATCTTTGTGTTTTGAAGTCTAAATTTTCAGTGTTGCCCATCGTCCAAAGTATATGGGTTTACAGCTGTCGATCTCAAGCCAGGCGGTGAAGATGAGGTAAGGAAACATCCTACCTTTACAATTCTAACAGCAGTTAAATTTTTACTGTCTTGGAGGTTACTCTAATGCAAAGTGAATTCTTACAGTATTTATCTGTTGTCTTTGCAGACTGTAACCATGGATAATGCAGAGGAATATGTAGATCTCATGTTTGACTTCTGCATGCATACTGGTATACAGAAACAGATGGAGGCATTCAGAGGTAATTTTAAATATGGCAGAATGTATATGCAGTCGGGAGGACTAATCGATGTTCAGGGTGTGCTGGTTTAAAGTGGTGGCATAGACCGGCTTTCAAAAACAAACTTCTAAATGAATCTTGCAGTAGATACTCATTTCACAACACCTTTGCATTAGTTGTGCCATTTTTAGTCTTGAAGAGGTTTCGTTTAACTTAATTAAGAAACTGGTGGTTGATTCTGGGTTGATTAAAATATAATTGAAAAGCTGACGTTATTTTATAAACATTGTTTTGATTATAACTCTATCTTGTGTAAATTAAAGATGGCTTCAACAGAGTCTTCCCAATGGAGAAGCTGAGTTCCTTCAGCCATGAAGAAGTTCAGATGATTCTTTGTGGAAATCAATCGCCGTCTTGGGCAGCTGAGGATATCATCAATTATACGGAACCTAAACTGGGATATACACGAGATAGGTACTTACATTCTGAGTGGTTTCAAAACAGTAGCTAAAAATTAAGTGATAAAAAGTCCACAATATTTATTAGATGAAGATGCCAAATTGGATGGGATTGGTGGTCACAGAAGAGCAAATGATTGTCTAACAGTACATGAAATAACCATATACGTTACAACAGATAAGTTAAAAGGTGCTTGGTGTTTTTGTGATGAGAGAGGATAAAAAAAATTAAAATCCTGAAATGTGAACAACTAGTGGAAATTAATGGCAACTAACTAGTAATACAGGTTATTAAAAATCGCATTTTAGAGTTTATACTTTCATCTGTGGTGGTGTTTATAATTTGTTTGGTTGGGTACGGTTATTATTTGTCCCTTATTTCTTTCTCTTCGAGTCTAATTACGAAAGGAAATGTACTTAGCAGGGAACAAACATGCTGGTGATTGGCTATTGGGAGGTGGTCTCCATGTTTCAGGGTTCGTTAGGTTTTGTTGTTTGTCATGTGTGGTAGCAATAACATACAGATTACTTCTGGAACTGTGTTAGTACAAGCGTGTTGAAGGATCCCAGTCAGTCTTTAAGATGCTGGGTGGAGCGAGTCTTCTCCCCATGCCCGAGGACGCGTTTCAGCTTTCCTCACACCCTCTCCTCCCCCTCGCTCCCTGGGCTCGGCTGGATGGATGACAGAGGGGTTACGTGGAGGATTCCTTGAAGATCTATTGTAATCTGTTTCTCCAGTTTTTCTTACATGAGGGTCTTCTAACAGGATAGAAATCAAATCATATATAAATTGAATTGGCTTTATACTGCAGAAGCGTTTACAGAAAAAGTTTGAAGATTATAGTCAGCTGGATCATTCTTATAGGACAGGTCTGAGCTCTGCCTACTTCTCTACCCATTCATACGCAAGGTTCACAAATAATACTCCGAGATAAGTATAGAGAGAAGTTCTTCTTTACCTACATTTTTCTGTGTAATACTCAGCAAGGAGATTAAAGAAATATTTTTATGGGTTTTATGATGTTTTATTCTTAATATTGAACAGGCACTAGAACCTTACAATGACCGCTTAGATGTGACTAACTCCAGAGAAATGTAAAAAAACACCCAAACACTCTCTTGTAATGTCGCAACTAATTATTTTCATTTATTTTTAAGCCCTGGATTCCTTCGATTTGTGAGAGTCTTGTGTGGTATGTCTTCAGATGAAAGGAAGGCTTTTCTCCAGTTCACCACTGGTTGTTCAACACTCCCACCAGGAGGACTGGCAAACCTACATCCCCGGCTCACCGTTGTGCGCAAGGTACGGCTTCTTCAGGTGGCCCTTCAAACCAGCCTTTTTGGCTTTTGAATGTAATAGTTGCTACATTAAGAAGTAACACTGGTGGGTCTGTATTTTTTTTTTTTGGAGGGGGGAGGTTAATTTATGACACTACGCTAAGCTTTCAGTACTGACCTCTCTTTCAGGTCTGTTCTCTCACTTCATATTTGAATATAAAAGAATTAATGTACATACAAGGTAAATGTAAGTTGGTCTGTAGCTTTCCTGATGCTACTGTTTCTTGACAAGTGGTGTTATGTATGCACGAAATGCCATGAATTAGAGGACCTCACAGCTTCTAACTTGTGTATCGAACGCTGTGAGCGACTGGCGTTAAAAAAAACCTTCGTTCTTTTCCTCAGGTTGATGCTACAGATGCAAGTTACCCATCTGTGAATACCTGTGTGCATTACCTGAAGTTGCCCGAGTATTCTTCCGAGGAGATCATGAGAGAGCGTCTGCTGGCTGCTACAATGGAGAAAGGCTTCCATCTCAACTGAGCCGCTGACTGCAATGCGGGACACGAGAAAGTGTTTTTTTGATACTAGCGAAGCCTCTTGTGTTTGTGTGCAAAAAATATGATCTCCACGCTGTGCTCTGATGAGACTTGCCTTTTTTTTCACCTGTGAGGCTTTAGGAACATGTGGAATAAGTTTGTTAGCTGCTAATGACAAAATAAATCCTTGTAACTACACAGCCAGCAAGAAATTGGCACAGAACACTGTGTGATGCTTCAAGGGCTTGCACAACTGGAAATTAAGGTGGTTCTGTTTGACTGTTCCAAAGAACAGATCATCAGATTTTCAGTGTTCACTGATACAAATTTCTAACAGTGTATTTGTGTAAAGTTTGTCATTTAATACCTTGTACACTACAGTTGCCATCACTGATCCCTGTTTTGCTGGCTTTAAGCTAACTGGTCGGAAACTTGCTTCCTTAAACCTTAGAGTTAACGGGCATCTCCAGCTTTTTCTTTTTTAATGATGCCTGCACTATTGGAGTATTTTAGTGGGTTTTTGCATATAACCATGCACAACTTTTTTTTTTTTTCTTCTTTCAAGTGGGAATATATTTTGATTTCTCAAATGCCCTGCTATAAAGATCAAATCCTTAAGTGTGTTTGTGCAGCTCAACAATAAAGCTATTAAAAAAACACTGGTTCCTAGTGCAAGGCACACTTAAAGCAAGTTTTACTTTTGGTTGTATTTTCTTTGTATATTATAAACATTTATTTAACTTGTTGCAGTTTGAAGTTTAAAAAAACCACCAATGTGTAAGCTCAAAAGTAATCATTAAAATGTTTGCAACATATAAAACTGGCTCCTGAATACTTCACTAATACTTCATGTTATTGAATCTCTGTACGTGTTCTGACCAATGTGCCATACCTTTTTCAAGGTTTAGAAGAACTGCGTGGCGATAATTGATCTCACAAGCCCATCTCTGTGCTCAAGTCATTGCGAAATGATACATCTAAGTACTTGATACCAGAAAAGAAAAATTATGATTTTAGTTGAATGTGTGTGGTGAGTTTTGCTCTGTGCCAGTTCTCTTTGGTAACAACCTTTGCTTGCACCATTGCTGAGCGAGGACTTGCCAGAAGCTTCTGCCTCACACATACAAACCAGGTTGATGCCAGATTTCTTTTCGTAGCATTATTCACGGGGTTTTACAGGCATCATCTTGAAATTTTCCCCAATGCAAAATTGAAAGGGAATCTCCACCCGCCCACCTCCCCCCGTGCCTATTGGGCTTCAACAAAACAGTTGAATAAACCTCGTGTGTCAGTATCTGCTCCAGATCCAATGTCAGTGTGGTTTTTTGAATGTGTTACTATTTTAAAGGTATGTGGACTATTCCCCCACATAACACTTAACACTCTGCTCCTTAGACCCTGCTTTCTAGGTGCAATATGGATGTGAGCGTTATGTGCTTTCGCACGTAAAGCTCGATATCCAGTGGGGGATCTGAAGAAGGAGCCAGATACCTGAATTCTAGAAAGGTAGGTGATGTTAAGCTCGGATTGGTAACTCTTCAGTGACTTCCAGCGTAGCGTACAGGTACGAGTCGGCGTGTTGTACGCCTGGGAATACAAGTTAGCGTAGCTACATCCTCCTACGCCAGAAGGAAGATCTGGTTTGGTACCTGGCTTGTACTGAGAAACTTGCATAGCTTGTGTTATTCATCTTTTGTAAACCTTTTTAATCATGACGCATGGATAGAATATACAAGAGGAAAAAAAAAAATACACGCTGGTGTGCCAAAATAGAAAAGACTGTGTGTAGTTTATGAAGCCAACATGATAAAAGATGATCACACTTTTTTTAATTATCTTTTATTAATGTTATAATATTTAAGTGCCAAATACTTCCAGTTACAACTTATGAGTATGCAGGAATCCTAACTACATCTGTACTTATTTACATTTCTTTTGTAACCGTGACTTACATGGAAAAGGGAGTGAAACCAGCTTTTTGATGAAGGCTGAATCTAGTTTAAAAGTGGTCATAAAAGTTACCGAACTTTAATTTACGGTACGTTTGTATGAAAATAAAAAAATCAAATTGGTGCTTAAAAGAAGCACTGAAACTTGGTTTGAATTTATATTCCCGTATCTTCTGTCTTCTAGGTGTGGCACAAGGCTACGTAATTCAAAGTGATGCCTGGATGGTCACGTGTAAATTTCCTTGACTTTATCCCCGGTCCATTTTAAAAAATGTTGACTGTTCTAGGAAGATTTTTGCTGCATCTGAAATGGAACGTTCCACTTTCTGTTGGCTGTCCTACCTATTCCTTCCATTAGGTAGGTAGCGTATAGGAGAAACAGGAACTATTTTCCGACTAATTTGAATATTGCAGGAGTCAGTGTTAGGACATCAGAAAACTGCTGGCGGGACACACCTGATGATTTATTTCACTGTCTTTTGTAAAATGCTGTAGTCAGTCTTGCATCTTCCTAGCTTTCTGCCACTTTGTCAAGCACGTACAGAGGGGCAAGAATTCGGTTCCTGTTTGTTTCCACGATGCACCCATTTAGCACCATTTCATCCAGAATGATGTGCACTCTGTCCAAATTGAACATGATCTAGAAACGCTTCAAGTTAAGTATATTTTGAACAACGTGAAGATAATTCAGAGAAAATCTTAAGCGCCTTTAGTCTTTAATGGAAGCTTACAAAAATAGGTATTTCTTAACTAACTCCAGTTTATTTGCCTGTTTATTTTAATAGAGGCAGGGAAACAGTTTAACTGATGCGTTTTTCCTGACCACAGAGATGTCAAAGGTTTGTAGTAGAGAAGCTGAAGCCCCGGCAGTGTCCCGTCCTGGAAGATGACCCCACAGTAGTAAAAGCAAGGTGAACTTGGATGTGGGTGGTTAATTTTATTGTCTGCCCGAGTACCATGTACTGTCTGAATATAAAATGCTACCAAGCGATAACAACCTTGAATGTGAAGATGCAAATAGAAAAGCAACTGTCAGTCAAATTCTTAAAATTTGATTCTCAAATTTTCCTTACCTGGAGTTACTAACACAATTTGCAAATAGCTTGAGGAATATGCTGATATGTAAAGTCGAGTCACTGATCTAGTAATAAATCTCATAAAGAAGAGCAAAAGTAAATAAATGGTTAATATTTTAAATACTTTCTAAAAGATATTAGTAATCTGTAATGTTCACCTAAATAATCTGAAACAATATGAATTTGTATAGTTGTGATACATGAAATTTGTCCATAACCATGTCTGTCTCTCCATAACGTTATCTAACAGCATCTGTCTCAAAACAAACCCAAACCAAACCCCAACCACGACGGGCCTTACCGTGGTATTAAGCGGCGGGCATTCTTCTGCACACAGCGGTGGCCTGGGTACCCGCGGAACAACTGCCAAGGGTCCCTTAGTGAAAAAAGACTCTTACGTTGCCATTTATCACCAGAACCTAAAATGGAAATAGGCACGGCCAAAAAGCCTGCTGGCTGCATCTGTTAGGCCGAAGTGACACGCATAGGCATGGGCAGAGGGTGAATAACCCCGCCTCGGCCTTCCTCTCCACCTGTTGCTGCTCTTTAAACGTCGTCTTCGCTGTGAGATCAGCTTTGCATTCACTTTGCTCCTTCTAGTTCTTGCCTGTGTATTGAGAACTCCTGCAGCGGAGCTGGCAAGATACTTCACAGGAACTTCTAAATACATCTTTCAACACCTTTTTCCCTACTTTGACACGAGTCTCCCGAGGGCCTTCTCTGCCCCTTACGCTATTTTTGATGCTATGGTTTGAGCTCAGGAAGCTGGTCTGGTTTTGCTGTAGTCCTTGTATTTATGTTGGTGGACTTCCCTTCTAATCAGCGGAGATGCAAGTGCCAGGTTTTTGAGGTGCATTAACGTTTGCCTCTGCTCAGCGTGATAAAGCCTAAGTCTCTTTTTTTTTTTTTTTTTTTTTGACATGGTCAGACATTGAAGAGGACTGCTCTGTCTGAGGAGTTCCAGTGGATCTAGCTCCAGCAGTCTGCCCCACTGCTCTGCCAAAGAGCAGGAACAGTGGGAGTACGGAACTGTATCCGACCACAGCAGGGGAGCCACATATTTGTATATATTTCTCATCCTAAATGATAAATGCAAGTGGTGGGGAGACCCACCTTAAACCACCAGAGCTGCAAGGACGGGAGCTCATGACAGTGAACCATCTTAGGTCTGAATTCAAGATATGGATTTTAGTTAAGTAACACTGAACATCCCTTGTTTTTTTAGCACCTGGCTTTGAGAAGGGAATGCCTTAATCTGAGTTAGGTGCCTTATTTTCCCTGCAATGAGCGGTGAAAGCCAGACTCATCCAACGATTCGAAGGTTCTAGAGAACCAGGGCTGAAGCCAGTACTTAGGAATGCAGAGGGGGATTTTTCTGTGATCCTTTCTCTCGGATTCAGAAGCCCAAGTCATTACTTCAGATAACGATGACTGGCTCAGTCTCTTCTTTTAAAATGTCCCAGTAGAAACATTGCCTGCCTGAAACCTGAGCCTCTCCTCAGCCAAACTGCCTTGCTCCGTGGGCAAGCCCAGCTGAGTTGGGAGCAGCTGCACCTCCTGCCTTCTACTTAAAAGTTCTCCTGCTCTCTGTAAAAGTTCTTGAGTATGACGGTCAGCCCAGCCATGAGAGAAGCTGAAGTTTTTGTCCCTGTCTTGGTGACTGCTGCTGCTGCACACGTTAAAGCAAGAAGAGGGCGCAGAGCCTTGCCTCTGACCTCCCTTCGAACAGATGAAGTAGAAGCTTGAAGTCGCCCGGGCTGAATTGTAGGATGAAGCCGTGTGTTCAAGCTGACGAGAATACAGCTAAGCGGGCTGTCACCTTCCCCTGACGTTTCAAATTGCTGTGAGTGCCCTGGGCCGAACTCAGCACTGCTGTTTATTTGTGCCGGAGCGTAAGCAATTAATTGTATCGCTGCTCCAACAAATGCGTCCTGCTTGACAAGGAGCACCCCGTGTCTAGCTACGTGTAGCAGCAGAATTCAGGCTCCCAGATAACTACTACTAGTTACTGTTATGTGAGGAAGAGAAACTATAGCTCTCAGCAGGATCTTGGGCATGTCTGTGGTTCATCAGGTAACTTCTAATTTCTGGTCTAAATTTAACCACCTAATTTTAAATACCCGACTTCTTCCTGAGTCTGACCAGAGGCCTGAATTGCTTCTAAAAGTCAGTCTCGTGCCTTTCTGTACCGAGGAGCAGTACTGTCCTTAAAACTACAAAAGCGGTTCCAGAGACAAAAGGTAACTGGTTTACTTTGCTTGGCAGATTAAAGACTTGAGACAAATTTCTTCCTGCGGGATACTTTTCAAGTAAATCAGCCTTTGCAGAAATCTTTTAATCTAAGAAGTTAGGATTTCTTTATTCCAGTAATGTAAGTATTTTTAGGAAGACAGCTCTTCTACTGCTGCTTAGTTCACCTCTGGCGCTGCTCTACGTAGGGCAAGGGGATCTGTTCATGAAGTTAGATAACATTCCAGTCAGGTTTCAACAAGTGATAAAGCCAACTCTTCCTGGCTTCTAATTTTTACGCTCTACCGCTGATTCATAGCGCTCCAGTTCCCACAGCAGAGCGAGAGCTCCTGCCTGGCCAGGCCTTCCTCTTCCTTTGAGAGTCCCAAGGATGTAAAACCCAGAAGACTGGATCAACCAGGATCAGTGATGATGCAGCAACTTGTCACTCCCACCTTATTCTTCTGCATCACCTTGTTTAAGAAAACATTTAAATGCACTTAGCACTGCTTTTTCCCCTGCTGCATTTCCTGAAGAGCTGATACCATGTCACAGGAAAACTGCAGCCACACCAACAAGGATCTTGGAGCTGCTCCACTCAAACCCAATATGGTTAAAAGAGACATCAGTTCCCCTGCAGGGCCATTCCAGGTTATTTCAAAATCACAGAAAACGGTGGTGTGGTTTCTGTCCATCTGTAACCCGTTAATCTCTCGGTCATCATTCCAGAACCAATGATTTCACCTGCAGTTTGAAAGGGGATACTAATATCATTCTGGAAAGATCTAGCACCTTGGTTTTTGGAAGGTCCCAAGGCATTCCTTACCCTCTACCCTCAACCTAACAGCCCGGCTTCCTTTTTCAGTTCCCTTCCCACCTCCCTTCACCGTGCTGTTCTTGGCAAATGTTCAGACTGCACGGGGAGCAACCTTGGCTTTTCTCCCCTTCCTCTAACTCCTCATGACTGTGCTCTACAGTTACATCTCATCACACGTGCACCGCTTAGCCGTTCCCGTCTGAATGCCCGGCCCAGGGAGCGATACGTATGTCTCAGCCTCAGCAAGGCTCATCCTCCCCACCTGTCACTTGTTTGGCAAGTGACCCCAAGTTTCAGGGTTTAAAGCCCTGAAGTCATAAATCCACGCCCAGATGAAAAGCAGGAAAGCAAACCAGTTTGAGCAACTCGGAACAGGAAAAAGCTATAGCCGGTGTGTGTGCTGCCATGTGCTCCACCCAGAGCTGTCATTCAAGGTCCTCCTTCCAGTAAGAATCTGGGCTGCCCATCAAGGGACTTTCACTAGATCCGTGCAGAGGCTAACAGGAACTTTTAAACAAGTATTGTAGATGAAAACACGTGTTAATCTCTGCATCTGTAGATAAAAGTCCGTAACAAAAGTATTCAGAGCACCCAGCTAGGAAATACTCTCACCAAGCTGTCAGCCGAGGCAAAAGGTGAGCCCTTGCTGTCTTGGGTTTACAGATTCCAGCCCATGCTGTTGTGGCTGCGTGCCCAGCAGGAGAAGTAAATGGCACCTACTACAATTGGTATTTAAATGTTACGCTGGTGTTCAGTAAATTTAAGGGCTGTCCTTATTAAACACATTAATGGTACTTTCTACTATCACGAAGAGGTTTTATGGCACGTACCGGAGGTAAATACAATGCAGTCTTGTGTCTCCTTCCCCAAAACATTACAGAGGCGGATAGTTAAGCAGGAGATGGGGGAGGAAAGGAAAAAGGCACGTTTAGGACTTGCATGTGATTAATAACATCTTCATATAGAGACGTTTTAAGATATCTCAGGATTTTCCAGGCAAGTAATTATGGGTGTGTACAGGCTTAAAAGATGATAAAGTGCAGCCAACACCTTGTGATCAGGTAACACACCCAGGAGCACAAACAAAAGCTTTGTAGATTTCAGCATGGGTACTTATGGGGCAGATGATTTGCTACTGAATATACAGCATTACAAAACTTTGATTGCCATCCTGGACATTCATCTTCAACTACAGATTAGTTGGAGTCGCTTCTTTTTTTAAGCTAGAGTCGCACATTCCGATTTTATCTTTGCTAACATTTGCTTTAAGTAACATTTAGCCTATCTAATGGCAGGCAAATTTTAGGCACTGAAATGCATTTAATGCTTCCTGACCACTTCTTCCTCGAATGACTATGCTGACATTAAAGAGGAGACAAATGGTGCCTTCAAGTTCTGTGATATTCAACAGTTTTAAGCTAATCCTTAGAGGTTTCCATTTTACCCACTTATTTTAAAGCACAAATTGAAGTATATCCTTATAAACTCCCAGAATAAATTCATCATTCAATTTCCGTACTACTTAAATGCACTGTATTCTGAAAGTGTTATTCCACAGGGGACTGAAGAATACAGTTGATTCACATGAAGCATTCCCTGTATCACAGCTTTTTATCTATCCTAGGAGCAGCAGCAGCTAGTTGCAATGGAATGTAATGGTTTTTTTGGAGCAAGACAACATTCTTCAAATGCTTGGTCCTAGAGCACCCTGTCTTCCCCCTCCCCTCCCACAAGAGGAACGTAAGTATCTGTTTCTTCCCTAAGTTAATAACATGTCTTCAAGTGAGCTTTGCTTCACCAGTTCAAGCAGTAGAAAAGTCAACTTTTTGTAATTTTAGAAACTCTCATGCTTACCAGCATACTGTTCCCTACAAAGTTGCTCTGGTAACACTTGCATTTTTATAGTCCCCATTGTCACCATCACACCAGGAAAGTAGCTCCTACACCACCCAAGCTGGAGTTTTAGAGCTACAGAAAATCCCACCCGCTTATTTCATACAGAGAAGTGAGGCTCAAGTAGTGCTATTAACATGTTCGGAAGCAACACCCCTAGGACAATTTCAGTACTCGTTCATTCACAACGTGACTTACAGATATTTTAAAAGCAAACCAAACAACTTTAGAAATGTTATGTCATTCTGGCATAGGTACCCTTAAGTATGCGTCTGACTCTCGGAATGAAAGTGGACATCGTGTAACGGACATCGTATAACAATTCACACCTAAAAGCTTCTGTAAAAACCGTGGCTACTCTAGAGTTAAAGTTACTCAGTTGGCCAGTAGCTGATCAGTGTTCATTTTTGCAGTATGCATGAGATAGATAACTTTGCACTTGTTCCTGCAGTGTTTGGTGTCACACACACCTATGCCACACGTACATATACACATTACATATGGATCCTGTTGGGCAGGATTCAGAAGGGAGCCAGTCTCTGCCTGGTGCCCAAGGTGTCCCCCCTGACAGCTGACTCCAGGCTCAGGCTGTGATGCAAGCCAGGATGCCGGATGCCGGTGCCCTGGCTGAATTGGGGTGTTTGGACCTAAATAAAGGCTGGAGTCCTGCGTTAGCAGGAGCTGCGATGGCAGGAATACTGGGGTCCCGCACTGCGGCTGGGGGAGCTTTAAGAACGAGTACGCGTGCTGCCAGCTTAGCGTGGGCTCCAGGATCAGTTCAACTGCACGACGATCTCAGCCTTTAGACTTAACAGGGGTTTGCTCTGTGCCTGAGTGAATAGCCTTCCATGATTATGATCTATTTTTCATGTTTTTTGGTTTCATGTAATTTCCTACTATTTTTTCCACGTCAGTAAACACTACTTTCCATGTAGAATAGCCACTATCACTTTTGAAATAAACTTCCTATGGATCCGTACACAAAAATAATTGCACAGAGACAGGAAATCGTGACAGTCTCCCACCAGATATTCTGTATACAAAGATTCTGTAAATACTACTTGGTGTTTGCTGTTAGACCTTCAGACAGCACTTCCTCCATCAGGTATTTTGCATCCAAGCTAGCTGCACTGAATATAAGAGTTAGGTTAAGACTATTTGGCAAAGGAAATGGTTTAATCCCAGGTGGGGATATTATTTTACACACTATGAAAGGCGTATTGATGGATTATTGCTTGCACTGCATTAACATCTGTCCAAGACACTCGTAGTCCAGATCTTATATTGTTCTTCTGGGCCAGCTATTCAAGCTCTTGTCAAAAATAAATACAATCCTGAACAGCCCACTTCTTCATCGTTACACCTCTGCTTTACATTTAATGCTGAGGGTCTCTCACTTCATTTCAACTACTTTACATATCCTCTCAACTTAGGAAAAGCTCTTTTTCCTAAATGGGAGAATTATTTTGTACATATATAGAAGCCAAATGTTTTATTTTAAAAATTTTCCTGAAATGTATAATGTAGAAAAGTGCATTTCTGAATGGAAAAATTATGTACATCATTCATATGTCACACACGCTGAGAAAAGATATATCAGACATGAGCTTTTCCAATATTATTTCCAGTATTATCAAATAAGATAGTAATGCACTCTCCTATTTTCCAAATATTTGTGTTCACACCCTCACGCAGATGAGACCCGTGTAGAAGATGAATTTCTACAGGACTCGTTCAGACACCGTATTGCACCTGTTGCAGATGTCAGTGTTGGCATATAGTGCAACAACGTCTCTAAACGGTGTATGCAGAAGCTTGCTGGGTATGCAGCGGCCTGTCTCAGCTATTAAATGGGCTCCTGGTGGTAACTGTAAGCGTGTAACTACAGGAAGTTCCTCTCGGTATGAAAAGGATGATCAAAGGCAGGCAGAATTTAGAATCATCAGTACTCCAAATGATCTAAGATAAAGAGAATCAGGTAATTGCAGGCTCAAAGTACACCATATGGGAACATAGGGGACTATAATTTTATGTATAATTACTGAATAGGTCAGGTTAGTCCCTAATTCAGCGAAGTTCATACACAGGGGCACATAGTTCTAAACCTTAACTATAACAACTGAATACAAAAAATATAGTCATGCAATCACTCAGAGACCTTAAGAGTCCCTTCATGCTGAAATTTCATTATTGCTCTTCTGTAAGCGAATTTAGGAGTGTTAGGTTAATGCCACGCATTTTGTGAATTTCAGGAAGGCAATACAGACAGTATATATACACATACATATGCACACATATAAAATTAAGTTCAGTAAATGAGACAGAGTTCCAGCATATAGCAAGCATTGAAATATTTATAAAAGTGAAATTAATTATTTCCTTTTGTGTTTTTTCTTTTTTTTCAGCAAAGAAGTAAGAACAATTACAAGAAAAATCACAGAATAGTTCTATGTTCTTCATATGTTAAATAAGGTAAATAAACTAAATTACAGCATTTGATTCCAGGGTGGCAACTGTATTTCAGGGTGTATAATTGAAATTCTTTCTACCAGTAGATCAACATTTAACCAACAACAACCATAGGCATAAGGATTGCTGGAGTAGAGTGAGCAGGCAGTGGGACTGGAAGAACTGAGGAGGAAGACTGTTTGTGCTACATTCTCCTGGTTTAGTTTGCTTTTAATTCAATATTGTATTTTATTTACTTGCTATTTGTGCTTAATTGTTTGTATTTGGATTTAGTTCATTTTTTAAATTATGTTTTAGTTAATACCCTGCACATCTTACACATGAAAATACAGCTGTATAAGGGAGGGGCAGGAAAAGAAAAAGGTACCTGTGGCAATGCCTAGTTTCCTGAATTTTGTCCTCCCAGGCCTTTCTCTTTTTCCATTGATACAGAAAGTAGAACTCACCTAGACTTTCATTAAGCAAGGTCAAAGCGCAAACCTAATCTTACAATGACGCTACCGCTATTTGGCTCAAGACGCAGCTGTAACATTCAGTTCTTATCGCTGCAGTTATTTCAATATCTATTTTATTGTAAACGTAAAGAAAAAAGTAAAATCCGGAACTAATAATTAGTTAACTCTGAAAGTTCCCCCATGAATATAACTTTTCAT
The DNA here is from genome assembly GCF_964199755.1 of Larus michahellis. Taxonomy (NCBI): domain Eukaryota; kingdom Metazoa; phylum Chordata; class Aves; order Charadriiformes; family Laridae; genus Larus; species Larus michahellis. Next base: position 61,124,759 of record NC_133899.1, on the reverse strand, counting down.
GTCTAGATGTTAATGGTACTTAGTTCTCTGTAAGCAGGCTCTCCCTGTCTTACTTTAAAGGGTACTAGGCTTATCTTAATGACTGAGGATTTAAATAGGTGACCCTTGTGAACATGGGCCATACTTTCAGAAAGGTGCTACTTACTGTAGGTGCAAAATTTGTGAAATCTCTGCATTGTCTTGACTGTTTGACAGTCGGTGTTATGAAGACAGTATGAACTGGAACATACACCAAAAAGAGAAAGACAAATGGACTTCTGATAGTGAAAAGGATACATCTAATTCACTCTGCAAGGCAAAGAGATAGACAACCATTAGTTACAGTTTGATCTTTCATCTCATAGTCATTAAATACTACACGTCCCTTTAGAGGATAAAGAAACTCTTCAAAATAACGGTACAGAATTTTAGGGTGATTCAGGTTTCTGTTCTGGTCTGTACAATTGCATGCTCTTTCCTGCAGCACTGCTTTGCCTTTGATGTGTTACCTGCCTCCGTAACAAAAGCTAATGTTCTGAAATTGTCACTTAGAAAAACCCACTGACATCACCCACAAGTAACAATTTAAATACAGGCAGTGCCATCTGAATGAGTGGGTGGAAAGCCAGCATCTCATGGCAACTCCGGCCCTATCTTCTTTTTTCCGCCTTCTGCAAAAACAGGATCTTAATGCCAAGTTTACAATTTATAGAAAAACACAGTTAAAAATGTTGCTGCAAATCATTTCAACAGCAAAATCTCAACATTGTATATACCCACGCTGTGGTAGCCATGGCTGGATACATTAGGAGAGCGAAGGTAACTCCAGGCTTTGGACCCTTAGCGCTTCTAACTATTCTCCAGCCCCAGCAACACAATTCTTCACAGTCATCATTTCCCTTCTAGTCTTGGCCTGGATTTACCCCAAGTAGTTTTATTCATTTAACCAAAATATCTGAGTTAGAAGCCCTTGTGGTCTCTCTGCAGTCAACAGAAGAGACGGCTATCTTCAACAGTTGACTCAGCACACTTGAGGCATGACTCACTTTCTCGAGATACTCATCGGTCTCCGCTGCTGGTAATGGGAGCTTAGGATGACCAAACTTCTAACTTAGGTGCCTCAGTTGAATGTCTAAACTTAGAAACAATTAATCACAGCCTCAGCAGTTAAGATCTTTCACAGTTGAAGTGGAGCTTCCCTAGTCTCTGCTGAAAGAGGGAATCTTTTATCTGCTGAAAGAGGGGATTCAGTTTGCTAACATGGTTTCCATTCACAGTCTAACCCTGGGGTTTTAAGCAAGAGTTCCCAGTGCTAAAATTGCTACTACTTCTATGGTCTAAAGATGCTCTAAACTGGACCAGTTCTACTCTACAGGCCTCCGCTGAGTGACTCTGCCATTCTTCAATTTGAATTTTTTTATGCGTCTCAAAAATTGTGTTTTAAGAGCCTGACCAGTTTAAGTTCCCTCAGCATTAAAAAGTAATGGAAAACGTTGGAATATGTATTCTGAACAGCATGCAGAGTTTTCCATGGGTAACCATATAAAAGTGAACAGGACTCAGAACTACATCTCACAAGCAACTCCGAAAGCTTTCCCCCTAATTCTGTTAATGTTTGCTCTGATATCTGAATTCAAGCTCTGTAAACTGCATTAGGTAAAAATAGAGTATGTGAGAATGTTTAAAGCTCACAAGCCTAAAAATAATAGATGACAAAATGTCCTTCTAGAGCAGGACAGATGTTCTTTCCTTTCCCAGAGTTCTGTCTCCGTTGTCATCACCATAATTTGGGATTCTGCTAAAATTATGCAAATCCTGAACATTAATCCATAATAGTACAGACTTACACTTTCTTGCTCTGTGGTTTCTGCCAGAAACCCCAGCTAGAATTATAGCCCTCTTCTTCAGTGCTCTGCTATTTATCATGTTATATGCTATTAAAAACAGAACCACAGAATGGCAGGAGATTTCTTTAACCACCCCCCTTTTCGGTTCCCCTAGTTTCAAACCTGAAATGCTATGGAAAATACAAAAAACTCTTGTATGATGAATTCAGCAAATTTCTAACAGCTATCAGTGGTTGGGTACATATGTGGTCAAGGAATTATATATACTACATTTATACATATAAGAACCACATCTATTTTTGCTCTGCCTCAAGTGAAGAAAATAAATAAAACTTGAGAAGTGGTTGGCAACTACTAGCTCAATTAAATAACTAAGATGTGACTAAATTTATTGTGCATTCCTGTGCTGCCGGGATCAAATTCCATTTCTGGTTATCGCTTCTTAGGTTGGGACTGCAATCGTAACAATTCGAAGAGACAAATTCTGAACTCAGTATAGTCAGAAAGTGATACACTTAGTACCAGCTGTTTCAGCAGGCTGGTGCGACGTTGGTTGAGATAACAGCCTAAAGCATTTGCCAGGCATCTATGCAGTGAAGGGTGCAGATGACTTTTTCAAGCATGTCCTTGAATTCCTCTGCCATGTCTGCTGTGGTACTAGGACTGGGAAACCAGTTACAGACCCTGCATACTGGTCTCTTGTATGTATAATTACCAACGTAATTCCGTCAAGCACACGGACTATGAAGGAAATTCTATCCAGTCCTTTTTTCTGAGAGGGATATCCAACACATTTCAGCATAGATAAACTGAAATTGTGCTGAAGTATGATTTCAGGCAAATTTGTTTATAACAAATAGCACATGTTCTAACCAGGATTATAATGCTGCATTTTCAAACTTTGTAAAAACAAGCAAACAAAAAAAATATCTCCCACCAAAAGGAGCAGTGTCATTTTAACTGGAGCCATGACTGACGTTGAATCCTTAACAAAATTACTATCTCTATAATAGCGGTTTTATCAGATATCCACTGTTGCATGACAACAATATGGGGAGCACAAGTACAGACTGGTTTTTGAGGTTGCCTTTGCTCCATCCTTCTGATCTTGTTCAGGGAGAGTGATGTCAGCTCCCTGCTTAAGGCTTACACAATCTTTATCATGAATGAAGTTCATTTAGGGGATGTAACGCTAAGAACTGCAAAAAAGGAACTGTAAAGAAAAACCTCTTTATTTAAAATGTATAAAATGCCAGTGGCTAATTTAAGAGTAGGTAACCCAAAGAAACCCCGGAGTATAAGCATATAAAAACATGCTTTTCTAACAGAAATATTTCTGGTATTCCCTGTCTGATGATTTATAACCCACGTATACTTTTACTTTGAAAAATGAACTGGTACTGCTTTTTTTTTTCTTTCTTTTTTTTTTTCTTTCTTTTTTTTTTACAGTGGTAATATTTATGCTGAAGTATTCGAAATTCTACATGGATATGAAAAAAAAAATTTCTCCTTTGATTTCTTCCCCAAAATGACATATTCCCTAAAGCTTTGAAAGAGAGGAAATATTTCATAATACATTCAATGTCTCACTTACCACTCTGCTGAAGTATTTGTCCAAAACTTCCACAAAATTATGAATTAGTTCATATACTGCCATCTCATTCTGAAATTAAATCAAAAACAAGTGAATATGCAATGAATAGCTAGAAAATGTAATAGAATTCTTTGTGTTATTTCAGTTTGTGGTGTATGAAAAACAACTAAAACTACAATGAACTGTGCGTGCCCAGGCCACCATCGTGAGAGGTGCTGTGGTTACCCAGCAGAGGTACTGAGAGAAAGGGAGGGCTCAGGGGCAGAAGCTTCAGGCCAGCCCCACGAGTAACCACAGCAGTACCCAACGAATTTGTCTCGCCTGGGCTGCTGCCACCCCACTGCATCCTTTGTTCCACCATCACCCAGGTTAGCTAGGCAGATACGGCCAACGAGGCTGTGTCTCCCCGCGCTGAAGTGACCCCAGCCAGCCACAGCACAGAGCCAGGCCACGCCACAGCAGTACAGCTCGGCAATTTTTGTATGGTGTAGCAGAGCCAAAAGGATTTGGCCAAAATTGCATGCCGTTGTAACCCTGGCTTGAAGACAGTGTGGTAGTCAGCAGCTACCTTCCACACCACCCACTTAAAGTCTCCAATAGTAAGCCATGGATTAATTTCTGAGAACTGGGAATCAACGTAAACCTCGCAGAGTCAACCTGAACAGATGAAATAACAGTACTTGTCAATTTTCAAGTAAATACCTTTCCCCCCACTTTTTTAAAAAAATAGAATAAATGGGCATCTTTCTAGCTGACAGTACGAGAATTTCTTTCTTTGGCCAAGGAGGTTGAAAACAATGAGCAATTGGGAAGTAACCACAGATGAGACAGCTGATCTGGCTGTAACGCTAACATTTGTTGAGAAACCCCAACCTACATAAATTCGTTTAATCAAACATAAATTTAGAAAGCAGAATCAGTATAAGGCTCATGAAGACTGCCTCGTGATAACAGTTCAGCCTACTGCAATAGAATAAAGTCAAACATACATTTTCTTTTATACCTCTTTTTATTTCACAGAAATAAAAATGTCTTTTTGCAGTAACTCCTCGAAATTCTGTAATTGCTATTGCAAAATTCCATGCTGGAAAAAGACTTGAGTTCTTGCTCATGACTACTACAAGCTCTCATTTCCAGAGCGTATATAATTTCTTACCTCTGTCTCGTTGATTCCAACGACTACGAAAAGGGCTGCATACTGCCGGTAGACCAGCTTAAAGTCCTTATACTCAATGAAAGAGCACTAGGTAGAAGGAAAATGAGTCAAACATAGTAGCTGCCATTTTAAGCATACAACACTATTAAGCACAGATTGCTCAAAGAGGCTAAGCTTTCATGTTCCTCAGGCCCACAAAGAACAATGGATTTCCCAAGATCCACCCAACAATTTTGACTTGAAAGAAATTTGGTAGAACGACTATTACACAAAAACTTTTCATCTACTGGCAGAAAACATGCTGCCACTTTTTAAATGGAAGAACTGGAATTTACAGAACTGAAGTGACTTGTTTGGCATTACAAGTCAATACTTCCCCTAAATCTTCTTTTGGAAGCACTTCCAAAAGAGAAAACCTCAAGGTAATTTTCATATTTAAAAAATTATCAGTATTTCTATATAAAAATTAAGAGTATTAGACTTCCAGACCCAGGGGGGCAAATCACATGTCTTTCACAGTAAGACGGCAGCCAGCAGATGGTGCTGTTATACCCTGCTTTACAAGGTGCCGCCTTCATTTTTTCAAGTATTAGTTTGCTCAGTCCTTGAAATGGCAGCACACCGTTAGTTCTTTTGGTGAAGTTTTGGTTTGGAGATGCTCTTGCAAGCAGTATGGAGAAGGTTAATTTCTTTAGCCACTGTCAATTCTGTGAACTAAGGTACTATATAGGAACTGCTATTTTTTCTGAGGTTTTCTGGAATGAAATACGGGAGGACCACTGTTCAAGGACATACGTAATTAACAAAAAGTAGAGCAGCTGACTTCAGAAGACAAACCAGAAACCCCCACTCACATCCCAAGTCACAGATTTCTCCTCCAATGCAAGTCAATGTATTCAAAAGTTTTGCTAAGTTTGGTGTTTTTCTTAAAGAACCAATGGCTCGATTAAGTGAGCCATGAAAATGTCAACTTTCATCTACGAAATTTTGCAACTTTTGAGTTTTCTGACTTTCTTGCAGAAAGTGTGAACATTTTTTTAACATAAAAATGCCTAATATGGAGGCCTAAAAATATGTGTTTCCAAAACCCTCTGTGTTTTAAATATCAATTTCATGATTTGAAATCCTTTCTCCTCAGTTTTTTATTTAAACTTGGAGCTGTCAGTACTATCCCTACTACCTTCTGGAAAAGCAGGCGTAATATCTCTATCAACCTCTACTGAGAAGCAACTAACAGGATAAAATAAATTCTGCCTGGACTTCTGAGTTTCTTCAAAGAGGAGGAATCTTTGTGACAGTGACGCACAAAACTCCAAAATCTCTGTAAGCCTCAGAAAAACATATTTATTCAATGCAGAATAACAGTTCATCCGAGTGAACACATAATCTAGAAACAGAATCTTTTTCTTCACGGGTAGAAATGAAAGAATGACCTGCAAAAGAAACTGATGTGTTTTCAGAATTATTGACATGAAAGATGTGAGATGTTAATAAAATAAAATGTCTAGGGGAAAAACTACAAAACTTACCTGATCCTTTGAACGAGAGAGACAGTTTTTGATTACTTCAGCTTCCAGCATTGTCCGTTTATTAATTTCTACATGCTCGTAATACCTAGAGAGCCTTGTTTGGCCTTGTTTGTTTACCATAAGAAAAAATTTTATCATTTTGTTTTGTTGATCTCAGCAGTAGATTTGAATACGGGGTGCAGGAATCAACAGTATTTCTGTGAGGGGAAAAAAAAAAAAAAAAGAAGTATACATAGGCATTATAAAAGCTTCCTAAAAGCTAGCCTGCCCAGAATTGCACATATTTAAGACTGTTTGTTGCCAAAACATAGAATATAGGAAAAAAAATCTCTAATCTTTTGCATGCATCCTGTGAGTAAAACACCATTTTTTTTTCTCACACAAATAATCACAAACTATCTAATAAATAATAGCTTTCACATTATCAGGCGATTTAATTTCTTTGTAGGATTTCGGCAATTGGAGGAGTAAACAAAAACCATAAATCTACTCACCATTTTCTTCCCACATGCTAATTAGTTTGAGAACATTATCAGAAATTTGCTCAACACCAAAACATAAGATTAACACAGCTCATAAGAGCAAAATTGGCCTATGGGCTTTTTTTTTAATTTGTGACTTGTATTTAACAATTTCATTCATACCATCCTGACATCAGATTGAAGGGAGAGAGGACAAAGGGAAGTGCATGACCATTTCTTTAACGCAGAATGAGAGCTTCCTAAATAAATATCTGTAAGTACACATCTTGAGCTGGACCAGGAGCAACTGAAATATGTTTTCTCCTGTCTAATTTCCCACATTGATGTGAAAGGGAGATTCTGCACTTAATGAAAACCAAGTGTGAGTCTTTGATAGCTAAGGAGAAATCTGTTAATATTCATTACACAAAACAGCTTAATCTCAATCTAAATGAATATTAATCCACGCAATGCCACGGCATTGTAGAATATAAATATGTCACATGCAACGTGCAATGGAAAAGGCTATTAAAAAGAGCACGGCATATATCAGAATCTGCTTGCTAAACAACTGAAATCTTTCGTGTTTTGAAAAGCAAGCAAAAAAAGGTAAGCTGCAGATGTAATTTTTTGAAATAGAAGTTCTGGGTTATTTTCTTTAATGCCAGAACACAGTCACTGTAATGTTTTCCATCTGACTCTCTATTTGGATCACAGATTTATTGGCCAAAATGCTCTTGAGGTTTATGCACTGGAAATACAGCAACTACCACAAAAGCTATTTCTCTATTCCAGTTCTGAGGAGTTGCTCCTTGCCTGGTGCTTTACCAAGGTATAACGCAAATACTCTCTCCTAAAATCTCATAGCTCCTCTGAGAAAGTGCAAGCTGAAAAAAAAAAGTATCAGGAAGTCACAGAATGACACAGTGTAGCTCTTTGTGTAACAACGGTATATCTTAATGCAGAAAAGCGAAAGGGAAAAAAAATAGGAAAACCAAAAATAGGTGCCAGAGTCAGCAACCTCATAGATATTTAAACATATGCTGATTTTTTATAAAAAGGCAAGCTCAATAGGTGCTGTCTCACATTATTAACAACTTCAGTAAACTGTCTATATACCATTCATGGGTGATACCATCTAAATCCTTCAGGACACCGATACAAAAAAATCCCAACATATCGTGCTGATATTAAATATTGCTTACTTCTGATTCACATTGGCCACCTAACTATTTTCTGAAAGAAAAGTCACCTCTACTATCATCACTTGGATCTCAAGAAAGCGACCTCATTTTCCTCAGTGTACTGTGATTTACACCATACACAAAGAAGTTCAGATTTCTGTACTAAATGTATCTTCACTAATTAGACCTCATACTGAGAATTCATTTCTAAACTAAGTGAAGATTGATAATTTATGTATAGTGTTATCTACAGCCTCAGAAGCATTGCCAGTAAGGAAATTTAAACCATATGAAACACTAAAATTGTAACTGTAAGAGCTAAAGAACTGAAAAAAAATTACTAATTTTTGCCAAATATGTATTATTAGTAGTGTAAATTAGTATAAATATTACAAAATGTAGCAGGGGCATTTCTCGTCATTGAAAAAGTACCATATGATTTAAATAGTTTTACAATTAGATTGGAGGGGGGGTGGAAATCACACACCAAATTCACAAAAATCAATGAACAATAAAAGGAAAATTCCCACAACAGACAAAGAAGTTCCCACAGGAAAGCATCCTGGGAGCAGTTACATTGCTTTAAAGAAAACTTCACCAAAAGGTATTATTTTTTGACTGGATGCTTTTCTAAGAGACATGCTGCCCTTGGACAAATATAAACCCTTAATTGTGAGTATCAGAGGAAATAGTTAAATCCCTTTCTTGCCTTGACTATCCCCTACACACAACTCTTCAAAACAGATATTCCATTTGAAAGGGCATAGGATGAGTAGGACATTTTCTCCCCTAAATCTTCACAAGCCCCTCGGATGAAGGAAAGGATCAAAGGGTACATCAGCTAGCAGGGAGGACTCTTCCCTTGCATTATCCTACATCTGCAAGAAAGCTTTTACCCCTGTTATTCCGTGAATTCCTCTTTGATCTGCTCTTGTCCGTAGGACACCTCCAAGGAACAGAAGTCCAGGATCAATCCACAGGACAAGACAGTCCATTTGGAACTGTGACAGTCTCAGAGCTTTCTCACCTCTGCCAGACACAGAGAAGTCTTCTTTACATCCAGAAGAGGAACGCACTTTTGTTGATTCACTCCAACAGAAGAATCATGGACGTTGGTCAATGTGGCCAATGCTGCTGCAGTGGTGCACACGCCTTGTCCACCGTGCCCCGGGCTTCTGAACTAGCATAAGTGGGTCTCTGAGAAAGAATAAACCAGGTAATTAAGACAAAAAAGGGCGCAGATGGAAATGTATGACGGGATCTTTACTCTTGGATGGCAGCTTAGGCTGACACTTATAACTAAATGGGACAATACCACCTGTATAATCTTCTCTGTGCTTCACGTGTGTCTCTTTTCTTTTTCCCCCATTCTATTTTGTATTGATGCTTGAAATTAGAGTTGCAATAAGAAGAGATGTCTTAATATTTTGAGGCATAAACAAAGGTAAAACAATGAGATGACCTAGTCATTTTTGGATACAAAGCTTCCAAGAAGTAATGATAAAAATGAACGACTCCTTCTAGCTCAGAATGAAGCACTCCAGCAAGGACCAACCTCACAAGCAAAAGAAACCTAAAGAAACCTAAAGCTACTTAGGGTGGTGGTCTGAAAGAGGAACAACGTAAGAAATGCTGTCCATTACTTTAATGAAAAGAACAGCAAGCTCAAACACAGGAGACCAAAATCTATGCATTTGTTGCTACCAACTGCAAAACGTGCCTGTCCGATCTAAACAGATAATGAGAGAGATGTACATGGGGTTTTTTTTTCTTCATAATTTTATGCTTCATCTTTGTGTTTGGTACTGCTGAAGCATGAATTAATAGTGCTCTGTTTTGAAAAACTTGTTTCCAAACTATTTTATTAATTTAGTCATGAATGGTAAGGAGTGTAAATCCTGTTCTCGGAAATTAGCAAATTGCACAAGTCCATCCTAGAAGAGTAAAAACCTGAGGCTTAACATGTCTGCGGATATTCAAGTGGGACCTGAGAACAGGAGGACAGTAAAATTATGCCCAGAGCACTGACAGAGTTGTTGTATTTGGAGCTACTGTTAAGCAATATATGACATGAAAAATCTAAGAAGAACTTATATGTATGGATCCTATTGCAGGATTGGCCCCTAATCCTAATTATTCCTTTATTAACCTAATCTTTCTACATAGTTAATCCCTTTCTGATGTTATGATTATTGCACCTCTGTGCATTCTTAGGAATGGCCTGGATTGGTTTACATATGAAAACACTTTAGGCCAGGGTTATTTTTCTAATCCTCACAAATGCTTTTATTTGGAATAGATATATTTAGAAAAACAAAATAATCATGCTGTAATGGAGGAAAAAACATAGTAGTACTCCAAAGTTTTATCTGTAATTTGTGAGACAATCATTAACCACAGTTTTAGAAGAGGTGATTAACATTTACAGGGGAGAGGTCCACCAATATCACTAGTCTTTTTTGTAAGTATTTTCCCAACAGTCCCAAAGACTGCTTCCAAACTTTTATTCATAAATTTTGCTCATACAAATGGCAACACAAGTACACAATTTTGTGCAGAAATACTAGAATAAACTATCTATATGATTTAGATGTACAAATTAAAAAAGATACAAAAAGCATGCAAGCATAGCTGTGGAATCTGACTTTGGAAATAACTCCAGTGTTAAAAATATCATAAGATTTTTTATCTCCTTTAAAAACAATTCTGAAAAAATCACCTGTAGAAATAAAAACATATGCTTGCACGATTTAGGCAAAAAAAAGAAATTGCTGAGTTTTGTTTCTACCAAACAAAGTTTATTTCTTCTCCTTTCATCTTAGCTTTCAGATACAGACTATATGTTAAAATAAGTTTTGCCTATAAAAGATATAAAGAGTCCTGTGAAGTACAATAAACAAAAAGCGTATCTGTGCATGTTGATGGGTGGAGAAACTCCCATTCCTTCATCAAGTTCTATCTATTTGAGAAGCTACCTTTTATGATCAATAACCAGTACTCTGCTTACAAAGATAGCTCCATTTCTTCAGCTACAATTCTTCTGTGCGTTTCTGCGCATTCTCACGCACATGGCTGCGTGTATCCACGCACATACAGACAAATTACGATGCTTTTATGCATACAGAATCAAATGGTTCAAGGGAATTGGTGACAAGATGCAAGCCTTTCATATCTCTGCCATTATTTTACTCATTTTAGTAATGAAAAGACATTGCTATCTGAAGGCTGTTTGTCAGAAATGAATAGGCTGTCTCATTCCAGGTCAGTGGGCAACTATCTGCATCACAAACGCGCTTAGGAACAGAAGACTGGAAGGGACTATCCAGATTCTGATGGACTGTCAAGTACAGCTCTCCTCACCCCAGTCAACCATGCATTAGAAATTTTGGCCAGAACAGCCTACAGTGTATGCTTCATGCATACCTCATCTACAAAACGCCTACAAAACTCTATCACAAAATGAAGACTCTCTAGAAACAAAAACCTCAGAAGGTATCACCTGGGAAAGATGTAAAAAGTCTTGAAATTGCAAACTTTCCTTCAAAAGAAATTACCTTCTGGCGTGACTGAGTAGCACTCCCATTTATTTCCTTTACAAAATATTTCTTCTGTAAGGATAATTTGGCATGCACACAAAAGACGTACAGTTTAACCACTGTGATTTAAATATGCGTTGTTACACTGTGTTAGATCTCACCCTCATTAAAGTATCTCTCGCAGATAAATATCTATGAGAGAAAACTGGTATCATGATTGGCTCGTGTGACTCAGGCTGGTAGATTTATGGAGTATGTAGTCATTGATGACTTACAATACAATGGCTTTAACTCCTTCTAAACCAGCACATACGCAGAAGACTAAGGACCTGGGCTCATAAAGAGAGATGCTTCTTGATTTTACTGCCCCCAAGCAGGATCATCCCCCCCTGCCTGGACCGGTAACTCCAGCCTCGTATTTCAAGACAAACTGAGACCTGCCTCGTTTGCTTCAAAATCCTGAAACAGAAACCATGATGGTTCAGGAACTGCTTCCAGGCCATGCCAGCTCTGTAGGCAGCGTAACCGCAGGAGACACCTCAAAGTAAGTTGTCCCTGTTTGTGAGTCACACCCCATAATGCTGTCTTTTCAGATACTGGTTGAGACCTCTTAGAGAGGCCAAGCCTGCAATACCTGTTCTGCGGATATAAAGGTCTTAAGTCTCCAGCACGGCCAACCCAGCAGATTACACATGCAGTAATATAAAACATATTTTAAACTTAATTTTAACTTTTCCTCCAGTAGGTACAAGCACTTGATATTAATTATTTTGTCAAAGATTTCACCAATATTTATGCATACTCTGACACATAAATTATAAAAACAGAAACACAACCTGAGTGTGAGACTTCTTGCAGTAGAGTTACTATTCAAATTATATTTATGTCTCTCAAGATAAAACCACTCTAGTCAATGTCCACAGATTTAGAAGCATTTTAGTTACTGTGCTATAACAAAGTTTTGCAACATTCTAGGGCTCTCAAGTAAAATGTAAATAAGAGATCAAATCCAGCAAACAAGAAATGCATGCCTACATTTTTACAGATATGCTTCACCAGGAATTAAAAATAATTGTTAGATAGATAGAACTGTAAGCCAATAATTTACTGCACTGCCCAACTCCAAACAAGTTGGTTTTCTGGATGCAGACGTCTAGCTGAACTTTATGTGTGTACTAAATGCAGAACAAAAGGGGTTACATGGGAATTAAAACATTAATGAAAAGAAAAAAATGACTAAATGGTAGAGGCACAAACAGGTGACAGCCTGGGAACAAATATTTTTGAGGTATATATTAGGCTACTGAGCTTCCTGACTATGGATTTATTGTACAGACAAATGTAGCAAATGAAGACTGCTCATATTATCGATACCCTTGCTCTTCCTATTTTTGTTCAGACCATGCACAAGGCTTTAATAAAAAAGTCACATGCAGTGTTATTAATATTTAACCATAATGGTTATTATTTTTGTATTCTAGATCTTATTGCTGTACACATTCTAATTCATCCAAAGATGAAACAACTGTGTTTATGTGGCTTTAAAATAAAATACTGCATTCAACTTCAGGATCACGGATTTTTAAAAAGCAACCTTATTAATCTAGGGAAGTCAGGGAGGAAGGAAAGAGTAAAAAAGTTTTCCTTTGCTGTTGAGTTGTCAAAATGCTGGCTGAATATAGTAACGGAATTAAATTGCAGCAACTCCCATATACTCAGGAATAAGGAATGTCCCATAAGATTGGAGCTAAACAAAAGGCTAAACTGGTTATGAGGTAAGTCTTAATTTTTAGTAATGATTTGATACTGTCAGTAGACAATGAAAAAAATCAGCTGAGGTGGAAAGGAGTTAGATTTAGATTGGCCAGTCTGTATGGCATCAGGAAGACTGTAGGATGAAGTGTTAGTAGGAAATGATTTAATGGAGAAGAAAGGAAGGACTGGATAAACCCACTGAAATATCAATACACACCTGATGAGAGATTAGTAGAGAAAGGAAACACCAGGACTGAGTCAAGCAGTATTTATTTTTTCCAGTAGTTAACGGAATTCCAGCTCTGTCAAGAATGAGCCCTGTTTAGGAAACCAGGCATTTTCTTACTGAATGAGTACAGCATGTAAATATTTTGAAGAGAGGCAAAACCAAACTCCTATCTTACTTACAATGGGTGATCTAAGATCATTTCAAACAGGATGTCATGATAATTTGTAAATATTGCATTTTGGAGCGATGTTTTGCAACTGAGGTAATTTCACCATATCCAAACTACAGCACCAAAGACGGCATTGCTGTCACAGATAAAACCGAGCCAGACCAAATAAACCTGTAATTTCTTGCAAAACCTTCCTCACGTGGAGAAGACTTTTGAACAGAGAACACTGTGCGCTTTAACTTCGCATCAAGGAGGGAACACGCTACGCGCAGCCATTGAGATACTGTGAAGATGACCATTCATTTAAAAGATTAGACAACTTCAGAGACATGTCATAAATTTAAAGAAAACTATTCTAAAACCACCTCCTTCTGGGGCAAATTCAGTGCAACATTAAGTAAACCGCACTGAGTTTTAACAGACTTCAGGGTTTAAAGGCCGATGTGCTGTTTGCAGGCCGGTTTAGGAAGCAGGCCCAGGCCCAAGCCCAGCGGCATTTCCCGCGGGCGTTCCGCACTCCCAAGGCGCGGAGCTGCCGCGGCGCCGCCGGACCCAAGCTCCGCCGCCCACGGCCTCACGCCACCGCTTCCGCTTTTCACTTCAGGGCGGACGGACACCGCCCGGCCGGGCTCCCCCGCCGCGGCCGGGCCTGGGGCCGCCAACCCGGACACCGACCCACCTAGGGCCGGGCCGCGGGCGGGGCGGGACCTCCCCCATCCTCGACGAGGGGTTGCCCCGGGGCGGCCGCCCCACGTCTGGCCCGGGGGCGGTGCGCCGCCACCTCGGCCCCGGGAGGGGGCTCCCGCTCCCCCGCCCCCGGCGCTCACCTCCCTCCTGCGCGTGCGCACTCCGCCGTCTCGTCCCTCCGGGAGGAGGCGGGGGACAGCGATTTCCCGGCATCCACCGCGCCGCGCCGCGCCGCTCCCCTCCCCTCCCCTCCTCTCCTCTCCTTCCCTCCCCTCCCCTCTCCTCCCCTCCCCGCCCGTTGGTGGGCCAACGGCTCGGCGGCTGTAATGGCGGCTGGCGGCGGCTCCGCGCTGCTCTGACACCCGGATACTGCTCGGCGCAGCCCCCCCCCTCCCCCCCGGCCCGCCCCCCTCCTCCCCGCCCCAGCCAGCTCCGCTCACCCCCTCCCTGGCCCCTGCTCCAGGCCCCCGCCGCGGGACGAGGAGGAGGAGGAGGGCTCCCCGCAGACAATGGACGAGCACCCCGGAGCCGGAGGAGGCGGTGGGATGGCGGCGGCCCCGAGACCGCAGCAGCCACCGCCGCAGGCGGGTGGGAACATGAACCTGCAGTCGGGTGGGGGCTGCGTGGGGGCCGGAGCCGGCGGAGGAGGAGGAGGGCAACAGCAGCAGCCCCAGGGCCCCGCGGCCCCGGCTGGTCAGGAGGCGGCGGGCCCCGCCGAGCTGTCCCGGCCCCAGCACTACACCATCCCGGGGATCCTGCACTACATCCAGCATGAGTGGGCTCGATTCGAGATGGAGCGGGCGCACTGGGAGGTGGAGCGGGCCGAGCTTCAGGTACGGGGGACGAGGGCGGGCTCCGCGCGGAGCGAGGCGCGGGCTGGGACCAGCTCGGTGGGCTCCGCGGGCCGGGCCGCGCTCGGGGTGCGGGAGCAAGAGCGGCCCGGGCGAGCGGAGCCTGTTGGGCCCCCGAGGCCGAGCCGGTCGCTGTAGCTCGGGGACCGTACCTGGGGCGAGGTCTATCGGGCGAAGCGGCGTCGCCGGCCGGCGGGGCCGTCGGAGGCGCAGCCCCTCACGGCCTGAGCTGGGCTCCTTTCCCTGGGGCAGCCATTTTGGTTTTTAGCATGGCGCCCGCCTGGGCTGCTGGCTCCCGAGGCAGCCCCTGCTCCGCAGGCCGCTCGCCCGTACTGGCGTGGCGGGGCCCGGAGGAGGGCCGGGGAAGGGCGGGCGGGCGCTGCCGCGGCGCGGGGCTACTGACCCGGCCGGCGGCCGGGCCGTGGCGGGGCGAGCTGCGCCTTGACAGCTGCCATCGTCTCCCTCAGCACAATGACCGCGGGGCTCGCCGGGCCGGCGGCCTGCCCAGTGCTGGGTGCGGGTTTTGGGGAGCAAGAGCCTCCGGGCCCGAGAGGGCTGGCGCCTCCCCGAAGCTCAGCCAGCGGTTGCTTTTGGGGGAGAAGAGGGAGTTGCGGAGAGGCAGGAGGGCCTGCCTGCCGAGCAGGGGGAGGACGAGGAAAGAAAAGGGTGTTCAGGTAAATCTCAAGTAAAGGACTTGGCCAGGCACCCTGGTTTGGGACAGGTCGAGCGTGTGCTCGCTTTCCTTCTGTCTCGTTGCTCCGGAGATTTCATATGGGAGAAACAGTCCCTGAAGAACATTGGGGAGTTGATGGGTCTGCAGCATGGTCGTTTTAATACACGTGAAAGTACAAACTTTGCCTCGGGAACAAAAATTGAACAACTCCTCAGGGCAGAGAGGAAGTGTTGGAGTTCCAGTGTAGATCTCTTGCCTTTAGTGTTTGCTTTTAGTAATAGAAAGGAGGCCTCTACTAATTAACTTCTGCACGTACAAATAAAACCAGGCATAGGCTATTGCCAAGTTTTTGTACAGATTACAAAATCCACTGAACGTGAGGTATTTCTAATGGGGTCATTGTTCTTTTATAGGACAGAAGTGTAGATTATAACAGTTAACAGACTTACTGCTTCTGAAGAATTTTTGGTGATTTTTGTATTGAGTGAATGTTTACTGTCTTGAAGTGGTATTCCATCAAATTGCACTGTAATTAGAGTTTTTAATAGCATGCTGCATCAGTAGCCAACATTTGTGATGTATTTGCTTTCAGATTTCAGAACCAAGAACTATACCTGAGCAATTCTTTCAGGACTTCTCAGCTCTATAATTTTTGTCACAACTATAATTAAGAAAGAATTTTTAAAAAGCCACCAAGGGAAACAAATGAAGAGGTTTTACTATTTCCTTCACTTACTGCCTGTCTTACCATTTTAAGCCTTATGGAATGGCTGTTTTTTAAAATCAGCTTGGTGGACAGTAGTGGGCTTTTTAGCAGAGAACAATCGACTGTTTCTCTTGTTTTCTCTAGTGTCTTAGTAATACAGCACTATGTTTATAAATAAGTTGCTTAGTGCCATTTGTTAGCAAACAAAAATTATCTCAAAATATTTGTTTTATGCATAGGCTTGTTACTTTAAAACAAAGTACGGCATTCTGTAGCGTAAAGCTCAGTTCGAAAACTTTGAAAGGTCTATCTGACTGAAAAAGTGCTGCTATGAACTCATGTAGCCTCTAGACACCATGATGAGTTCTTGCCAAGTCTGCTGCTTTTGTTTGTGTTTGCTGTTTGTCATCTGTGGCCATCCTGTTTCAGTTGCTTATTTCTGAGGGTATCGTGGTAATTCTGATGCTGGCTATATATGTGTTGATTCACTCTACCTGATGTATGCATCAGGTCATGGGACAGAGACAGCGTAGTCACTGCACAGTGCGTATGCACGAGGGTGGGGTTTTTTATAACTTAGGAATCCCAGGATAGAAGCGGGGGAGGGCATTACCTTTGGATTTTAAGTGTCAACCTGTACAGTAGTGAAGACTGATACGGGAACGTGTTGAGAATATTTTTGAAAGAGGTGTGTGTACCAGGCATGCGTTTTTTTTTGTTCCTACAACTCAAGTTATAAAATCTCAGTATAATTTGTGACTAATAAAGCCTTAGTATTTTGGACGCCAAACCACAGTTTTGTCCATTGAAACGGCTGAGAGTGAAAGGAGAAAAAAAAAATAAATAGCATGACAATAGATAATTAATATGGAAGTTTGAGAGTTGGATGATTTAGATGCAGCTGTCCCCATGCAGGTAATTTCATCCTTCTTTCAGCATGACAGTAAACTCTAAACATTGTTTCTCAGTGCTGGCAATAATTCCTTATCTGTAGTATGAAATTAATGGGACTCCTGCGTGATTTCCCCACTCTTACCCTTTTTTTTTTTTTTTCCTGTGTAGTACAAGTGACTGGAAGAATTGCCCCCCCTAGTAAGAGTGCTCTTTGCGTATGGGGGTGATGGTGCAGGGAGAGATGATCTGCAGTGACAGTTTATTCTTTCTTGAATCTTGTAATCAACTCTTGTTCTATTGTTGTACCTGTCTATGCGACACATTTTTATAATTAATTTAAATTACACATTACTTCATCATCTTAGGGTTTATACCACAGCCATAATGACTGACAAAGGGTCTCAACCCTTTGGATCCAGAGAAGTCCTGTATTAGTAGACTTAAGTCTTTATTCAGATCAGACTTTGAATCTTAAATGTTAATAATTTTATACTGTCTTTTCCAGCTATTCAGGTGCATGGCTGTTCTGTGTGCACAAGTGAAGCAGCATAACTATTTGCCAAATCTGTATGCAAATCAGTATCAAGTACAGAAATGTCAAATATGAGCAGTGCAGTACTTGAATCATAGTACGCTTTTTTCCTCTCACTTGTAGTACTGGCTGCCACAGTAACTTTTTTAGCATTTTCTCACTGCTGTGTTGAAAGGAAATAGTGTTGATTGAAGTAATAGGCTGGATCTGTTTTCTGTTTTGTGAACTAAAAGAACGATTTTCACTGTAACAATATTGTGTAATTATAACTGTAACTTTGATCTGTCAATGTAATGACCTTGATGTTGGTAGCTGTTATACTGAGGTAAATTCAGTCCCTGTTTTCTAAGGCATTTATGCACTTAGAGGAGCAAGCCCATATTGTTGGATGTTGTGTATTTGTTAGAAATAATTGTTTCCTTTAGGAGCTTAAGTGGCTCTGTAGTCTCATAAAAGAAAAAGAAATGTGGATGGGGAAACACTTTGGAGATGCACTACAGAAACTCTCAGAGAAGGAAGATAAAGATGTGTCAGAAAGGAGTATCATAGGAAAACTGGCAACTTTTCGAGAAAATAATAGAGTTCCACTTTCTTTTGGGCTGATAATGCTTGGCTGGAATATAGGTCTCAATTGTGGAGCTTCTTCATGATTTCTGAAGTAGATAAAAATGAGATTAAGTACTCTCTGATAGTTCAAAATCACACAAGAATGTGTTGAGAGAGAATTAACAGTAGATGCTACTTCCAAATGTATTAATGACTAGGAAGAACAGTTAAGAAACATAAATACTCAGAACAAACAATGTACAATTTCAGTATAAACAGTATGCATCCTTTTAAGTAACTCAAATGCGCATAGAGATTAACATGATTATTAATACATTTTCTGTCATATAAAATGACAGCTCTCTACTTCCTAGTTTATCTAATTTTACAAATGCTCTTTTTCCCAACTATTCAGTGACATCATGGGAGCTTTTTGTTATCTAACATTTTGTGTTCTTAACATAAGCATTTATAAAGACCAAAACCTTACAGATCTTACTTGCATGCTTCTCTTATTTATTTTTTTTTTCTTTTTTCCTTTTGGGAACCTCATAAATAACATCCTGATAGTACGTTCTTTTTAAAAAAATAAAAGAAAATGTATCTTTCTGGGAATCTTTCAGATTTGAGGTGATTATCTAAATTAGGTTCTTTACATGTAATTGTAAATATGTAAACATAAGTAAATGTGTTAATATCATGAACCTAGTTGAGACCATGTTCAGAATATAGACGTACAGTGTTTCAGCATTTTTCAAAGCTTCAGTGTTTACAAAGTGTAGCAAGAATCAATTGCTGAGATATTTGGCGACGTGCAGCTTGTTTTGCTTTGTTGCGGGTTCGAAGAGGGGGATAATGTCAGGGATGTTTCCCTCTTAAAGTTGGAGGAACAGTTGTTCTGAAATAATTAATTTTGATGGTAACTTGGAAGTGAAAGCGGTTATGAGGGTTGTAGAATGGTCATTAATTTGTGAAGGAAAGAATCAGTGTGTCTCAGCAGCTAGGAAGCATGAAGTAAAATTAAGTATTTTCAAAAAAACCTTGGCTTTTCAGTAATTAGTGTAATTTTGTGCAGGGGGATGTTATAGATGCGAAAAGTGTTCTTGGTTCAAAAAATGTTTGGAAGAGTTCGTGGAATAAAAGTCCCTGGGGTTGTCTAAATTTAAAGATACTACCTCTGGCTCAGGATACTTTTGATTTACAAGTTTTTGGAGATTTGGAATGTTTTCTGAGGTTTATTCTTCTGTTTTTATACTAGTCCCATGGAGTTGCTTGTTTACCTGTGGTTAGAAGTGGGATGCTGAGGTTGGTCGTCTGTTGGTCTGACATTTTCATGACTAATGAGGTAGCTTTGAAATGCTTTGGTTTGGTTGTTTGAAAATACACTTAGTGCTGTTTTGATACTGTTTTGCTTAAATAAAAAATCCTGATTGATATCAGGGGCATTAATTGTGATAGAACATGCAAAGGTTCCAGGTAGGAAATGCAGATGCTGCAGTTGTTAAATGCACAGTGTATTTTAACCAAGTGCATTGTTTATTGATTGCATTCTAGGTGGTTGAAGTTGGAAAATATGCATAATTGATAAACTGCTATTTCATTGAGTCTTACAGGTGTATCTCAGTATCTATTTATTCTGAAATTAAGCTTAACTACTAAAGCAGTCCTTAAAAAAATCCAAAGGATACTTAATAAACACTGACTGGAAATAACATGAAGTGGGTTGTAAAAAGTTGATCAACAGTCACAAATGATTGCATTTGTGATACTTGTAAATGCCATGAGGTGTGTGGGTAATATATGCATCTGAAATGTCTAACTTCTGTTTGTGCAAGGTGTTAAGGTGCTTGCAGTAGCAGGGGTGCAGAAGTACCTCTTTGTACAATTAGATGATGTTTCATTCGCGTAATAAAGTATTTGAGTATTTAATACCTTCGTTTTATAATGAAACTTTCCTCAGTATAAAATAGCATACTTATAGAAATTAAGACCCAGAAACTTCTCTTCATTCATCATTTTCCTAAGCTAATGGTGAAAATAGCTACATACTTTGTGGAGTTAAGTCCCTTTTGCAATTTAAAGCACTGAATTGAGAGTTCTGTGTATTTTGGGTAGAGGGAAATTAGACGCAATCAAAGGTTTCCCTACTGTGGCTTTCCATAAGCTGTTTAGTCAACTGTGTGAGAGGCAGATAGCCTCCGGTAGAACTTTAGGTGCCTGTTTACTCAAGGTTGAAAGTCTGTTCTTTTGTGTGTGTACGGGTAAATCCTGCCTTCCTCATAGGCTGCTTGGCAAGACTTCCAAATTGAAAATGTGCAGAGCTGCTTCCTTTTTGTGGATGAATAACCTATACAGAGAAGATTGTAAATTAAAAGGCAGCTGCTATATAACAGAGCTTACCCTAAAAGATACACACACAAATTTGAAGTAAGGAGATTTCTTGATGTAGTTCAAGGTAAATAGGAATAAGGAGATTTTCTCCTGTGGAAAGAAGGTAGGTACATCATTAATATTTCATTTCTTTTACTATAAAATTGAGATACTCTTTGTGGCTCTAAAGGATTAGAGTGTTCATCAGAAAAAAACCCCAGTGTTTTCACTTTTCTGTTTATGCCTCCTTGCAATTTTATTTTTTAAACGGTGGGTTTAGATCTTTAACATTTCTATAGATTTTTCTTGCAGTATGCACCTCATAGAGGCAAAACACAATAAAAGAATGCAGGGCATTGAGTTACATAAAGATCCACGTAGACATTGATCAGGAAATACCTGAATAGCTATGAGGTTTATGTACAGGAAGATATTGATCAGTATAGTAGTTGTGTAATTTTTTCTGGAATATAGTTCCTAAATACCTCCCTTCTATCAACACTCAGGGCAGAAATATGTTTACTGTGTAATAATTGTTCTTTCATAAATAATTATTTGGAATAAAGTCACTCTTAGAAGCAGCGTGCAGAACTGTTATTTCATAACAGTCAGTCTGGTGAGGCTTTCTTTTAGACACAGCCTAAAAGTGTGTTATATAACATTTCTTGGTGAAGAAGTACTTCATTTTCTTTTTCTTTTTTTTGTTTTTTTTTTGTTTGTTTGTTTTAACACTGGACATGTATTTTACTTCTTAGTTTCATTGCCATCATGCCTATGCGTATTTACTGGCTCTTTGAGAAATCTCACTTTGGGGACTTTGTTTTTTTTTTGGGTGGAATATCTAGTGGTATAGTAATTTCTTTCACACTGAAAGTAGGTTTTGAGATAATGGTGGGTGTTCTTCATCCTTTTGTCATTTAAGAAGTTGGGAGAAAGCGATAATGAACTCTTTCCAAATTGATAAGAGAGTGGCTAGGGAAGTTGGATCCTCCACTGATTTAACAAGTCTTCAGGAAAAATGTATGACCTGCAAGAGCTTTGTTTGCATATCTGATTGTTATTTTTTGTCACTCAGGCTGTTCTTGAATTATCCTAAGCAATGGCTCAGCAGGATATTGAGTTTAATGATATCTTCTGCCTTCATCTGTGCAACTTCAACAGGTATTAAGAGCTAATTATGAAGTTGGCTGCTCTTCAGGACCAGTCCTGAACCCACAGTGTGAATTCAAGCAGTCTGTAGTTTTTTCTGCCACTATACGATTTTTATTAAAATGGCTGATTAGAAGTAACCTGTTACTAGCAATTAAAGGTAAAAATACATTTTTCTGGATTCAGAATAAATTCCAGTTAAAGTTACTGAGAGATGGAGTGCATTCTTAGCCTCTTTGAGGCTATTGTGCATGTTTATGTATATATTTGTGTTGAAAAATCCTGCACATGTTTCTGAAAAACAGCGCTTCTCTGAATGCTGATTGAAATGATCCTGAAATAGGGAACAAACTTCAGAAATTCCAGATGCCTGAAGTTCTTTATGACTATCTTTTTTTTTTTTTTTTTAAAATAGGCTACTTGCTGTAAAGTTTCTTCCATTTGCTCACCTTAGTTTCTCTTCACCCAAAGTGGGGTCGCTTCTTAACTACTACCAAATTTGAGGTTGGTGATCTTATAATACTCCTTCTAGAAGGAAAAACCAAACACCCCCACACCCCCTTGGCCTTATACCAGTGACCACTATAAGAAGCTGGAGAATACTTGACTCTAGCATTTAACTCAAACTGTGGTTTGTTTCTATGTAAAATAATTTTTAATCTCAAAATACAATTTTCCAGGTGAATACCGTAATCTTCTGCTCGATACTAAATTTACTGGCAGAGAGCTTAACTACATTTGCTTGTATTTCAGATATCACAGCATATCAAAGTAGAGAATAAGAAGTGGTGACAAGCCAGATGAGTCTAACTCTTTAAAACACTTGGCGATTCAAGAGTTGTAAAACTGAAATTGTTTGCTTTCTTTGGTGCTTTTGGTGCTTTCGTTCTTTCTAAGGTGCTTTAACTCCCAGACCCAGGGGTGTAGGAACAGAATCCTGGGCTATACCTTGAGACCCTGGGAAAGGAAAAGATCCTGCTTGAACAAACAGAACTCTCAGAAGTATTCAAGGAGAACACGTAAACATGTTTACAAGTTTTATAAGACCTGTTCTGTTACATAGCTTTAGCAAGATTTATACAGTGGAATTGGTAGAAGGCAGGACTACTGACTGTGTTAACTCTCTGATAAAGTGGTATAAATCAGAGATTGCTGGCCCTACTCTGTGCCAGGAGGCTAGCTTAACATTTAGGAGGCACAAAATACCTATTCCTCGTCAACTTTCTGTGATGCCTCCCTTAAATGCGTTATGTTATACAGTTGTATTTTTACTGTCTCACTTTTTTTTTATAAATTTTGTTTCCATGAACTTGATTGTATTCAATTTTGTTATTGTCAACTTTGCCATTGCCTTCATGATGCAAAGCTCTTTAAGAGCCATAATACTGTATTCTTTTACATATATATGGATGGCTTCTTATATTCTAGTTCTAGCACTTCAGTAGTTTTTGCTTTCTTCTGTGTCTTCTTTGGGAATGTGTCTTACTGACCTGCAGCTGATGAACGTTGACACGAGCGTTCATCACTAGAACAGTCTAGGTCAGTTTAGGTCACTGTGTTCACAGTCTGCTGCGGATTATGCTTTCTATATTCCTAAATAATAAATAGATGTTCCTGGTTTTGGAAAGGA
Source organism: Larus michahellis (assembly GCF_964199755.1). Lineage (NCBI taxonomy): Eukaryota > Metazoa > Chordata > Aves > Charadriiformes > Laridae > Larus > Larus michahellis. Next base: position 61,101,282 of record NC_133899.1, on the reverse strand, counting down.
AGCGTACGTTCTTGAGGATGTTTGCCACGCTGCAATTTTTTCTTTGTGTTCTACTCTCGAGTGATCATAAGGACCTGCCACGCTACAGAGTGTACAACTTCACTCTGTTTTCTGTGTTCTTGTACTACAACTACCAGTAATAATAAAAAAAGAGAATGAGCTTAGCATTCTAGGTTTTATTTAGTATTAAGTGTCTAATGAAGTTCTAACTGTGGCACTTCATTATTAGCTTTATAACTTAACAATGTATCTTCATCGTAATGGAATAATGTGGCAGGATAGTGATGTGAATGTAAAAATATTTTTAATCAAATTCAAGTACTGTGTTTTGGTGTTACCATCAGTGTATAATTAGTCTTACTGGTTGTAGTGGTGATTTTCTTGGAAAGAAAACTTTACTAGCTTAGATGGGTTCCAAAAAAATGCCCAGCAGTTTAAAAGACTGTATGTGAATCTTTCTAGATAGAAATGGCCCGAGGTGTATAACTGTTTTTTTGTTTTAAAAGGTGTTATTTGCAAGGTTCATACATTTCTGAGAAATGTAGAAAGTACAGATGATAGTGACAGAAATTGCATCTGAGGATGAACTTGTGCTGAAATAAACATGCTGAGTTGCTTTCTTCGGGACTGCTGTGAGTTTCCTGCTAAAAGAAATTCATAAAACCCCTGAATGATCTGTGGCTTTGTAAGTGAGAGCTATAAATATAGAAATTGGGAAGTGATTTCTGTCTTGTGATCTGTGCAGAAGCAGCAAGGTCAACTTTGCGATATAATGTCCCATTCTTTAGCAGTAATTTTGAAAAGAATGCTGAAAGTTTGACATAAAAACAATTTGAGGTCTGGAAATAATATCTTTAAGAGTGGTCCGTATAAAATTCAGTCTTGTTGGATAATCAAAAAGAAGTCTGAGAGGTAGCCTTATTAGGTGCCTCCCTGGGTTTTTAGATGTATGCAGATGCTTTTTAATTTAAAGTTGAAAATTGTTTAGTTTAACGGGTATGACACAGGAGACTGGAACTTCACCTTAAAAAAAAAAAAAAAAGAAAATGATCACAATGAGGGAGTGTAGCTAGTGTGACAGATATGTGTGAAGTTGGGTAACTGTTTTTGGGGGTTTTTCATTTGCTTTATTTTGTAGAACAGCCAAAGAATTAATCAGGCAAAAAGTTTAAAACATCCTGAAATAATTTTTTTACAATGACAAATTATGAATCCTTTCTACATGAAGACACAGAAGAAATATACATGGATTGAAAGTAAGCCATCTATTAGTCTGTAGTCTAATCTACTGCTGTTAAGTTCATATGTTCTTTCCATGCCTTTTCTTAAGGCATACTTAAATGAAGAACTAGACCCTTGGAATAAGCTACTGAGGGACTAGGGGATTTCTTTCTTTCTGTTTTGTTGTGTGGTGTCTTTGTTTGTTTTTTGTGTGGTTTTGTTTTTAAATCTTAACTCAAACATTTTGTTCAGTACAAAGGTAATTAAATTAAATATGGTCTAGCTAAATGTCAGACTGCTTTAATCAATCTTGTCTTTTAAATTAATTTTATTTGCATCATTATTGGTTTGAAAACACTTTCTTTTGTGTTCCACTCCAGTTATCTGTTGGAGAAGCTAGCAGACTGTTGTTTTCTTCCTGGAAGACAGAAAATTTATGGATGTATTTTTAGCTGACTGTACTGCTCTTCTGTAAAACTAAGTGACTTTGTGTCACACATGAATCTCTTATCTTCTATGATTGAAAATAAGAAGTGCTACATATTGCCTGCTTTTCTCCAAATTAAATTCCAGTAGAATATGTGTGTGTATATAAGTACATACAGCCACACAAATGCATAGTTTGCTTATTTTCAGTATCACTCCTTTGGCTTTGTGTTTTCTAATCCAGTTGTGGAGAAAACCGCAGTAGTAAGCAGGAATTTGATCATGAGAGTACTGTAGATTAATCTTGCACATTCACAGTATTGAATGTCTCTCTTAAATGAAAAGGAAGCCAGTGCTATCTGTACTGTAATAGGTGAAATGTACTCAATGTAGCTAGTTTCTGCTAAGAAGGGCAATGACCTTTTTATTTATTAACTAAAGTAAGAGACCTAATCAGATTACCGATAGTCAGTATCGAAGTACAGTATAGTAGCTTGTTGGTGGGTTGTGGAATATGCCTGTCCAGGGGTAGAAGCTGTTCTTGAAAAATTAAAATCAGAAGGAAATGTACAAGAACCCTTGCAGTGTAAATTCTAAGATTCCCAATTGCAAAATAACCCTAAGAAAAGTTCTCTTACAGTTGCTCTGGTTGCACTGCACTTTAGTCTGTGTTTTGCAGTGGGTTTGTGCTGTAAGTTAGAACCATTACATACTGTTGTGTATAAATTGCAGACCTGTCTATAGCACCCTTATATCCGTGTTTCAGTAATATTCAGAGAAGATACAAGCATGTTCAACAGTTTATTTTGAATCTTTGATTATTGTGGTATGGGGTAAATGTATATGAGAATTTGGGTCTGGGCAGAAAAGTACTTCAGAGACTTCAAAGTCGAGTGAAAATTTATTAGGGATTATTTCAGCATTACTTTACATAGAACATTTTGTGAATGAACTGACATCTACAATGATGCTAAATGTCTTCAAAATACTTGATCTGCTGTGTGGTGTCATAGCTGTGATGGTCAACTATTTCTCAAATGGTTAAAACACAATCTAATCTGTGGTTAAGGTGTATTTTGCTGTTGCTTATCAAACCTGTTGAGTGGGCTCTGGCTTGTCCACAGGCTTGTCTGTGTCTATTTGCATTAGTTTGTCCAAAGAGAAGATACTACTCGCAAGCTTTGGTTTCCTTAAGTGTTCGATAGTGGAATAATGTACAAAATGTTCCAAAATAGAAGGTTAACGTAGGAAATACTATATTCAGTCTTGTTAACTGAGGGAGGGAGCACTTAGAGTTGATAGCTGGTATTTTCGGCAATTCAGCTTTTGACATTGGTGTTGCAGTTGTGTTGAGGTTTTTTTCCGGCACAGATGTTTGGAAAATACCATGATTGATTGATTTTAAAAATGCAAAACTTCAATAATTTCTTACCAAACAGTAGTCTAATAAGAATTTCTTTTCATCTGTGAAAAAAATACTAATCTGCTGCTGCTGTATGTGGCAAAGAAAGAATATAGCATTGAGTCTGCAAAAACACAGGATGTTTATTATGTCCTCTATTTATTTACAATATTTTGTGAAAGATTGTGAGACTTCATAAAAAGTATTGAGACAGTGAAAATACTAGACCCGTGCAAGACATGTTAAGGAAACTGATTTGTTTAGGTAGATGCTCTCAAGCTCTGCTAACTTTGATATTCGTGCTGTTCTGAATATTGTAGCACAGATCTGCTAGGTGGATTGATAAAGAAACACTGACTGGACATGAATGTAGGATGTATTTTCTGTTGAATTTTGGTATCGATCAAACTATGTATTTGCAGATTAAACTGCCTAACTCACGTTCTTGCACTTTTCTGTGGTCCCATTGAAGTGACTATATGTTCATATGTAAAACTGTTTAACATCCTGTATTAACTTTTTTTTCTGTAAAAGGCATATGAACACCAATATCCTTATTTTATTTATGGGAAGAACTGATGTGTAACGAATTAAAGTCCCATAGCAAGTCACTTAAGAAAATAGATGTAGGATTCTTAGTTTTATTTTATATAACTTGATCTCCAAGAATTACGTACTTTCTTGAGGAGGGATACTTGTGTTTTCAAACATTCCTAATTGTAAAGAGAATTTACTTTAATTTACATTTGTTTGCACTGCTTTCTTAAATTATTATTAGAACTATGACTGCCTCAGAGTCTTGGGAGCTTGTGTTCAAACATGTTTCACAGATTATTCAACCTGCTAAAGGAGTGCAGTTGAAATATGCTATCCGGACTCCTCACAGAATAGTGTTTATAAGCAGCAAAAATACTTCTTACTACTTATGTTTTACGGGCTATTTAATTGTCTTCAGTGATGGCATTCAATTTGATGTTTGAATGGAAAGATTGTAATTTCTCAGTAGAATTATATTGATAGTGGTGAAGATAGAATGACTTGGAGGTAAAAATGAGTGGGTTTTGATGTCAAAATAAACATTTGTGTCTGATAAGGTGATGTAGTACCTCCAAGCATTCCTGTTAACTGTCAGTTGATTCAAGAAATAATTATAGCTGCTTCATGGCTTTCAGCTAAAATTTGCTGGATCTTGGGTCTGCTTAGATTGCTGATGATTTGCATGTCAGGTGCAAAGGAAGATGCAAATTTGCTAGTGGAGGAGTCTTTAATTTAGATACCAAAATGAAATGCCTGCAGAAATTGTCAGGTATGTGGGGAGAAGGAGAGCTGGCGTATAGGGACAGTGGTTGATATTCTGACACTGTGGCATGGATCATTTTAGTTCTCTTACAGAATGTTGATAATAATGACCAGATTAACTTCACTTTTCCTAAAGTTAATGTAATCATTCGGTCTTCGAGAATAGAATCTTTTTCCAGGAAGATGACAGTTCTTTTAAAAATTCCAACAGGAACTTACTTTTCTGAAGGGTTGCCTCTGGGACTGAAACTGAAAAGAAAAACTATTTATAAATTAAACTACACTCAGTATTTTTAAGTTTTTAACTGAAACAAGATTTTAGAAGTCTGTTGCGTAAAGAGCACTTGAGTATAAGAATGATCAATGAATGATGAACTTCTAAGGCACTTACATCTGTTATTCCAAAAAAATTGTTTCACTTAGTTTCAATTCTTAGATATGTTTGTTTTAGTCTTTGAGGAGAATGCTCTGTGTAACAGAGTTTTAATCCATCATTTTTAGTGGCTTCTAACTTTTCTTGAACTTGTAGTCTCAATTGATGCTTTTTTTTCACCTGCTGCTGGCTCCTATAGACTGGATAGGAGACTATGGACAATTGGTTTACTTAGTTTCTGGACCATGAAACTTAGAAGCTGTTAGTCTTTAAAAACACATCCATGAGTTGTGCGAGTTTTGTTACTCTAGTATTCCTAAATACTGTACTGGTTAGGAGAGTGGCTATAAGAATCCTAGCACAAAAAAAACCCAATTCCATGAAAAAATTCTAGTAAGCAATAGTAACAGAATGAAGGTAGTCTTATACTGAGTTTAAGTTGTGGCTTAGAAGTTTGACCATAGCATAGAAGAGGAGGAAATTGAAGAAACTTGGAGAGGCAAACAGTATGTTCCCATGTGAGAGGCCTTCGTGTGATGGGACAAAATAGATTTTACCACTGTAGTTCTGGACAACTGACTGATACATGACTTGGGTAAACTAGCAAAGAAACAGTGCTAGCAGGCGGGAAAAATACTTAGATCTGCAAAAGTTGTACCAATATGGTTAGAAGTAGAAGGCTGGATTTTCTGTAAGGTGTTCAAAGAAGCTGGTGAAACTTGATAGTACTTGGCCCTATAGTGAAAAGAAGCAAACTTTTGAATCTGAATGACTGGAAGTGATATGGTGGTGCTGGAAAAGAGGCAGGACAGATTCAAGGAAGGAGAGAGTTTTGCAAGTCTGGTCTTCGCCATTGCAGGACTGAAGGGGATTTATGGGTGAGTAAGTTCTCTTGTATCTGTCAGTTGTGTCATTAACCTGCCAGATTGCTTCTTAGAGCTAGCTGGGTTCCTTGTGTCCACCACTCTTGTGGGACAGTTACTCAGGGATGTCACTTTTCTAGTGGTCGCTTTTGAGAAGCAATCAGAAAGTGATCAGATGAAGCTTTGAAAAAAGCATCAGTTGAGGAGCAAGAAATGATCATCAGCGCAAATCGAAAAAGTCTATAAAAAAGGGAACTTTCAGCAAACATGCTTAATGCTTTCGCATGCATGATGGTTTAGATGTTCTGAATGAGACGAAGTTTCAGACCGTTTGTTGAAAGCTGAAGGTGAAGGCTTCTCTTATGTTTGGTTTTCCCTCTTGTGAATGGGAACTAGAACATTAGTAGCTATACACGTGTGTCCACCCTCAAATTACTGTTATGGGTCAAATCTTCCACCTCCTTAGTATTTTTTACTGTTCCAAAACAGTGTTCTGCTTCATTTTTGGCATAATAAGCATCTAAAAATGAAGATTAGGTTAGTCGTCTTGTGTGATTGTGATTAAAGCAATTTTTTTTTTTTTTAAGGAATAAAATCTTACTGTTGTTTTGAGTTTTGTGACATCCCTAGTAGGATAAGCACACACTTAATGTGTGTGCTGGATATGTATATTCAAGCTGCTTCAGTGTATTGCATTTCTTTCAAAAATCCTGCAGGCCTTTCCTTCCTTCCTTCTAAAACTCTGAATGGACTTTAGAAAAACAAGACTCAAGCATCACACTGCAGCTGGCATTGCTTTATATATAGTTGAATTTTTTCAAAATATACTCCTGGAGTCTGAGAGTTAATAATGTTTACAGCTGTAATGGAAAGAAAGTATACTCACTTACTGAGTGTGTTCCTGTATTGATAAATCCATTAGGATTTGATTGTTTGAATTGTACAGGAAAATGTTAGTGTTTCAACAGCATAAGATAAGTTCTTTAATCAGTCTTACATGCTTTACCATTCAGGTTTCCTGCCTCTTTCTCCCTTTGATGTGTTTTGCTAGGTTTGAGATTTTGGACAAAAATTTCAAATACTGCATATCAGGATTTATTAACAAAATAAGGTTATGAAATCCTATATGTAGTTATTATATAACCTTTAGGTTGCATATGCAGTTTTACCTGCCCAAAATGCTGTAATAACTTCCCTCCTTTGTCCTCAATGGCTAAGAGAAATATGATTGATCAACATTGATTGTCTTTAAATCAGGCTTTTCTGTGCGGCTGAGGCAATAAAATGCAGTTCTGTTATGAAGGCTGCTATTATGGGTAATGCCGTATGAAATGTGAAGCAGTAAGTTTTAGGACCTTTCAAGCTTCTTTGAAAAGAAAGGAAAAAAACGTCTTCATTTTCTTCACAGAAAACATTTTTTCTTTAAATTTTGGTTTATGAAGTTCTATGTAAAATGCAGTTTTTAAAATAATTTAAAGTTATGTGGAAGTTCTCTAGTAAACTACTTCAAGTCTTCTGGTACACTTTGATCAAGCGGTGTAATTGCACACTAGGGATGAGGAGTGTCAGTATAATCAGCGATTTACTTATTCCTAGTGCTCAAGGAAATCTTCAGTTTCTTATTTGAAATCTTGGAGTCTGTTGGCTGAAAAACTATTGCTTGGTTTGCACGTGGTCAGACTAGCTATTTAAAAGATAAAACCCCTTCCAACTACAAAACCTAGTGCATGTACTCTGAAATGCAACACGCCATTAAAACAACATTAAGTTTACAAAGTCTAGAATATTAGATGTTAGAATTTTAATTTTTCCCCTTCTATGTGTGCATTCTGTAGTTATTTAACCTCAGACAATTCTTTTTTGTGGGATCTATACTATTCAAGTAGCTGTTCGGTAATTCTTTTTATCTTTGTATTCTATCTTGCCTAGTTTCAGGCATTATTTCATGCGTCCGTGCACAAATACAAAGTACCTGTCACTCTTAACTGCTTCTCAGAGCTCCCTGAATTCACTTTCATAATAAAACTGGGCAAGTTCATGTGGTGGTACTCTTACTTACAGCTGAGGGCCAAGGTGTAGAGGGAGCCTGAAGTTACTGAGTGTCACTGTCACTGAATTTTGTAGAATAATCGTGGATCTCAGAGATCCATGAAAATACTATAAATATGAAAGTGGACAGGCTGGTAGAAGAGGAGGAATCTGCCCTAGAAAAGAGGCTCTTGGTCAGGCTTGTTTGAAAAATCTGAAGCGTGGCTCTGTCTGTGGGGAAAAATATTCTAAGAGAATCTTACACAACTGAATTTTGCTCGATTTTTTTTTAAAGCCATGAGAGTACTTACAGAACTAGTGTTTTATACATTTTCTGTAAAATAACACGTTTTCTCCCCCTTAAGAAATGGTCTCGTTGATACACTTTTAAAAATATTTTGATTGAATTCGTAATTAAAAAGAGTTAGGGTTTGTCTTTGACTTTCATAGTCTCTCTACTCTTATTTTTGCAGCTCTTGTGCCCTGGACATGCAGGTTATGGTATCATGGTCAGTTCAGGCTGATCTAAGACCATCTTGTCACTGAAAGGAACTGTTACTTTGGTATCCTGTTTTGCATCCCTTGTGCCAGCCTAAGTACTCCCATGGCTATCCAGAGTAGGATCAGGAAACTGATGTAATTCAGAACTGAGTAAAAAATAAATAGAATGATTTCCTCAGTAGACTTAATGTGTGTCAGCAGAAGCAGCTAAGTCAGCACAGTAGAGGGAACAGAAATAGGAGGAGGATTGCCCTTCTTAGTATCAGCCTGGGGACTTACAAATTGGTTTAAGACAATGGAAAGCATTCTGTTGTAACTGGGAGGGAGGGAAGGTGAGTACCAAATTGTTCTGTGCCGTTTTGTTTCCCAGTTTTAGTGCCAGTCATTTTTTTAGTAACAGTGTAGTTATAAATCGTATTGAATTTATCTCTCCCGAGAATTGTTTCAAAGGAAAGGAGTATCTAAGGATTGAGAAAGCTGTATTAAGTAGAGAGCATTTCTTAAGTGTTTGTCATTGTGCATGGAACCTGAGTTAGTACAACAACCCTGAAGGAGACTGATCTGTGTACTTTATCTGTTTTTATCAAACCTGAGATTTACTGCTTTTCCAGAAGAGTCGGTGTTGGGGAACTGTGTGTTAATTCTTAGGGCTCATAGTCCTGCAATATGTCAAGTGATAGTTTTGACACCCCTCACTTCTCAGTTCAAGACTTATGGAAGCAAGTTGTTTAATGTAGTTTATACAGCAAATCTGCAATGATCTTATTCTTGGTTTTGTACTGAGGGTCTTGCTGACTAAGTGTTCCTAAAGTCTAAATTGATTTTCCATATTTCTAAAGATCAAGCTCTTAACTTCTGCGTAGATAACTTCTGTGAAGTTTTAGCCATGTGATGGTTACAATGGAGAAAAGAAAGAAGAAAAAAAAAATCCCTCATGTCAGTTCTATGTGTATACAAGCAATTACAGAAACTCATGCCAAAAGAAGGGCTTTTTTTGTAGGGTGGATTTTTGGGTTTTGCTTTTTTTTTTTTTAGTAACATTATTGCTGTAGTATATTGATTCTCAAGATCGCTTAGCTCATTAAGCTGTCTGGTTGAAAAGTATGAGATCTAGGCAATACCTAGTAAATATGGAGGCTTGAGTCTGCTTGGCCAAGTACTCCAGAATTATTTCCAATAGAAGAAGGAAAATAGTTTGGCTGCAAGCATTTGTGAGGCAAATGCCTCCCTCGGTGTATGATCACAGCTATCTTATTTTCCTCTCCACTATCAGCAAACAGGATGAATTAAGGCCTAGGATTTATCAAATAGTTATAAAAGGGTGCTGGACAATGAAAGAAGACTAATAGAAGGGGAGAGGACCATCGCTTACAGAAGACCTGAGTTTTGGAAAGAGTTGAGAACTGCTTTCAAGTCAAAGAGCATAAGAGCTTTCATAACCTTCCTTAGATGATAATTATCAAAGTATTTAGTTCTGGTTTTATTTTTGTAAAAAACCTGCTTCCAAGGGTTTGAAGTATGGTATTGCGCATATACATGTGTAGCATACTACTTCTTTAAAAAAACCCCTATTTTTGTAATTATTTTCTGTATATATGTGTACATCTTTTGTATATATGCATAAGGACATTGTTTACTTCAAAGCTTTTGTTGCCTTATCCTTGACTAGTGATAATTGGGATTACAAATTGGGCTTGTGAAATTGTCCGGTCATTTGCTGCCTTAGATATTAGAGGAGTGCAAATTATGTATAAATGTAGTTTTCTTCAGAAGGCTTTTAACTTTCTATTGATCAGTTTTATCGTATTTCTTAGAATCTAAGTGACATAATTGCAGTTGAGTATAGTTGCTGTGTTTGCTCAGCTCCCTCCATCCCCTTTCATCGGGACCCCACTGTTTAAAATAGCTTATTCTGGATTTTGTTCTCTACCTTTTTTCTTGAAATATCTGTGCAATCATTACAAAGTTTATTTTTTTTTTTTTTCTTCTCTATTATCATGCATTCCTTAGGGCATTACTCTTTCTCACCAAGTGGCAGCGGTTAGTCGAGAGTGCTTTCATGACAGACTTTTAACTGAAATACTCATAACTGCCTTGTTCTCACTAGGTTTTAAATTTTAATTGATTAAATTATTAGTTAGCTAATGCAAGGTAAAATAACACATTTTATTGGTTTACCATTGAGCATAAGGGATGATGTAGGAAGTTTTATATGGTGATATTACTTAGTCTTGAGAAAGGAGCAATGCAAGAATGCTGTCCTCTTGGTTAGATTGTTTCAGGCTCTAACCACTGAGAGGAATGAAAATGTACAACCACTCTCTTTAAAAAAAATCTTCAAGGATAGATTGGGTGCCGATTATAGCTCTGCTTTTTTTTTTTTTAATTGTGCCTCCTTTAATAATAAAATTGTGGTGTTGATCTTAAGCTCTGTAGAGCAATGTGGTCCCTACGTTACTCCCCTTATTCTATTTTTTTAATCCCTTATCCAAGAAAATTTTATATTGAATCTTGTCTTGAATTAGCTGCCCAGTGACTTCAGTCTATTTAAAGTCATAATGAGGACAAATGAGTTTGTGCCTTCCTGTAATGATGGACAATCCAGTAATACCGTTAAGTGTTGAAATTTTGTATTCACATCTGCAAATTCCCTTGTCTTTCCTGTGATTTTTGGCTTGCAAAGACAAAATACAAGCCCTTTCACTTTGTAGCAAAGAGACTACTTTTTTTCGCAACAAACTTACTACCTTTATTTTTCAATTACTTCAAAGTTTTCCACTAGACCTTTTGCACTAGTTGAGATAACAAATTAATTCAGTGGAACATACAAACTATCTACTAGGTTAGGCAAGTAGGAAGCTTGCTTGCTTCTTTGTGAGTTAGGTGGGTAGTATGATTGATGGTTTTAAAAAAACGCATGTTATTTTTATCCGTATACAACAGAACACTAAAACCAGTTTTCCTGTGATATTCTAACCTTCAGCTGTCTTCAGTAGTAAGAAAAATGTGAATCCAGAAAATATAGTTCTGTCCTGTGTAATGGATTTGTAAATTCTGTATTTGAATTCATGTATCCATTTCTTATGTGTTCAATGTAGTGTCTTTAAAAACTACATTGCGTAAAAGTATGCTGTGTACCTATTTTAATATGGCTTTGGGTTTAGAAGAAAATCTATAATACAATTTATCCTAACGTGCCATAAGGACAAAAATGTGCTCATATAAAAATGTTTCATATGATTATTGTTTGTGACTTCTTTTAGAGTTACTATACTAACTTTAATACCTATATTTCAGGGCAAACCCCCCAAGAATTATGAACTGAAAATAATACTCAGTCTCTAAGGCAGAAATATTTTTGTTGTTAATAACTGACGGAAGTGATTAATGCAAAACAGTTTCTAGCCCTTCCACCCCCCGCCACTTCTGAGCCAGACTTCATTGCTTTGTTTTAGGAACAGAATGGAATAAAATCAGTTTTCTTTCTTTTTTTTTTTGTGTTTTCAGGCTCGGATAGCATTTTTACAAGGGGAAAGAAAGGGTCAAGAAAATTTGAAGAAAGATTTAGTGAGAAGAATAAAAATGTTAGAATATGCATTAAAACAAGAAAGGTAGGTATACAAATTGTTCAACTTTTATCTGACCTGTAAGACTTTACAGACTAAAAAGAGTTCCATCATGTTATGTAAACTGTCTTTACTAGATGATTATAGAGGTGCTTTATGTAACCTGTCTTTATGGTTGGTCATCTTTACGCTATGTTTTCTGATAAACTTTAGTGTCTGCTATAATAAAAAATTGCATAATTTTCAAATTGTTTGGACTTAAACACGGAAAATTCAAATTGGGCAGTTTTCTGATTTAGAGTAATGGTATACTAATTAATAATAAATGTTCCAAAAACATTCATACCTTATTATGTTCCTTTACCTGCTCTTCAGTGGTATTAAACTTGAGAGGGAAAAATATTGTTCCCTTGATTCCTTACAACTATTTTGTTTGTGTTGCATGATGAAAACTATTTTGTGGCAGAACAGAATCCTTTAAAAGTTAGTATTAAGGTCTGAAGTATTGTTTTTTTCATGTAGTAGATGCTAGAATTTCTAGTCTTAGTTGGTGCATTTTCTGTAGCGTTAATTCATTGCTTTAAAAATTAAAATTCCATTCACTCCATGCAGGCTAATGTCCTTCAAGCCTACATGCTCTTCTGCTGCCTGGCTATTTCATTTGGCCAAAATTAGCAGTTAGTTTTGCAAAAACATTAGGAAAATAATCTCACCATGTGCCTATACTTTCAGCGGTTGACTCAATTCTTACATTAAATTTTATCTTGCTCTTATAAAGTAGCTGAATCCAACAGTGTGTAAACATCTTGAGGATCAGACAACAAAATAGATAACTTTTATTTATTTTGATTTGAAGGGAACATTTCTACTAAAGTAAACTTAAAATTTTGTGGCAAAGTGTAGTGAGGCTTCACCTGGACATTTTAAAGTCAGTTGTCTGAGAGTAAGTATGTCTAAATGTATTTTACATTGTGAATTAGTACTATGAGTAAGTGACTAGTACTGAAATAACTCATGTTTTGGCAAGGATGGCTGCACACCTTTGTGTGAAGTGTCCAGTATAAAGAAAACAGTGTATGTTCGTACAGAAAGCTGTATTGGCACATCATGTGTTTTCTGGTGAAGTAATAGGCAGAAAGAATCTGTTTCTTCATTCAGTCCTGTCCTCAAAATGGCAAGTAACTCAGGGTTTCCAGCCAGCGTGAGACTAAAAGTTACATTGTTATATCATACAGGTAATGCACAAGTCACTCTGGATTCAAGGCAGATGAAAAGTCTGCAAAGCGTTGGGTTGTATGTACTCTTCCTTTAAAGAACATTGAACATATCAAAGGAATAATGTGCTGTTATGGCATACCCAAGTGTCTTGGGCATAAGCTTTTGAAGTTGAAGGAAAACATTTTGGTTATCTTGGCAATAATAAACTGTGTGCTGCACATAGAGACTTTCTGCAAATGCACACCATAAGGCTGTGAGGATTACCTACTTATTGGGATAAACCAGAGGCAGTTAATTACAGCTGGAGTGTGAAGACGACATATAACAGAATGCAGAATTTGAAGGTGAATGGCATTGGTGAAACCTCATTCCTGCTTTCCCCTGAAATGCAGCTGCCGTTATAGTTTGACCTCCCATGAAATTCCAAAATTCATCTGATGGGCAAGAAACTGGTAATCATATGTAGACCAGAAGCAGAACAGCAGAAACATACAGTTTGCTTCAGTACTTGCAGCTAGTGGGTATGAGCCAACACTGCATACTTTTCAAGAGGAAGATCCTTGCTTAAGTCCCAGCCAGAATTGTCATGAAGGTTGCTAAAAACAGGAACTGAAACTCTGGGCCTGATTGGTGAATGTGTGGGAGGCAATGAGGAAGCTTTCTGGTTGTTTTTTTTGTTTGTTTGTTTTAAATGCCTAGTAGTTTGAAGGGATCTAATTGCAGAAGTATGATGGATTGAGTAAGGAAAGCGAGCAGGTACTGACTTGTCAGTGAATCATCCAAGAATAGATAGTATGTCAGTTTCTTGGTTGTTGCACTCAATGAAAAGTTCAGGATAGTAGATGATATTTTTTTTGCCATTGTTCCTCCAAGTAAAGAATCACAACTAATGAAATCGGCCCCAAAGCAAAATAAATTCCAAGAATTTTAGATCTGAAAATTGGTGACAACAATTTTCAGTGTTGTAGCTGATTTTCCCCCCCCCTTTCCCCTTTTCTCCTCCTCTGTTGCTAACTCCCTGATGCTGTCAAAAAGTTTCATGCTGTGAAATACCAGATTCTGGGCATTAGAAACAAACGCATTTCGCCAGTGATGACTGTTGTGATTTTTCAGAAAAAGGGCACCAGTGTGTAAGATTAAGTAGTAGTTACAAAATAGTTTGACATTTCTAGTAATTAGGTAGATGTGCAACATGTATGATAATGCTTTAGAGAAGTAAAATGTTGTTTATTATTTTAATGTCCTTAAATATTTTGGTAGTTCTGTATAAATTTTTGTAATAAAATTAGGCCTTAAGTAGTTACACGTGTGAGATTTTTTTGTTTGTAGCTAGTGGATATTCCTTTACAGTGATTTGCAGACACAGCTAGACTTCTCTTGTCTACTCTGAACCACTCCGTTCCAAGCTTCATGAGTATAGCACTGTGCTTAAGTTAATAAAGCTTGCTGAGATCATAAAACTATGTCTGTATTTTGACTTCATGGTATTTGGACTGCAGCTGGCTTATATCCTTGCAACTGAGTAGTAGGATTCAACAGTTAAATAGCAGCAAGCAGTTAAATCAGTTTAGGATATTGTTTCTCCTTATCTTACTTGTTCCCTCATGGAAAACTGGCCTTAGAAAAATAGCAACTCAATACTCTGAAGGATTCAAAAGATGCCTCTCATGGAATTCAGTTACTGTGTGGGGTGTGAGGGAGTAATGTCACTGACTTATCAACAACACGGAAGCTTATTAGTGAAGTGATTTTTAAGATGTGTAATAATTATCCTTGTTTGTGTGACAATACGTAGAGGAATACATGTGCAAATATATAGTTTATTGAGATTTAAAATCCATTTCTTACTGTAAAATTGCGCATCAGATGTGATGTGAAAGGCATAACTGATCTCTTTACATGCAGCAATATTTTGGTTTATTTGCAGTGGGTAGTCATTGGTATAATTTTAGATCAGATACATCATTATCTTCTATAATGATCAATTAAAGGAGAATTTTAATTAATGTTTTGAAATTGTAGCTCCTGAATAGTATTTACCACAACTCTGAATTGAACAAATAAATTTAGGTTGGCTTTTTAATTGCAGTGTATTATTAGCTTAACTTACGAATTGAGCCAAGACATTTGGTCAGCTTTATTTAACTTCAAAATTTCTTAATTATTTTCATTTTGATTGCTGTTTTGTTGGTGGTTGCTTGGTTTTTTTTTTTACCCCCAAATGTACAGTTTTTTATAGGACATAGCATGTCCACTTTTATCTGCAAAGCTTGGTCTCACAGTTTAAAGACAGCACCTAGGGTAGAGAGCCTTACTAGTGCATGGTTGAAATATGAACATATTCACAAATAATTAAAAAAATATGATTTTGTGTAATTGACAGTTAGTCAGATTCAGGTCAGACAAATACCTAGCCTTCAGGAGCCTTACAATTTTTTAATTCCAACATAATTGCTATGAAATGCAGGACTTTATCTTGCTGTAAAGGGTCAATAGTGCCATCTACTGATAGTTTGTTAATGAGTCTGTTCCTAATTGCAACTTCAGCAGAAACTTCCATAATTCAGAAGAAAATCTTCTATACTATCAAGTATATCAGGCAGTATTTGAGATTAACTTATACCTCCAGTATGGAGAAACTTTCAGCAGTGGCGCATCTGCTTGAGATGAAGATTTGTTGGAAATCCTTTGTTTTGTCCAGCAAGTGTTCCATTATGAATCTTTTCTTGAGAAGATTCAAGTTTGAGAGTAGTCTTTAAAGTTGATGGGAGCTAGATATGGTTCAGTTACTCTGAAAACTTTTGTCAAATGTTTAATTTAGAATTAAGACAGCTGTATTTTGCAGAGACTTCTTAAAAATATGGCTTCTAACTTTTTTACAGAGATCTTTCACCTTGGCTCTACTGCAGTACATCTAGAACTCTTTTCCCTGAGATTTTGAGTATCTTTTGCAGAGGATCTATGAGGCAAAAGTTAAACTGTAAAAGGTCTAGGATAAAGTTAGAGAATTCCAGGACATAAGTGTAGGTAGCTCGTGTGATATCCTGGAGGTAAAGGGAGCTGAAGACATTTGATAGGCAACTTAGGCACAGAATAAGAAAAGAGAAAAAAGTGATGGAGAAGGAGAGGTTAGGGGATCAGAGATCGGGAGATGGGAAAGAATGAGGCATGTTTGCATAGGTGGACTGAGTAGGAATTAGAAGCTAAGCTGCCAGTCAATGAAGAAGAGAAAATTGGTACGAGAATACATGTGATGGGGAAATCTAGCGCTCTAATGTGGCTCTTCAGAGGGAAAGATCATGCAGGAGAGAAATTGAAGCAGAAAT
Source organism: Larus michahellis (assembly GCF_964199755.1). Classification (NCBI taxonomy): domain Eukaryota; kingdom Metazoa; phylum Chordata; class Aves; order Charadriiformes; family Laridae; genus Larus; species Larus michahellis. The sequence continues at coordinate 61,085,059 of NC_133899.1, read as the reverse complement.
TGATGGTGACAAATAGTCAGGAATCCCAAATGTCAGGTTCATTTGTCGTAGTGTGTTTGGCTAGCTATGACAGTGCTACAACTAAAAAAATAATCTCTGCTAAACAGTTGAACCTGCTGGTTTCTGAAAGGCTCTCTTAGTACCCAAGAGAGCCTGTGTTAACACATAGTAGTTAACACGTGAAAAAACCCCCACATTCTTGGAGAACATACTAAATTCTCATCTGTAAGTTATTTGATAATTGTGAATAATTGTAAGAAAGTTATGTCAAAACTGTGTTATTGAAAGTCTGGAAATAAGTATGATGCAATAATCACCATGACAGTTTTAATTGGATAAATTGTATTGTGTTAGTATGGTTGTTTTAAAACATTCTACTATTGCCATTTGAGTTGATAAAAACATTGTATGGTAATTTGTTAAATGTTTGCGTGCTTTTCCAGGGCAAAATATCATAAATTAAAATATGGCACAGAATTGAACCAAGGTGACTTGAAAATGCCAACTTTTGAATCAGGTAACTTTTTTTACAATACCCTGTTCTAGTATAACTTGTTTATACACTGTTCTAAATTCGCTCTGTTTAGTTTATTGTACCGTTCGTTATTCCTCTCACGCTCCCTTAGGTGTGTTATAGAGAAGTTATCTAGGAAATGTTTGGTAAAGGCTTGAAAATAAAAATTAATTAACCGTTCCTTTTTGAAAGAGCTCTGAATGTCAGAAAGCTCTAAATAAAGTTACACAATTCCTTATTTAGTCACTACTGCTCATTATTTCTTATACTACCACTTCTTGAAGGATTTAATAATTTTTGCCATTGTGCCATCCATCCAGAAGGAAAGCTTAAATGCAGAATAAACAGAAGAAATACTGTTGTTTATCAGTGCTTTTATAGGATGCTTGTTTTTAAGGAATGAGGGGAAAAAAAACGTTCTGTATTGGCTTCTGTTTTTATCTTAAATCAAGGAAAAAAGTCCTAAGAGAAAAATTAGGCTATCCTTATTGGTACTCTGGAATGCATCCAATTTTGCAGTTTACATATAAAATTCATAATAAGTTTTGCTCTTCACAATATTGCAGATAAACGAAAGCATTTTTCATAACAACATTGGACTGTTTAATAAGCAGAATTGCACATGGCTTCTCTTGAAATATACATCTTCGGGAAGTTGCACTGTTTGCCTGTATTTGTGTAATGTGCCTTAAAATTATAGTCTACAGATTTTTATTTTTTCTTCCCCTTTTCTCATTTTTTTTTTTTTCTGTTTGTTTTCTGCTTTAGAAGTGCCACATTTTGGGTACTTTTATATCCGGTTGAGACCAGACACCATTGTTCATGTTTCTTGCTTGACGGGATTTTTCATACGTGTTTAAAAGCAGTGGGTCTAGATTTTAATTGTTGATAGTAAACTGATGGAATTTGTGTTAAACTTGACATGTTTGTTTTCTCCAAATGCTGATATAGGTCACTGCTTCTCTTATTTTAACTGTATTTTCCATGTTGCTTTCTAAGCATCTCTGCTTTGTGAAAGAGATATAGCCTGTTTTCTTAGTAGTAACACTTCAGCTGATCAGGGCAAGGTTTTCTTTTGTGTACAAGTTAAATATTTTTCTAGTTCCTTTTCTGCATGTAAGGGACCAGGATTTTTTAACTGATTCTATTCTGGTAAAGTACTTGCTTGGTGCTTCAGCAAAGAATTAGAAAAAAATATAATTTGGTTAAAAAACACTGTGTGAGACTGCATCTAACTTAAAGCTTTTTTTTAAGATTTGCTTTTAATTTCATTGGTGTCTTGTAAAAAGTAAATTGATCTTTACACAAAAAAAATAAAACCAGAACAAAAGAGAAAAAACCCACCCAACTATGACACTGTATCTTTCAGAAGAAACCAAAGATATGGAGGTTCCTGCAGTACCTCAAAATAGCCAATTGACCTGGAAGCAAGGCAGACAGTTACTAAGACAGTAAGTAACGTTGTTGAATATTGGTGTATTCAAACTTTTCCTTGAAACGTGAGGAGCTGTATATATGCTTACTCTATGAAACGCAGTAATTGAGGCGGGCAAATAGTGGTTCATTTTTCAGGACTTCGTAGTCTTGAGCTTTAAGCAGAGTAAAGTTTTCCATATGAGATGGAGAGCAATGAAGTTTATCTTCCAAAAATTATATAGTAGTGGCATTAATTTTTAACAGTCAATACTAATTTCTTTCATTTTCCCTCAAATATGCTTTCCCTTTTCTTCTCTTAATGCATCTAGGTATCTTCAGGAAGTAGGTTATACAGATACAATATTGGATGTACGCTCCCAGCGGGTAAGGTCTTTGCTTGGGCTCTCCAATTCAGAACCAAACGGTTCAGTAGAAACAAAGAACTTAGAACAGATCCTCAATGGGGGTGAATCTCCTTCATCGAAACAAAAGGGACAGGAAATCAAAAGGTAAATGAAGAGATAAGAAATCCATAAAGTTTAAGTATGTTTTACTTGGTCAGTGATCTGTACTGGTCAGTTCACATTGAACTTTCAACTCCAGAGTTTCTGAACACCTGTGAGTCTAGCTGACTAAACATGATGAACTTAACTGAAGTTGGTTATACATAGGAACTTATGTATTTATATTACATACATATATGTATATTATATACAGGAAAATACATTGTGTATTAAAGTTGAATTTATGTCATATAACCACTTTGGAGTTGTTATTTTAAGGCAAGATTCTGTTGAGTGGTGCTTTTATTATAAGGAATTAGGCAGCTGTAGAAACTTCTTCATACAACCATTTCTTGTTGTTTTGCTAGTTTTAAAGCTCTTAAGCTGTTAGGTAGCAATTGCATTTAATCTGATTAATCTTCTAAAATCTTTTCAGGAAGTAAAACGGATTATCTGTTAATGTTTTTATTTATGTAGGAATTCTGGTGATGTTCTTGAAACATTTAACTTCTTAGAAAATGCAGATGATAGTGATGAAGAAGAAGAGAGTGACATGATAGAAGATATTGCAGAAGGAAAAGAAAAGCACCGGATAAATAAGAAACACAAAGTAAAAGATTTTTTTTTAATTTTTGTTTAATATAGATCTGAAATCCCTTTTTAAAAGGGAATCTTTTCTACCCAGATGATAATAACTGTGTCATATTAAAATGCTTGTTGTTGTACCTTCATTATCTGAATGGATTGTAAGCAGACGCTTAATTGGTAAATTTGGTGGTTTAGTTAACATGTTACCTTGAAAACAACCAACCAAGCTGTTAGCAAATGTGAATGAAATGCTGAGAGAGATAACTGATTTGGCCATTTCAGCTTCTCTGTGTACTTTGAGTCCCTTTAAGAGGCAAATTTAGCACAATAGAGTGTGCGTCCTTCTTGAATTTTGGAAAAGGTAGGGACAATCCCTTAGAAGAAACTAAATTATGTAATGGGGAAAAAAAATCAGTTTCATGCCAAATATGTGTTTAGTTCTTCCTTTTATGCAGCTTTTTACCAAATATGTTAAGAGCCTAGCAGAGACTTGTCTCCAGTAACCTTCTGTTGAAGGTTCAATTAAGTTTTGTTCTGTTTTGTTTTTCTCTTTAGTTTTGCATCCTGTGAGCAGCTTTCTAGATAGGATAGAGTATATTACCTGTCCCTTTTTAGTTCTTTTTCTCCTGTACTGGAAGAGTCTCCCTGTCCTTGAGGTTTCCTTGTGTGAAGAGGTTGATTTATGAACATTGTACTGACGGTTTTATTACTTCTTGCTCAGTAGAGTTCTCTGTAGCATGATGACCCCTCTGGCTGCATTGAGTGTTGTTAAATAGCTAGCAGCATTATCTCAGCTTCATGCAAGTCTTAATTTCCCAATTTGACTTGTCAGGAAGGGTTTTCCACCATACCTTTGGTACTAGCTTGCACTTCTGGTAAATAGATTAATCAAGCAATTGGTTGAATCTTTTTTGTTCTAAGGCAGTGGCTAGTCTGATAAATAGATTATCTACTAAGTCAAGCACATACAAAGACACTACTCTCATTTTTTGATGCTTGACAAAGCTTGTTTTTTATAGAAAGTAGAAGGATCATTTATAGTTACTTTGTAAAAGTTATCTCTCTGCAAAAGTGTAAGAATATTGTCATAGAAATCACAGAAACCTAACCCCATGTGGAAATTTTCTTTACCTGCAGAAGGAAAGAAACCTTTTCACTGATGCCTTGGTAGGGGGATGTTTCTTTTGTTTAAGGTGAAGGTGTGATAAAACTAGTAAAAAGACACTTTTCTGAAAACACTGTATTTTCCAAGCTTATGCTTAACACTGAAGTAGAACTGGAAAGCAAAAAGGAAAAAAGGCTTCTGGACCATCAGAAAACACAGTTTGTTTGCAAAGTTTCTCTGCAGAGCTATTGATATTGCAAGAAAATCAAAAAAATTTTCCAAATTATATGTTTTAAATAAAAAATGAAGACTGGGATGTATGGGATTGTTTTTGTTGCTAAATCTAGTGTCAGTATTCTTTTCATTTCCTAATGATCACTAGACTGCACTGCGCTCTCTTTTTTTTTTTTTTTTAATAAGCAGCTCTAGATCTGACTATCTCTTACGTGTCTTTCTGCATTTCATGTTTTCCCCTGCAACCAAGTACTCAGGGAGGGTAATCTGTATCACTTCTAACCTAAATATTTGAGTAGAAAATCTGTTTGTGATTCAAATGCAGAAAAATATTTATCTGCTTGCAGATTGGTAATGAAGGTTTAGCTGCTGACCTTACAGATGACCCCGATACTGAAGAAGCTTTGAAAGAATTTGATTTTTTAGTGACAGCTGAAGATGGTGAGGGAGCTGGAGAAGCTCGAAGTTCAGGAGATGGAACAGAGTGGGGTAAGATGCTAACAAAAGCACTTAGAAATAAAGGAATAGTTGTTCATGATAGTACATAAGAGTTGCAATACCTGCTAAGACGGTGTGGGTGTGTGGATGATTGTGATGATCAAATGCTGATGCTTAGATAATACTGTAATGGATGCTGAAACTTTCATATATATATATGCTGTTGTAGTTGCCACAAATACAGTTAGTTACATTTGTTTTGGGTTTGGTTCCAAAACTGAAATAGGAGTCTGTTTTCCTTCTTGAATAAGACAGCTAGGATTCTGAATGTCTTTATACCTGAACTAAATTTGCTTTCAAATATGGATTTATTTTTTCTTTCCCCTATTTGTTTCTGGTCAAAAGCTTTGAACTTTTTGTGTTCAAGTTAAATGAATTTCTTTGGTGTACTTGTAAAAATGAGCAAATAGTATATTTAGTTTTTCTGGCTGAGATTTTTAGATGTTATTGCTAATGTGGCTTGCATTAGTAGAACCAAAAAAACACTTTTATACTGACCCAACTTTTTATTTAATTATTTTAATTTTAGAGTAGATAATAAAATTAAGTGGGTTAGAAATTTGATAAAAAACAAAATATGCTAGGTCAGAAAGTCCTGGACCCTACATGTTTCAAAAGAAGAAATTGAAAGAGGGAGAGAGTTTGGGTGGGAAAAAGAATAACAAACCAAGTAATTCACATCTGCCTTGAAATGGGAGATTTACCATCTTAGTTTCTGAACTGTGGTACAAGCAATTTTGTGGTTGCGTATTGTAAGGCCAAAAAGTGCCGCTAGATCATCTTGTTTGACCGTTTTATGTCATTGAGACAATTAATTTGTCATACAATGAATTTGTCATACTTAGATAAACACCTTGGTGAGCAAAGAGAATATAGAGATCTACAGAAATCAAAATACTGACACATCTTCCAGGAAAATCATTCAGTCTTGATTTTGAAGGTACCAAGGATTAGAAAGCATTCCTTCCTCGAAATTAGTATCAAAGGGTTAGTCACTTTTTTTTTTTTTAGAATCGGTCTTATTTCTAATTGGAAGGTGAAGCTGGACAAACTGTTACCTTTAGTTTTGGTAATACCTGTCTATTTTTAGAAGCGTTTTAGTTGCTTGGTGGTGATGTTATCTGATTAGTTTCTTGATCATCTTTTTATTTGGCCAAACAGGCAAATCTCTTGGTATAAGGTGTCTCATAGGCCCAAAGCCAAGGGTTTGACTTCATTTGCAGCATCCCTTCAAACGTATAGTGATGCAAAAAGTTCTGGTTCTAGCATTAGTCTTAGCACTATTGTATATAGAAGGAAAGACAGCTAGGGTACTATAATTCATGCAATCAAAGATTTATCCATTTTTTCAGAGCATTCTGCTGAAACTTAGTGAAATTCTAAGTCATTCCTTTCCCCCGTTACTTTGCAGAGTGTTATATCTCTGTCATCTTCTCAGGTAGTTACCCAGAATGGGGGAATTCTGATTTATCTGCAGTGCTGACTTTGCAAGTTAAATTTTTTTCAAACTTGGGTTTTGAACAGTTCAGTAGATGTCCTAAACTTAAAAATACAATACAATTTATAAATATAGTTTAAAAAACAAATTAACCCACCAAACTATTCAGAGAGCGATTTGAGTGTCTTTTACTACAGTTTAAGTGAACCCATAGCAAAAGTGAGACAGAGCATTTTGGAAGTTTGTACGCCCTTGTGACAGCTGTTTTGTGACAACTGGTTTAACTGCAGTAATTCCATTACCAAAACACTCATGTCTGAGGCAAGGAAGTGGGGAGGAAGAAATAAACATAAATCTACTTGCATCTTTAAAAGTATGTGCTCTGAGTTTTGCCATATGAAGACAATATCTGTAACTTTGTTCTATATTTTGTACTAACTTACAGTTTCAATGAGTCAGAAGACGTACTTCCAACTGTAGTAGCAATTCTTTTTTCATAGTATGTCACTGATTTTAGTACAGCTGTTCTTTCCTTAAATGGATCTTTAAGGATACAATCTATCAGGTCTTGGGATTCAGTGTCACTTTTCTTGAAGATCAGCATGTACATTTGAAATATTTAGTCAGTGCTTCTTTATTGCACATCAAATATAATATTTGAAATATTGTCCCACTTAAATGCCTTCTAAAATAAAATAGTACATTACCTAAACCAATTTATTTTAGTCTGTCACATTATTTTCAACTCTGTGAAACTGTTATTACTTGAAATCTCCAGGTTCACCCATTTATTTATTTTTGAGGGGGAACTTCATTTAAATGAATAGTTGCCATTACTTACTAAACAATTACATCAGTCATCTACTTTATCATTTGAGTTGTAATTCATATTTTTCTTATCTCATATTGTAAACAGTTGCTCTGTTCTGTTTTCTTGTCATCTTTTTTCCTTGCCGTTTTAGTTTTTCTGTCATTGGCATCCTTCTATCGCTTCTTAATCTTGCAAAATTTAGGCTCTCTGAAAAAAATATAAATGTTTACACGTATGTTTCTTTATAATGCTTTTTACTATCTGGAAGCCAGACTTCCGATGTGTAGGCTCTAAAGCTGTTGCCTAGTTTTGTTTTATTATTACTTTCAATACTTAGTTGTCAAAGTATTATCTGTAGGTCTAACTTCAGATATGCTAAAATATTTCATTTGAGAGTTACTTTTTTGATATTGGAGACTTCTGCAAACCACCCAATGAGTCTGGAATTTTGGGCTTTTTTTTTTTTTTTTCCTTCTTGTACTACAGCTTTTTATGAACACATTCTTTTTTTTTTTTTTTTGTAAGTGCCTCATTTAATATCCTTTGAGTCTTACATTTTGTTTTCAGACGTTGTGATTTAAAGCATCCTGTCATGCAACATGTTTAACTTAGGAACAGTTTGCCTTCCAAATACTGGAAGATGAGCAAATTCAAACAGTGTTAAATAAAGAATTAAGGTATGCAGCACATTCAAAAAGGGATGTACGTTTTTAGATTAAAAATTTTTAAATGCCTTCTGGTGATATGGTATCATCAAGAAAAAGATGTATATAGAATTTCTGTTTGCTTAAGCAAACAGGAATAAATGCGTATTATTTTTATACTATGTTACATGTTAAAGATACTACATATTATGTAGTCTTCTTATTCTGCTTATGATTTCAGTGACTAACTACGTGTTCATCACTGAATTTCTCCTCTCCATGAAACACAGAAGTCCTGTTTACCCATGGACCATGAGTCAGAGAATGACTGACTGCCCAGAATTTTTGGGTGGCAGAGTGTGACTGGAATTCAGTCTTGTGGATCGTTTTTTAAATAATAATAAAAAAAAAGTAATTAAAAAAAAACCCTCAACACATTTCTCCACTAAATGGTATCGACTAGTGGGCATCCTGGATCCTCTGTACTGTCCAGGTGCCAGTTTAGTGTGGGTTATAAACACTGCAGGCAATTTGAGGAAGTTCACCCATACGGAGTTCTAGTTCCATGGCTGTATTCTGAAATAGCTAAGTAAGGCACACCTGAGAGAAACACTGCTGGGTCTTCCTAAAAAATCTCCACTGAAATTTGTTTCACAGCCTCTTTGGTTAATCAGAGTTAGTTTTTTTTTTTTTTATCTAGTTTTCTATTTATGACCTATATTTCGGCAGCCGATAGCATTGTTTTAAGTATTTATGTTTGCAGGCTTATGCTTTTCCTGTTTTCTGTTGACTGAATGAGGCCAGTTCCTTCAAATTCTTTGTCTTGATATCTATATGCCCTGTTTGTTTTGCAATCTACAGACCTATTCCAGACTTCTAATGTAGAACGCAGACTGGACATGTTACTTCAATTTTGTCATCATCATCACTGAATTATGTGGAGTACTCCTGGTTTAATGCACCACACCTTTTAAAACACAGAACAACAGTTTTGTTGTGGCATTCTTTTATTATTATTTTTTACATCAGCATTACATTGCTGTTACGTGTTCCTGAATCCTTCTCTGCAGTGCTGCAACGTGGCTGATTATTTTCTTTTTATTAATAGTGCTTTGGATTTTTATTTATTTATTTTTTTAATTTTAACTGTTCTTAACTGAATTTCCTTTCATTGGGTTTTAGGGTTTTCTTTTGTTGTTTTACCTAATTTCCTTCCTGTTTTGGTTGGGCATGTCCTCTGACTTATCTTTCTATGCTTCTTGTATTTCCTCACCGATCACTGTTCTTCTCTGTCAACATTTTGGCCCTGCGAGTATAAAAGTTTAGGTCTTTGTGTTTGCAGTTTGGTCTCTTTAGCTGCAGTTTGGTGTATGATGTCATCGTTCTCTTCCCCTCTCCACGGTTCTTTGTGGACACCTCAGGGGACTTTGCCATCATGCTGCCTGTTTCATGCCTTCGCCACCCTTCCTGTTTCTATATTCCACCTCTTTATCAAGGTTGTTTCTCTTTGTCATTGATCGGCCCTATTTGAATGATGGTCTTTTGGTAGGTGTCATTGTCATGTTTTGTCATGAAACATGTACTTCGAATAAGTCCTACTTGTTTGCATCATAAATGCATGTTTCTTTCTCTCTGTAGCGTATGGCTCCTCTTGTGCATTTTTATAATGGATATAACTTCAAAAATTGCTGTTTTATGAAAACTCTGATATTGTAGGTATGATTGGAAGTTGGGAACCGAGGAACTTAGTTTTATTATTTTATGTCTAAAGAATTTGCGAGCATAAGCTTAACTGGCACACAAACCAAGTTTGGTTGCTGCCTAGTTGCCTTTTAGCAAAAGTCTTTCTGAAAATGTTACATTTACCTCGTCTTAGAGACAAGTTTATCCTTTTACTAATTCTGTGTTTCCAGAAATACTTGCTATGGATAGCTTAGAAAAGTGGAGTCTTGACTTTTCTTGGAGATTAATTAACTGCAATATTTGTCAAACAGAAAAAGACATGTCTTCTGAAACTACTGTGGAATGTTGTATTTCTGCTAATTATAATTTATTTGCTGGAATGCAGGGGGATGTCAATTTATTCACCCATGCAAATTACTTTTCTTCATCTTTGTGTAAAGAGCTGTATTTTTTATTGACTTGTTTCTCTGGTTATATGTAGGACCAAGGTTTCTTTCTTGTGCATGTAGAATGAGTGTGAGAGGATGCATGGTGGTCTTCATGAATAAACTGGCACTGACTTACTCAGCTTGCATTTTCATGAGTAATATAGCATGAATACTTTTATTTGCTTATTCAACACTGGCTGAATAATTTCTTAACACTGTCTTTCTAAAGATGCAGTAATCATTTCTGAACACCAATGAATTTTTGTGTATTTTGAAGTATCTAACATAAGCAGTTACTTCTGAAGCTTAATTTGTTTGCTCCTTAGTAACAAATTAACATACAAATTTCAAATATGTAACTGATATTATACAGTGCCTTGGAAAACTGTATGAAATGAGACTTAGTATTTTGTAAACTTAAAACTGAGACTGCACCTTTAAAGCAAAGATTTATTAAGAACTTTTATTAATGCTCTTAAACAGCTATGATAGTAAATCGCCAACAGCTTGCATTGCCAATTGCTGATTTTTTTTCTTTTAATAATATGCTGCATGTAGACAAAGATGACCTGTCCCCAACTGCTGAGGTTTGGGATGTAGACCAGGGACTAATAAGTAAACTGAAGGAACAGTACAAGAAGGAACGAAAGGGGAAGAAAGGGGTAAAGAGTAAGTGCAGATTCTGAATCTTGTAATGCAACGCTTTTTTTGCCTATCTATATAGAACACATTTTTTCTCACAAGTTCTGTTTTTGTTTTTTTCATTAAACATTGTTTTCTGTAACGGGGGCAACCAACTTTAACTTTCTACCTGCTGAATGTGAATGTGTCAAACAAAACCTTTGACAGCCATTTCCTAGATGAGAAATATTGAAAACACATAAAAATTTAAGGTTAAATGGCTAAAAAGCCAAATGTTTTGAAATGTGAGTGTAAGAATAATGAACAACTTGCATTTTGAGGATATACCTACTCAATGTTTCCTATTTCAGAAGTTTTCTGAAAGATTTAAACTTTATCTGCTTCTTAAAATGTAATATTATGGTACTGTTGTGGGTGGGGTTTTTTTTGTTTTTTTAACATGAGCTTGAATCAAGCTATAATTGCTATTCATGGGCTTGTAATTATTTTTACAATCTAAGATAATGCGAATTTTAAAAATCCTGTAATGTAAATACGAATTTTTGGGGGGCTTTGTTTAGGATATAATCTTTATTTTTTGGTGCCCTTCACTTTTCTGTGCAGTTACCACATTTTGGTTGACATCTCTTTACTCTTTAAGAGTGTTCAAACCAGTTGACCTATTCGAACTACGTAAGTTAAACTAAACTTTAATATTGAAGTACCTGGTAAAAATGCTTTTGTAACTTACATCATCAGCTATACAAACTCTTAGTGGATAAAGTGTTACTAAATCAGTGTCACTCTAGAGAAGCTCCCTTTGTTGCAGTGTCTTTATTTTGAGAGCATATCACAACAGTTTCTGGTGATATTTAGTAAAAAATATTTTTTTATATTAAAATATAACACTTCATGAATAATTCAGTAATTAAGATTTTAATTTACTTTGTAACATCTAACAAATTAAAATTAATGTAGTGCATGTTGATTGCTTTTGTCAGCAATTTTGCATGACTCGCATGTACACACAAACACACAAATATACAAAATCTCTGAAGTAAAGATTTTTTACTGAGTTTTTGGTTTGGTCAGAACTTACAGTAATAGTCTGGGTGCTAATGGGTGTCCTTATTTAACATGTAAATCACTAGTAGACACCAAATTCACATAGAGTATTTTGTAGAGTTAGAAACTTCCTGTTACTACTAAAGTGGACTTTTATTTGAAATTTTCTTACTAAACTTCACATTTTAGACTTTTGGAAGCGCAGTGGCTGCAAAATAACAGCAAATGTTTTGCATTCTGAGGAAAATAAAGTAATTATTTAGGGTATTTTTATATTTGTCTCTCAGACATTGCAAAGCTTTAGGTTATCACATACCGAACGTTCTTGAAACTGTACTTACATTTCGATTGTAATCTTTTTGAACCCACCATGCTGGTTAATTTCTACTTTCTGGCTTGTGGAAGGTAAGCAGCTGTAAAACAGGGACAAGTAGTGTTGTTCTAGGATTATAAAGTCTATGGAAAAAACTCTTCTCAGACCTCCAGATTTGTTTTAGTGGCATTATTTTGGCTTGTCTAGAAAAGATTTCTCTTCCTGCACTTGTTGTTTCCTTATCTGCTATGCAGTCAAGAATTTCTATCATCTTTTTGGTTTTTCATCTGTAAATCTTAAAATTTCCAGAAGAGAAGCATAATTCTCATCCAGCAAAAATAACTACTTTGTCAAAAACTGGCGTTTTAGTGGTCTGCATTGCCAATTAAATTGGTTGTGACTATCATTTAGGATAAATAGTAATTATTCTATCTGAAATGTCCAGTTGCAAAATTTAACACTGCAACATTATTATCAAAACTTTTCTTCCTGTCCTCTTTCCTGGACAGTTTCTGCAAACGGTATAACATTAAATTTCGTGCCATGAATGGCCTGACATGTTGGCCATTAATTATTATTTGACGTATATTCTCTTTTGACAATGTGTGTTCCACTGTCAATACTTAAAGGAGTATTTTCTTCATCTAAAGTAATTTTAAAAGCTGCATGTTCACGTAAGAGAATATTTAGGAGACAACTGTGTGTCACAGTGCTGTGAGGTCACGTAAGTCACTGTTTAGCATTTGGGATTTTAAGATTAAATTCTTGTTTGGGAAACCCTGAGCTCATATATGTAGTCTCACAAGGTGGTTTGTGTGATACTGCACTTGTCACATTCGTCATAGTAGCTTCTGATTAAAAATTGGCCTCTAATCACTGAGCTAATTGAATGAGATAATTCCATACACAGTAAAAAATATGCATTTGAGGTTGGACAGGTTTGTTTAAATTCTGTTTATTTGATTCTTAGATTATTTTTTTTTCTCAGCTTTTTTAACATTGAGACTGAAAATAGTGTCAGGGACCACCTTTATTGCTGCTTCCCATGTCTGATCATTCATGAACTTAATTCTGAATATTCATCTTTAGCTTTGCTCTTCAGGGTATTGTCAGACTTTTTATCAAAATTTATTTGGAGCAATATCAGAAGTTATATGCATGACAGAATATATATCATCATGAAGATCAAATAAATGTGCATTGACTATCATCTCTTGCAATACTTTGAGGACAGCATAGTAGGGCAGATGTTCTAGTGAGTTCTTCTGGTGGATATTTTGGTAACAATCATAATCCTCATTTAGACTGCTGTCTTCATAACAGGGCTTTAATAGCCCTGGCCCAGGTGTGGTAAATTTCATTTCAAGTGTAGAGATAAGTAACTATACAGAAGTAGATTTGATTCTATTTTGATATTTCTGTAATCTGCATTCATATGTGTTCTTTTGGGTGGAACACCTTCATTTAGGTCATCTTCTTTCAGCACATATGTTTTCATAATGTAGTACTTACTCTTTTTCTCTTTTTGGGTTGTGATTTTTTTTTTTTTTTTCCCTGCCATGATAGTCACAATGGTAGGTGGAAATACTACTTTATTACGAAAGGATCTTTAAAAAAAAAAGCCACTAAACCAAAAACTACCCTACACTTTAAATGCTTTTATAATATGAGCTGTAAAATGACCCCAGACCTGTTTATTGAAGAGTTCTTATATTTAAAAACAAACAAACAAACAAAAAACCCAACGCAATTCAACCACAATGTATTCTGGACTTCATTGTGATAAACAGGTAAGGAGTTTTGATAAACAGGTTTGATTTCTATAAAACTGCGCTTACCTTTTACAGTAATATGGTGAATTTAAGGCCGGTTTCTTCACGAAGTTTGATAAGATCAGTTTTGGCAGCTAAATCAGGGGATGACTTTTTCAGATACGGTCTGTTACATTTTCAGACGATAATAGTGGAGATGATGCGTATCTCATTTCATACTATCAGGTCAGAGTAATGTGTTTTCAGCAATTTGAAAAATAGTTTTCACATATTAAATTGTATGTGTACATCACTGTTAAAATGAAGATCACTTTACTGATTTTTCCTTCATTTCTTTGAAACCTTTCTCATTTTATTTTTTTTTACTTTCTTGCTTTCTATCCTCAGTCTAATCTTTATTTATGAAACAGTATATGTCCCAATCACTTTGCTAGCCTTGATTTCTGGGAATACAGTGTAACAGTTGATAGGCATGAAAACAGATTTGGATTTTATCACCTTCATTAGCATCACCTGTAGATGTGCAAGGATCCCTGTGTTACATTCAGACTTGGGCTATTACATCTCGATGCTAATAGAAATCTGCTTATGGCTTCTTAGACTCCGGCATCTCAGACTACAACTTTTCAGCACTGAATATTCAATTACCTTTTTCACTTTTGATCTCTGAAGAAGGATACACTGAGATGGAATTGTAGGTGTTTTGGTTTTGTTCATAACAGGTTCATGTTTACTGACTGTTTGGTTTTTTTTGTTCTAGTCTTTTCTTGAGTATAAAACAGTCATCCATTTTGTGCCTTGAACGTAGCTGCTTACGCAGAGACAGCACATTTTTATCCTTAAAAATCTATGTGTAACATTTAAAATACTTCATGAATTATATCAAGGTATACTTGCACTTAATTGAAAGCAGAAATCTGCAGTCTTCTGTGGTGGTGGCACAGTCTTGAATATTGACATTTTTCAGCAAGAAGTACAGAGAAGTTGTTGGGAACAGCAAGCTGTTCTTTTGTAAACTTCAGAAAGAAGTTTCTGTCTGTGTTGTATGATAGATTGAGAGCTGTTCTGAGGTTATGCCTGAAGGACAAGAAGTGACTAAACATACTGGCCAGCAGGTTGAGGGGGGTGATTCTACCCATCCACTCTGCTCTAGTGAGGCCCCACCTGGAGTACTGCATCCAGCTCTGGAGCCCTCAGCACAGGAAAGACCAGGACCTGTTGGAGTGAGTCAAGAAGGAAGGCCATGAAGATGAGAAGGCTGGAGCACCTCTCCTATGAGGACAGGCTGAGAGAATTGGGGTTGTTCAGCCTGGAGAAGAGAAGGCTCTGGGGAGACCTTATTGTGGCCTTTCAGTGCTTAAAGGGGGCTTATAAGAAAGATGAGGACAGACTTTTTAGCAGAGCCTGTTATGACAGGACAAGGGGTAATGGTGTTAAAGTAAAAGAGGGAAGATTTAGGCTAGATATAAGGAAGAAATTTTTTACCATGAGGCTGGTGAAGCGCTGGAACAGGTTGCCCAGAGAGGTGGTAGATGTCCCATCCCTGGAAACATTCAAGGTCAGGTTGGACGGGGCTCTGAGCAACCTGATCTGGTTGGAGATGTCCTTGCTTGTTGCAGGGAGGGTTGGACTAGATGACCTTTAAAGGTCCTTTCCGACCCAAACCATTTTATGATTCTATGACATACTGAATGACTGACTGGTTCAAGGTAGCGGAGCAGGGACCTACTTGTAGTTTTTTCTGAGTGTGCTCTGAGACAAACTTCTGCCCATATGTTTGGTGTGAAAACACTTTCAAAAGATGCTTTCATTTTGGATGTGAATAAGAGATTATAAGCCATATTTGGCATCTTTCTTCCATGTGTTGAACAGTTCATGCATATCAACATGGAGAAGTCAAATGTGTTTTCTTCTGGAAAGCAAAGGGTATGTTAAAGCAGACAGTTTAGGGTACCTGTCATGACTTTTATCATGTCATTTACTGATAGCGGTATAATATCTTCAAGAATGTATCTGCTTCTGGTCACCATAAGTGGCTGACTGACAGCCAGCTGGAATAAAGACAAAAGCAAGCTTTGTGATCTGTAGGCTATAGACCTGGCCATTTTAAGAATATGAGATCTCACCTGCTGACTGCAATTAAGTATCATACCTCTGAAATTAAATCCTATCAGTCTGGTGGCTATTAGAAAAAAAAGTGTTGGTGCAAAAGAGACATTCCTCATTTTTATTATTTTACACTCACGTCATTAGCTAAGATCACAGGTTTCTAGATTCACTTCTACTAGAGAGTGAAATGAAACAAACACTCAAGAAATCTGTTTTGTTGCATAAGGGAAACTTTTGGAAGCCTTTTTTGTTCTCAGCCAACTTCTAGGTAGCAGCCTTTGTAGATTTACTTGGAATACTAAATGTTCTGTAAAAGAAAGAAAGAAAAATGAGAAGCATAAAAAAAAAGTATTGGGTGTTGTATATTATTTGGCAAAATGAAATTGTTTTGCAAGTATTCATGAGAATAGTTACATAGCATCCCTCGTGGGGTATGCATGGTATACTTTTTGCTGATTCTGCTTCCAGAAATGTTCTTCCTTGTCATCATTCTCTCCAGAGAATTCTCCGTTATCTTCAGAGAATTCAGTTATTGATGGATATTCATTTTTGAACACATCAATTTTAACCATTTGTTGTCAGTAAGATCTAAAAATTGAAATTATTAGATATTATTTGAAAGAGTGTGTTTTAGCGTTTTAACTGTTTAAACGGACAGTTCTGCTTTTGATAAATCACCTGTAATTACAGTGTTTACCTCTTACTTTTTCAAGAATAAGGCTTTGCTTTAGTTTTGATGTCCTTTTAAGAAAAGTGGTACATCACCTCAGAGTATAAGAAATTGTTTCCTAATACTTTACTAGAAAATGGACATACTTGAAAATTATTTAAGTTCTAATGTGTCCTTCTAAAGATAGTAAACACTTATGTTTTAGCACATTTAAAAGCATAGTGGGGGAGGGGGGGCAGGGTGGTGGGGTTTTTGTTCTGTTCTACAATAGATCTGTCTGCAGTCCCAGGAAGTACCCTTTTATTGATTGAAGGCTGGTTATGTCTTGCATCATTGTGGATTGTTTTCTTTAAAGAGATTCTGTCTCTGAAATTTCACTTGATGATTGAAGCTTGACTTTCTGACATGCAAGCTGTAAGGTGGAATCAGGAAAGAATTTATTAATTAAAAAAAATTATACTGTTCTTGTTTGCTAGTGTCTCCATGAATTTAATGCACATATAATTCAGTATGATTCGTTTATAGAGGCATGCTTGTATAATAACGGTAATATACGTCTGCAGTTTCATACAGTGGTGGAAGCATTCTTGCTCTTGAGTTTCAACAAACGCTTTATACAATTTAAATACCATTCAAAAACAGGGAAAGTTAATTGTTTGTTGCACCCCCTTATGAGCTGTCTGTACCTTTTCCCTCATTTTTAAGCTTATTTTTTATTTGCGCTCTGTTTTTCAGTGTTAAATTGTTTAGTATAGTTAAAGTTGTGTAATATTATTAGCAAATGTTTAATTCATCTGTATTTTGTTTAATAGTTAATGTTCTTATAATATTTGTCTTGCCTTCTCAGTAGGGCTGTAAGATGATTTTTTTTCTCCCCTACAGGAAACTGTAGAACAGATCTACGGAACACAAAGGAGTTATTCTTTGATTTAGTGAATTAAAACTGTTTGCATGTAGTTTTCAGATTTGATATAATAATTCCTCCTTTTGATTTCCAAAAGATGAATTTTATTAATATACAAAGACAAAAGCAAAGCATTGTATTTATTTTAAGGAGGTCCCATCAGTAATTATTCTTGTTTAATTAGTTTATTGGATTTTTAGACTTCAGTCAAGCCAAGCGGTAGCAATCAAATGAATCTTTGCTGCTGACGTTAATTTACAGGAGTCAACAGGACAAAACTTCACGACATGATAGCTGATCTGGGCGATGATGAGATACCCCACATCCCTTCAGGAATCATTAATCAGTCTAGGTCACCCTCTTCTAGAATGACTGATCATGAAGGTGCAAGAGCAGAGGAAGGTACAAAAAATTCAGCTACTTGTTATGTTTCAGGAGATTTCTTTTAGAAAGCACACGCTGTAATTTACTGTCCCCTCTAGAAAGCTTAATGCAATTGCAGACTGCCACATTATTATTTTATTTGCAGTTCTTCCCAAATGGTTTTATAAGAATATGTTGTGAGCTTCTGTGGCTTATCATAACTCACCATTATTTCATAAGTATTTTTAAACAATTTCATGTACAGCAGTGTGTTCTGAAACTATTCACTATTAAAAACCTGTTTGCTGACTGCCCCCCATTAGCAAAACCTTTTACAAATAGGGTGTTATTGATTGAGGGGAAAAAAGGTGAGTATTAACATTTGATACACAGTTTGCATTTTAAAGTGAAACTTATAAGTGGTTATTTAATTTATGAGACTTATTTGTCTCTTTTTCCTCAAGTTTAATGTTCTCTCTTTAAAAATTCTCTTGTCCATATACACAAGTGTACAAAGACACACTATTTCTTTACAAAGTATTGATTTCAATTTCAAGATTATCTTAGGCAATGGAAGTTAGTGGCAAACTATTATCTAAATAGTCCAAAATCTTGTGTTCACTTTAAGTTTTTTGTTTTAAAGGAATGATTTTCCTTGTATTAGCTTTGAGATTAGAATACCATTACGTAAATTCTGTCCTCAGAAGACATTGATTCAAAATACTCAGCTGAATTCAGATTTGGCTCCTTTATGATGATCTTGAACCGATAAGCCCTGGCATGGTATCAGCTATACCAGAAGTGTAAAGAATTTGCCCTCTTTCTGATCCTGAAAATCTGTTGGTTCTCTTATTCTTCCTTCACCCCTACCCCCACAAATGCCTGTCACCAAGCAAGCAGAAAAATAGTTTTGCAGGGAGGTTTTTCTGTTGCTCTCCCAAACTACTGTTTTACAAAAGTGTCTGTCTTCCTGCCTTCTCTTTTACTGTCTTGCCTTTCCTCTTTGTTTTTTATTTACAACTTAAAGTTGAACTAGTATCGAATTTACCTGTGGAGTGCAACTGAAAAACCTACTGGTGAAGTTCCACTTGCTAAAACTTGTGACTGTACATTTAGGTTGTATTTAGGTTTAGTATTGACATGCTTTAGGTTGCCTTTTAGCCTTGTTAAGGTATTAAGGGCATGTGTCCCTACAGTTACAGTTCCCTTAGTCTGTATTAGGCTGTAACGTACATGTTATGCAAGAAATGCAGATGTTCATTGTAAAGGACAGGCCATATAGCTATTGTCTCTTTCAGAGACTTTACATCTAAAATAATATTGGACAAAACAGTCTTTCTGAAGAAATAGATGCTAAATTTGAATTTGATGGGGACTGTCTTTCATTGCCTGGTTACTGTACACAAACACTTCAAATCAAATTGTCCACACTATTTGCAAATAAACTGTGCCTTCAGGATTATATTTTCATGGTATTTAATGTGTTTGTATGTTTTCAGCTTATCAGTGTAGTTTGGGCTTTATCTCTACCATCATATCTGCTAATTGTGGTTTCTACATAACTTTTAAACTTGAATATTAGGGTGTAAATTTTGCTGTTTGATCAGAATTTCTATCCTGAATACTACATGGTTTTAAAGTTCTTGTCTATACCGTGTTGTGCAAAGCTGTAAGCGAACAAGCTTAGTGTTGTCTTTTAATTCCTTCTAGGCCTGTCTTTCGTTAACAAGGCCGAATACTTTCATTATCGTAAACTGCAGATTTTGCTTAATTATTTTCTTCAACTGTGTTTTAAAAGCTGCGCTTTCTTGCTGGGACACACTAGCCTATGCTGATGAATATTACCAAGTCATAATGTTCTTGTGAATGTCCCTAAGGTTTATGCTACAGTCTGAAGTGTTACAATTCTGAGGTAGTGGTTGATAGTTTAGTTTTCGTGTAGAGAACAAAGTGTTACTCAGCTCATTTTTTTTTTTTTTCTTTGAGGTGATGAGGGGGTTCAGGGGGGAAAGTAAACTATGGTTCTAATTGGCTGGGAATGTACCTTTTATACCTCTAAAGGTGTGGATTTTGGTTTGGGGTTTTTTTCCTCCTCTTAAGTGCCTGGTTAAATATGATGAGAAAATAGTTATGTGATAATTGCACTTTATAGTTTAGGCCATAAGAATGTGGGGTTTCCATTTCACCATATTGCATGACTTTCAGAAACAGAATCAAACGCTGCATGATTTTCCATTCACTGTATTGTACAGAGACTTACTATTTCGTGTGTTGCTTTTCTTTTTCAATATCTATAGATTGTGGGGATGTGTTCTATAGACTGACAAAAAAAAATAGCAGGAACAGCTAATTGCTTGGGCGTTAACTGCTGCTTTTGGTGTACCACATATTAAATTTCTGGAAAACAAGATCAAGATGGCCCTGATATATAGTAAACAACAACAGCATATATGAACATACATATTTCATTAGAGACTAAAGCAGATTCAGTCTGTATAAGTATTACGGCTTGATTTTGACTTAATTATGTAGATGTTAAGAATTTGAAGGTAAGAAGTGCTGGCTAGGATTCGCCAAGCAAATATTTAGTCATAGCATTTATTTTTTTTTAACCTAGTTTCACATACAAAGAAACATGTACTATCCCACAGATTTTTACTTGGTATTTATTGCTTGCAAACCCAGTTAAACATATATATTGTTCTATGAGGAGAATATTGTACTCTGTTAGAAAAATAATTTTTTTTTTTTAAGATTAAAAGCATTCAATAAGTAATTTAACTTTATCATTTGCCTGTATCTATTGATAGGTTGTTTTTGCTTGGGTGTTTATGTTGAGTAGCTATAACATCATGCATCTTTCATCGCATTACTTTTCTACCTTTTTTTTATAAAAACTGCTTGCAACTATTTTTTAAACTTCTTTGTGTCTTATTTTAAAATAAAATATACATATTGGCAACTTTAGTAATGAGAAATATGCTTCTAAATTTCAGATAGCTTGAATTTTGAAGCTTTAAATAAGGATATTCATCTGATGCACAAAAAGTTTGATAAATTTATTATATAGACTCTTAATGTGGTAGTATTTTTCTATGGTAGTGCTTCATTTTTACTATATAGCATATGTAAGTTGATCTGTTAAAGACAGTTAACACTAATTTCACAAAGAATTAGTATGACAAGTTCAGGGTCTTACTTAAACCTTGTGGGCCTGTGCTAAAGATCAGAGAGGAGTCACAGCATCACAACAGGGACGAAAAGCGTCAAGTTTAAAATGAGCATGTTGCCTCAGTGGTCAGCAGCTCTGTTCTATAGTGGCTTCAGAGATTTGGCTTGTAAATGGATACTTGCATTTGAGAGGCTGGGACCTTGTCAAGTAAAAGTATTGCAGTCTTTCTGTGGGAGACAAAAATAAAATAAAATAAAATGCAACACAAACCCAACCAACCAATGACAGCAACAACAACAACAAAACCTAAAAAGCCCCTGGGTTCCTTTTGTAGCCTTTATAATTTATTTTTTTTCTCCCACTCTTTTTCTGTCAGAAAAGAACCAGGAAAAACTTGGTCTCTGAAGTAATTGAGGGCCTAATTGTTACTCGTTTGAGGATTTCACAATTTAGGTTTGCCCAGAGAATGTCTGTGATGTTATTTTATTTCTTGCTTCATATAAAGCATTATTTGTGTCACTTAACTCAGACACTTTTCACTTAGAAATTCTAAACTCATCTAATAATGATGGATGACTGGATGTACCCTCACCCCTGCAAAAAAAGCCCCAAACCCAAAAACCAATAATATGGGAAATAGGTGGGAACATGGAAAATAATTAGGTGTTTTCTAGGATTATGGCTTTTTCTGAAATATAGGTGGTTTGGAATATACTGTCAGATTGAGAAGTTTAGCAAAATATTAATGGAAATGAAAATTTTATTCATATAAGGACATGGTAAGCTATTTTTGGGCAGTTAATTTAATGTAGTATTCTCATGAGTCAAGACTTTTGTGTGGATTGCAAATATTTTAAAAAGAGGTGATTGTGCACCGTTAGAATACTATTTGCTCTTTTTATGGAATTTTAGGAACAGCAGTCCTTATGTAGATGATACTCTTAGATTCTCACAAACAGTTGTGTTGCCTGTACTAATAAAGTTACATTATTTTGATAGTACAGTAGCTCTCAAGCATTAGAACTTGTTTTATTCTTGAGAAGTGATTTTTTTTTTTGATCTAGCTGGGCTGGCTCCTCTTTGCATAGGCATAGCAATGATCCCGGACATCTTAGCTTGTACCTGGTCTTAGTTACTTTTCTTCAGCTGGAGTGGAACATAACTAGATTACCATTCAGGTAGTGGAGATACAGAGTATTAAAGATGCATGTTCAAAAAAGGAATGTTTTGATTATAATCCAGTCCTCTTGTTTGGAACTTTTTTTGTAAGACAAAAACCAGGATGTGGATGTTTTCAAGGTTTTTTTGAGAGGATTAAAAACAAAGGGTGGTGTTAAAGTGAGACCATAACTCTCCATTCCAAATCAATGAAATCCAAAAGTCAAGCAAGTTTTATTTTTAAAGATATCAAATACGATTTAATGTATTTTGTACATGTTTGCACTTAGCTAAAGTTCACACATATCTAAAGTTTAAGTACTCTACCTAACAAGTGTACCAATTTTTGCACAGAAAGGAATACTGCTAAGTAAAAGCAGCATCTAAAATATACTAAAGTATTACGATGTTTAAGCCTTTCTTCCTATTCCTCACTGCTAAAATGATATTTGTGGGTAGAAGGAGATATACAGAATTGTTGAATAGTGTAAAGAATATAGGTGAAAATTTGAAACTTTTGTTATTCAGATATGAATTCAAAATGAATGGTTATATATAATCTGTATTAATTCTAAATTATAATTAACAGAAATGTAAAATTTTAATTTGGGGAAGGCATAGCTAGCTAAGATAAATATCAGTTGGGTGTATTTTTAAATTAGAATCAAAAATTAGGCTGAGAAGGTAAGAGAAGGAATTCATGAATAACTGTTTTTTGCATTTTTTTAATCATTTGAAAAATCAAAGTGAAGAGATGTTTGGTACGAGGCCTTTAGCCTGAGAGATAAAAAATACTCACATATGCAACTAGAGATATTTGAAATAGTACAATATGTAGTATAATAATAGTATAATGTAAAAATATATTATTTGCAAATGGATAGAAGGCAGATAGCATGGTGTTAGTGAATGAAGTATTTAGCTGAGAATTTGGAGACCTGGGATGTACGTTTGATGTTGCAATGTAAAGTAATGTCAGTCAAGTCACTTGTCAGTGGTATTGAACACCTCTGTAAAATCAGTTGAAATCAAATGACAAATCATGCTATGAGTGATGTATTTAATATGTGTGTGTTTGCACATGTGTGTGTGTCATCATGCTCTTTTTTTTTTTTCAGTTGGGTCAGTAATGCATCCAAGTTTGGTTTTAAACTCTGCTTTGCTTTTAAGTGATGAATAATGCAGTTTTTAATCAGTTTGAATTATTACATTGAGACTTAAAGAAACTGTTTTGTTCTTTGTAGCTGAGCCAATAACGTTTCCACCTGGAGGAGGCAAGTCATTTATTATGGGTTCTGATGATGTGTTGTTAAGTGTACTGGGCCTTGGAGACCTTGCAGACTTGACAGTAACAAATGATGCAGACTATAGTTATGATGTAAGTGGAATTTTATTTTAAAATTTTTTATACCGTTTTATTTAATCAGTAATAGTTGGGTCCCCTCTCCCCCACCCTGAACATTACAGATGTGGAAAACAGAGTTTCATTAGCAAAAACTATTACTTGGGAGGAGGAGCCCTTGTGAATGGGCTAAGTAATTTGGGTAATCAAAATCAAATGAGATGACTTGTTTGTTTTCTACTTAGATAATTTAATTCAGACTTTGTCATTGGGGGAATGTGTTATGACATAAAATACAGATTGACATCTTGGCATGAATTTGAACAAAAATGGCAATTGCACACTGATACTGAGTATTGAGAAAACATGGCATAAACCACAAATATTGGTAATAACTTACTTTCCTCTCCCCTTTGTGTCTATGTAGTGTTAACAGTATAGACTACATGTGGTAGTATATTTCAGATGTAAGCTTTTAGGGTGTATTTTTATTATAATCCAGAGTGTTCTGACATTCCTTTGACCATGTTTATTAAGCTACTACCAATAGTGGTACATGAATTTTCATTGGCTAGTAATGTATGATGGCTGGTTAGGGAAGTGTTCAGGTAAGTCTTACATATTGTATTGTATTTAAAGTGTCTTGTGGTTTTGGATTGGGGTTGGGTTTTTTTTATTGTTGTTGATAAGGTACCTCTATGGTTTGTTTCTATAACTTTTCAAGTTAGATACGTGGTGCTTGTACCGGAAACCATTACTAGGGATTTTATTAAAATCTGCAAAGTGAAGAAGTAAATTGCTTGTAACTTTTTACAGGGTCTGAAAATACTTGTGTGTGACTACACACCTTTTTAAATCATATTTGTTCTTTAGTATTTATAATTGGTAGGAATATTAATTGCTGTAATGAAGTAAGAGCTAATATTTACATTTCTCCTTTATTGCAGGGTGTTATGTTACATAGTTATATTTCCTGAATAACAAATGAACATGTTAATTATCCATCCTTCTATTTCTGAACAGTATAAAAATAAGTGAAAGGGCTTTTAAAAATATTTGGAGTACTTTCTAAATTTATGTCATATATTGTCGTGTTCACAGTAAAGGTTAATATTCAGGTTGTCTGTTTCATTTTTAAATGACGTAACACTTCTGGGAAATCAGATAACTTCAATTTCAGCTCCTTCTACTTTAACTTTCTCAGGATTTTGCCTTCTGTCTAGCTTAATCTCTTGTAAAATGTGACAGACCTGAGGATCATGTACAATTCTTTAAAATTATCACTTTTTTAAAAAAAGTTTCAGTGAAATTCAATTGAGAGTGCTTTAGGGCAGCTTAAATTTGAAACATCTACTAGTAGTAACTTGTAAATGCTCCTGTCTGTATCTTCATTGAAGAATTTTAAAAAGTTTGGTTTAATTCTAACTAGCACAAGGAAAAATATTTATTTTAAAGCAGTTCAGAATGTTAAATCAAGCTTCTGAACTTGGCAGTTGATTAGTTTCTCTAAGTTTTATTTCCATTATACTGACAGCAAATGTGAGGCATCAAAAAACTAAATTTTATACTTTCAGTAGTGAGGCAGCTACAGTTATGATACTAGATCACAAATTGTTTTTGCAGTTGCATTGCATTTTATGTCTGTCCTATTCCCCAGCTCATAACTTTGGACTACCAAGGTCTGGTGGGTCACATTTGCCCTTCATTAAATCTAAAACATAAGGTGACAACATTTGGCTCTTACGACACATGTGTGTAACTACAGAATCTTCTCATTCTTTTTTCTTTAAAACTCTTAAAATATTGGTTAAGCACCCTTCTTCTTCTGCCCGCCAAAATCCCAAGTCAGCCTGTATGCTGGACAATTAATGCATGGACTAATTGGTATGGTGACCCTTAGGATTGGTCTGTAGTATTGTTTTTTGCATGGCTCCATTCTTGGTTGGCTATTTTTAATCTCATGAGAATGATTATCAACCGTAATTAATAGCATAAATTCCAGTATCTGTATAACTCCGGTATTAGCAGAATGCTTTATATCTCTATTATAGATCATTATTATCTGTGGTTCTCCAATTAGCTCTCCACTGAGAATAACTGTATACGTAGAAGGAACAAGAAGTTCCTGGGCTGAAATGATAGCAGTCTGGAAGAACAGTGAGAAGCATCATTCTTCTTGTACTTAGGCATTTTTGGTTGGTTTTGGCTACTGTCAGAGGCTGATGCTGAGCTAGAAGTACTTTAGATCAAAATAATGCAATCATTAATATGTTCTGATGCCATAATGGCAAATACATGCCATACTTCTTTCTATGCTAAAGAGATTGCAATAATGTCTTTGATGTAAAGGAAGGAATTTGTGATGTTTCCTTCAAGAACTCTAGCAGTCTAGGTAAAATTGGTCTGTAGAGGACAGCCTGGGAGAGACTTTCAGAAGCAAGATTGGTTTTGATGAAAATGTCATGCTTGAGTGCAGCATTGCAACTTTGCAATGCGTTATTCTCCTCTGTGAAGTACAGCTTCTTCATAAAATAGCGTGTAGCCATTTTGCTTATTCCAAGGAGTATTTACAGCTGAGCCAAGACAAACTCAGGATGCATTACAATGAATAATATAATTGATACCAACTGATCAGATTGTTTCAGGAGAATTTGTGGTACTTGTGACAGACCTGACAATGCAGTTTTTATTCTTCAAATAGCAAGACAGAATAGAACTTGAGAGTTGCCTTTGCTCTTGGAAAACTTAAAGCAGAGAATACAGGTCATAAATATGCAAGTATGAAATACTGTCCGAGCTAATACGGAATCTGGAACAGAAGGCAGTACCTCACAAATTCGTTGGACTTTCAAAATTTTCTCATCTAGACCCTTCCTTAGAGGCTCTTTAATTACAGCATGGCTTGGGAGCATCTCTCTCAGCGTGTGGGGAGATGTTATCTCGTGCCTTAATATGTGGCTATTTCAGGAGGTGCAAGATGGAAGTAATTTTTTGCTCTCTACTGGATCATTCACCAAATAGGAGTGAGAAGTAATTGACCATAATTGTCACTTGGTTTTCCTGCTTCCTATGCAGTCCTTTCCAAGGGCTCTTAAGGATTATAAACATATCTGAAAAATGTGGGGTGGCTTCTGACTTCTTCGTGTGTCGGGATAGATAAACTTGAATTATCAAATAACACAAATGGAAATGATTATTTTTTATATTTTTATTTAAGAAAGAAATCTCTGTCCTGTCGTGGATATGAAGAGATTGTGATGGAGAACTAATAGCGTCTCAATTTCAATGTTCCTTCAGGTTAAAAATTCCTTGATAGTTCTTAACTTCTGAAGTTGTTTCCACATAACTGTGGATCTACAGTGCAATAAGATCATGTCTTACCTTGTACCTGTAATATGCTACTCATAGGACATCTTAATCTCCTTCCGTTTTGAGCGTAGCTGAAGCCACCTCCTTTTCCAGTAAATCTCCAGATAAGCAGATAATGTTAAACTAAATTAATGTTTAAGTAAAACACCAACAAAAAAAAACCACCCCCCAAAACACTTAATATTCCCACTTCCTGCATTTTGCTCCCAATAGGTCCCTCCATGCTCTTCAGATACCTTGTGTGAGCCATTATAGTGCATGAATAAATAAAGCCATAAGAGGATTCCACTAGCTTTCATGTATCGGTCCTTGATGAGTGTTGTATTTTGAAAAGGAGAGGATGTGTGGATAGGGATTAAGTTTTAAATCTTAAGAATTTCAATTATAGCTGAAGGTTTTTTTCTGGATGTGAATGATTTAGTGCACAAGTTGTCCGCCAGACTAGTCATCTAAGTGGTAGATACTGTAATACAGTACAGGCATCCCAAGTCATGTCTTTTTTGATACCTCATTCTTTATATTTACCTCAGTGTGTGTAGTTGTTTGTATCCTGAGGGAGTGCTATTGTTACCAAATCAAATGCTCCTGTGTGTATATTCTCGGATTCCATAGCTGCACAGGATGGTGGTGGCTTTCTGCTGTATGACTGGATGCAAAATGGAAAGTCCTCGTTTATCAGGGCATCTGAATTTGTTGTGACTGATTGGAGATTTCCATTATCAAGAAAAAAGTAACATTAAAACATTAAAAGACTGAAAGACTGACTATAGTTACTAATTATTGCTTTCTAATTCCTCTGTTTGCTGTAGGCGAGTAGTTGATTGAGATAGGGAAATACGTGTCTCTTTACTATGCTGTAAAGATTCTGTTGACTGTAAGGCCAAGGAAGAGCTTCCTTCCTGATGTCTTTTTTTTTTTTGTGTGGTTTGTTTGATTTTGGGGGATGGGTGTGGGTTGGGTTGGGGGGGGGTGGTGGTTTTTTTGTGTTTGTTTAGGTCAGGTGTAGTTTCTTCAGTCTGGTTTGCTGGTGGTTTACAAGGCAGAACGAATAGATTGCTTGCCTGTGTTCCCATACAGACAAACCTTAGCCTTGCAGCAAGGATGTCAAGATTCATTGGAAACATGGATGGGTGAAAAGAATTTTAAAAAAAAATCAGCTTATTTATAACTAGATTTCTAGGAAGGTGTACATGGTGTCTTCTAAAAGAACCAAGCTGTTCAAGTCTGTTTTAAAAAAAAATTAAGGCTTTAAAGCTATACTTAAGATAGAAAATGTGCCTTGTTTTTCGTAACTTCTGTAAATTCTGTACCTTGCATTTTAGCAGATTCCTTTAACTGCTGAGAACAAAATTAATGTTGCAACAGCCATTTTAACAAAAATGATTTACCGAACTTTTTTCCTTTTTTTGAAGAATTAGAACCACTGTATTCAGTCCTGGTTTTCTTGTATTGTCTCTTCTTCACAACTGTAATAGAAATCAGTGTGGTGCGAATGCACATTGCACCCAAATAATCAAGGTCTAATCTGGGCCATAACAACATGTGCTAAAATCAGCCATTGCTATTTCAAATGTTTGGCTTTAATTTCTCTTGTGGCCCCAAATGACCACAAGTGCATGAGGGAACATGAGTTAGCCAGGTGGATGAATATATTACATGATGAGGATTAAAAAGATAAAGGGACTTTGCTAGAAAATGCCATATTTTTTTTCTCGCTTTTGATTCAGGGAGGTGCATAACTGCGCAAGTTGGGCTGAAAACTATTGAGTTTTAATGCAGAACTCCAGAATTCCACTCTGTTCCCTGAAATAAAAGATGTTTTATTTTAATGGAGCTTTTATATAATATGCTGCGTAGTGCTAAATAACTTAAATCTCAGTAAAAATATTAATTATTCAGTATACTCTGAAGTAGGAAGATTGGAAACAAAATGCTTTGTTATGAAATGTATTTCTTGGATAGTATTAAAAAAAAAAAGTAATTCAGGTCATGTATCTGGTATAACAACTTTCTATCGCTTGATCTGAATTTGGCGTAATTTGCACTTAGGCCATAAATTTACATTAATATAAGGGAAAAGCAAATGTCTTCACATCTGTAACTCAGAACAGTAAATTTCATTATCTGAGCCTTTCTATTTATTTTGATTGGATAGAATCAAATTTAGTTTGAGTGAATAGTGGTAATTCAGTACGGGATATAGATTTGGTCTAAGAATATTTACTACTGTGTATGGCATGTTATGATCTGATTTTTATTTTCAGTCCTGACAGACATAAGGTACTAAGAGTTATTAGCTGTGGGAGATTTTAATCTCTCAACAGTGTTGCTGAAAATCATAGAATAATTTGTTGGAAGGGACCTTTAAAGGTCATCTAGTCCAACCCACCTGCAATGAGCAGGAGCATCTTCAACTAGATCGGGTTGCTCAGAGCCTTGTCCAGCCTGACCTTGAATGTTTCCAGGGATGGAGCATCTGCTACCCTGCTGTGGTAGATGTTCCAGTATTTCACCACCCTCATTGTAAAAAATGTTGTCTTTATAGCTAGTATAAATCTTCCTTCTTTTAGTTTAAAACCATTACTTTTTGTCCTATCGCAACAGGCCCTACCTATCCATATCTTGCGATACTAAGGCCCACAGTTTGGGATTCTGGCCTACAGTTGAGAAACATACTTTAACAATTACATGGTGAATAGATAGTGTGTAAGGCAGAGGATAGGGTTAGTTTCCAGTTACTCTTAGTTTGCTGATTTTGGCCATCTAACTAAAGTCAGTTTTCTAAGCTCCCTTTATAAGTACTTAAGGGGAAGAGATGTATTTCGCCTTATGATGGAGGCTTAGGACAAGTGGGATGTAGTCTTTTAAGAGTCTGCTCTCTGCATAATATAAATTGTATTCATAGCTCTAAATTAGTTTCTTGCAGTCACTAGAAGAGTTTGAGGTTTCCAGGTAACTTCTTCTGAGTTACCTATAATTAACATTAAGCAGTTGTAATTTTTTGTATTTTAGCCTAATAGTCTATAGGTTAAGAGTTTGAATTGGATGGTCACAGTATATAAATGCAAATTTTGTATATATTCCTTCACATAGTAACTAAATTACTGTCTCCCAAGTATATTTAAAACTCATTAAAGACTTAAAAAAAATATTTATATGTAATGTTGTGTTTAAAATCATGGCAAATGCATATTGAATTTTGGATTTCCTATTTCTTTGTGCATACTTGCACATGTGGAAGTATTCAAGAATTTTGTGTGTTTCCTGTCATTCTCAGTCAGGTTACTCATCTGAGGAAGAACGTTCACTAAGAACCTGAAGCTCATTCTAGTTGTGTTCAAGTGATAAGTGCACATTTGACAGTTGTAATCTATTCTTTGCTTGCAGACAACATGACAAGCAATAAAACCTTTATCTTCAGGGAAGAGGCATTAAAGTATCATTGCGCAAAAGGATTAAGACCAGTCTTTGAAAATCAAGGCTTCTTGTCTGTGTATTCAGCGTTGTACTCCTTTCCACTCTGGGGCAAAAGAAACTATTACAATAGAAAAATTTGCAGACTACCTTGCATGCCAGAGAGGGAGTTACAGATGCATATAGGCAGATCAATAGATAAATGCAAACTTAAGCTTGAACATGTATTAGCTGAATCAAAAATAGCATGTTTTCCTAAAATATGGGGAGATATATATTATACATATTTTTAAACCCAAGATAAGATTATGTCTTTCCTTTTCTTTTTTTTAAGCTGCCAGCTAATAAAGATGCCTTCCGAAAGACATGGAACCCTAAGTATACGCTACGCAGTCATTTTGATGGAGTGCGGGCATTAGCTTTTCATCCTGTAGAGCCTGTGCTGGTTACAGCCTCTGAGGACCATACTCTGAAACTTTGGAATTTGCAGAAAACGGTTCCTGCCAAAAAGCAAGTATATGGGTTTTTATAGAACATCAATTGTGTTTTAAATGCCTTTGAAATTGATTAAACTCTTAAATGTTGTCAGAGTTTTTTCAGTAGATACCATGGAGTGTAATAACCCTTCCTTTCTCTTTCAGGAGTGCCTCTTTAGATGTAGAACCCATCTACACATTTAGGGCCCACATGTAAGTGTTTGACATAATTAATGCTTGATAAATTTATTGTCGTTATCACATGGGTTCATAAGACACCTCAGTTTTAAAGCTGTAAATGTATTCTATTTTTACATTGTATAGACAAGGCCTGTCATACTTGGTACAAACAAGTAAATACTGAGTCCCTGTCATGAATTGCATAGTCCATGAAAAAATAATGACAAATGTGGTTAGTTGCAATGGAAAGGAGAAGATGATAATGAAATCACCTGAGTGATGCCCGTGTCTTGGACAGTGGATTTTATATATAATATGTGAAGAAGATAAATAAGGTAGAATTTATTAGTCTTGTCTATTATCTTCAGATACAGGTCTGAGGAATTAAAAGTACAGATGCAATCATCAGGAAAAAACAACCCCCAACCATTTCAATGTGTGAAAAATCAGGAGCTCAAGCAAGTGACTAGAGGGTTCTGGTTTGGTTTTTTTTTTAGGGGCTTGAACAAGAATAAGAGATAGAACTTCATTGCCATGCTATATCTACTAATTTGGCCTATCCTGGCAACAAAATTTTATCTCTTATTGCAACGTCAACTCAGGATTCCTCTTTTCCCATCTTAAGTTTGCTGCTTTCTGTGCAGATGGTGGTTCATTATGCACCATAATAAATATTCTTATTTCTGATTGGGGTCCAGCCCAAAATCTTCGGAAAGCAGATTGCACAAACTAGTTTGAAACAAGAAAAGGTCTTCGTGGCAGACGGTGACAGTGAGCTAACATGAATTAAACAATGTTAATAAAACATGCAAGTTGAGCTGACTTGTAAAAAACTCCTAGCGATTTTTCAGCTCGCATTAACTGCTTTATTACTGCCTGAGTTCCAGTTGATAAATTTGAATTCTGCTTCCTTCCAATAAGAAGGCTAGACAAAAATGTGCAGTTCTTAGCTAGTTGCAGTAGTTTGAGTGCATTTTGCTTATATAAAGACCCGTTCTCCAAACCAGGTAGCAGGTAAGCTTCACAAAAGCTCTTTGATAAGCATTGAAGTGGATAATACTTCCTGTGCTGACCTTGACCAAAAAAAAAAAAAGAAATTAGTAGTTTGTATTAGGGAATCTGCACATACTATTGTCACTGTCCTCCTTCCCGTAAGCCACTGGATAGAATAGTAGTGTCTTATTTTTGTGCTTATTAGCTAAAGTGTAAAATATGCTTCCTTAGGGCTGGGTGACTAATTTGTCCTCGTGTAAATACAAGTGCTCTTTTGAGTAATAGAGGGTCACTGACCAGTTGAATTTTCCTTCATATCTCTTTGTCTAAATTTTGGCTTTGGTTACTGAATGCCAACAGGGAAGGTTTGGGAGAGTTCGATCCCCACCCTCTGGCTTCTCATAAGCCTGGTACCAAAGTAATTTTACTATTTTTTCTCTCAGGCAGGCTTTGATCAAACGTTCCCTTTCAGGCCAGCTTCATTCTTCACTTTTCCAAATATGTAGGTGAATTCAACCAATAATCTTCCTTTTCACCATCTTCAAATATGTAATTCTAGTTTGCTCATCTGCACGTAAACAACTGGTAAATGCCTTATATCCTGGGTATGGCCTGTCAAATGAGCCAGGCATCTAATTTGGGGATATGGTTTTATAATACAGTTAAACCTGACTTACTAGAGTGTCTAAAGGAGTAGACGTCCTGCTTCCTGTGGGCTACAGCTTGTGCTTGTCTGATATCACAGCAAATAGGTTGAAGAAGTTAAACCAGTAGAAGCCTAACTTTGGCCAAAAAGTACTCTTTCTAGGATCATTTTTCTGAAACAGTTTACTGGGGCATAGATTACTGTTGGTTCCTAAAATAGGATGAGAAGATAGTTTGGTGCAGAGAGGAGCTGCAACCACATCTTTCAGCGCAGCTAGCTGTTAGATTGGCATAGATGCATTGTAAAAACTCACTGTTTGTAGGTGTAGTTACTGTAGCTTCTGAGAAATAAAGTGGTGTTCTTTGAATTCCTTGAATTTTGATAGTTTTAGCTAATCTGTTATGAATGTTTTAATACAAGTTGGTATCACTTGTTGAGATTTTTAAAAAGGTTTTAACAGAATTGGTTTTGTAGTTTGAATTTTTTAACTGCCTCATACAATCCAATTTTTTTTTTAAAGTAGATAGCCAAATTTTCACTTCTGTCCCGTAGGCTATATCAGTAAACTTCTTTTTCTCTGTCTCCCAATAGTGGACCTGTATTGTCATTGGCAATTAGTTCCAATGGAGAACAGTGTTTCAGTGGTGGTATTGATGCAACCATCCAGTGGTGGAACATGCCGAGCCCTAACGTGGATCCATATGATACCTATGGTAAGTACCTTTTAAAAGATAAACAGCTCATGACAATTGTCTTCAACATTCATTTTCTGATTGTTGTGAATATCTTTTCTAGAGCTTTTGTGAAATATAACTGCCATTTATCAACTAAATTGTGTGTGATAAACATTAATTATTTATTCTCACTTGCTTTGGTGACATACTTTGTATAGAACTGTAATAAGAAGACTGGCAATTTCAGAGGTTTAAGCAGTAAAGAAAAAGTTAATCGTAACTCTTATTTTTTTTAAGAAGCACGATTACTACTTTGAACCAAAATTCCAAATTTTTGAATGATTATTTATTTCTTCTGATAGGAAATTCTTAGAAAATGAAGATAAGCGTACTCAAATCCTATGTCCCATGTTTCTGATTTGTATCTCAGTTCCCATAACCAATGTCTCTACAATTAAAGAGCTGATAACTGCTTGGAAAACTGCGCATTGCTCTCCTGACATTGATTGTGATCAGCATTTTGTGTTTATTGTAATTCTAAGAGTGCAGTTCCATGGTTGACTGAAGCTTGAATGGAACAGTCAAGATTTCTTCCTCTGTCCCTTGTGTCAGTGTCACGAGTGAGCTAATGCGACAGGCTGCCATAATCTGTAGCAGTGAGATAATGAGGGATGGGAAGCAGTGTTGTCTTGCACCGATTTAGGAAGACTGCTACACCCTGTCCCTTAAAACCAATATATAGATCAAATTGTGCCTCTCTGCTAAAAATTTATGCAACATAGTCTAATTACTAAAAATGGTCTGATTTGTTCATGCGGGTAGGATTGTTGGTATAATTTTCGTGGGCTTCAGACAGAACTATCTCTACTCAAGTGACAAAGTTATTTTTAAAAGAGAGCACTCGAATGGGATGTTTTTCATCCCTAAAGCTTGTTAGCAGGGTTTTGGGTTGCAAGACCAGCTTGTTTTTAATTTCCTGCAAAACTAAATTTTAGTGATTTATCTGGCTTTATTCCTTTCCATTTATCTCTTTTCTCTTGCTTCTCAAAGCCTGGTAGAGAATAGATTAAAAACCCCTCTGTAAAAGACAACAATAAAGTATCAGGGAGAATAAAATAGGAATGTGTGTCCCCATTCCACAATAGAAATAATCTTGTTTTAATTATTAGAGTGCTTTAAAGTTTTAGGGCATGCCCCTGTGTCAGCAGAGTACGGTGAGTAAAAACAGGATTAGGTGTCAGTGTTTAAGTGGAAAGTGGATTCTCTTAGGCTTTTTTACACCTTGTACAGAGGAAGGGCTGTGACCAAGCATCTTTAAGATGGTGAATTTGAAGGGAAGAAGCAGGTGCCTCAAAGAGGAGGTGGTAATAAGCGTGTCTTATTCTGGAAAAAGGGACATAATTGTTTGTGCAGTTTTTTGATTGATTTGATGGGGTTTTTTGATTGTTATTCTTTTTCTGCTTTTTGCTTTGTTTTTGAGAAATCTGGCAGTGGTTGTGCAAAATGATCTGTGTAATATTGTAGCTATTGCTTAAACAGGAAGGGCTGGGGGGGTTATATGGCCGTTTTATGTGGAATTTAATTTGTATTAAGTACAAGAAATACTTATTTAATGTTTCTTTACTAAAAAGGTTTCATTTCTGAACTTTTGTTTTTTCCAGAGCCAAACGTTCTAGCTGGCACATTAATTGCTCACACAGATGCAGTCTGGGGTCTTGCTTACAGCGGTATAAAGAATCACTTACTGTCTTGTTCAGCAGATGGCACTATTAGATTATGGAACCCACCAGAAAAAATGCCCTGTATTTGCACTTACAATGGAGAGAAAGGTAAGTTTTTCCAGTGGTTCTGAAAATCTGTTATGAGTCAACTGATGATGCGTCCAGGTTCATTAATCTCCATTTAGGTATCAGGACTAAAGGGAAAAGATCTTTTAATAAAGTAAGCCTGGTGCTGTAACATTACTCTACAGAAAGAAGCGAGTTTCTCCTTTAACATATGAGTATAAAACAAACTAAATGTTTAAACTGTCAAGAATTTTAAAAGTGTTTCATTCTTTGTAAAGATATTTTTCTCTCTTTCTAGAGCACGGAATACCTACATCAGTTGACTTCATAGGTTGTGACCCTGCTCATATGGTGGCATCTTTTAACACTGGCAGCACAGTCATCTATGATTTAGAAACATCCCAGTCAGTGGTAATGCTTTCATCACAAACAGAATCTGGTAAGTAAAGCTCTTTTGTATTAAACATCCATCTTGGGTGAGGTACCTTTATCCAAGTTTTATTATATGGTGAAGTAAATGAAAAAGTTCTGTTCCTCTCCTGCATCGTGCAGTTTGAAAGCTGGTCAGACGCTTAAAGATGCGTGGAACAGACGTGATGGAAAAGATTGTGGATTAGCAGGATTTGAAAGTGATTAGAGATAGCGAAAGCAACAGTTTTTGTTCTCTAAGATAAGGTTTCTCAAGATTCAGTTGTTTGAATTGCATATTAAAACACAGTTTTCATTATATAGCCTTGATGTGGAGGATATCAAAGTAAGTGATTTAAGCAGAATATTAGCTCAGTGTGGAATTCTGCACAGGTTGTGATTAAACGCTCCTGTGGAACTTTTAATCTTAGAAATTCTGTTGCTACAAATAAGGTGCTACAAAAATGTAACTCTTTAAGAATTGTATATATCCGATGAAACTCTATATAGAGGAGCCTTCTTTTCTTGAACCTATGAAAGTGTTCCATAAGGAGAACCTCCAGTGTCTGGTCATTCCTTTCTATGAAATGAGATCTAAAAAAATAATGCAAGGGGAGAATTTGCTTCTGCCCTCCAAGTAGTCTAGTTGACTTAGTGATTATACTTACAGTATTAAGTAGCTTATAATGAAGACTTCAGCACAGGTTACAAAACCATGTAAGAGCTATATTCTAGGTAGCTTGTGGAAAAACTGGCATTGACAATGAGAAAGAGCATCACTAATTGGAGAAGTACCTTTCCTAGTTTGAAGAGAGAACTTAAATGGAATCAACAAAAATTAAGCACAGAAATGAAAGGAGCAAGCCTTTAAAACACTGGCATGTCAAAAAAAGAAAGCGTTTTTCATGGAGTATTCTAAAAGCTTCTAAAGAGATTATAAACCAACTCATTGTTTCTTTAAGTTGAAATAAGACATGAATACATCTGTCAGAATCTAAAAGGTTAGACTGAATTCAGTTATTTGGATTTTATCTTTTTTTTTTTTCTTCCCCAAGCTATATCTTTTTTGATATGGACGTATAAGACGTGTGTGCTAAACATATATTATAGACGCCACAGTTAGTTTCTACTAGGCTAGTGCTGCCCTGCAGTACTTGCTTGGTTCTTTGATAGCTTTCTCAAGAATCTTTCCTGTGTGTAAACCACTTGTACAGCTTTAACCTTACAGTACATTGGCTAGAGTCCACCTGGCTTAGTCCCACCCTGTAAAGCAAGAAGCTATTACTTATGAGTTTCATTTGAGGCTCTTCCTGAAATGTTATTAATGTTACTTATATAATTATAGATGATATAGTGTAATGCTAAAATATTCTCATTTTAACTGTAACCCTTTCTTTAAGGCAAGTGAATATTTTTATTTTGTTTTCAGGTGTACAATCAAATAATCATATTAACAAAGTAGTAAGTCATCCTACACTTCCTGTAACTATTACAGCACATGAAGATAGACACATCAAATTTTTTGACAACAAAACGGGTAAGGATAAAGAGAACCTAATTTGTATGTATGAGTCTGTTTAAAGTAAATCTGGATGGACATAGGAAGAATCCATTTATAGAAAACTTATTGGTGATGCAGTTTTACACAAAAGAGAACTTTTGTTATTTGTGATATTAAACCTCTTCAGTACCTTTTCTATGAAATAGTATTATCCGTTGCAATTGAGACATCAGCAGTCAGAAAATAACTGTCAAAACAGGCACAGAGAGTTGTGAAGGACAAGAAGGTCCTCTTAAGTTAGTGCTTTGCTAATTTATAGAATATGTCTGCCATTGTTCATCATTTCCTGCCATTGTTCATCCTGTGTTCATCATTTCAATGCTTTTAATTCTAAGCATATATCAGTTACATTTTTCAACTCTCAGTAGTAAAGAAGGTTGCTTAGTACCTATTAAGGCAAGAAATAACCCTAGAATCACTGTAGCGATGGAACCCTGTGTTATATTTAAGTTGCTGATTAAGTTTATGAAACAGAAAAGAGGGGGAAAGAAGGGAAAATAGGGGAAAACTGCACAGTCTGTCATGACACAAAGGTTGGAATAATTGTAAGAATGAACACAAACTTCCTGTTTGTCAAACCATGTGTCACTTCCTGCACATTATCCTACCAAAGTTGGAAGAAAAAACCCGTCAGCACAAGCTGATTTTAAGTGTAGATGCAGACTCCCTGTTTTAAGTGTGTTTGGTTTGGGTCAAGTCAGGGATGGTGTTCTTCACTTTTTTTATTATTATTTTTTCATATTTAAAGGCAAAAAGCTAGACATTTTTTCCCCTTCTCACCTGCCATGAATGTATGTTTTTGAACTGTGGTCATTAAACGTGTTGCAATGATTGTCCTGAAATTAAAATTTGTTACTTTAAAGAAACAAAGATGTAGAATAAGGAGAAAAATCTTGCATGAACAAATAATTGGGTCAAAGATAGGAAACAGAATGTAGAAGTAAACAGTCATTTTGTGAAACAAAAAATTAACCAGGTCCTGGAGGGATCAGTAATAGTTCAGCGTCTGGGCAGGGGACAGTATGTTGGCAGTTTACTGACATGC
This sequence comes from Larus michahellis, assembly GCF_964199755.1. Taxonomy (NCBI): domain Eukaryota; kingdom Metazoa; phylum Chordata; class Aves; order Charadriiformes; family Laridae; genus Larus; species Larus michahellis. Next base: position 61,047,155 of record NC_133899.1, on the reverse strand, counting down.
ATTAATTCAGGGTATTAAAGATGAAGGCTGATGAGGAAAAACTGAAGGTCTTGATAGACTTAAGAGCAGGCAAATTAAATTCCAAGTGGATAAATATGAAATCATGCATGTAAGGTAAAACAAACTTTATAATATAAACTAATAATCACTGGGATGACTGTTCTTACTTAAGGTAAAACCTCAGAGTTAGAAGAAGAGGTTGGATGAAAATGTCAGTTTGTTGCTTAGCAGTCAGAACAGCAAAATTAATCTTGAGAGGAGGGAAAGGAAAAAACCACAAGAAGAATCATTGTTAATACCTTTGTATGAATTCTTGGTGTATCCACGTGTGTACTTGGTGTTACTCCAGTCTCCCTCATCTCAAAAGGGATATAGCCAAATTAAAATGGTTCAGAGAATGGTTAAAAGATGATCAGAGATCTTCAGTAGCTGTTAGCTTCTTGAGGAAGAATCTTAGAAACTAAATAAGCTGAGATTCTTCAGGAAGACAGACAACTGGGCAAAGATGATATATTTTCTTCATGTTGGTCGTGGTCTTATAGGGATTTATTTGCTTTTTTTTTTTCCAATATGTGAACTAAGGTTCAATTGAATAACCCCCAACAGGTAACAGGTTCAAAACAGAAAGAGGTGGTTGTTCTTATGTGCAGTTAAACGTTTTGGAACTCCTTCCAAAAAGCATCATGAGATGCTAAAAAATGTTACATGTCCAGGAATGGAGGTCACTGAAAAAAAAAAAATGCATTAAGAGTAGTTGAATGCAGAGATAACACCTCTGGTTTGTGACATAACTGAGCAGTTAATTATTAGAAGACGGAGAGTATTCTGGGCAAGTATGGCTTATAGTCGCCTTGTTTTTATTTTCTTCCCTGGTTTATCACCAATAGCCTCCCTCCTAGCAATGACAGAGTTAGATGGACCTTTGGTATGACTCAGTAAGTCTCTTTTTACAAAGCTTCGCCCACATTTTGTCCCACTGGGGGCAGGTATTAGGGCATTTAAGGTACTAAAAATTTATGTTCTCACCCAGTCATTTTAGGACTGGTCCTCATTGTTATTGCTGCCAGTAAAGATGCCAGATGGACAAAAAGAGTGCTTATAATGGGAATGCCTTTTTCAGAGTTGAGTGTCATTTACACATATGCATATACAAGAGTCTGCAGTTGACACTTCATAATAGAATTGTATCATTCAGATATTATTGGAATCTAAATCAGTGTGTTATTCTATATTGAATTTAATGAGAATGTTATTTTTAAAAGAAACAATACGTCACAGGAAATTCACTGTTTATTTTGCTTTTAGGTAAAATGATCCATTCTATGGTTGCTCACTTGGATGCTGTCACAAGTCTAGCTGTAGATCCTAATGGAATCTATTTAATGTCTGGAAGTAAGCTTTTTTTCATATTCTGCATGCTCTGTAAAGTTTGTATTTATGATGCACTTCAGTGTCTGACAAGTCTAACTTTTGTCTTTTGTTTTTTCTTTGTTTTCTAAACAGGCCATGATTGTTCCATTAGGTTATGGAATTTGGACAGCAAGACATGTGTGCAAGAAATAACAGCTCATAGGAAAAAGCTGGATGAATCAATTTATGATGTAGCATTTCATCCGTCAAAAGCATATATTGCCAGTGCAGGAGCTGATGCCCTTGCCAAAGTATTTGTGTGACATAGCAGAACAAACCTGCGTCATAACAGCAGGTCTGTTTGGACAAAAAAGAGGGAATGCATCACTGCCATCAATGATAAGGTTACCAATAAGACACTACATCTGATCTGCCTGGGTGGAGGCTCTTATGTGGTATAAGTTGGCGAAAAGTCACCATATCTTGAACAATGTCAGGCTCATTCATTTAACTGTAATTACTGTATTTGGGGGGGGGTGGGGAGAAATACAAAAAAAAGAAAACCAGTATTTGTAGCCTTGACTGGATATGAACTGAGCGTATGTCTGTTCTTTAGGTGTCTTTAAGCAAACGTGGAGTCTGATCTTACAAAAGACTTTTATTTTGGACTCTGTGTGCTGCCTTAGGGTTAGGAATGTGGTGCTCTTGTGGAGGGAAGTGAGCTCCAAGAGTAGCTTTCTTTTCATCTCTTAGTAATCTTCTGTTTATCAGTTGAATGCCACAGATTCCCCTTTTAAACTTTTATTTTGCTTTAAAGAAAAGGAAATTTAACTTAAAATATTTTAGCATTAGTTGCACAAAATGTTTGGATAAAATTCTAGTTTTTATAAGTCTTTTTATATATTTAGCCTGTCACAACAGTGCTCAAGATTGTATTGATAATGTTTTTCTGCATTATAGAACCCTAAAACACAGAGATCTCACTGACCCGCTGCCGTGTAACCACACTCTTCCCTTCTTTTGCCTAATACAGCTCAGCTAAGTCCTTGCATAAGGATGCTAATTCATCATCATCGCATAACTGTCTTCATAAATAAAGGACTGTAAAATGTGTTCAAATGAAACACAGAGGGGTTAACACCCCCGAATGAACTCTTTAAAAAAAAAAAAAAATTAATCTTGGCATCCTATCACTATGTGATATTTTGTACATCTTACTGTATTTACGAGTTTATTTATCAAGGATTACCCATCTTGCTAATGGCCTATTGTTATTTATTTCACTTTTTGTTGGTCTTTATATCCTTTTATGTAGTGTGTTAAAGGGCCCTGTATATCTGTTACGGCACTCTTTGAACAGTCTAAAATAGATGAGAAAATGGGATGTTTGATAATTCTAAAGTCGCAAACCAAGAATTTTTTTCCTCTGGTTAAGTACCTGGAGTGGAGTTGATTCCAAAAAACAATTTGTTTCAGAACTTTTGGAGTGAAAAATATTTTTATTTGCGTTTCAAATAGAATACAAAAGTAGTTGATTCAAGATTCATAAATCTGCTGTGTTTTGACTAGTTACTCCCTGCTTTTATTTTATTTTCAGATGTGCTTCAGTTTATGGTGTAACTAAAGATTTTGTTTGTGTAATGCATGATTAATACAATAAAGTATTTTTTCTAGTCTTCCACAAAACTTTTCTGATCAGTTTGCGAGTTTTGATGAGTTTTGTAAGGTTTCTGTTTTACAAACAATGAATCAGCAAATTTTTAAGATTGTATCACATAGCAAAAGTACAGCTGTTGAAAAATACTGTATATAAAATGCATATAATAAATATTAAATGGTGTACCTGTATGTTACTGTTGGCTACATTATTTTGTGTTGCAGAGTTTGACAGTGTCATTCTACAAATTACTAAATTAGGTCTAAATTTTAGCAAAATTACCATTTGTTTATTATGCTTATGAGCTGCTTTGCTTTTGGAAAATTGTAATAGTTGTCTGGATGTCAACCGACTGTTCAGTTTCAAGCAGGAGTACCCACATATAAGAACATGTTTCCACAATATTTTTGAAAATTTTTACAAGAACAAATTGGAAATTGCTAATGTATTCTTAGAGCCTTTATAAGGCGATAATCACACTGGTTTTTTGCTATCTCTGTATATGAAGTGGTTCTCGAGTGATTTAGGAGCCAGAAAGAGAGTCTGTTTTTATTTCAAATTGCCTCTGAATCATTGTGTTGAATTTAAAAAAAAAAAAAAAATTAATTTCTAAATGCTTAAAATCTGCTTATAGGTCAAATTTTACCTAGTAACCTTTGTCCATTTTTTTACAAGTCCTCCAATAAAGAACAATGGGCAACTGGGCAGCCTTTTTGCAAAAGGCTAAGCTGCAGGTCAACATTTAATTACACTGTGAGGAGTCACTTTCCTGAAAGTGTATCAGCAGAAGCAGAATACCACAATATGAATCTTAGGTTTTTCATGTAAAAATAGTATGTTTGGGTATATAAATTACCTTAAGCTGGAACATGTTCCTATAAGTGGTTGTAACTGTATTGTTCCATGTAAGCTTGCAGTTTTGCAGTGAGAATGTATCTCATGCCATCTCATGTCAAGCGAATTAGATTTTTAAAAAAAAAAAAAAAGGAAAGGAAAAAAAGGTGCTTATGGTAGGCAGAATAGTGCAGTTATATTCTGAAATTAATTTTGTTTTATTAATAATGTTACGTTGTTTGAAATGTTGAAGTAAGTTATAATTGTATAGAAATTGGAGAATTTTGTCCTTTATCATGAAGATTAAGGTGAGGCCTTTCAGTAACTGCTTGTAGGACACTAAGACTTTACTTTTGAAAGTAACATTCAGCTGATTTGCACTTTTTGTTCCTTCCAGCCTAAAGCATTCAACTAATCAACAGACAAGAGAGTATTTGAATTTTATTGGAAGTAATTTCATAATCGCCTTTTCTGAAGCCAAACATTGTTTCTGGCAGCTCTTCCAGACTGCTGCATTTTAATGCTTAAATGAAATGTGATTGTTTAATAAACATTGCCATGCATAACATTTACTTTTTTTTTTTGAACTGTATTAAAATTGAAACGGTAAAACCAAAAATACTTGCTTATTTTCCTTAATTGAAATCTTAAGGGTCATCTTAGTTCGCTGATGCATAGTGGATCAAATGCTGTAGTGAGGCTTCATTTATTGACTATTGACAATAATCTGTAATACAGTCTTAGTTTGTTTATTGTGGGGTATAGCATGCTAAAACTTCTATTTGTTTTTTGTTTTTTAGAACAGAAGAGCTGTAGTACTGGTGATGGGGAAGGAATGATAGTGCTGAAATAAATGTTTTCATTTAGCAAAACCACCTCAACTTATGAAAGTACTGATTTACTTCTCTTTTGTAAGTAAGACCCAAAGGAATTGCACTCAGAACCGGAATGGAAAGATGTAAATGTGTTTAATAATACATTTAGCATTCACGATATGATTGATGTAACAGACTTACTCCCCTTCTTAGTTTTACTGTAGTAACTGTTTTAAGCATTTAGTAATTGTTTTAAGCAGATGAGTGGTGACTGTAGTCTAGCATCTTGTCTACGTAAATATCAACTCCATCTGAAAAAGGGTGTAACAAGCCCTGATCAAGAACCTTCCCTAATTTAGAAATGCCATATTTGCCAGGAGATAACTGGTAGATTTTCCTAGTGGAAAAACTCTGTGGGCTTGAGGATATGTTATTGGAGGTTGTGCATTTCTCCTATTCTGTATTAATTGATTTATTTTAAATCTGATAGCAGTCTCTGTGGCATACTCTTACGTGCTTCTCCAGCACTTCCCATGTCAAATCAGTGGAAAGCTTCTTGGTGCTGGTCAGTAGCCAGAGGTTTCCCCTGGATTGCCTTACCTGAAGTTTTTCTTTGTTACTTAGAAATACCATTGCATCTTAATGACAGTGAATGTTTTAAAATGCTTTTCAATACCACTTCTTTACTAGGGTAGTTGTTAGCAAAACTGGAGGTGTATTTTAGCTTCCTAAATTAGTGCTTTGACTCTTTTTCCTTGGATAACCCAGGTGACTGATTCTGCCAGTCTTAATAAATGTAGTTTTCTGTTAAGATGATTTAGCTAACAGTTGCTGTGCAGAAGAAATTCTTAGAGGCTGGAAATATTTTCCCCAGTCTGAGTGATCTAATACCTGACAGTTTCCAGGGTGCATATGCATTACATTCTGTCAGAAACTTTGGTTTTTTGGCAGCTATTTGGGCATACAGAAGCAACTGATCGTGGTCACTTTCTCTTGATTGTGTATGTTTGTCAAGTCTCTGTTCAGATTTGAGCAAATCGGACCATTGGGGAGTAAAGCCCTTGTTGATGTATTCGCTACCAGCATGCTGAGCCAGACGGTTCTGTTTTCTTTCTGAACTGGTTCCTAGTCCTCACCAGAATTAGTAGTTCAACAGGACAAAGTTGTGTACCTCACTTTGTTTAGAATATTTAGATGGGAGAAAACTGTTGTCTCCCCATCTTCCTTTTCTGAGCAAGTAGTATAGTATTAAAATACCCAAGAGTTAAGTGTCAAAGAATTCCAGAAATTCCATAACTGTGAATTTGGTTTTTACTTAAAAAGACTATTTTCATGGTATAGTCTGCTTGATTTGAAACTTAACAAAAATTTAAAAGTAGTGCTAAGTTAGCAAGTCATTCTTGATTTTCCATCTAGTTCAAGTTATTTTCCTAAACCTTGACAGTCTTTTGACTTGTTGTCTCTAACTTGCGTTCTTTGGCAGAGAATTGTTTATCATATTTGTAATCTGATCACATACACCAGGGCAAAAAAATAGTCCTTATCCCTTTGCTTACATTCTGCCATACTCTGATTGTTCTTAAGTAGTAAAGGCCGTATCTGACCTCAGCGAAGGTTGGAAAAGTTTAGTTAGCATTTGCTACCAAAAACAGCTATGCAGGATTCTCATGCCAGTGTCTTAAGGAGCTGGTCCAGTGTGAAGTTCAGCTGTGGGTTCTGTTATACCCTGAGACTGAGGGTATATTCAAACTGGCAGTGCCTGGCGCCTGGGAGAGTGCCCTCAGCATGAGGTTTGGCTTCTTGGCAGCCAGGGAAAGGATGCTACTGGCTTCTTTTGGCCCCAGCAGTGTTGTTTCCCTTCGTTATCCTGGGATGGCTAGAGTTCAGCTGACCCTGTTGGCGTTTGCAGACTGCTTTCGTGGTGGGACATAAAATAGTAAGGACACAGCATTCCTTTGTCTGTAGACACAGATGAACGTGAATAAATTTTAGAGTAGTAAAGCAATAAATACCCTTCAGGTAATGAAAGTGCCTTAAGATCAAGGATACTTCACTAACCAAACTTGATTGCTTGAAAGGAAAGGAAATTTTGATCCTAATGAGATTAAATTTAAGTGGGCAGTGTGCTTCAAAACAGAGATTAAGCCCTTGGATTTTATCATAGACTGCAAATTTTCAGGACCTGTTCTTCCTTCAGCTGAAGCCAGAGGCAAAATTGCTGTTGAAGCCAAAGTGGGCAAAAGAACGTGTGCTCCAGTTGATAGATGTGTATAACTGGAACATTACTCATACTTGAATTACAAACTGTTCAGTGGAAGTTTCCATATATTTGGTGTCTGTATTTGGACGACAGTTGATCACAAGCTATTCAAACACATTCTGCTTCAGCTTCTCAAGAAAACCCTTTATGTTTACTGTCCCAGGACCAAACCAAAGCAGTCAATAAGATATTTTTTTTTTGATTGATTTGATTAGGCTGGGGTTCTAAGCCTCCAGTTTCCAGGCAGTTTGTTAAAGACACAAGTTGATCTTCTTTGACAGTGTGCTCAGGCCTTGCGTGCAACAGAGACATTTTCTGATTTTTGTGGCTTTGATGCTTTTTGGAGCTGACTTACCCTTCAGCCTCGTGAAATGAAGGAAAGTGCCGAGAAAACTAGAATCTCTGCATTTAAAAGCAGTGACTTTGGTGGAGTTTTGTGGTGATATTGAGAGTTGCCCTATTAGAAATGTGTCTTAAAATCAGGGCATAAAAAGTTGTCACCACTTTTCTTCTTCGGAACAGGGGAAAAGAAAATACAATACTTGTATGGTGCCATACTTCGCAGAAGATCTATGTGACAACATTAATATGAATTGCAAATAGAAGTAATGAGAGGAACAGCTGTTGACGACACTATTCTACTTCATATGTGCCAAACCCCTCCTGTTCTTCCTCCTCTCTTGCTGCCTCAAAATTACTTCTTAAGTTGCAGAGACATACAGACAGTGGCTTTTGATGCAGATGTGTTTTGGCTGGTTATTACATAGCTCTTCTTTATGGGCATCGATTTTTTGAAAGGCAAAGTAAATAGTTTTAAAGTGATTATTTTCTCTTCAGAATATTAAGATGGTCCTGCTTTTGTATTTCTCTTGTTCCTTCTTGGTTCACTATTAATAGTTTCACAGGTCTGGTATGAAGACTTCTCTGCAGTTTACTGACCTTCAGTCCTGGACTGTATACCTGCTTTTCCTGTCTCATCCTGGAGAGAAGTTTGTAACGTTTTTTTCACGGACTGAGAAGAGGATACTGCCAGTGTAAGAGGAAGCTGTTGTGCTTCCTTCAGTTATAAAATATCCTATAAGTAAAGAATTCACCCAGGAAGTGCAAGAGACAGATTTGGTGTTTTCTTTGGTCTTCTGGCAGTGAACAATTCCAGGGCTCAGGCATACATCCTTACCAATGCATGGCTGTAGGATGCAGCCCATACTAGAACTTATCATGGTACAGAAAGTAATTTGGATTACTTTAGGGCAGAAAATTAATAGAATCTTGCAAATTTAGATTGCTGTGGGAGCTCCACTAGAAAGGATGAATTTTTGACTGTGTTAACAGTCCATTTAATGTAAAATTCAGAAACAGCTCTGGGAGTTGCTCTAAGTACCTAAACCACTAAGCTTAGAATCTTCTACTCTTTTCTGAGTGAAGGAATCTTTTTGTTTGTTTGTTGGTTTGTTTGTGCAGTGGTATGTTGTCAGCAGTGGGTTTGCAAATCTGAGGCCCTCTGAGCCATGTGAGTACTTTTCAGTGAAACAGGGCATAGAGAATCACAGAATGGGGGGAGTTGGAAGGGACCTTTTAAAGGTCATTTATTCCAGCCCTCCCCCCCCCCGGCCATGGTTTTCATCAGTCTCACTGGGGAACAGAACTGATCCCCTGCAGGCTGTATTCTTGGCTGTGATAGCCCTAATACCTACAGCAATGTTCCCAAACAGGGTTTGCAGGAATGATGGTAGCTGCATCTCTGTTCACACTCTTTGTACTGCTTGGTGTCCAGCAGCATAAAACAACCTTCGTACTGTGGCTTTACCTACCTTCTTACCCAAAACAGAACTCCCAATCATGTCTGCTACCCTCTACTGTGCTGTTCTTCCTCCAAACTTACCTTCTACTTACAGCACAGTCCACATCCTTCCCACCCTGGCTCAGTATCTCACCAGCCCTTAATCCTTTTATCTGTATCCCACCAATGCTTTTTCCAGATCAAAATTGTGCTCGCACATGCTTGCTTCCACATAAATTTTGTATATTTAAAAAAGTATTTTCTGTACCCACCACTTCCTACCTCCGTATAATCGGGATGTCTGAAGTGTGCAAGTGATGCATCATCGCCATTCCTGGGAACCGGAAATATTTGGACATTTAGCTCTGCAGGTTTTCAGTGTCCCAGAGATCCAGGCGTGCTTTTTCCTTGATGAATGAATGACACGAGGAAAGCTGCCTCCTTCTTTAAAATAGTAAAAACAAAGTGGGAGGGGAAAATGTGATTCCACTACCTGCGATTTATATTCAGAAGATTCAACTAGCATCGTACCTGCTACAAACAATGACTGAAACTTTGGTATTGACTCATTCAAGTTAAAATATTTGTATAAATAGTGTCCTTGCTACTTGAGGATGATTTAGGATTTTTTTCTTTTGCAAATTGGGATTTAAGATAATGCAGAGAGTTAGGAAGCATCACATGCAACTTACTCAAGCTATACTACATGAGGTTCATCATAAAAAGGCTTTTATATTACAGGATATTAAAACAGCAGCAGTCCCAGTTTTCTTGCAATATATATTTCTATAAAACATTTTTAAACTAAAATGAATTAAACTTTTGCACAAAGTTGATATTGCATATGAATTTATACAGCAATAGCTGAATACTCTTTTCTATAAACACATAACAAAATTAAAGATAACAATTAATAGAAAAATACAAGGCCTCTTTGCCATTCATGTTTAGTGTAATATATAGCCAGTCATAAGTTATTAAAAAATGCACAACAAAAGCCTGATGAATACAATCCCTTCTGTGCCATTCCATAACTACGATGAATTTCACAATCAATCAACAGCGGGGGAGGGATGAAAAAGGGAAACTCTAGATTGGTAGGAAAAGTGCTGTTTTCTTTACTGCTAAATTTTTTACTTGCAAAAAACTTTATTTTCTAAAGAATACTTGAAGTCTGTCATTCAATCCAGGAATCCGGAATAACTCCGTGAACTATTGCATCATTTTAACTACACACACGTAGGTATGAAAATATCAACTCATTACTAGGTATGTAATCAAATTAAAGCCTTTTTTCAAGAAAACTATTCTTTCATCTTCAGAGAACCTCCCACATCTTTAAAGATGTTTTTATTAGTATTAGAGAGTTGTTATTCTGTGAGATAACTAATCCCACTTATGGGTCTGCTTACTTTCTTCTTTTCTAACCATGTAATCTGATATAAATCAGTTAGGTTTCAAGGTTCGAGGTACCTTTGGATTTGAATGTAAATGCTTTCAGTTCCCAGTGTGTGGTCTAATTTAATCTCTCTGCCCAAGATCCCTGTCTTTAACTGTCTAGCCAATAACAGCTTTGTCAAATCAAGACAGTACAAGGCAGCAGACAGGAAAAAATCTGTTTGTCAGATATATTAGGAATATCACTGTTGGCTTCAGTAGTGTAGGAAGCAGTAGTATCCACTAATATATCAGGATCCAGATCCTCAAAAAGAACTACTGTGCCTTAAAAACCTTTCAAAATCTCTGACAAACGAACCAAGCAACATAGATACACAGAAATCTGTGGGTAGAAGTTAAATGTCTTTTGATGTAAACTTTGCCAACCAGATGGCAGTATCCTTCACAATAGCAAAACCGCAACTAGAATTAAAAAAATACCTTTTAGCTATGATCTGTCATACCTTTTCTTAAACTGCCTGGCAAGAATGGATGTTGTGCAACTGAAGCACTGGAAGTACTTCACGCTACCAGGAGAACTCCTTGGAAAGATACAGAATCGTAAGCTACAGAATGCTTAGAAAAGATAGTATTGTGTATTTAAAATTATATTATTTTTAACTCGTAAGAAGACATCTAGCAAGTGACAGCAAAAACATCAGAGCTGTATTGTTTCCTCTGCTGATATCCGATAGCCTTAAGTGCACGATATGCATAGCTTTAAACTTAGGGATACTATATTGAAAATAGTAGCTGTTGGCCAAATTCTGCATTCCAACATTAAGTGCAACTTATAACAAGCTCACAAGAATCCTTGACTGAATACAGAACCAAAAAGTAGCCCTTTTTCCTCCCTTGCATTATGATAGTGTATATATAAGAATAAAACATCTGGACTTCAGAGGGACCGTTTCAGTTGCATGATTTTTAGTTTCAAAGTAGCAATATCCCACAGCAGATTTTTGCTTCATTGTTTAGAGTCCAAAAAATCTTTACAGATGCCTCTAATAATATCAGGAACCATCTGCTCCAATCCTGTGAACTCCCTAGTGAAGAAAGTATGAGATTCTCTTGGTTCAGAAGCCATGTCTTTCAGATCATCCAGAGGTGCCCAGGCAACACCCACAGAGAAGATAGTTATTCCTACAACAAGAAAAAAAAAAAATAGTTAACAGCATTTTGGCTATGGATGCAAGAAAAACAGCTATTTCTACATCCATGAATTAATCTGGACCAGAAAAGTGTGTTTCAATACCTGCAGTCTGTCAAAGATGATTAGATGCTGCCAGGAATTAGATGCTATCAGGAATTAGATTTGTCTCAGTAAAAATCCTGAAGGAAATATGGGGTCTCTTAAGAATTGCTGTCTGAGTTCTTTTTGTAGTGACACAGATGAATGTAGCAGTTACAATGTCAGTCTTGAAGCACAAGTAACACTATGTAAAATGATTTTGAAAATAGATTTGGGTCCTTTGTGTATGCTCAGTGCTTTCAAGCATCAGCAGCCCAACAAGCTTTTTGGACAGAACTGCTTGTTTTCGTCCTAGATGACGAAGGAGAGCGGGAGTCATGCTGTATTGGGTGGCATCACTGATTGAAGCTTCACTACTTGGCTCTTTATTTTTAATTTACTAATTTCTCTACTGTTTAGGGAAATAAGAGTGCGTGTATGTTTCTCACTAAGCTGCCATGAGCGAGTCTACTCACACCTGGCTCCATAGTGCTGGTTTTTCATCCTCATGGAAAACGGTTCCTTGGGGGCTTACATTTTGCTGGATTTAAAATAGATATGATACTTGATTTGCTCACTTGGCTATATTTGCAAACTTTAAAAGCTTAACATTTACAATAGAGCAGAAATAGGATGAATCAACTTCCACCGCTTATAAAGACACATCAATTACCTGCTTTTTGTGCAGCAGCAGCAGGTCCTCTAACATCATCGTAAGACTGACCGTCAGTCAAAACAATGAGAAAATTTTTGTTTGGTCCATCTTTCATTGGCCCAAACACGTTTCTGGTTGTGAAAGAAATGGCATCACCCGTAGCAGTGCCACCGCTCATGTAGCGAATGTTCCGGATAGCCGAGAGGACCTTTTCTTTCGTGGTGTAGTCTGTGAAGCTGAACTCAGTACGCTGGTCATAGGTGAACTGCACGGCTGCAATCTTGGAACCAATGTCGGAGATCTCAAAAGCCTTTGCGACGTTGCTGATGAATTCCAGCACCAGGCGGAAGTTGCTGTCTCCAATGCTGCTGGAACCGTCTATCAAGAAACCGATGTTGACGGAGTTGTAGCATGTCTTGCTACACAACATCTGCTCATGCGAACACAGTTTTTGGACAAGAGGTTTCACGTATTTGGTAGTACCAAACCAGGTGGGCATTTGGTAAGAGAAGAAGCCGTTGTTTCGACAGACGGCCTGTTTGAAAACAAAAAAGTCAACAGGTAAATACTGGCACAGCAGCTGTATAGAGAATACTCAGAGACCTATGTGATTTTCCTTCAAAGGCCTGATGGCCTAGAAATGGAGCCTGACGGTGGGCAGTTGGGGTGGGGTTTTGCCTAGTTTGTTCGTAAAGAAATTGAGGACAAACATTTGCAGTTGGAGCTATAATATAGCTTATTTTATCCAATAGTTAATCAACCCTGCCCACTCCCCCCCCGACCTCTTGAAATTTCAAATAATTTAACTTTATGAATAAGAACTGGAAATTATAACGGTGTTTTGGGAAAGTGAACTAAGTCATGGCTACTGAATATCCAAAGGATTGAAAGTTCTATACTTCTGCTTATCCACTGAAAATTTGGCTTCTCTGTTTTCCCTTTGAAATTGGTAAGCACTTTATTTTTTAAAATCTACAAAGTGTCATAAACACAGATATACAGTTGGGTAGAAATACAACTCCAGGCTATTCAAAGCAAAATTTCTTTTTCCCCTGGCTTCCATAGGGTGAATGTAAAGCGCAAGGTAATTGAGAAAGGGGTTAAGTTTAAAATCAGCTCTCCAAGATCATCACTAATTTGGCTAAGATCAAACTGCAGAAGGGGAGGGCAGGCCTCAGTCCCCTAAGGGCAGGAGCACGTAGGAGTTAGACCTGCTGCAATGCCACTGGGATCAGCAGCAAGCTGCCTTGTACCTGGAAGCAGCAGAGCAGTAGTGCTTCATCCTGTTCTGATGAAATTAGACATCTAAACCCTCCCTATGAAAAATGAGAGATTTTCCTCGCTGGAAAGTAGGTAAGACCTACTGATTAGCAAGCTCATGTGGAAGGAGCTGATCTGTGTTAGAACGCCTACTCAAACTCATCCAGAGAAATATCCAAAAGTCTTCACGCAAGATGAAATGGCCTCCATGTGAATTTGTTAGGATGGTGTTTTTCAATCTTTCCTGTCCTCTTTGTAGTGAGATTAAGTAAATGATCCTCCAAAGAGCAGGTACAGAAAGATATGCCTCCCTGCCTGCCATTTCAGGATAAGAGATATCATATCCGTGCTTCACTGCCTTCGACACATTTAACCATATTTATGATAGGGGAATCTCCTACACTGAGAATCTTCATGTAATCATAAAGTTCAGGAGCTACAACTTGGCCAAGACTGTGAACTGGGAGGACAGCACTAGCACTTTGGTACCTTTGTGTAGCCCCCTTCAGCAGGGGAAAACTCAGTGTTTCTCTAGGCTTCCTCGTGATATTCTTCTAAATCACTTATAAGCAGGGATAGCTTCACTGATGTTTTTGAGAGAAAATTATTTTTTTATATATATATAAATTAGTTCATTAAGATTTTAGCCTGAAGTAATCTCTAGAATCATAGCCATCACTGAGAAACGTATAACGATATTCTCTCTTACTTTGTCAACAAAACCAATGTCTTGTACCATTCCCAGCTCCTCTGTTGTGGGTTTCGCTACAGACACAATGAATACGTTGACTCCAAATTCTCTGGCCACTATGCCAGCTTCTTCTATATCATCTGAGGGCCAGCCATCTAGGAACACTACAATGATCTTGGGAATTCCTTTGCGTGCTCCATTTTCTAAAGAGAAGAACTTCTGAGCTGTGTGCTTCAAAGCTTTCCCTAATTTTGAACCGAAAAAGAACATGAAGAAATAATGCAATTACATTTTGATACACCAGTTTTCTATATGAAATTGTTGTGATGGATTTTGGTTATGATTACAGGTCTAAGCCAATGTAAAAGCAAAATAATGGCCCAGGAAATTTGATAATAATGAAGCTTGAGCAACCTATAAATTAAAAACCAAAAAAAAACTTCAAAGAAACCCAAAACCAAACCGCCCCTACAACCCACCCCCCCACACACAGATAAAGCTGAGGAAGAAACCACTGATATTTTTTCACACCCAGAGGTCTGGTTTCACACTAGGAGGTAGATATATTAGTGCCTGCCAAATTAACTGGGAGGAAGAAAGTTGAGGAGCTACTTAAATTTAGCTTGTGAAATGCAATGTATTTAGAAGGCTCAGTTTCCTCATTTGGCAGCCATCTCTTCACAACCACTTACTACTAATTCCGAGATTATTCTAACTCTTTAATTAGCAACTCAACAAGAATGAAATGCTCGGCCTTTTAGATATGAATTTGTCTCAAGATACCACCCCGCTACTAGTGAAAAGTTGATTACTGTTTGAATGCAGGAAGTGATATTTGCACTTCTACTCTAATTAAATGTATAATAAGCAATCCTAACTTCTGGAAATGAAATGGAAGATGTGGGAATGTTCTAGCGGGAAAATGTTGAACCTGAATAAGATGAGCGCGTCATCTAAAACACCTTCTTGCCTAACTGAATTATAAGAACTTCAGTGTGCGTATATATATATATATATGCATACTTACATATATTAAAATAAATATGTATTTGGAAATGTAAATAAATAATTTCTATTTGCATGGAGGTATGAACTCACCTGTATTGGAATTGCCTCCTCTGAAACCTAGCTCCTTTATGGCAAACAAAACTTCTTTTGCAGCAGTGAAGTTTTTCAGATAGAATTCAATTTTTGGGTGTTCACTGTGGAAATATAAAACAGAGTAATGAAGTATGTAGTTCACTTTTCATACCGCTATGGCATTAGCAAGCTAAAATACACTTAGAATCATTTTGTTCTTAGTAATATACTCTTCTTTATATTTATCATTCCTAAAATAGAAGTATGATCCTCACTGAATAATTATGACAGTCCTTAGCAAGAGGAATTATTTAGCCCCTGGGTAAATTAAGAACAGATTGATTCTTATGCTTATCAAGTAGCTGAAAACGTTAGGTTGAAAATATATACAGGAAAAAATTTAGAATGTCCTAGATGTTAAAATAAATACATTTGTGTAATTGAAAATTGGCAAGTTTTCCACTATTTGTATAAGAAATACCTTGTTTTTAAAAAATTCCTGTGAAATTTAACAGTTTGAGGAGTTTAAGAAATTTTAAGGTATCTTAGCTACTGACTCCATTTCAGGACTGAAAGATTTTAGCTACGCTAAGTTTCCAGATTTCACTTTTGATTTTTAGTAGGAAACAAATTTGCCATGCGAAGAGTAGAAATAAAAACACCTGCAGGTCAAAGAGCTGCTGCTACAAATAAACAGCCCGATCCTGCATCAGAACCCCGAGAATGAAGCCCTGAGCCAAGGAGAGCTGGGCTGCAGCGCTGACCCTCATGAGAATAACTGTTAAAATGGTACTTCTGGAGATAGATACAAAGATTATTGCTTGCAAGATTAATTTCTAATGGAGACTTCAAGGTGCTGAACCGATTACTCGGTTTCTCCGGGAATTGTTCCTCACGTTACAGTACTCAAAGCCAGGGCAGTGAGAGCGAGGCTCATTTCCCCTAGATTTTGATGTCCACAGTGGACAGACTGGATTTTTCAGGATGGAATTCATCACAAAAAGAGACACCCAAAGCGTTTCAGATGGTCTGTGCCGTGAATGTGGTCGCTCTTTCTAGTGACTGTAAAAGCAAGCCCGGGTCATTAAATCAGATGCAGATGTCTACTCTGCAGCCGTCTAAAGACAGGGGAGAGGAACAGACTTTAACGATGAAAGACGTGACGGAGAAACCCTGTGTTAGTCTAACAGATGTTTCATCTTAGAATAAGAGGGTTAAAGGCTTCTTTGTGCTTCCTTTATTCCAGAAGCAGTAGCCAAAGTGGTTAAGCCTCGGAAAACTGCTACTGCTGAGCACTAGCAAACTGAGCTGTGGCCCAAAAAATCCATTTACCAACATGTTGGATGTGGCAGTGGCTTTCAGACTGTTTTGCAGCTGTGAACATACGTTGTAGTATGAATAGGCTTAATCAAGTGACTATTTACAATTTGAAAGTATTAGCTGTAGTAACCTACAGGTTGTCGAGAGCAGCTTTTTGTTTTGTACACACACAGAGAGCCATTTGTGACAACTTCCTACAACTTTTGAAAAACCATCTCTCCTTTGTAGAGTGCTTTCTGCCGCCTTACTAAGACGAGTTACAAAACTGTCGGCAGCAGAGGGGCTGCTCTCTCTAGCCAAATATCAAGTATCACAGAGGCAGAAGACGATCAAATTTTTCACACCTTCTCACGTGGACACCTCAGCGTAGCACAGAGCAAACAGTGCTACAGCTGGAAGGACTTTGCTTTCTCTTGCTATTCATCTGCCATTATTGAGTGAACCCTGTTCTGCAAAATAAGGAGTGATATACTAATTGATTTCTCTTATTAATTACTCTGTTATATTTTGTATAGGTCTGTTCTCACCTGGCTTGTACAACTCCAACGTGCGGCCCTTCTGTTCCAATTCCCAACATCACCGCTACTTTTCCAACAAAGTTTTTCTGCAAATTAAATCTACGTTGGCCAATGTTGTAACTTCCATCAATGAGAAATGCAATATCAGCTTTGCAGTCTGTGAACATCCAAAATAATTAGACTTACTTAACACCAAACAAGCATTAGGATTTTGCTTTGCAAAAGTTAAATCTGTGGGTTCCTACCTTTGTTTCCAGCCTTTTTATCGAGTGTCTTCTTAGGTCTTTTACCTTCAGTGAAGGAAACAGCATGGATCATTTAAGAACAACAAGATGAACAGCCACAAGTGAACTACAAGAAGCTCAGACTCCAAGAATTACACTAAAATCCATCTACAGTAAGAACTGTCAATTGGTTTAATTATTAAACTCGCACTACTACTGCTTTGCACCTTAGAGAATATTCTTTTCCAAATGAAGCAGTTTAACCTTCCTTTCTACGCCTGCCTGGCTGATTACTGAAATGCAGAAAGCTGGGTGGGTCGCTGTAGCTCTCCATCCCAAGCGCCACCACTTTTCAGTCAGCAATCCTGCTGTACAGCGAGCAGTTTAAATAGTTTGGAAGCAAACCATGACTTAAAGTATAAAGCAAACGGTCTATTCACAAACAACATCCAAGTCCAGTATTTATACACCACTAACCTGCATTAAAACTGATTTAGCCTTTCACTGGCGGCATTTTCTGTGGAGAAACACACATAACATCTAAATGTCTGCTATGTACATCCTGAGAGCGCTCAGCCATTGAGTAGTTCTGTGAGAAGGAATGCATTGTCTGTCTTCTCTGTTGCTTAATAGGAATTAATATTACATGAGCTCACGAACTCTTTCCATCCTTTCTGTTATTCGCATTACTTTTCTAAATTCAGATTTTTCTTAATTTACATGAACACTACTGAAGTCAGAATCAACCTCCTCGACTACAAACGATTCCTGTTTTTTGCTGATGAAAGATATACTACAAAAGTAGATATTGTATATATTCTTTTCTTTGAAAACAAACAAATCCTATGAAGCATGGCATTTTAGTCAGGGGTTCACACACTGTAGCACATCTTATCACAGGAGGCTTCCCTTGTGGCAGAGACCTCGTACCTGTAGAAGGACGTGCTGTTGATACTGATCGCCCAACTGCTTCAAGCGCTGTGTTCTTGCTACCTGTAAAAATAACATAAGAATAAATTTACTGTATTTCAGTGTATTTAGATGAAAATACAAGTGCTTGAAGGGTGCTATATTTCCAATAATCTTTCTTCATCATCCACCATTAGCTATTCTTGGAGTAGGATGTGGGTCTAGACAGATCTTTGGTGCAATCCAGTATTGCACTCCTTGTTTTACAGCTAATAAACATCTCCTTTGAGCTCCTGCACTTGAAACATTAGCAGATGATGAGTAATTACAGCGTATCTAATTGATGAGAGTTTTTGAACTATGGCAGACATTATTTCTAGTAGATACAATTCAGGACTTGATCTGGAGAAGTGGATTTCACTTAAAACTTCACCAAAAGCACCTCTAATTCCAAGTTCTTAGGTATTGATTTGCAGTGGGCACTACGTGAGGATTACTAGTATCTTACAGATAGTAGGCTGAATTTCAGCTATGTAAACAACAAGAATGCATGAGAGATGTTTCCCAAACTTTGAAAGAATATACCAGAAAATGCATAGACTTTAATACTTTTGAAACCACAACAACATATACAACCAGTAGGCTTCTTTATACATTTTCATGAGGGAGGTTTAACCTCACCGAGGTGGCAGGGCCTGATAACTGGTTTGCAATCGGGCACAGTATCTCAACTGCGCGGACAAAAACTTCTGAAAAACCCCACTCTGTCACCCTGGAGCTTACTGACCATGGCACATGCAATGGGACATCATTCCTGGTTTCGGAGGGTCACTGTTCTGCTTGCGGGGAACGCTGCGCAAGCTCTTTGAAGGGTCTGACAAGCGCCAGCGCCTGCACGAAGGCAGGCAGGGGGAGAAAAAGGATAAAAGTATATGTCTGGGAGCGGGAGGAGGACGGGACTGCAACAGCAGGATTGAAGCACTGGCTTAGACCAGCTTAAACTGTGGTGGAACTGCCCTGGCAACTGCCTGCTGTCATGTCATTACATTCTAAATTACTGCGATCCATTTTTACGCTTCTGCTACAGATTGGCTAGTCTAGCTGGAATAGTATTTTAAGGAAATTGTGAGAAAATGAAAGTAAAATAACGCGTTAAAAGAGAAAACTGGTGTTACTACACTTCAGACAGCAGCCCCATTTGTTTATGCATACAGGAGCACCGAAGAAGTTTCCTAGAGTTCTGTTAATGTTTCAAATATAGATTGCAAAGTAGTAAGTGGGATCCACCTACGAGTCACTGAGAAAGACGAAGCCCATCTAGTCAGCACCTGAGACTGGATCCCATTGGCATTTACAGCAGGGTAGTTTTCCTGTCCTGGGAGAGTCTGTATCCTTACAGCTCCTCCTGCATTGGTGATCACCCCGCTGAGATACAAAAAGACACATTTTAACCACAAGAAAATGCAGTGCAGTTACACCATCATTAGTATGTTGGACTCAAGCCTTCAGAAAAAGATGCCATACAGGCTGGTAGGTGTGTTCAGGTTAAAACAAGCTGGAAATTGCTGAAAAGAATTTTAAAAGAAACTATTCTGCTGAGCACCACACAAACGTATTAAAAAAAAAAGGTCAGGAAATTCTAAAATTCTGGCAGTGGTCGGACTGACGCAGAAGAGTGCTGTTTCAAGGATACACCAATTCCTAAAGGAAAGAGCTCCAGCAAAACATATTCGAGTTTATTATGCCTCATGCGTATTTGTGAGCGAAACAAGATTTGGCACGCTTAACTACAAAATGACTAAAGCTAAGAAAACTGAGAAGAAAAATTGCTCTTTATAGTAGTAATGGATATGTAGGATATCTTGTTACGCAACTACAGGCTGAGATCAGAAGTGGTAGATATTATTGATAGCAGCCATCAGATTACTGATAATTATAAGAAGGAACCTAAAGCATCTTATTCTTCTTATTCACCTGTAGTAAATATTAAATGTGAAATCTGAAATGAATGAAATAATTAAATGCAAGTTAATAACTGGGTTGCTTTCAGTCTAGACTTGGAAATAGTCTATCAACAGTAGATGCAATTCAACTGTGTAATTTTCACCGACAGAGATGTAGTGTAACGTACCAAATTGCAGCTTCAGAATTTGGAATACTTAGGTAACAGTTAACAAGTCATAGCTATCTTCATCAGTTTAAGCACACCGCAATGCATCCTTAATATACAATTACAATGGATTAATTAAAAAAAAAAATTCAGAACAAACACCAAGAAGCTTACTGATTGAAATATCTTATAAAGTCATATTCAGTATTACGAGACCGTTACACTCCTTAATGCCTTACCAGAAGGGTCAGTTCAGAAACAGAAGCGACAAGAAAACTCGTAGCAAAATCTGTGGAGAAAGTTTTCCAAGACCGAGAATAGAGTCGAACCTAAAGCACCCAGACCCTAGACAAGTTTTTAGAAGCCATAGTCTAGTTCTCAATGGCGGCCACTGTTACTTTTCCCTTGTTGAGTTCCATTTCATGACTCAATGACCAGGTTTTGAGATTGCCATCGGATCTCTCTTGCCATCTGAGACAAATGAAGGAATAGCTAGTTTGAAAATCTTGCTGATGCTTATAGGCTGAGGATCGTGTGAATACCCAGCAGGACAACAGATTTTATGCATTTTGGAAACTTCAGGGTTAAAAGCAGCCCAGAGACAACTTCACTGGTTTTGCAGGAAGAGAGGCTGTGGCGATTGGTTTTATTTGGATACCCCAAGTGACAATAACAGGCATCAGAACCATTCAGATCTCTTTTTTATGTGCTACTGAAAGAATGGTTATTATTTTTTAGAGGCCAAAATTCAATGTTGAGCTTCTCTAATAGGGAGTAAATGCTTAAATGCTCTGTAGTACTTGGGCAGGTACAGCACTGCGGGAGACAACCAACCATTTCCAGACTATTTAAAAACAGCAATGCGCGCCTTTGTGTTTATTTTCCTTATCTGTTTGGCTTCCTGCTTGAAAAGAGATCCCTGCCTAATCGGATTTAAAACAATGTGAAAGTAGAGTAATCAAGATCAGAGTTTAGAAAATCTTGCCTATATTTTGGTAATACGAGCTTTGGGTATCTGTGGCGAAGGCACAGTAAGGCAAAGTTATCTTTCAGAAAAATAACACATTAATGTATTTAGAATAATTCAGTCTAATTAGAACACAATTTCCTTCTCCAGTACCTGGTTCTCTTTGGCATTCAAGCCTTCACTAGTATCTCAGTTTTAACGGATAAGGAAATATGCATCAGAAATAGACTATATTGTGTTTAATTGGAACGGTTCCTAGTTTAAGTTTATACTTGCAGTTTTAGTGAAGCTACTTTGGGCTTGCATCAGCATACTTGATCTATGCCCAAGCTGGCTCCAAAGAGGAGCTTAGTATCTCTTCCCCCTTCCTTTGTGGTGGACTTGCAACTGTGAGCACTGAATTAAACTCAAGAACACATTCATACTGAAAGCCCAGCCCAAGAATTATTCCTGGAAGCAATGATTTCTGCTTGTTATAGTCATAGCGTGACCACTTCTGTCTATATAGTTCCATTTTTTTCCTATTGGTCTTTTCATTTTGATTGCCAGGTAATCATTCTGGGGAAAAAAAACCCAATAAAATCTAGATACTCTCCATCAAACTTGGAAGCTTTCCACTGAAACCAGAGTAGATTTATTTGCCCCTTATCTATTTATTGAAGACATGGGATTCTGTATTTCATCACGAGTCAAAACTCTAGACTGCCTTTTAAAGATACGCTATTTCCATACAACAGCTCTGCTATTTTTCATGCAGGTGGGGGGGTCGATATTAGATGTGAATATAACATGAACTATATCTCTATGAAAGTTATTCCTCTTTTCTTGCCCTTCTGTAGGTAAGTTAATAAGTTTAAGCCATCTTTTACAATCTCATCAGTTTTACTTGGGCTGTTTCTTCCAGCAGAAGCAGAATAAACCATATTGTCAGTCTGCCTTTGTATTCTGAACCAGATTGGAAAATTCCTTTCTGCAGTCATTCATGATTTACTTTAAAAATGAGGTTCATCCTGTGTAGATCTACAGTGGTATTCAAAGAGTGAAGTAGTGCCTTTGCACTTCCTCCGAATGATTTATGTCATTACAATCTGCTTTGATTTCACCGCTGTTCTTTGCTCCTGTGTGATGACTCACATTGCCATGGCTGTTTTGATTCAACTGGAACTCTGCAGATTTTCCAGGAACAGCTTTCGCTTCCTTACTCACTGTGTTCCCTGCTACTGACAGCACTGCTTGATGGCAACTTTTATATAAAAGCTGTCAGTCCGTTCTCTTGCCTGGCTTCGCTTTCAATAACAAATCATAATTTATATCAAAGTGGTATTTTTCACTCAAAAATGCACACAAATTAAACAGAAAAGTAGATACATGAGGAAGCAGTCCAGTACTTCACTGCACAATATCTCATGGAAGGCAGTATACTGGCCAAGGGCAGCAGAAGATATGGGAAGGTCTTACAAAATATAGGAACTTAATCTAAACCATACTTAAAAATCTGAATTAAGGTAAAGAGCAGATGAGATTGAAGCTTTTTAGAGACCTAAGCACCTCCTCAAAGTAAAGTGCAAGAACTGTCTATCCGCACTCTCAGAAAAAGAAACATGGGGCTGGCCTGCCTTTGCTGAATTTTGAGTGTTTTTCAAGGAGCCTGCACATCAAAACTGATGCCTAGGCCACAGAGAGACTCCTCCAGCCGTGGGAGATGACCCTTAGAGATGGAACTGCAGTCAGCAATCTTAGGCATAGCAGCAGAAAGCTGAAATACCATCTCCTGTTAAAAGAAAGGGGAAACACCAGATTTTCACCTGGTGAAAGTGTTTTTCCTCTGGGTAAACGTTCGATTGTTTCTCAGAATTTCTAAGACTGATGACAGATTTGGCTGATGGAGAGAGCACTTTCTGAAGCACACTTAGAAGCTCTTGACTTGTTTAAAAATGTTGGAGATGAAGCCAAGTGGCTATTCCCTTAAATGGGCTTAGTGCTAAGTGTAAGGTAAGGATCAGCTAGATAAAATTGTCTGAAGATAACAAAACATTGTCAGTGAAACAGACAAAGATTGTTTTCCCCCCCTTGTTGTATAATGGTGTTAAAGAGTGAAGAGAAACAGATTTGAACCTAGACCAGATGTTCTATGCCAAGGAAGGATCCCCAGCCCAAAAGGCAGCAGCGCTCCAACTGGGCTGTTAAAAGTCGTACATACTGAGCTGATTTAGTCTTGCAGTTCCAGAAGCAAAATGTTTGCTCAGAAACTCACATGGTATGTTTTTATGCTGATCATTATGCTCATCGTACATGTCTATAGGTAAGCTATCTGCTTCTTCAGCAGACGGGAGAGAAGAGAAAGAAGGCAGCCTGCCATCCTACGCAAGAGCGGAATTTTGACCCCCGGGAGCTCTTTTTCCCCATTGCTAACAGAGTGCTGGCTCTGATAGCAGCTGGCATTTCCTATAGGGTCCTTGGATGAAAAGCATTATCCTCAGGGACTTAAGACAGCTGAATTACCTGAATTCCCATCTTTCCTTCCATCAGCAGCTGCATCAATCTCCTTCCACATCATCCGCCTTTCTTCATCGCTCCAAGCGGCGCCCTCCCCTTCTCCAAACTTCAGTCTCCTCCTGCTGCCTGACTGCCTTCCATCACCAACACAGAGCCGCTCAGGGTTTCATGCCAGCATCCCCTGGCCGCCCAGGTTGTGCTCTTTCTGTCTCCTCTGCACCCCTATTGCTTTTGGCAGGAAAGAAGGCTCAGCAGCAGAAGCAGGCACTATACCAAGGTTTCCCAGGGGATCTACAGCTGCTCAGAAATCCCTCTGGCCAGACAACCTTTTTTTGTCAGTATTCTTCTAGCAAACACTAGGGTAGCCCAGGGGCCATTCCTGTTTGTGGTCACTTTGTGGCCAGCTTGGTAGTACCATGATACGCTTTTGTTACACTCGAGTTCTAGAACCCCAGCGTTTAATTAGAAATGGTTCCACCCCGTGAGCGGTTAGGAAAGTTATGAAAAAAATTTACATGCCTATTTAGCATCTTAAAAACTACCACATGAGGCTAGGTCTCCATGTAGTGGAACTGGCACTAGAACAGAACTGCACAAGCTGAGAACTTAGTCCTTCATTTGACCTTCTGATTATTAATCCAATTAATCACTCAGTGGTAGATTTAACTCCGTTCTTCATGCCTGCACAGCGACAGCCTGGTAGGAGGTTCTCCATTCTTCCCCTGACAAATAAATCTTTTATTCTTCTGCCCAGAAAAAGAACAATATTAAATAAATATTCTGTTTCCTGAGAGTAATTACACATAAAATGAGGGGAGAAAAAGGAGAGAAAAAGCCAAATATAACAAACTAAAACAGGCAGAAAAGTTATTCATCTGTAGTATGCAGAATTATTCATAGCCGAAATCGGCTAAGTTCTTAATGTGCACTATATAGTATTTTATTGTGTTAATAATTGCCTCACAGTAATGGAACTACTCATAGGAATAAACGTTATTTGGTTTATACAAAATTAAGGAATCAGGCCTCAATTTGGACCTGGCTCAGAAACTAGAGTCTATGTGGAGAGGGTGGGGAAACTGACCCATGCTCACACCACCCATTCCAGTTTAAAAAAAAAAAAACAACCAACAAATAAACCCATAAGCACTGCTCCCAAGATGGATCCTTCTTGAAACAGCGGAGAGCTGTCTGACTGTGCTTTGTACAAGATAACAGCAACAGTCGTCGTAGCGGCACAGGCCGGGTACTCAACAGCACTGAAGGTACAGAGCTCTATCGCACTCACCGTGCCGTGTAATATAGGGCATACTTCATTGTAAACTAGATGCGGTTGTTTCAGTTACCTGGAGGAAATCTCCGAAGTCCTCAAAGCCGGTATCTAGTTACATCACGATAACAGCAAATTGCGGTGATTAGCTATTAGCAATATGTTCTTGGAGTTTGACATCAATATGGGGCTTAGCCATTGCAACACAGAGCAAGAAGGAACAATTTATATTTTTTTGCCTGTTATTGTTGGATTTTGTGGCCTGCACTGAAGTTAGCAGAGATCTAATCAGCTATCCTCGCACCTCCATCCAGCAATCCTTTTTTATCAGAACCAGTATTTACAGCTGCTAATAGTTGCAGCAAAACCACCGAAACAGTCTCTTATGGCAAGTTCTGTTCTAAGTGAAAAAGGCTGGTAGGACTAAGCCCCCAACTTAAAAGCAGTCCCCAAAAACCAGCAGTTCTCCTAAACAGAAGATTTTTCACCTATAGTCTGCTCTTTCAAATTGCTGTACTACAATTTAGCATATTCAGAAGACTTGAACATTGTTAATGTACATATTTACTGGAAGAGACAGATTAGAATGGTGGGTATATTTTAATCCCTTCATTGCTATTAGAGGCCTCTTTGTTCTTGGAACACCCGTGGAGACAGATCATTAGGTTTTACAGAGGTGCACATTTCACAAGAGGTATAATTTGAATTGACACTGACTATGGAAAAATCCATATTTTTCCATGCTCCTATGCTTCCGGGCATATACAATAATTATGCACAGTTTATAAGGTACAGACTTTAGTGAAGACCTAAGTGGCCTTCCACAGACCTGTGCTGTATTATCTTAGGGGAAGACTACATAAATCTTGAAAAGAAGTCTGCTTCTTCCATTTCTTGTACCTCCTTCTATTGTAAGTGTGTTGATTTTTCTGGTGCTGATCTAAAAACTGTATTGAAAAGTATAGATCATGTACACATCTGATTCAAAAATTATATTTAAAAGTCTAGATCATGTGAACTTTTGCTAGCATTTTCAGTATTTCCACTATTCGACTTTTGCTAATTCCTGAGTATTTAAATTAATACGAGATTCTGCTGAGGTACAAATCTGGAGTAAAGCAGATCTCGCAGCCCGGTTGGATGGGCCGTGCTGTTTTGCTGCAGCTGGTCAGCAGCGGCCCCCAGCTGCGGGGGAACCGAGCCCCACCAGCTCTCTTGGTGGGACTTCTCTAGCCATCAAACACTCGCCACTGGTGTGGGAGATTTAAGTTCAACTAAGGCTAGCTGAACTGGTTAGGAACTTCTGCCACATTTCAAAACACTCAAGACATAAGTATCTTCAGAAAGCGATCTTTATATAGGAAAAGCCTTTTTTTTCCTCCTTAAGACAAGAGCTCTTTGACAACCAGTAAAGAAACAGAGTGTTAAAAATAAATGGCTACATCACTAAATACAAGCATTGTCTTAGAAAAAAGACAACTGGAAGAAACCTCAGTTTTCCTATATATGCTTTTTTTTTTTAAAAAAAAAAAAAGGAAGACATTTGATCCAGGTATTCTCTCATAGACTTCTTCTACATACATAAACTAGGAAAGCGAAAAACTGAACTTTTGTTTTTAAAAAAAACACCCATGAAGACGCTTAAAGCACACTGAATGAAGCATTCATTCTTTTCACAGAAGGATCAAAAGGAAGCCTGTTCTAACAGTGAAAACAGAGACATATAATTATCTTTGAAACTAACTCTTAAGCTTTTAAAACAAGTGCACACAGATCCCCCCGACACCTCCCAAGTTCTTTCTAGCTGCCCCTGGAGTACTTTAGCTCTTAGTCTCCTTTACAGTATTTAACAAATTCCAGATAGAATTTCTACTCAATTTAAAAAAACCTGTTAGTTTTAGTTTACTTTGGAGTTTAACTACTATGAAGATATCCTGAATTTCAGAAGTCTTGTTAAAAGTTATAGGATTTCAATTGACATTTTAAATAAGTTTCTGGATAGTAATTATAGCCCCATAAGTATTATTTAAAATGCTTAGTATGTATTTTACAGCATTTAAAGTATCAAGCAATGAATGTTAACTCAAAATCCCCTTTATTTTCCTCCTTTATCTTCTAGTCATTTATTTCACTAAAATTTTGGGGTGGTATTTTTGTAAATAAAAAAATACTCTGATAGCAGAGTTCAGCATCGCAGCAATATATTCTGAAATAATTTCCTTCTATTGCTTGGGAACAAGAAGAGATTGAAACTATTCCTCCCTTTCTTCTAAAGGTTTTGTTTCACTTAAGCTTTTAAGAATAGTTTTGGCATTTCTGCAAGGCAGTAGTAGTCTTATCTGGAATATACAAATACAATAAGATGGTATGATTTCTTTTGTTTTAACTGTTGTTTATGTATATGTTAACATCAATGTACCTAGATGCTAAATAAAACTAAGAAGGTCAATGGTGCTTGAAGGGATTCTGGATAACTTACGTTGTATTCCTCAAATACTAATGAAATCTCATTCAAAGGAACAGAACATTAAAAACGGTCTCCGTAATATAGTATGATACCTCAATATAATGATTTGTGTCAAGAGTACCTCTTCAAACCCAAATAATTTAGATTATATGCACGATGAAGTCTTACTTTTAAATATATTCATAATATTTAATTATAGATTTTTCAGAAATTACAAGAAATTCGGGCAGGATGATCTAGTCTGTACTTTTATGTCAAGATAGGATCGATTATAGTTCTCTAGCTATTCTAGACAGATGGATGTCTATCTGTTGTTGGAAACTGCACTGTCCATTGCAGTTCCTATGATATCCCAGGTCATCTAGTCTCTGTCCTTATTATTAGGCTTTTCTTCATATCTAATGCAAATTTCATTGCCGAGATGTCAGTCCTATCCTAGGAGTCCTAACACCTTACAAAGTTTTGAAACTACTTTGTGGTAGGAAGAATATCGTGAAAAGGTCTAAGTGAAGAAGTATCATGTGGTACGACCAGTTAATAGATGAATCTAAGAATCCTCCTTTAATAACCAAAAGCTTTCTCCAAGTATCAAAATCAAAGTCTGAAACTCCCTGGAGACTGACAGTCAGGACTCAGTCTGGTTTCCACAGGAATCTGAAATAGATATCTCTGTCTCCAGCTATTTTGCCTAACATTTCCTTATTTAAAATTGTTCTAAAAAGTAATTTACCTTGCAAGTAAGTAATTAAATGTTTGTCTTTCCTCCAAAAAAAAAGAAATAGTCAGATGACCTCAATAAGATTTCTGCCAGCCTGTTCTCCTTCCCCTGTGGAATTATTATTGCTGTTCTAATGACATCTATTTAACATAGGTTATCTGGATATTTTCCTTAGTTTCCCATTTGATACAGGAGTGAATGAAGCTAGACAGCAATCTCTTAATTAGACCAGTAAATAGACTAACACTCACCAAACAACTGTCAGAAAAGAAATACTGTGGCAAAGAGACATAACACTGATTAATAGTCTTTATGAACCGCATTCACCCAAATCACAGGTAGGTCTGTTTGCACAGGAGCTTAAACCAATTTCAACCATTTCACTGTCATGTAAATGCAAGTAAAAAAGTGCATCTGCTTTCATTCTCCGATTGGTTACCATTTACGCTGTATCCTTCCGTGTTCCAGTGACACGTCTGTTCCCTTACAGTGAAAGTCTGTCTGCCACTGTGCCGTTTCAGGGAACATTAAGCAAGCTGTTTCCAGGAGCACCTAACACAACTCGGGTAACTTGCTAAGCACCCAGCTGTTCTTTTCTCTGTTGCTCTCTCTTCTCCTAAAGACATTCCTGTTGAGCTACTATGTCTCCCAAAGTCCAGAAAGATCTTTATTATGACGGCATCAAAAGGTTAAAATTGATAAATGCAGCAAGACTATATAACCTTGCTTAACACATTGATTAGCAATCTTCTGACTCACCTGTGTATGGCAGCTCCACAGACGCTGGAAAGAGAGGCATAAACTCCATCCCCAAAGACATAAAATTGCCATAGAGGACAGTTTGCTGGGCAAAGGACATCTTCTGTCTCCTTCCTCAGGTCAAGGCCTCTTGTAAAGCACGTGACAGCAGTGGAAGCTAAAGAAAAAACAAGAAACTGTGACATGAAAATCATCAGGGTGGTTGGTTTTGTTGTTGTTGTTGGTTTTTAATCTCCTACCATTTCCAGGTTTAAAGCAATGTTTAAGTTTGAAATTGGGTACAGTGTCTCATCTTATGCTCCAGTAGGTCTGTAAGGATATTTTTGGAGCTTACAAGTGTGCAGCTATGAAAAGGAAGAAAACACTTTATGGGAAAGAAGTGGCAGGAAAAGGTGGAAAAAGCTTAAAAAATTAAATAATTAAAATTAGATAAAAACAACACTATAATAACATTAAAATAATATCCAAGGAGTATTACAAGGTGGGAGCAAAGCACCAGTAATTCACATCTGTAAGTTTACTGCAGAGACCGAAGGGCAAAGGAAAGGAGTTTTGAGGGCTGGTGAACACAGGCGGCGGGCAGCACTCTCCAAGGGAGACATTAAACAACTCTGACATCCCCACAGTAATCTCCAGCCATAAGACATCTATGAATCACTCGGGGAAACTCTGAGCCTTCTCTCCAGTGGCATTCACGAAGCAGGTTGACAGCAGCATTCCCCTTAGCCTCTGCAATAAATCCTACTAAAGTCAGCGTTAAAGAGAGTACACATCTCACTCCAGTAACATCTAGAACATGCATATAAATTCATTGCAATTAAGTTTACATCATTATCCTTGTGCAAAGGCCTGTCAGATTGACCCAGCGAGACAGAAAGTTTTTATTTATCTGAGGCACATGCACTTTTCACATAGAACCCTGCATTTTTTCTTAAAAGCTGCTCCTCAGATTACCATTATTAAGCTTTTACTGTGCTTGCACATGTACACTGTAGGTATGCAGACACACATTTACACCTCTATACAGTTTTGCTTGGCAAACTGATCCTTTTTTGTTTGAAAACTTTGAGATCATTATCTCGGATGCTTCTTCTACACATGACAGCACATTCAGCTGGTCTGACAGCACAGCAAAATAGGGCTTTGGCTTAGATCAACATCAATTCAATATCGTAAATCCAAACCATGACTGGATATTTATTGTGAACTTCCTAAAGAGCACATCTTGCCTTTGCAGAGCACCAGAAGGCGCAAGAATCTTTTCTATACGCACTGTAAGTATTACTTTTTCCACAGCATTGAGGGCTGACGGAGGCTGGCCCGTGTGGTGGTGCATACACCACGGCGTTACTTCCCAAGGAGAGCATCTTCAGGGGATCAGTCATCTTCCACCTGCTTCCCCTTTCGCTCTTACCCCAGGGTGTTTACTGACCCTAACATAAGCCGCTGTTATTTTAAAGTATTTGGAGCATACACCGTCCCTCAGCAGTGATGGAAAAGATCCCACATCCTGCTCATCTCACCGACTTTAGAACTGAAAAGCAGAGCAGTTACAGCTGGAGTTGCACACGAAAGTGTGTCTGTTCACTCTGGCTACATAAATCTAACACATACACGTTCATAGACCATGCGTGTAGTTCTACTCTTAAGTATATATAATCCTCATTAATGCTACACTGAAATTATGTTAAACTACCTAATCGTATTTTCATGAAAAAAATCTTTGCGGCTATTTGTCAGCATAGGGGTGTGGCTTAAGTGTGCTAAAGGTATTCATATAGTCTACAGTAAGAAAAACAAAAGCAATACATACTTCTTCGTTTTCCCCTTTTCAAGACAGTAAAAGCTGTCCACCTACCAAGACACTGTGAAGTGATTTAATCTGATTCTCAAGTATCCTAACAAATAAATAAGTTTTTTTAGGACTAAATCTTACCTACTCACATCCTCTCCATGTTTAGTCCTATACATTTGCCTTAAAAACAAAAGTCTGAAAACCCAAGCAGAATCACCATGCTTATACCTAGAAACATATTTTCACTGTTGAAGTGTTATATTAGTGGTGTTATGCTAAAAGAAGTCGATTTGCTTTGCTGTTCTAGTCCAGTAATTCTTTCATGAAACTTCTACAAATGTATTAGTTAATCACTGGGCACTACTCAAGTAATATCCACCAAATGACAACTAGCGAGACCATCAGAAGCAGAGAGCAGCTGGAAGGCTGGATGCCCTCGGAGGAACCACTGCAATGAGATCTCTGGTAATCTCTGCTCTCACAGTGCTGCTTGCGCCATGCACCCGGCAACATTTCCCCAGCCTCTCAAAGTGCAAGACGCCACAGGAAGTTTTGTACTTGTCATTTCTAATGTACTGTATGTGACCGTATGCACAGCCTGCCAAGGAATTCAAAGACAATGATTAGACATGTCTAGTTAATGAACCCTTTATCACTCAGAGATTTGTATTTCCCTCACTACCAGGTACTTACTAATTACAGTCGTATGTCAAACTAACATGATACATAGCACAGAAGATGGGGGTTGGGGGAAGAAATAAATCTTGCTGTGTTTTCCCTGGCTATGAAAACACAGAAATCCATTGCAGCCCAGCCATGGGATTTTTGTGTGCTGACAGCCTAAATACTGTCATGATCCTTGTCTGCACCATGAGAGGGGAGGGGGCTGCGTGAACTGAAGAGCTGACACACTGTAGCTGGGGCTTTAGCAGTTCATGCCTCAGTTGGATCAGCACCGAAGCAATAACACACACTTTGAAGTACATGATGCTGTTAATCAAAAAGCAACTATTTCATTTTGGTTCTCTATGTAGGTAGATACAGTTTTCTATAAGCTGTAATTCTGTAACTGAGACTAACACTAGGAATGTTAGGTGCACTATCAAACTGAGAAGTACTGGGTACCAAAATTAAGACTTACAATACCAGCTCCGCAGCGGATTTTGTTCTTCCCTGTTAGCTAATGCATCATCAGCTATCCAACCCATAAAACTACAAGTACTCTGTTGCAAACGGGAAAACTTATTGATCAGGTCTGAATAACAGATAATATGCAATAGTTGTTTGCCAGCTTACATACTAATCGTTCTCCCAAATTTCATGTGATATCACTATCAAAGTTGAAGGTGGTGGTTGTTTTTGTTAGTGTATCCAAGATACTTCATCACAGCAGAAACCGCCAAAGAGCTCGCTCTCCCCCCCTCTCTCTCTATATATAAAGTAAGTGAGGTAAAACCCAGATGTTTTGATCCCTGTAATTTAAGAATGCAAGAGCAGTCACAGTGGAGGCATTTCTCTGGATACTTACGTGATCCAATACTCTAAATCCATGCATTTTTGGAATAAGGAAAGATAAGCCTGTAATTTACAGGAAAGGACTCAGTCCTAGACTCCTACCCATTCTGGACTCTGATGAAGACTAGAGACCTATGTTATGTGATATAAAATTAAGCCTTCAGAACTGTAATAAAGTGACCATCATCCCATTCTGTCAAGACACACACTCTAAGCATCATGGGAACACACTACATCAGGGTACACCATAAAAACATAGTACAAAGAGACTGTATTTCTTCCCGATTTAAGTCATGTTTAAAGGTAGGGATGAATGTCTTCCATCACTGTTGACCTAAAAAAGAAACAAAAAAAGTAAAGGCTCACTTCTCTCCTAAAACATCCATCCATCACTCCATCAGTTCCATCTGTTTAGTGCCTCATCCCGTGTACTCTGATTTGCCCTAAATAGTTGTTTCTTATGCCTACCTATAAAAGTTCTGAACTTTTGACAGGAGTCACTAATTTAAAAGACTCTAGAAAAATAAAATCCATAGCCAAAATCTGAACTTTTCTAATCTTGAAGTCTCCATGTCCAAGTCCAGAAGTCTCTGCTTTGGGAAAGCAGAGTTTGTTTATGTAAAGGAAAAAGAATAGGGTTTCCTAAGTGTGAGGTAGCTGTATGAGTCACAAAACAGCAAACAGGAATATTTGAATATTTTATCTTGAGGATTCAAACAAGCCTGCTTTTTATATCTTATGCAAGGATTACTCACACAAACCTTATCCATATTAGGAAAAAAGACATACTAGTAGAAATATACTGTTTATATTTTGGAAAACGTGTTCACAGATTGCATATTAATTCATGTAATCTTAAATACACATCCTAATCTGGACAAAGGCAATGTGATTTTTAAAAAAATCTGCTCAGGGCTATATAATTTATTTCAATCTGAGACTTGCCCTTTTCTGATCAACTTAAGGTCACTTTCCATCACATGCCAATGTTCACCCACCCACCCAGTCTCATGTACGGTAACCAGAACTGTATATTTATAACTGTACATACTATAACTAGTATTTTTTGCATTTGGGGGGGAATATCAGGAAAGATATAAGATCCCTTAAGATCTCCCTGAGTAGTTATGAGCCTAAATGCAGTAGATTTTTGAGAAAATTAATGTTCTTTCATTACTTTGAACAACAGAATTTAAGTACTTATATAAAAGCTCCTGCAAGCTTCTAGTTCAATAACCAAATGCTGCTGAATTTAGGCTCTGAATAATGGTAAGAGACAACAACTTACAGTAACAGTTCACATTTTATACAACAAACACATCCTGGTACCAATATTCCATTTTGCCAATATTCCCTTAATGTTATTTTAGTTCGTTACAGATACCTTCAGGTTACAGAGGCTTCTCCTCCAACCCTGGCAGGAAGCATTACAGCAAATTTTTTCACTTGTTTCCTGACAGACTGTCGGCATTTCATCTGTAAAATAAAAAGGAAAGGAACTGTGGTTGGAGTAGGTTTTCTTTTACTGTGCATTTTTTTTTTCCTCCTTTTTTAGGCATAGCACTCCTGTGATATATAGCTATTACTGCTTTAGCACAGAAGAATTTTCCTAATGCTTGACTGAACATAAAGTGAGCAGCAAATCCTACTTTCTAATGACAGTGAAATCCTGAAGAACGGTTCAGAAAAGCTTGAGGTCACTCACCTGCTGCAGGCCAGGCCTGCGTGTGGAAGCACATCCTTCTGGAGGCTCCTGCCCTCCCTTGGTGAAAGGCTCCGCTGGACTGGGCAGACGATCCGCTTGCATCCTTCAGGTTAATTATTTAACTGCTCCCTGTGGCTCTTGCTTCCTGTAGATTGACTCTGGCTCCAGAAGAGCCCACTTTCTGGCACCAGGGATGCGGTCCCATAGGGCATGGAGCAACAGGCAGCCCCTGCCCTGCTAGGCATGGCAAGTACCTTCTTTTGCTTTCCAGGTCAAAATAATGGCGGGGCATGTTTAAAAGGTTTTTAATCAACTCCATGGTCAGAAATATGCCGTAGATCCTCAGATTGCCAAGCACCACGCGAGTGCCTTCATAACACGCACAAACACACCCCCACTCACACTTGCTACCAGCACTCCCCTGGATGGGGGCACCTGTCACCACTGCTCTTCTTCAACCTGTGCCAGGAGGGAGTTTCACCCCCGTTTGGAAGCGTTCCCAGACACCCTCCGCGCCCTTCTGCGGCCTCCCCCGCGGGTCACAACCCCCCCCAGCAGCCGGACACGGCGGGGCCCGAACGGACCCCGGCCCCGGCGCAGCCTTCCCCGGCGGCAGCGGCTCCCCGGCCCGGCCCCGGCCAGGACTCCCGTCGGGCGGCGGCCGCCACAGGGCGCGCCGGGGAAGCGCCGAGCCGGCACCCGCGACCCCCGGCGCCGCGATCGCCCGGCGGGGAGGGACGGGCAGAGACGGTGCGAAGGAGAAACCCCCCCGTGGGGATGGAGGGGGGAGGAGGTCGGACAACTCACCCGAGCCGTCGCTCCCGCGTACGGGGCCGCCGAGCAGGAAGGCGCCTGCGAACAGAGCGGGAGCGGGTCGGGTCGGGGCCATGCTCCGCGCCCGCCCCGCCGGCCCCCAGCCGCTCCCCGCGGTACCCACCGAGGAGAAGGGGGACGACCCACATGGCGGCGGGGCGCCCCGCACCCCGGGGGAACGGCGAGCAGAGGGGAGCCGAAGGGAGGGCACCAACGCAGCACAAGGCAGCCGAACCGGGCCGCCCACACCGCGGAGCTGCCGTCCCCGCCGTGCTGTCCCGGCACCTCCGCGGAGCCGCACGGACGGCAGCGGCCGCCGCGCCCGCTTTAAAGCTCTGAGTTTGAGGCGCATGGGCACTGGGGCGGGCGAGGGTGGCCGGGGCGGGAGGGAGGGAGGGAGGGAGGGGAGCCGGGCTGGGCGGCCCCATCGCCGGGCAAGGCCCGGCAGGTGCTGCCGTGTCCCCCCGCCCCCGCCTGCTCCTGCCACCCGGGTCCTCCGGGAACGGCGCCCCAAAGCAACCGGGTTCGCCCCCCTCCCCGGTACCTCACCCATCCCGGGCAGGCAGCGGGGGCACAGGCACCTTCCCGTGCCTCCTTTGCCGTTTGTCTTTCCAGATCTGCCCCCACACTCCGCTATTTCCCATCCACCTACAGCTTTTGAATACCTTATTTCAGATTATTGTTATTATTATTGTTATTATCATCGTCGTCATCAGTACCTTAGTTCAGCTTTGTGATTGTTATCGAATACCTTAGTTCAGATGTCTATTCCAGATATCTCAAGAAATGCGAGTGAGCTACCAGCCACTTGGCCACAATACCTAGCCTTTCCTCCAAAATGAAGCAAGGGGCAAAGCTGTCGGGGGGGCTAACCCGGCTCGTTCCGTGCTCCGTGACCGCCGGGGGCAGGACGGCCGGGACCCGCCGGGGCCGCGCACCCCCGGCCCGGCGGAGCCGCAGCGGTGCTGGGGCGGTAACTCGTCCCGCCGGGCGCTGCAAAAGAGAGAACTGAGGAATTTAAGCCTAATTTAATCTTTCGAAGAGATGGAAATACCTAACCGGCACTTACTGCATCGTTTGTGTTTGGTCTGAAATGTTACTGTAAATATTACAGGTACCTACCTTGCATTTAACAAAACTTTGCCTAAATTAAAGAAAAAAAACCCAAAACACCCTCCAAGAAATTAAAAAAAAAAAACAAACAAAAAAAACCCAAAACAAAACCCAAAAAACAAACAAACGAAAGCAAACCAAACTCAGCAAAAAAACCCGCTCACTTTACAGCCTGCTTCGTTGTCGTAGTTCAGCGCATACAGGCATATCTGGGGGAAAGTATTAGCTGGCAGGAATGTGAAATAATCAGATTTACTTCTGAGTGGGTGGGAAGCGAGGCAGGAGTGCGGTTATTTCAACGAATGCCTTAAAATCGTGTTCTTTGACGGCTGCCGGCGTCCGCTGTTTAACTTCTGCTGGAACGACTGTTCCCAGAAATAAACTTTCAAATATAAATAAACTTTCAGAATTCATAGGAATTAACGTGTTAGCGGATTTGCCGGGGCAGAAAATGAAGTGCAGGCGTTGCAGCCAGCTCCGGGAGGGGGGGGGCACGGCAGCAGCCGGCTTTGGGAGGCAGCTCATCAATGCAACTCGCTCTCGGGCTTTTTTAATTTTTATAACTGGTCACATAAAAATGCGCATTGTGAAATATATCTTCGTATAACTGAGAATAAATGTATCTGAGAACTCCGCGATCCGTCCAGAGATGCGCCGCCCATAGAGCAAAATCGGAATCCCGACCGGGTAAGTTACTCGTAAGTATTTTTTTTTCCGGAGTTTAATTCAAGCGGCCAGAAGACGATCCCCACCCTACCCCCACCCCCACCCCCCTCATCTTTGATCGTCCCAGAAACACATTTTTATGCTTCCCACACAGGATAGAGGCGGCGATGCTTCCCTCATGACACGCTCTTCTCCTACGGGAGCATCTCAAAACGCAAAAATTATTCAAGGCAGTTGGTGCGGATGTCGGGAACCTCTGCTGGCGTTTCTCGCAGCTTCTCCGGACCCCGAGAGCTTGTCAAGGTACTACTGGTCGCCACCAGGCTCCCTCCTCAACCAGAGGTTCACCCGAGTGGCTCGGTCAGCTGTCGCCTTCGGTGATTAATTAAAGAGTTGGCGGCGGCCGGTAAAAACTCTGTCCCTGAGCTGGCCTCTCCCTGAGGTGGCTCCCGCAGAGGCGGAGGGCGCTCGGTACCTCTCAGAAATGGTTCACGCTTCCCCTTGCAGCCCTCCGTCCACGGTTTTCTTAGAGCTGCCGTAGTTAAGAGTGAAGGGTTCTTGCTTAATTTTTAACTTCTATTATTCATTTTTGTTTTGGGAAGCCAAACGGCGCCTTAGAGAAGATGCCTGCCGTGCGGCTGGCACCGCCGACGGCGTGTCTTCCCCGTTACCTTCAAGTCAACGGCGGCAAAACGATGCCCGCCCCGATGCCCCGGCCCCCACCGCGGCCCGGGGAGGGAAGGGGCCGAGGGGTCCCCGCTGCCGGCATCCCGACCCCCCAACCCTACCCCCCCGCAAGCCAGCCGGGCTGCAGGAGGCCGGCAGAGAAGCGGAGCTCCAGGCCAGCCCGGGGAGGGGTGGGGGGGAGCCGGTGTTGGCTTGTCCTGGGCTTGTGTGGCATCTTATCTGGTGGCGAGAGCAAACTGCGCGCCCGAGAAACGGCTTTCACAAGGGTTACTGCGTTTCGCCGCAGTGAAATGTCCCGGGAATGTGGAATGTCTTCCTCCGGAGGCTGAGGGAAAGGCAGGAGGGACAGGGAGAGGCATCCCATTTATCCCGGGAAATACGGGAAATGCCTGAGCCGAGGGACACTGGCTGCCGTACCATAGAGCCCCACAGAAACTTCTCTGTCCTTTGTGTGAAGAAAGGCTTTGTGCAAAGATCAAAAAGGACAGAAGCAAGTACAAATTAAACTTCCATCCCTACGTACCATTTGGTGAGTGCCCTGCACCTTGCAATTCACTCATTACACTCACCCATCCTCCTTGCGGTCCTCCTTTCCCTCCTTTTGACATTTTTCTGTTCTCTGATTCCGTTCATTTTCCAGGATTTTGTGTTTCTGGCTTGTCCCTGCATTTCTTTTGATGCTTTTCTATACACTTGCTCCCCAAAGGGTTCTTAATTCAACCTCCAAACTGTTGTGCATCGACATTTGCACGTCACCTTTTATGTTTAAGAGGTTACTGAGCTGGGCTTGAATTTTTCGGTTTGAAACAATGCTGTCTTGGGAAGGGCATTAAGTTGTTGCCAGGAATACCAGCATGAGACAGGCAAACTGGTGCCAGGCTTTTGGAGCACACGTGTGTGCCTGGCTCTGTAGCAAGGCTGTTTGGTGCCTTAGTAGAGACAAGTGATTTGAAGGGACCTTAGAAGGGATGTAGCAAACGTTACCATGCCTGTGGGGACAGCCCTTTTTCTGATTCCCTGGGGCTCCATTTGTTAATTCTCACCATCACCTTAGTTAGGCTCCTTTATGAAACATTATTTTTTGTTTTGTTTCCAAGTTACTGTCTTGTCAGTAAATCAAACAGAAACATACCCACTTAGGAAAAGCACATAGCATAAATAAAAACATATACATTAATAAAAACGAATGGTGGAAGCAGCACCTAAAGCAAGGACTTCGTAACACTGGAGTTTTTGATATTCTTTGAGCTGGGCGTCTACAGCCTTGCCACAGTCTCTGGCAGGGGAAATGCTTGTTTATGTATATGTGTATACATATACATATGCATGCATACATATATATAGTATTAAGCAGCACCGGAGCGCAGGCTGGAGCACTGGATCTCTGCCACCATTCCTGTCCCACTGTTGAAATGCTCCTTGGCAGCCTTTGGGCCCCCATCACCTGCCCGGCTCCCAGCCAGGGTTACTCCAGCCTGGGAAATTTGTAGCCTCCTTCTTTTGGAGGCAGGGAGCGCTCACACATAAGGACAGGCTCCGGATGGACCACGGCAGCTGGCCAAGCCCCACTGGGGCACCTCAGCAGGGGCTGCAGAGGCAGCAGGCACCTCGCCTGGCATTGCACGGCCTGGACTCCTCTCCAGGAAGGCTTTTCTGCAGCAGGCTTTTAACCACGGCCAGAAGCAGGGCAGAACCATCCTCCAACACACAAGCCTCATAGCTCGAGCACAAAGGAAGACAGGTAGCTGCATGTAGGTCTCTCCTTTTAGGAGTTCAAGCACAACTGCTGGCAAACAGAAAGACCTGGGTCTGTTTAGTCTGAAGAAGTCTGAGAGGGGATCTCATCAATGCTTATAAATATCTAAAGGGCGGGTGTCAAGAGGATGGGGCCAGTCACTTTTCAGTGGTGCTGGTGACAGGACAAGGAGCTATGAGCACAAGCTGGAACACAGGAAATTCCATCTCAACATGAGTCAAAACTTCTTTACTTTGAGGTTGACAGGGCACTGGCACAGGCTGCCCAGAGAGGTGGTGGAGTCTCTGTCTCTGGAGACATTCCAAACCCGCCTGTACGCATTCCTGTGCAGCCTGCTCTGGGTGACCCTGCTCTGGCAGGGGGGCTGGACTGGCTGACCTTCCAACTCCTACCATTCTGTGACTCTGTGATTCTGCGAAACAGTACCTGGTGGGCAGCAGACCAATGTCTACCCGCTGTTTACAAGTTTTAGCTCAGCAATTTATTTTATACGGTAACTGCCGAGTTCTGTGAGGAGGGACCAGATGTGAGTCTGTCTCCTTTCCTATCAGGGCTTTCCCCACGAAGGGGCAGAGGACCAGCCACCTCTCACCCATGATCAGTGCTGAGCTCGCCTCTGCCCCGTCCTGTTGTGTGCTCTCCAGGGTAACCTGAAGGGTGGTTCTTACGATGATCTCTGAAGAGACTATCTTTTTTAAGATAAAATTTAAAGTATGTTTGTTACTGTGCATTCTATTACTGTATTTAAATAATTATACGTTTCACTGACATGAGGATAAAAATGAAGCCTGGGGACAAAATAATAAAGATAACTGCAAACTGGTTAAGTTTACTTCACATATGAATTTTAAAAACACATATAGAACTGTAACAACTATTTCAGAAATGGTTAATGAGTCTGGATTAATTCTCGGATGCTTAGCTTGGGATATCATGAAGGCTTTGGTTAGCCCAGGGGTGTATTTTTATTAGCGTTTTGAAAATGTTTTTCTGTGTGTAATCATTGAGGGCACTTAAATAATTAATAAAGACAAGGATGGGGCCCCACTTCCATCTGCTGCCCATTGGCTCTTCTGTTGCACTCTGGGCAGCATCGACATCGTGCTCAAAAGCAAACTGCCAATCAGAACATCTTTTTTTTTTTACATTGAGAACCGAGGATGCTGATCTTTGGGATGAAACCCAAGGCGAGTTTTCTGGAAGCAGATGATGACTTCCCGACATTTCAAATCCTGTTTCTGCAGTCAGCACTTGTAGTCCGAGGGCTCACCCGCCCGTTCAGTCAAGAGGCCAGAGGTGCTGCTTCCTATTTCAGGGGCACGCATTTCATAGAGAAATATGTAGCTTTGGGTAAACGAGGTGCATTTTTTTTTCTTCGTATAAACATTATGTTAATCCTGAGTGGGAAGTGCCTGGTCAGACCCTGCCTGTAGTCATATGGCTGTTGTTGAACGTGTGGCTTCTGTTATTCCTGGCTCTGCAGTTGGTGAACATGCTGTTCTTCCACTTCCTTTGGTAATGGTCATCTGCACTTTTTGAGGGTAATCCAGGGCACCACACACACACACACTGTAGCCGTTCTTAAAAAAAAATTAATTCTTTGTCTTTCCTCCATGCACACTTACATTTGCACACAATATTTGCAATGCTTTATACATGGAAAAGACATTTTCTGATTAACTTTATGAAGGGAAGGTACAGTGAATTCAGAATTTATCCACTTTAACCCCTTATATTTGGAGGAGAATGGGACAAACAATATCTCTGTGTTAGAATTTAAATTGGTACCTTTTCTCTTGATTGCTGTGATACATGGAGAAAAAAGAAAAAAAAGAGAAATATTTGTAAAGAGGCACAACATGCAAAGGCCTTGTGTGACATACTTTTCTAGTTATTCCAGAAAAGTACATGTTGCCAAAACTAACCAGTGTCTGGCCATTTTGACAAGCAGAAATGTGTCACTGATGCATTGCCCAAAATCAGAATCACGCAAACCCATTTGTAACTCTTTTATATTTCACTGGGATTTTGAATATCATAAACTAATGAAAGTCTAACGTAGCAATAGTTTATTCATTGAAAGAGAAAAAACATGAGTTTGCTGAGGATTATTTAATCATCTTGAGGGCTGGTTGAAGGGAGACACCAATTTCTAGAAAGAACAGTCATTAAAACACCTCTTATTATAAACCTTTTGTTTAGAAAATTTTTATCAGAATTTTAATAACAGGTCAGTAAACAGATTTATGACATCAATTATATCTTTATTTAGTACTGAGATTCTGATAACAGAGGTTTCAGAAAGAATTGGGTTTCTGTTATGTGCAGTGCAATATGGACTTGCAGAAGAGTAATAGTTGATCCAGGGAAGCTTATCGTCTCTAGAGATCAACTGTCTCTTTTTTAAAATGAAGGACACTATTGTCTATAGCTTATAGTAATGAAATTTCATTTCAGATTTCACTTCAGCATTTATCATAGACATTTGTGTGGTTTTAAAACATATTTTGTATTTATATATGTTTATATTTTGCTGATTTTAAAAATTCTAACCATTTATGTTGTTGAATCACTAGTTTTTATATTTGGAATTTGGTTTGTGCTCCAAAATTCATCTCCTTTGGGGTCTCAGCTAAAACTTACACAAGTTGGTGATAGACTTGGCCTCTGTCTTTTTTGTAGTTGAATTACTACTCACCTCCAGCAAAAGATGGGCCTGCAAGGATTTTTCTCCCTCTTTATTAGCCCCTCACTTTTTTTATTTTTTTTTTCCCTTCAGTAGTTATTTGAATACGTTTTCTTACTGCGGGAAATATCTACCACAACACTGATTTACCACAACTCCAAGCTATGCACTGCTAAAAACACGTTCACTTCAGTAGCTGCATCTCAGATGTGGAAAGGATAGGCAAGGGGCAGAGCTGAAAGTAAATTGCCTATATTTTTCCTCCTCCAGAGGCAATGGCGAGCACCAGCCTTCATTCTTCCTGCAGAGGGAGGGAGCTGGGGACAGTTTGTGGCATCACGGAATGATGGCTGGT
Organism: Larus michahellis; assembly: GCF_964199755.1. Classification (NCBI taxonomy): domain Eukaryota; kingdom Metazoa; phylum Chordata; class Aves; order Charadriiformes; family Laridae; genus Larus; species Larus michahellis. The sequence goes on along the minus strand of NC_133899.1, from coordinate 61,005,256 downwards.
TTTGCCTGGTGTCTAGTTTTGTGTAAGTGCGAAGGGGTGCTGGGTAAGACTGTGTAATTCTGCTTGAATCAGCCAAGAGCAAGACTTTTCCATGTGCACATCCTTTCCAACAAAAAAGATTGTCTAAAATCAGAATTATTCAGAAACCCATCCTTAGTTGGGTTCATCACTTGGCTCTGCTTGGGCAGGTGACTGGAGGGCAGCCATGGATAGGAGGGCAAATGCAAAGAAGCCACCTGCACTTGGATGTGTAAAATTATGATTTCCTTGAAGTACAGTAGTCTCAGTCTGGGTAGCTGCATACAGCCATGGACCGCTTCTGTTGGTGAAATAGGTGGTTACCTTTGCCGGTAAAACACTGCTTTTCAGAGGAATGTTTGATACTAAGGGTCGATGTTTTTAAGGTCCTCCGCAGACTTTTCATATTTTATGTTCTCTGACCAGTTTTTCGTGTGGCATATTAAGAGCATGTTGGGTTTGCTTTTTGTGAGGCTGCGCTTTGAGCCATTTCAGCATTGGTATAAGGGGAGAGAAGCCTGGTTTCTTTTGAAAGAACGAAAGTTTGAGAGGAGAAAGCAAACAGTATATTGGCCTCTAGCTCTACCAGCTCCCGTTACTTACTAGAGACGATTTATTATATAGGGAGTATTCAGCACAGTGTTGGAGTGAAGAATTAATTTCTTTAAAACTTGTTGGAGTGAATGGTAGTTTTGAGCCACCAGAGACTTCTGGATTAGTCCCTTCTGTTTTTGTTTATTCTGTTTCCTTCTTTTAATACTGTATTATTCTGTCTTAGTAAATGGATCTTAAAAACTTATTCAGATCATGAAATCAAAAGAGAGGAAATATTTTCCCCTGCAAAACAGCGGAGACTAAAAGATAGAAAAAACAAGGCTTCTTTTATTTTAAAAAGTCATGCTGAATGATGAATACAGATTTTCACTTTGGTGCAAACTTTTTTTTTTCCCCCCCTGTCAGCTATCAATAGTTTGAAAGGGATACAAAACATTTTGAAATGAGAAGTAGTGCAGAAACTGGTGGGTGTGCATTTTTTTTCCCATGGAATGTGTTTTTAAAAACAGGTGTTGTTGTAACCTGCTGCAATAAAAATTTAAGATACTCTATTCACATTTAGACGGCGCATTTTTGTAGGACTAGGGTCTCTCTGAACTGCTAAGTTCAGAAGTGTTTGGAAAAATATTAAGAGTAGCATGGGTTATGATAGAGTTGTTGGAACTGTTTAGGATGACGATGTTTACCTTGATGTCTCCGAGACTCACACCCTGCAAAGGATTTAAAGGCCTTAAACTCGTACGCTTTGTTCTCAGATTTTTGTTTTAATTCCTTCTGGTTTTACTGATATTTGTTTCCTTTCTTTTGACACTGTTGTCTATGTTGGCTCTTAAAATCTTACTCAGATCATGATATCAAAAGAGAGGAAGTATTTTCTTGTATCTTCCAGCTTGGCAGGGGGACTGGTTAATTCTTAAAATGCGAGCGTGGCATGGGATTTGAAGTTCTTACTTTGTTACCTCAAGTATTATCACACACATTTATTTGTATGTGCCATGACTTTTGCTACCGTGATGTATGTGATTTCTTTTTGTAGTAACAATTATGACACAAATTTATTATTGTTAGAAGATTAAATAATGGAATTTTGATTTATATCTGAATCAAAATTTGAAGTGTTTTATTTCGATTTGATCCCAAATTAATTCATTTCTTTTATTCTTTTTTTTTCCACATCAAGTTTCTAAATAAAAAATAAATAGTATTTTGAATTTAAAATGTGGCCAGTTTAATTTTTAAAGCATCAGTAAACCCCCCTGCTTTTCTGAAATGAAACATCTGATTTTGACATATTCTGATATTACTAGTTAAAGATAAAAGATCTGAATTGTTTCACCAGATTTAATCTTACTTTGTAGAACATCTCCCTGCAGTTCTGTTTTCTGAATAATTCACTATTCATAAAAAATAAATTTCCTCAGTTGTTTTTGCAGTTTTATGCATTTGCTTATGTCTCCAAAATAAGTTCAGTAAGAAATGTTTACATATAGCAGTTGATACAGTAGGTGGTTCCAACGCACAAAGTGAAAGAGGCGTGCTGAATTTTGAAACTCGGTATGTGTGTAGATGTACCTGCCAAGATGGAAAGATTAAATCATTAAGGAAAATTTTGTTTTTCCAAACTGTGGAGAAGTAATTAACAGGAACATAAAAATTATCAAAAGCTTTATCTATGTCTTAAGGGTCTCATAGCTATGAAGGTAAAGGGAGAACAAAAATGTGATAGAAAGGAAAACATGGACGAAATACAAAAGACACAGGGATAAACCAGTAAATGGAAAAGGCCAGTCACTGAGGAAGCCTTGGGGTTCCTGGCAGATGCCCCTTCACTTTTCCTTTCCAAGCAAGCTCAGGCCCCATGCAAGAAGGGGTGGACATTTGCTGTGGTAGCTGTGCACCCTGCAAAGGGCTGTCCACCCCCAGGCACCTAACAGCCCGACCCCAAGGGGCGGCTCAGGCTGCTGGGAGGGGGACAGGGACCTTTGGGAGTGTGCTTGAGCTGTCAGGGAGGCTATCGCTACCCCTGTGTTGGAGAAAACACTCTGTTTCTCCACTGGAAAGTGGTCCTGGAATGAAAAATTTTTGGTTGGCCGTGTTTGAAAAGGTGAACAGCGAACGTTGTCTTCTAGGCAGATATTAGGATAACAGTTCCCTGACGCCCTGGTTACTTAACGAGCCCAGACCTAAGCCAAGGCGACCTTTGAGTAAGGTTGGACCCTTAGCAGGCAAATCAATGATCAGTACAAACAGGTTAATCTGTAGTTAACATTTGTGGGACTCAAGTATCCACAAAGCCAAATACTTCTTGTTTTTCAGCTGCCAGTGGCAGGCGCGGCAGTCTCACATTTTTTTCCATGGATTTGGCTATCCAAGATATCTGCTTTTATTAGCAGCAGTTGATCTCTCTGTAATGAGGTGACCACATTATGGCTTTGTCAAATTTCTTCCCAAGAATGGTACTTCATGTTCAGATTTTCTGTTTATGTCGCACAATATCACACAAAGAGCCGATACAAACCTCAGAAGTTGATTTATTGCAAGTGCTTCTTGCTGAGAAAGATTATTTTTATTTTTTTGTGAATATGCATCTTTTTAACTTTTACAGGGGAGGATTACATTCTCAACATTATTTTTTTTTGTTTGTACTGCAGCCATTTAATTAATATTAATTTGTTAAATTAAAATTAAGAATGGCTTCCAGGAAATGATGCTAAAGGAATGCTTAAATGTACTTTTTAAATGTTTCTGATCCAAATACTGACAATTTCTTAAAAGAACATTAGTAGGAGGTCCATTCTTCAGTTTTATAAACATTTTTTCACCTCACTAAGGCCCACAAGACCTGGGATAAGGCCAATGTAGACCAAAACCAAGTTGGCTGATACATGTGCAGAACTTAAGGCCAATATAAATGCATCTACGCAATGGATGTGTATGAAAAATCTAGGGAAAACAGTTTGAAGAAGACCACCAACAAATAGATCACACATGAACATTTCTTTCATCTGCCTGAAAGAGAATCATTGCAGAGACGTTGAGACAGTTTTATTTGTAGATTGTAATTTCCTATGTAGCAGGAGAGAAACCGGTGTTTTACAGACGTGTCCAATCTGAGAGATGCAAAGAATAACCTATTATGGCACATCTAGAGAAACGTATTCATTTTTTAAATAAGACATTTTCATATGTGAAGCAGTTGTTAGAATGCAATAAATATACATCTAAATTTATGATGCTACTTTGTAGTATGTCTCTGAAGAAATGTTTAATCATTTAGCAAAAGCAGTAAGCATTTGCTAAACCAAACTGACTAAATATGTGTAAGCTGGCGCTATGAACGCTGTACTTCATCAGAAGAGTTTAATAATGCATTACGTGCTTGCAAGATATCCCAAATATAAGAAAAAACCTGCTTCTGTCTGGTAGGTAGAAAATGAAAGTATTGTTAGTGAAAGACCCGGGGCCTGTAACCCATGGTCATCTTCACGTGAGTCGTTCTGAAGGCCGTGACAGTAACCACTGTTCTGCCTTCGCAAGGGTTGCAGATTCGCACTGTTTATTAGGATTAATTCTGTACTCCAGCTTTCAAAGGGAAATGTCACACTAATGCCAGCATTTATTGGTATCCAGCAAAATTTAGAGACAATGAGTCCTTGCTCTTTCAAAATCAAACACTCTGTGAAGCAATTCTTTCCCCAGAAAGGGATTTGATCTCATTGTCGCATCTGGCATATGCAAAGCCACATCTAACCTTTTTTTTTTTCCTTGCTTCCAGGAGAAAAAAAAAAAGCCTAAATGCAAAAAACCCAAACAAACAACCTCTCCTCACAACCCCAGCTACAAAAAATGTATTGTGCTGCAGCTGTCCCTCCCTTGCCGAGTTTCCCTGTTCTGTCCTTTGTTGTTGGAGATAATGCTTTCTTTTCATTCTGAATAATTATTAGATACATATTTTAAGTATTTTTTTCGTAATGAACAACAACTAGTTAGCTTAAAATCCTCTACTCGTTTTTAAGTTTTTAATTTGTGATCTTGCAATTCAACTGCCATAAGAAATTCAAAGTCCAAACTGGGACAATTTCATGGGGACATATATAATAGCTAAGTTAGATAAGTGAATTTTCTCTCTAGGAAACACAGTGATAAGACATCATTTTGCAAGGTTTTGAAGAAAACAGAATATGTATAGTGTAATTCATGGTGTAAGTTTTCCCGCACACTTCAAATACAATGATGCATTGTGCAAATACAAGATGACCCCCTAACGATGTCAAGCCATTTCTGCTGTGATACACACGGATGCCATCGACTGGTAGAAACCGTAACGATCAAAACAGGGGTGTTGGCTCTCATTCTCTGGGGAATACTCATTTCCACCTTATTTTGGACTGCAAGCTTACCTGATAATTAAGAAGTTAATCACCTTTGACTGTCTCTGCAGGTAATACAGATGACGACGGCATAGAAGGAGTCTCGTTCAGATGTGCTTCACTGAAAACAGAGGGAATGCAGGGAGCCTAGCTTTCCCTTAACTTGGGAACGCCTCGCTAGTGTGGCTGATATCTGACAGAGGGAAGAAGACAATTTAGGAGATGCTAATCCCCTCTTCCGTAAGTAAGTGCCTTTACTGGTCCTGTGCCTGTGACCCTGTTTGTTTCCTGTCACGTTGGGGTGACCCAGGGATTCTGGCCAGTCATGAATATCCCGTCTCCACAACCGGCAGGAAGCAAAACATGGATTTTCACCATGTGTGAAGCTGAATTCCACACGCCACCGTGGATGTGAGTTATGGAGAAGGCAGTTGAACCTGTGAGGCGATTTTGCGTTGAAAGTTGAAATCAGGGTGGTGGTTATAGCGTCAGCCAGGTGGCAGTTTTCATATGCGAGGGGTAGAGCTGATGGCAGTGGGTGAGGGAGCAGTCAGGGAAACTAGTGATGAATCTACAGGTGTTATATATGTAGCGGCGGATTGGAGGAAGTAGTCTGTGCATGTCAGTGTATATACAAGCGTTGGCTTTTTTGTGGGGGTGTTGAAAAAACTGATACATATACTTACATAAATATATCTGCATCTACACGTGGTATCTAGACATGTATTTATAAAGTCTGGAAATTACAAGGGTAAATATGACGGGTTATCAGAAGGGTTTCAGCGTGTTAATTTTAAGGATAACAGAGCAAATCGCAGGCAGTGAAAATGTTTGCACTGAAAGTTTTAGGGGCAAAAGAATTTTCAGAAGTATTAGCATTGTAGAGGAGGCCTATTGCTATGAACTTTTGCTGGAACAGCAGTTAGTTGCAGATGTGACTTTATGTCTGATATTGCTGCGGCAACAAGATGTCACCTGGAGTTTGGAGAGAGCAGCAGTGAACTGTTGGCAAGGAGGGTGAGACCAAGCAAGGAAAGCACGGATAAAGGAAGAAGCAGAGAATGAGGTGTTGAAAAAAGATGACAAGTGGGCTACGGAAGGAGAGAAAAGGCAGGGATAAGAGAACAGGCTGGATATGCTGCATTGGTTGTTTCTTTTGCCTGTTTATCATTTGAAGCACTGATCTTATTCTACTCAAACACTTTGGCGCTTTTGTCCAACCAGGAGTTACAAGAAGGAGTAGGCAGACATGGTGAATGTTTGTTGACTTAATTGGAGTATAATATTGTTAATAAGGCAAAAGCCTTTTAGCTACATGGCAAAGAATCAGGATTAAATAAAACTCCAAATCCTCTCCGGCTGCAGTATCAATCCCAGGTCAGTCTCAGGGAGTGAGAGTTGTGAAAGCATTAAAAATAATCTAAAAATAAAGACTAAAATAGCTAATTTTGACATTCATTTTAGATACAGAAGCACCATTTAAACTGCTTGTTCTTACAGCTTGTTTTTGCAGCTTCAAACAGGCAGCCAGGGGCCAAATGAGTATTGAAAAATGCATGGAAGAGCTGAAAGAAAAGCCAGTCCGAGGACGTGGGCTTTTCCCTTGCTGCTGGTCTCTGAGCTAGGAAACGTTCTCTTTATTCAAAAAATTCCTCATGGCAGCTAGTTCCCAGGAGCCTGGAGAAGAGAGTTGCTTCTGAAAAAGAAGGATAGGACTCATTTATCAACAAATAAAGGGGAGAGCTTCTTAGAAAGAAGTTTTATCTCCCTCCGTCCAGTGTTTATTCAGTGTTTATTGTGCAAATGCATAGACACCGCTTTGGTCTCTGTGGATGGGAACACCTCAAGTACAGCTCTACTTTCTCACTTTCTTCTGATGGAGAGTGGCTTCTTTTTTTTTTTTTGGTGTGCACATGTTCTTACTTTTATCTGAAAGGTACCTCTATTTCCTCTCCGTAATTGAGGTTCTGCCGCTGAGCGACACCATCATTAGAACAGTGGCCTAGGGCACTGAGACGGGTGCCCTAGTGGTGGAAGACACAGAGAAGGCAGAGTTACTGAATGCCTTCTTTTCTTCGGTCTTCACTGATAAAGCCGTCCCTCACGCATCCCGTACCCTGGAGGCAAGGGGGAAGGTCTGGAGAGAGGAAGATTTTCCCTTAGTTGAGGAGGACTGGGTCAGAGACCACTTGGCCAAGCTGGACATTCATAAATCCATGGGCCCTGACGGGATGCACCCGCGAGTGCTGAGAGAGCTGGCAGATGTTATTGCTAGACCACTCTCCATTGTCTTTGCAAGGTCATGGGGAACAGGAGAGGTGCCTGAGGACTGGAGGAAGGCTGACATCACTCCAATCTTCAAAAAAGGCAAGAAGGAGGACCCAGGGAACTACAGGCCGGTTAGCCTCACCTCTGTCCCTGGGAAGGTAATGGAGCGACTCATTCTGGATGTCGTCTCCAAACACATAGAGGAACAGGAAGTTATTGGAAGTGGTCAGCATGGATTTACCAAGGGCAAATCATGCCTGACCAATCTGATAGCTTTCTATGATGTTATAACGGGTTGGCTGGATGAGGGGAGAGCTGTAGATGTCATCTACCTTGACCTTAGCAAGGCTTTTGACACAGTCTCCCATAACATCCTCATTAGGAAGCTGAGGAAGTATGGGCTAGATGAGGTGACAGTGAGGTGGATCGAGAGCTGGCTGAGTGACAGAACTCAGAGGGTTGTGATCAGCGGCACAGAGTCCAGTTGGAGGCCTGTAACGAGTGGTGTCCCTCAGGGGTCAATACTTGGACCAATTTTGTTCAATATATTCATTAATGACCTAGATGAGGGGACAGAGTGTATGCTCAGCAAGTTTGCTGATGATACCAAGCTGGGAGGGGTGGCCGACACTCCAGAGGGCCGTGCTGCCATCCAGCGTGACCTGGAAAGGCTGGAGAGCTGGGCAGAGAAGAACCTAATGAGGTTCAACAAAAGCAAGTGTAGGGTCCTGCACCTGGGAAGGAAGAATGCCAAACACCAGTATATGTTAGGGGCGGACATGCTGGGAAGCAGCTCTGAGGAGAAGGACCTGGGGGTCCTGGTAGACAGCAAATTATCCATGAGCCAGCAGTGTGCCCTTGCCGCCAAGAAGGCCAATGGCATCCTGGGCTGCATAGGGAAGACTGTGGCCAGTAGGTCGAGGGAGGTCATTCTCCCCCTCTACTCTGCACTGGTGAGGCCACAACTGGAGTACTGTGTCCAGTTTTGGACTCCCCAGTTCAAGAGGGACAGGGAACTACTGGAGCGAGTCCAGCGTAGAGCAACCAAGATGATTATGGGACTGGAGCACCTCCCTTATGAGGAAAGGCTGAAAGAGCTGGGACTCTTTAGCCTGGAGAAGAGAAGGTTGAGGGGGGACCTGATTAATGTTTACAAGTATCTAAAAGGTGGGGTTAAGGAGGACGGAGCCAGGCTCTTTTCAATGGTTCCCAGCGACAGGACAAGGGGCAATGGGCACAAGCTAGAACATAGGAAGTTCCGTTCAAATACACGGAAAAACTTCTTTACGGTGAGGGTGACAGAGCACTGGAACAGGCTGCCCAGGGAGGCTGTGGAGTCCCCTTCTCTGGAGATTTTCAAGACCCGCCTGGATGCAGCCCTGAGGGACGTGCTTTAGGCAATCCTGCTCTAGCAGGGGAGTTGGACTAGATGATCTCTAGAGGTCCCTTCCAACTCTGAAGATTCCGTGATTCCGTGATTCCGTGAAGGTGCTGCGTTATTAGTGCTGGAAGTGCATGCTTCTGCTGTGGGAAGCTGCCATGAGATTTCTTAGCAGAGATTTCTCTTGTGCATGTCTCTGCCACCCATCACCTGGCTTTGACGGAGTCGTTTAGAAGAGGCCTGGTTCAGTGAGTTTCACTGAGAGGACAGAGAAAGGGAGGGAAATAGTTATTTAATATTGCAAGAGATTGTCTCAGTGTGTATATTTAGCTACACGGACACAAAAAGAAAGGAAAAGAAAAGCATTTTAATAATTTTTAAGGATGTTGGAACTTCACTGCTCTCTCATGGGTACGACAGAGAGACCTGTATTCTCCCTGCTGTGCATATTGTGCGTATAATTGTTAAACACGGGCGTAGTTTCACAATACTCTGCCTTTAGGGGCAAAGCCAGATAAAAGGGTCCTCTGTGTGTGTCCCCCCCAAGCTGTTGGCAACTCATTATCCTGCACTGCTACGCACCCCCCCCCCCACGCACAATGGCTTGTGAGGACACTCTGACAGGATCTGAAGGGATCCAGGTTTAAAATAACCCTCCCAAGGGGTTATTTTCAGCGATCCGGTTTACCCAGTGCTCCCACAAGCAGTTGCTGTGGCATAACCGGAGCGGGGAAGCTGCGGCGGGACCACGCAGCCGGAGGTGGGCAGGAGCAGCTGATGCCAACGTCCTGTGGCCCTGCGCCGGCAGTCCCAAACGTGGGATGGACTCTGCTGCCATTAACACCTTCGCAGCTACGGGGTTTGATCCCCTTCTTGCTGAAAACAAGAGGCTTCTTTCTACTGACGTTAACCAGGGGCGTGAAGGAGGCGGTGGAGGTCTTCTCCTCACCTCAACTCACTAAAACTACAAAGGTCGTTTCTTCTTGTTGTTTTGTTGTTTTTTTTTTCTTGGAGAATACTTTGCTGTATCTTTCCTAATTAATAATTGTACAATTATCTTACATGAACCACCCTCTTCCATATTTGTGTTTGGGATTGTTTGTGTTGGTTGTGTATCCTCATGTAAAATAAGAAATCTGCAGGCAAACTGAGCATATTCTGCTCATAGCAACTGAGAATATTCTGCCATAAACCAACACAAAATTCACTTCTGATTTGAGTGCACAACCAAAGCAGATGTCTTTAAAAACTAGTAGAACCTTTTAGATGTGTTTAGGGTATTTGAAATCTCAGCTAAAGTGAGTTTTCTATGTCAACATTTTTTTTTCCTGACTCTGAATCACAAAATCGGTTAGATAAAAAGAATTTATGAAATTATTTTTAAAATAGTTTTTAATTTACAATTTTTACATTTTGAATTTTAAAAATAGGTATTTGGGACATATTCACTCAGTCACTTTTAAATTAACTGAATTGGATTTTTGAAATATTTATTCTCTTGAGGTGGGACTCTTAATGTCTTGCATGTCACTTAAGTGTCACATGACAGAGTATTTGTGTAATATTAAAATTGGGAATATTTACGGATAGTCCATTTGGCCGGGAATAGAAAGCTTGTGAAGGCGTGTGAGACCAGGAAACTTGAATTCACTCAGCTTGAGTGGGCCCATAGGAAGCAATGCCTGCCCTCCAACCTGGCCAGCTGGACACATATAGAAACCACCATACAAACCAAAAACATTTGGCCCAAAGAAAAAGAAGCAGAGGGAGATACATCTAATGTCATTATGAATATTAAAGAATGTGTAGTCTTTTAATTTTTACCTGCTCAGTAATTTAATATGAAAATGCTGCTTGTATTAATTTGTTATAATTGAAGAACTGCCCTAACTTCCAGCTCCTCCCTGTCTCATGGTCTTGTGGTTACAAGGTCTGGTTATATCTTCTCTTCTGGACCTGAACTGTATTTATCCTTGAGCTTCAACTCATAAAAGTCTCCTGAATCATTTTGATATCATCAGACCCCTTCATCTAACTGTCTGCCCTTTATCTGCCATTGTGGAAGAGCGTGGTCGTTCACAGGCACATCCAGCACTTGGATCCAAGGAGATGAAATTTCCTCCTTGTGGTCGCATCAGCTGCCTCCTCCATGTTGACCTGTTTCACATTTCTTGCACAGCAGCCTCCTCTCCGTGGAGAAAGAAATTCCCTTGTCTCCTCATATTGGCATCAGGTTGCTCATATCTGCTCTTCTCGGATCTGCAACAGCTGTATCCTCCTGATGATATGTATAGAGCAGTCAGAAACTGATCCTGGGCATTAAAAACCAGTAGGTCTGGTGTTTAATAGGTGCCGACCTACACGGGGATGAATTTCCAACCCTCTGACCACCTGTCATTCACATCAAGTGCCGTGGGAGTTAACAAACCTTATGGGATTTGGCCCAGGAATAATGGGAGCAATTTGTAAAATGGGTTGTCAGACGTGAAGTTCCCCGTGCAAGCTGTTCCCAGCCTGCAAAGTCGTGCGCAGAAAAGCTGAGATGCTGATAGAAAACTTGATCGCGAAAGCGACTGGGTGTCAGGGTGGGCGTAAAAGTATTTTCTGTGGTGCTTCCGTTGCATTTCAGCAATGTTTAGTCAGAAAATTATTTTAAAGCTATACTAAAAGTAAATTCAAGCAAAAACCTGCTGGTTAAAGTTGCAGTTGATGGGTTTTATTATCCTTGGGAAAGTGTTAACTGACATTCCAGGAAAAATGGGGCTCTTTTTACTGTTTTGTCATTATTGGTTCTAGGATACCTACAGCTTCAGCAGTGGGTGAGTTTGCTACTTTTCTGAGTGCAGATGCTATTTCATGGAGGTAGCAGAGATACAGGAAGATATATTTCCATAGACTTTTAAGTATATATTAATAGAATGATCATGTGGGGGTTTTGTTTTGGTTTTTTGTTGTTTTTTTTTTAAAGGAGGATAATGGTCCAAAAGTGGAAAGTTAAGGGTCTTACAGTGTTGTTGAAGAGGTCTATGACGTTGCCATTTTGATGAGGCCGTTACAGTGCCAGTAATCCCTGCAAAAATAATCTGTCGACAGGCACTCACAAAAATTAATAGAAAGAAGCCAACAATCACAGCTATAAAATACATCTTCTAAAAACACATTTCTAACACTGATGTGTTCATTCAAAACAGCAGCAGCAGCTATGCTTATCTGAGATCAATTCTGATACTGAGAATTACTTGGAAGAAACTTTGAATTTAGCTTTTAAAATTAAGAAAATAAAACTTCACGAAAGGAGTGCTAGTTATCAGGAATGGCTTTTGTGTTCTGAGGTGATTTACTACAATGGTAGGAGACCATACTGAACATCAGTTTAAAATATTTGGGTTTTTTTTATAACAAATGACATTCCCGACTCGTGGGAGCCTCTCAGAAGGAAGATCTGCAGTAATGTAGGGGTGGTTCAGCAGACATGTAGAGCTTCTGGTCACATAAGGCGAACTTACTTTAATGCAACTCAGGTATGGTCATCGTCATGATGATGAATTTCATACTCTGAATTTCAACATCACACTTCACTTTAAAATGTCTCGGGGGAAAAGGGAGAAGGGGAACAGAATGGGTCTAGTTCAAATTCACACTCACAGTGTACACAGACATGGCTGTGCTCCTGTCCACAGAAACAATATGAACACCTATGAGAACACGGGTCACTAAAAATATGGATGTAATCTATATGTCTAGAAACCTGACTCAAACCTAACAGACTTTTAACTTAAAGGAAAAAGGTCTAACTTTCTCATCTTATATGAAGATTTTCATGGTTTGTTCTCAAAAGTAAAATCCAGTGACACTTAAGCTTCATAAACAGAGACAGATTTATATGCAAATGTCCTCTTGTAACTAATCCTAGAGCCCTCTGTCTGCCAAACTGCCAGAACTTCGCCCAACAGCTACAAGGCTTGGCAGAGCAAGACATACACACACATACACACGCACACACATAAATATGGAGGTTTACAGAACATTCTGCCATCACGTTACTCCGTGGTCTGGAAAAAAGTGATGTTTGAAACTTTATGAAGTGTTACTAGGAAACTCTCGAATTATAACGTAGAACTATTCTACACAGAAATTAGAAATAACTCACAAAATATTAGAGTATGATGGGTCAACAGTTGTATTTCTCACTCATCGGTGAGAGGTACAAAGTAAGAGATGAAACAATTTATTTGCAAGAATACTGAAAATGACTAGTTTCTGTGGTTTTCTGATCAGCAGGACAAAGTATGATTTCTGACAGGGCCAGATGGAGCTGTGGTCTGGACTGGCAGCACAGATCCTCCCTCGTCAGCTGTATAAAGATGTCTAGTCCTGTTGGCCTTGGTGTCTTGCAAAGCTTGCATCGCTCCTCTCGAACCACCCCGCCTGCTCTTGGGACATCGGGGCTGAGTTACTGGCTTTGCTAGTTGTGGAAAAAAGCCCGTCAACCTCTTTATACCTCAGTTTCCTCATATGTAAAATAGGGATAATAATTCTCTGTTTGGTGAGGTTGCTGTAAGACATCAGCACTTGCACATAATAACTGCTGTTATTATTTGTGAGTTTGAGACAGGTACGATGAGAGCACTCTGAGAGACCAGGCAAAACCTCAAAGCTTCAAACAAGCATTTATTTATGCTCAGATAGAGGTAATTTTTCTGTTAACTACTAAACCCCAAGCATTAATCCGTTTATTATTCAGGTCTTACGTATACGATGATGCAAGTCTGATACCACGTCCCTGGCTCTGATGGCTTTGGTGGTTCTTCCCTCTGAGACCGAGATGGCTGGGCCACAGAACTTTTCCCTGAGGGAAGCTTTGAGCTTTCTCAAGCCCCACAGTTATCACTGATGCTTATATACACTTTGCCATGGGTCAAGATCTGTCTGGTCCAAAGGATTGTTTTCTCCTTTTACAGATCAGCCTCCATTCTGGCTTGTCAAGGGACACGTTACCACCCAGGTGTCACTGCATGGGTGACAGTCTATTCCAGCTTCTTCACAGCAGTGCGGGCCACGTGCCAGGTGCCTGATTCCTTCTAATAGTAGTGGACTGGGTACCGTTAACTTAGTTTTGACAACTTTTATGCAACTCTGCCACACACGTTACAAAATACGTTTTGCTTCCTACTCTAAATCAATCAGTCTTGTAATAAGTCTGGGTACAAGACCCACAGAAATACAGCACAAACTGACCTTCATGCTACATCGAGACAGTCTGATGGAAAAACTATAGAAATGTAAAATGCTAGTGTAGTAGCATAAGAATATAACATTATGAATAGGGATGTACAAAACCCAGTTTAAAAATACATTAGAAAATGAAAGGTCAATAGTACCTGAAATAGGATGGCATGCTGGGCTATGACGCTTTGCCAGCTTTTTGAGTCCTAAATGTAAATAATTTCTATTTTAGTGGCAGGCAAATGGCTGCATCTGTACTGTATGAGTTAATAATGAGATGAGTGAATCTCTGCAGGTTTGATCTCTGCTCCGTTTCCCTGCAGAAGGAACTGGAAGTGTGTCAGCATGGAGGAAGATAAAATCCTCCACAATGAACTCTCCTAGACAGGCAGGATACAGTAGTTCTCAACCTGGGCTGTTCCACCTCTGCTGGGCACCTAAGACCAGGAGTAAGAGGTGCACCGTGGTGCAAAACTGCCTTGTTTTACAGATACAGCCAGCGAGACCTGTATCACGGTGGTGACTTGCCTCACATCTTTGCTTCTATCAAACTTGAATTCATTCCCCCCCCTTTTTTTTTTCTTTTTTTCCCCCCTTCAGTTCAAGCACCCCAGCATGCAGACATGGTAACTGACCCTTGCCCAGCAGAAAGGGCTGCAGACCACTTGATCTCAGGGCACACAGCCTCAGCTGGTGTAGATTGACATAAATAAATTTCTAGCAACTTACTTCAGCTGAGGATCCCCTTTGTCTGCTAGTTCCATAAATTAGTTTCTTTTTCTTTTCAGCTAAGTGGAAATCTCTAGTCTCCATCTAAAGACTTGTAGCTCAAATGCCATTTTTTTTTTCCTGCTAAAGTCTCTGTTGAAATAATTGCTGTATCTAAAGGCACTCTGAAGATTGGCATGTAAACACCTCACAGTAAGTTGATGTTTATTTTACTTGTTTTGTATCATATTGCACTAAATCTGTTGGTACTTAGTAATTCCAAATGCACTTCTTATGCATTTGGAAGGTGTGAAATGTGTATTCAAGCATGAGAACTTCTTATGTATTTGGGTGTATTTCAGAAAAATAGTATACCTGGAATAAGTAAATATAAGTGATGGTTGGTTGGGTTTTTTTTTCTTTCTTGGGCTGTGCAGTGGAAAGCTGTAGTATTCCTTCATACTATTTCTGTTTTAATCACGTAACATCCTTAGAATAATTGGAGGATAATTTTGGTAGACACTGTAGGAAAAAAAAAAAATCTTTGTTAAATGGTAATTTGGCAACATCCATATTGGGTACAAAATAGAATGTTCCAACTTGGGAAACTATCATTCGTAACTCTGATAGATCTGAGTTTCCAGGTCCTCAGGTGCTTAAAAACTTCCATAGTTAATCTGATTCCCCCCAAATGCTTCAGTGCCTGGAGGCTAGAAATCATATGCTTAGAAAAAGTACATTTTAAGTATTTTATAAAAAGGGTGTGTGAAGGAGTAACGTGGCAGGAGGCAGGGTAAGACGGAGGACTGGAAGAACAGAGCAATGGGAGAAGTTATGAGATCAAAGCTTAGCGCTGTTTCAGTTGCTTGTTTTGCTGGTTTCAGTTATCAAAGTGCTAATGGAGTTTTCTGTGAAATATTCTCTTCTACAAAACTTTGTTTCTAGTGATGATTTAACACCTCAGCTAAGTAGTAGGTAGAATTATTTACTACGGTCTTCTATGTGGGGGAAAAGTCTCAGGCTGTGATACCTGGCAAGACAGGAATAAATAACATCGTAGAGAAATGGGTGCTTGTAAACAAGGAGAGGGTGTAAATGGAACTGTTTTATTTTTTTTGTAGAGAAGCTGGGGAAGGATCCAAGAAACATTCTTGGGTTATTTTGAGGATTAAAGGATTAAAAGGATTTTATTAGAACTGTACCAATTTTGGAAAACTTACCTAGCACGCAATGTTCAACTCTTTTTATTACATTCCCCAGCCTGGTAAAGTAAATGGAGAATTTCAACAGCAGGTTTACAAGCCTGAAGGAGGCGCTAGTGAAAAATAAGCAGTAGCAAGTGTGGTGGGGGTGGGTGGGTGTCTCTTTAATCAGTTGTGTGCTGTGGAATGGAGTGAGCCTTGGGAAAGTGGAGGGAAAGCAGCACCCTGCATTTTCTGCGTGGCCTCAGTGTGTCATCATGAACAAGGAGAAACAAACAATGTGTGCTGTACCTTCTAGTGGTAGAACAGGTCCATCGCTCTTCAGCTCCTGGTGAAAGTCTTGCTATAAACCCATGAAAACCACTTCTCTGATTTCTCTGGGGATGATCGCTCCACCAGCTGTACTGCACCCCAGCGTACCTCTGGCTGAATGAGAGCTCTGCTGGAGTTAGAGAGGTACCAGCAGAGCAGAGTTTGCTTAGATGAATCAGCAATAAGGAGGAGGGGGAGAGGTGTGCAGGTGTAAGTCTTCACTGATCAGAAAGATGAGATCGGCATCATGTGGCAAATACCATGATCCAGCTGTGACGAATCAGCTATACCCCTCCTCTACCAGCTGCTTTTCAATTAGTATCATCTTCAGCTTCTTTGTCACCAGGTTCCATGCTGTCAGTCAAAATGCTACTGAGCCACATGCTTCCAATTCAAAAGTGATTATATTGAAATAAAAATAAAACCATTACAAAGACCGTATTTTAACAGGATTCATTTTCTGTGCAATTCAAGCAAAGGCAGGTTTGTTTGATTATTTTTTTTTAATTTTTTTTTCACAAGATTGGTCTGGGTTATGCTTTGACATTGTTAGTTATACTTTGCATTTCACTGCAATTACATCAATTTTTAAACATATTTTATAGAGGTAATTTTACTCTTTGAGTAAAAAAGATAGGAACATAACATAAACCTAAGACCAGTGGGACCGAGGGAGAAGAAAAAATGAAAATTACAGTTTCCAGAGTTCCAGGAGCTAAATCCAAGCCAAAGTCCTTTCAGATCTTTGGCACTGAGAGCTGTCTTTTGGAGGCATCTCTAGAGTACAGTGTCACCAAATCTATTCTAGTTAACGTCGAGGTAGCCCTGAAGTCTGTTGGGGTTTTGGTACGTGCTCTGAAGAAGTGCTTTGGATTAGACTCTTCTTGGAAAGCCTTTCTGTGCTGATGGAAGTGCTCTGCAGTGCACAAGCGATCCCATAACTCCACATCTTAACAACAAAACCTTGTTTGGCATTGGCTTTCCTGCATTTTTTGTGCCCTGTGACCACAGCAGTGTGGCATGAGGGATCAAGCTTCACAGTTTTCCAGACCTTTCTTTGCATTTGCTGCATCCTGCTGTTGTTGCAGCTGGTCACTACAGTGTGAATTGCACGATGGAGCATCCCTGAAGAGCCGCTGACACCCTGTAGACCTATTCTGAGTGATTGATGGTCTGGGGTGCAAAATCACTGGTCTCTCTTTAACCCTAGACGCTGAAGGCAGGCAGCCTTGCCCTGAGTAATTCAACTCAGCTCTCACACTTTTTTCCCCAGAAATCTTTCTTGGCAGGATCTAAGTCCTGGTTGACCCCAGCCATCTTCTGAGCAGCTGTCAGCTATAGCGGTGGGAGACGAGACCATCAATGTAGAGCTTGGCAAAGGGCAAATCCTTCTCAGTGCCTGGAAGTACACGTGGCTTTGATGTTAAATCAGACAGGAGAAAAGCGACAAACGAACTAGAGGAAAAAGGACAGCACTTTGCAGGGTCTGGAAGAACAGCAGCAACAGGGTTTATCCAGAAACAGATAAAGCGATGTGAAAACATTAGATGTGTTAAGTGTACTAATTAGGTCTCCTAATACCAGTATTGCCCTCTGACAACAGTGGAATTGTTGTCTTGTAAATACCCTTTTCTCCTCATATCTCCCCCAATGTGTTCATCAACCTCGTAACTAGCTCATGAAAAAAAATTTATATGAGATAGAAGAAGATCAGTTTGTGCAAATAAAGTTATTTTTTATATTATGGCTTGAATATCTCTCATAATGGCAAGTATCTTCACTGGCAGTTCGTGGTTGCAATGTTCAGTGTGCATGTTATTAAAAACTTTTTGTTATTCTCACTGAGCTTTAATAGAAAACAGAGCATTTTTAGGATGTGGATAACTCCAAATTCACGAGCAGCCAGGAAAAAATTGGACAATGAAAAAACATCATGTTTCAGGAAAAGTGTAGGTGGCCCTTCATTCTTATTTCATTGCACTTTTTATTTATTTGATTTTTGTCTTGTTTCTCAGTGACAGTGTGTTTGAATTTTTAATTTATATTGGTCCAAAATTATTATTAAATTACTGATAAACTCTATCCTATTCAAACAAGCTGTGAAGAATACTTCTCACCTGACAGGCTCAATAACAACTGGTCCTCCAGCAAGAGCTGAACAAAATTCTTCCCTTTGTTGTGATAAATATCTACTCAGTATTTTCAAATGAAATTTGGGAATCTTATTTAGTTTGCTCAACATCTAATAATAGTATTTTCCCCAGTCTTAGTCCCCGAACCACTTTTGCTTTATTTAAGGCATGACTCAAGTCTAACAGCAGTTTGTCGGGTGTTATGGAAGGGATCCTTCCTGATTAGCTAAACGATTCATTTTGCTCCTTAGTGCCTAGACCTGACCCTTTTGTGCTCCGGACAAATTTCTTCTCAGATTTGTTCTGCCCACTGAATTTTATCTTTTCTTTTTTGTTAACTCTGGGATTATTTGTTCTATAGTTACTCTGGGTTTAATAATCCTTGTCACAGGGCTGGCCAAAAAAATCAGAGGCTGTATGCCTCTGGAAGAGGAGGAGATGGATTTCCTCCTCCAGAAACCTGAAGTCCTTTCACTTCTCCCCTTTTCCCAACCTGAATTTCCTGTAAGCTCAAGCTCTTGGCAGACAAGAGGGAGAGAGTACCTGATTCTTGTAATATTTCTACTTGTTTACCTGCTAGGAAATGAATTTTCTTTTCTCTCTCTCCTGTGGTTTGGGGTAGTAGGTATGAAAAATGTCTGTGGAACAGTATTTTAGGCTTCTAAATAATTTTACTTTTGTTTTTCTTCCACGTGCACTTTGCAGGAACTGACCTTACCTCCGTATTTAAAATTGTCTTTTCACTTTTCATATTCACTGACTTCCCCATGACCAAAATAATTAATCTGATAAATCTGTAATCTTTCACTGGGGTTCCTTTTTATTTTATTTTCTTTTAGGAAAACTGAGACAAACTAGAAAAGGCATTTGGGAAATTTTCCTCCTTCAGAAAAATAAGATTAACTCACTGCTTGAACACTTTCCGACTGTCTTGGCCCATCGTACCTCCAAAATAGCCTGGTATCGAACTTCCAGATGAGTACATTGACTTAATCTGTTGGCTTTGGCAATGGCTAGCAGTGTTGAGCAGACGCTCTTCTCGCTGATAATGGTTAGGCAGTTGTGGCTGAAATTACTTTGCTGTTAGAACAGTTTCCACAAACGTAGAAGGCTCTCAAAGGCTCATAACCAAGCCATGGGCAGTAACGGTAATCTGACTCTCAGTTTTGTGGCACTATGTAGAAATTCTGCAGAAATGTCAAATAATTTTGTCTCACTCTTGTTTTGTTTTTTTTTTTTTTTAATGTTAGCTTTCAATCTAGACTGTGAACCTTTTATCTTCCAGTTTCAGAATTGTCAATATTACCATTACTTTAAATTTTTTGGGTGTACTGTAAGCTTTTTGCGTACAAAACTAACAGGCAGGGAAATTGGCATCTTGGATAAAGGTAGATTTTTGTGGCAACATCCCAGCCACAGAGTTACAGGGCAGCTTGTAAAGCCCGGTGGGCATTATTGACTTGAGCGCAAAGAGCAGGAATACATCAGGGTCAGCAAAAACGAAACAGTTTTTACCACTAGAGTTTTACATTTGCCTGCTTTCTTACAGTAAATATTTTAAGGTGTAACTTTAAAGCAACTCACTTGGCCTTTGCAATATTTAAGTGGTTTGAGGAAGAAAAAACATATTTCAAGTATTCCCTTCTCCTGTCCCCCTTTATGGCTTCGTTACGGTACTGATTTTTGGGCTTCAGAAAGTGCAAAGATCCTTGCTCTCCTGGCACTCGCCGCTCTTCAATTTTAAGTGGTCTCAAACCAGTTGTATGTTAACCTTAATGAAAGTCTCATTGAAACGCGTTCTTTTGGTGTGACATAGACTAGCGCCCTTGCCCGGCTGCACGTGGGGTATCTCTTCCGGCAGCTGAGCAAAGAATAGGTGCAGAAAAATGCCTCGTTTCCTCCGCTTGCTTGAGAGGCGTATTTGAAGGCAGAGGCCGCATTTTAAGATTGTCGTGTCTAATGGTTCCTATTTACGTGCAATAAAACTAAGAATCTACTAGGGATTTAAATAAAAATATTTCCGTACACGGAGGCTGATTTTTGGAGGGTGAGGGGGAGGATTTTCTACCTGAAATCTGTAGGACTTTTCAGGGGGAGACACTTGCCAGTAGGTCAGCAGAGAACAGTTCGATACCTTCCCCCACCCCTCCAGGTTCTTGCTTTTCTATCAAGTTGGTTTAAATGGATTTTAATCCTCTGGATTTAACTGTGTCCTGTAATATTTTAGTGAATGCCAAGTGGAGATTTGTAAATGAGAAAGAAAATCTGCGTGTGAAAAACGTCTGGGGAGTGAGCAGAGAAATGAAATTAGAGCAGAAAAGAGAACGTGGTAGAGCCACTTGTCTAGAGAAAATTGGCAAATCAGCAATGAGTGATACCTCTAGCATTAATAGTGAAATAGTCTTAGTGTGCCTCCTTACTTTCCTAGAAGTAGCATAATAAATGCTGAAATGATAAAAGCCACAGTTAGGATTACCAAGCGCATGCAGTTTGCACTTTCAAGAAAATAAAAAGACACTAAATATTTACTTGCATTTAAATTGCACATCTTTTCTGTCTGTCATGATGGTGAACGGTACCTCGAGGACCTGCCAACAGTGGCAACCATCCTTTTAAATTCTGGTTTGGTCGAAGGCTTCGGTGGGGTTTTTTTTGTTGTGTTTTTTGACTGGGGGAGCGTGTGGTGTTTTGTTCAGAAGATTCATTATTTTGCTTCCTCTATTCAACAGTGAGAAGTGAGAAACATGTTTGGGATCTTGCTGTCTCAGTCTCCCACTGTCTTGTCTTGCGGACAGAGATGTATTGTACTGCTCTTGGTGCTTGCAATATACGTAACTCTGAACTCTAATTGCAGCTGGCATTGTGGTTTAATTTGGGGAAAAAAGTTTGTGTGTTTTATGTATGTATATTAGGAATTTTGAAGAAGGGCTTAAAGTTGGGCTGTTACTGTTACACCTGTGATTAAAAAAAAAAAAAATAAGCAAGCTAGGACACAGAAGTCATATCTGCAAAGTGTCAATGAGATCAAACGCTCAAATACAATAATTGTAATGACAAGGGTTTTTTTTTTTGTTATGGCCTAGGAAATGTTGATAGCTTGGACTAACCTGTTGCCATCAGTCAATAGTGAGATGGAAACGTGCGTTAGAACCAAGTGCTGGGCTGCAGAAATGTTTGGTCTCCGAAGCTGGTGGTACCAGCCCTGCTGGAGGCGCTGGCTTGGATGGATTGCCTGGGCTTGCTAATACGACTGTTGCTCTTTCCTTTGTTTTGCTGACTTCAGTTGCAGCAGAACTGAGATAACGATGAGCACTTTTGAAAAAATCTATCTTTTTTTATATAAAGCATGTGCAATGTTTTAGTAAAATCAAAGTAATTTGCAAATGTCTGTCTTTGACCTTAACTTGCAAACCTGCAGAGCACATGATACCTGGTGGCAATGAATACAAACATGCAACAGACCTGGTTGAAAACAATTTTAAATGCCTTAACAGGTTATTAAAATTTTCTTAGTGAACTGTTTATAAAGATAACAATAGTTTGGGATTTTTTGGGGCAGTGGTGGCGTCTGTGGTTTGGTTTTGTTTTGTTTTTTTTTTTCATTATTGATGGAAATAATTAAACTGACCATCAAAGGTTTTAAGTTGTAGCAATTTATGTGCTTGTGTAGTTTCTGGCCAACTGAACGGCAGATCACGGTGGGTCCCTGGGTGTCAGGTTGTTGCAGGGCATGCACGGCTCCTTCCCAGAGGGGCTGATGGAAGCGGAGTCTCCTGGGGAGTGCGGACACTCCAAGGGGATGTGCAGCACAGCGATATCCCGTTTGTTTCCGGGCTGGTCCACTCTCCGGATAGAAGCTATAGAAAACTATCTTTCTCCTGTGACTCACATCGTTGGTTGTATTTTGTGGGATATCAAATAGATTTTAGCTCAGTTGATTATTCTCAAATGTTTGGAGTTTTTACTGGAAGCACAATGCATTCTAGAAACTCCTGGTATTAATTCAGGACGTCAGATCAACTAAGCACCTTCAGAGGTGGCTCTACAGCTTCTGGGTGGGTGTCATTTGGTGAGGGCACTGCTCGAACATGACACAGCTTTATATGTCCGACATCAAAATGCAAGTGCTCTTTTCTAAGTGTTTATTGTGGGCAGAAATGACAGTACGGCAGCAAATATTGCTGGCCAGAAGCCATTTTCTTCATAAACACATATATGCATTTTAAATTATAGGGTATGTAGTTGAATATTTTACTGCTGCTGGTGCTGAAGAGAGTTTTGAAGTTACATTATTTTAATTTCACCCTGTAAAAGTGCTGATGGTAGAGTAGCATTAGGACAAGGGTTTTTTGGACAAGGGTTTTCCAGGCAGTGATGGGCAAGACAAGCACTGGAAACAGTTCGGTTATATTTACGTGAAAGGTGCTGGTCATGCACAGAGGTTCTACAGCAATACATTCACAGTGGGGTATGAGCAAAATAGAATCACAGAATGGTTCAGGTTAGAAGGGACCTTAAGGATCATCCAGTTCCACCCCCCTGCCATGGGCAGGGACACCTCCCACTAGACCAGGTCACTCAAAGCCCCATCCAGCCTGGCCTTGAACACCTCCAGGGATGGGGCATCCACAGCTTCTCTGGGCAATAGTGGTGTGCTCTGCTGCCCCAAAACCTGCGTAAGCCGTGGGTATGAGGAGGACACTGACCTGGGCACTGCGGGAAATTCTCGAGTTTCTTGCTATTTCAGTAGTGGTTCATTTATACGAACTTCTGGAAACTAAGTTCACGCTGAACAACTTTGTTTAATTTTTCATGATGAATAGTGCCATTGCTTCAGCGAAGGCCCGTTTCAAAATGAAAGCTGTTAAAAGGTCAAACGTAGTTTATAGCATCATTATTCACCTCATGTGCTTGTTCTTTGGGAAGCGCACTCAGACACCTGATTGTTGCAAAAATATTTTTGCAAAGCAAAAGCTCTTTTTCTGTGTGCTAGAAACGTTAGTTTTGAATTCAAGTGAAATACGTTATTTTACTAAGGCTGCAGAGCGATGCATGAAAAACAGATAAGATTAGTACTGTGTGTGCACTTTGATTTAATAAAGCCCATTTTCCTTTTGGAGGTACCTTTCTTGGCCTCCCGCCCTTCTTCCTCAAACAAAAATCTTTAGCTACACATAGCTTACCAGCTTAAGTACACTTTAAAAATGGTAATTTAAAAGCCCTGTATAGCCAAAATAGCTCTGTTCCGGAACGACTCACAGCATGGTCTTTAAAACAGAACACCCAGCTACTAAGCTGTTCTGTGTCACCTCAAAACATCTGCTGGAAAACAAGGCTATAATAGATACATTGTTCTCGGGTGCCCTTTTTTCTTTTTTGTTAAGTCTTGTTAAATAGCCTGTATTTCATTTCAGTAGAATAGGGCCCTTTTCTCTTGCAGTAGGAAAAGCTTTCCTCCAACAAGGGTATTTCTGTATGTGTGCGTGCCTGTACTTTCCTCTACTTCTTTTCTTTTAAGAGACTCCAATTAAGAGCTAATCTAACTCAAACGGTGGCTGTTTACCCCTCTCAGCCATTTCTTTCCTACCGTGCGTATGGCTCCCCGCTTCCTTCCCACTCCTTCAGTTGCACCGATGCTCTCGCATCGCTCTCTGAAACAGGAGGGTGCTCACGCGCGGGGCTGTGGTGCATTTTCCCTTTGATCTTTGTACCGTCACGTTAAAAGTCTGCCACCCTCTAGGTTCTGTTCTTCATTCGCGGCCCTCAAAGCAAGTACTGTGGATTTCTCCTGCAAACATTCCCTCTTCTGCGGTCCGTGGAGCAAAACCACTGTCCTATGGAGGAGATGCCCAGAACAATTGGGTGCTTACGCTCTGGCGTTGGCTTCCACCCACAACTCCCCTGCCCCCTCTCCTTAAAAGTAGCATGTCAAATAAGATGAACTACGCCTGTTCTACAAGGGAGCTTTGTAGTTGCTTTTAGGTCCACAGGTCTAGAAATTTAGAAGGCAGAAGTAGAAACTAAAGGTAGCTTTGAGATTCAGAGAGCTCGTAACCCAAGAGGACCCTTTGGAGGTAGTCAGCGGAGAAGGAATCTCCTGTGGCCTTTCTCTCTTATTCATCCTTTGATCGAGAGTGTTTGCCTCTGAAATGGCAAAGTTTAAAGACAATCTACAAAAGCGTCTGCTATGAACCAGCCCCTGAGAAACAACTGTATCTGTAGGCAAACTGGAAATAACATTTCCGCTGCCAGATGAACTTTCAGACAGCTAAATTCTGATCACAGTGGAAAAAGGAGAAAGGAACACCAAGTTATGAAAAACACTTTTATTAAAAGAAAAAAAAAATCTACTTCAAGTTAATTGCATTCCATTTTAAGTATGGCTCATAATACCCATCTACTAGTCAGGTTTAATGTAAATAGCAAGTAAAATAACTTGATGTTATTTGATTAGTAATAACTTTATTTTAATTCACATCATTCTGCCAACAATTTTTCCCATTTAAAAAGAACTGATCTATTGACTTCTTAAATTTAGACATGTTCAGACCTTTCAAGTATCAAATACAATAAAAGTCCTGGCTAAAGGAAGGCAACATATCCACCTAATTGTAACTATGATATGGAAAATGTTAACATTCCTAAAACCACGTTTTGTGTTTAATCATGAAAGCACTGATGTTTCTGATGAGTTTTGATGAACTTTGGGGCGAACAAAAGAACACGTAAAACAGTAGTAAGCTACTGCAGGTAGATATTCCTTGGCTATTGGTCTTTCATTATTTTTGAAGAATTTGATCCATGTAGAATTGCATATCCTTTTAGAAGTACCAGTCTCTCCAAAAGACTTGGGAACCTGAATGTGTGCATCACGAGGCAGCCCTTTGGCATAAAGTGATGTTTCCTTGTGCTTCCTGTCAAAATAGCTGTCGTGGTATTTGTAGCAAAAGATTATTTTAGTTTATAGTCAACTTCTGTCTGATACGTGGACCTGGTTAACTTTTTGTTTCCTTTCCAATAAAAGAACAGCAGGATCAACCTAATGTTCTTAATATCTGTCTTTTTTTCGGTGATTTATTGTCAAGCTACTAAATCTTTTGTATATCCTCCAAGTTTTAGACAGTGAAACTGTAGCTGTGGCACCAAACAATGTGCAAGATCTGAGAGCTGCCTGTAGTCATTTGAACTGCGTTTTCTTTGTGCTTACAGCTTCTGTTGACAACAGAGCTGCAAATACTCTGCGTAGGCAGCACTCATTTTTCCTGGTTTTTAGTACTATGTCTAAATATGTGCATTTATTCTCTAGTTCCTTGGTAGCTGATTATTCTAGTGAAGAATGCCAGCGTGTCCCCAGTCTCATCCCTGGCTCAGCGGGATGTAATTTTTGGATGCTGGAGTCTCCCTCCTGGCTCTGTTCGGTGATGGACGCTACCAACCGTGCGTGGTCACTAGAGGTTCATGGCTCATGCTCTGCTCCCGGCCATCCTCCTCTGGAGGAAAGAGATGACCCCTGTCCTTGGACTATCCCCTGGGATGGGGCCCACCATTGTTGCCGGGTCCCCTACTCATGGCTCCTGTGGAAAGAGTGTGGGAGCCTGAACGCAGAGTCTCTGTAGGCTTGGTCACCAATAGCATTACTTTCTGTCCTTGCCTTTCATTTTAGGCGAGAATCTCCTTCCTGGACTTGTGCTGGGGTCCTTTTATGATCCTTCCCCTTCCCACACTGCTGCCTGAGTGATCTCTACATCTTGATGCCTTGGGAGGAGCCCGATTTTTCCCTTTGTAAGACAGGCTGAAACACCTTTGGTTATCACTCCTCACCAGTGGTCACGCTGAACAATGAGCCATTTAATCTTTGACTGCTCCAGAGCTTTCCGTAAACCCAATAAGTTAGTCCCAAGCCCTGCCAGCTCCACGAACCCTTCCTCCCGCTTGTGTCATCCCAGCACCTTCTGATCCGGGCCTTCAGCTGGGAGAAGGAGGGTTGGCTCACCTGGATCTGCCTCCTTCATAGTCCCTCCTGGCCCTTACGGATGCCAGCCAAGTTCCCTACCCAGGCAGCAAAGCTTCCTGCGCTGTCTGGCTTTGGTCACAGCATTGGGCATTACTGAATGTTGCTCCTCAAGCTTTGGATGTGCTGGAGTTTGAGCAGCCGCAGTGTCCTTCCCGCAGAACTGAGACCCCGGAGACCCAGGCTGTGCCCAGGCTTGAGCTCTGGCGGTCGCGAGGTGGCAGGCACAGCCCAAACTGTTCTCCAGTGAGCAAGGGAAGCCGAGATGGTAATCAAGATGCATCTGCAAATTGCAATCAGTCCTGCCACCCCTCTCCAGTTTTACTTCCCTTGTGAGGAGGGGGGGAAAAAAAACCCCAAACCAACAAATCTGTTTGAGAATTTGGGCTTGGGGACAGTGGCTGCTCATCTACGGACTTCGTTAGGGTGCAGCTGCAGAAGTGGAAGTCTTACATTTAGGAGCACTATGCATGATCAGAAAAATTGGAATACTGTGTATGGAAGGGGTAAATTTTTTCGAATCATTAAAAACACTTGAACAAAATGGAATCCTTTTTAATGTAACAAGTTTAAGTAAAAGGGAGGAGGAGATTAGAGTAAGATTGCCTTTCAGTGAACACCCTTTGAGGTCTTTAACTCTTCTATTGTCATCGTGGAAAAAAAATCTCTATATATCTAAACAATGTGAGCATCAAAATGTGAAATATTAACTAAATGATAAAGGCGTTTGTCCTTGATTTCTTACTGTGAAAATTTCCAAAGAATGCAGTCTGGGTTTCGTCCTTTCCGGATCCAAGTCAGCCAGAGTTGCATTTATTTTCTTAGCACTGTTTTCATTCCCGAAATGATGTTTATTAGAAATAGGTAACAGAAAGCAAGGTCATCTTGTGCCAAAAGATTCTTCTAAATCTGAATGTGGTTTTGCTCCAGGAACTTTAGATGTACAAATATTTCTGTGGCTTTGGGAAGGGAACTAGCTGTTTCATTTGAGGTATCAATACAAGCATTTTGGGGCTAAATCCTTGTCTCTGCTGGGACACTGGAACAGGTTTCTAAGGCCTTTATGTAACGTAGGGCTCAGGCCAGTGCTGAGGAATGGACTTTAAAAACTGTCAGGCTTTGTAGAAAGCCTGGCTAGGACACTGGCGAGGTTTGGCTCTTGAAGCCCAGATCCTGACCAGATGGAGACTGCGCATTGGGAGGCCAGGCCAGGAGAACAGCAGAGTAAATTGCTAATGACACCTAAAGGAGGAAAAAGAATTTGGAAAACATCATGGATCTGGTGTTCGTGGTTCAACTGCCACAATTATCAAACTACATCAGTTTTCATCAGGTTTTCACTGACTGTTTGACTAAGCTGGATCCTATCCTGAAGTACAGGGACTGTGCTTTTGATCATTGGTATTCCAGGGAATTGAGGGGGAGAGGTAAGGAAAAAAAGACAGAAACTCAGCTCTAACTAATAAGAGAGAGATTTTATCATTTAAAAAAAAATAATGAACTTGCTCTACACAAGGGTGATCTCTTTTTGGTTCACCTGTTTTTGTGTTGGGCCCTGAGCCTGGAGAAATTCAACTTTTCCAGAGAGGGGTGAGTGTGGCTCAAGACGTGAGCAATCACTCTTCTCCCGAGAGCCCTGGGCTGATGATAACACTGCTTTTTCTTGCCCTGTGCAAGGCAGGGTTAAAGGACCAGATTCCTACCCTGGGGAGAAACGTGGTCTGGAAAACCATCAGAAAGCTGGTGACATGGCAGGTGAAGACTTGTCCCATTTCCCAATAAGAGCTGCAGAACGATCTCGCAGCATACAATCGGGGTCTACAAAGCCACTCTGTTTATCTCCTTTGAGATACTCGGGAAGGATTTCCAGTTGTTTGGTTTTTTTCCTCTTTTCTCCTTCAAACTACCACATATCCCTCATATGGTAAAGGTGACTTCAGACTGATGGGGACATAAAACCCACCGAAGGTGTCTTATGCAGTTACGTTCCCTGTGTCGTAGTACCTGCTTTCAAAGAACTCATCAGAGCACAGTCAGAGTGAGGGAAGGTTGGCCGAGGCTTTTTTTCACTGGGAAGAAAAAAACAACTATCCCGAGTCCTGCAGCTGGACAGACTATGCCAGGTAGGAGTAGGTATCTTTCCCTGAGAGTTACCCATTCAAAACACGTCTGAATGACCAGGGCCCACGGCTGGTTAATGGTGTATGGGAAATGGATTGATGTTCTAGTTCCACGGGTGACTTCACATCCCAGCTGGAGCTCAGTAGTGTAGTGCCCAACAGTCCCAGGAAAATGAAGTGAGAGAGATTCTCGTAGAGGACTGGAACGTACCGTTAAGGGAATCTGAAGAAAATATTGCAGCAGCAGCGTGTCACTTCATTCACGTACGAAAAGAGAGGGTTTATTTCAGCGCTAGCAATACAGCAATTAGCTTTGCTACTATACAAGCTCCACACAAAAAACCCATGTACTTGCCCGTGAAATGTCTTGTGCTATAACCCGTTATCTTTGGCTGATGTCTCTCCCTTGTATGGTCTTGTCACCTGATCTGATTAGTTGTTGTTGTGGACACATAACTGAAAACACCGAGGCATAAAAGAACGAGCAAACCAGGTGGGAAGACCCCAGTTGTACGGGACTTAAAAACGATAGAAAAATGTTGCCCTTATCCAGTCTGTTTCACATGGTGCATATTTGTGGTCTAGGAGCAGTGTACGAACATAGTTATTTGCATTTGAAACAGATAAAAACTCTATGTATGTGCTGACTTATGGTTTAAAAAGTCTTTTGAGAGGCATAAAACAGATTGAATGCCTGGATTCTATTTTTAAATCAATGTAATGCTATGCCTGCATTGCAGTAAACGCTTCAGAGCAGAGCTCCTCATGCCATTCATGTGTAAGGTGCCAAATTCAGCACCTTATACAAGGTGTTGCCATTACCTGCCTTGTTAGAGATGCAGTAAGAACCGAGAAAGGTTTTCCATTGCAGCTGACTGTCCAAATGGTCCTGGGTCATTTCAGGGAGTAAATTAAACCGCTCGGTGAAGTCCACCACAAAAAAAACCCAACAAAACTATTTGAGCTGACCTGTGTAATTTTACACCCCAAAAATGAAGTAGGGGTAATCCCATTATTTGTTGAAACTAGATCTTCAGTATACTTTCCAAACCTTTGAATGTCTGTATGTAGACTGAAGATACTATAAATTTATTTGGGGGAAGGAGGAAAAAGCTGGGGGGAATAGTTTTAGTTACAGGAAACAATATGGAGAATTATATTCATATCAGGTTATTACTACTAAATCCCAAACAAAACCTCCCAACAAATATGGAAAGAATCCACACCAATTCTTGTTAAGGGAAGCTACACACCCCTCTGGCACTTCACTTCCACCCAGGTTAATTTTCATCCACTTATTTTCATGAGGCGCACCTAACAGAAGTAAGAATCTGGAGCAGTAAATTATAGTTACATTTGCATGTCCATGCTGAGGTGCTAAAAAGCCATTTTCTTTAAAAAGCATTATGTATATGATAGACCCCTTGGATTGCCAGAACCAGAAATGCACATGCACGAGATGGGAAGACTGAAGTAGGACGCGGGACTGATAGTCCTGAGGCTTTTTGGGACATGCCTGGTTTCACAGGATAAAGATCACTCCTCCACTGCCAAACCAAGAAAGCCAACCTATGCAATTAAGAGAAGGAGCTGGGATAAATTCAATAAAACGCTTTAAAAATGTAAAATTTAGTCCTGCTTCGTTTGTCAGAAGGGGAAAGACTCTGGCAGATGAAGGGAAAGCTACAAAGTTTATAATCAGAATTTCAAATTCTTACAGCGATTGAACTACCTAATGGTTTATAATTCTAGATAAAAATTTATGATGCATCAGTAGATTAAACAGCGAGATTGTGAATGCTTTTGAAGGCAGGCAAGCATGTCTCTGTGACATGTAACCACATTAAGGAGCACAATATATTTGAATGTTTCTGAAAAAGACTGAGATTTCTACAGGGAAGAGGGTCACTAAACCATTTCCAAACAAAACAGAAGTGGGTCAAATCATCTAATTATTCACTGCAAGAAAATGAATAACTTTCTCTCTGAAGCCATAGAAAAATCATTGCTGCTGTGGCTGATTTTTCCATAAGCCTGGCACACTGACCAAGCTCGGCTTCCTATGAGCCAGAGCCATCTGTCAGCAGTGGGTGACATCTAACGACCCACCCAACCCAGGAGAGCCAGCAGGTCCCTCCACTGAGTGTCAATAAACAAGGGACAGGAGGCTGTTTCGGTTCAAGACCTTTTATTTCAGACCTGGAGAACTCAGTTGTGATAACTTTGGAGTTAGTTCCTACGTACCTACTTACAAACTTATTACTCCTAGGGCTGCTTCAGCCAATGCACTGGACTAACCACGAAGCAATTCCATTTTGGACTCTATCACTTAAGTAAAAAGTGAAGTGCTGCAGTCTCCAGTCGTGGAGCTTCATATGCAGAGTGGTGCTGGATCCGTAACTGGTAACGAGAGCAGCGTTCCTATCACCCAAAGTACTGATGTGTTTGGGGAAAAAGCTGCTATTTTACATTCCATTCAAATTGATGTAAACACCATCAATCCTAGCAAAATTTCCTCCTAACATAGGAAGGAAATCTTCATTTATATCCGATAGTGTTGTACTACTAAGGGCATTTAAATTAAGTGGTGGTCTGCAGAGGTTTCTTTCCCTCATTCTGCTTGTTTCCTTAATTATATCATGAGGTTCTTTGAACTACTGAACTGCCCCTACCTAATGCAATTGTTAAAAAGTGTATTTTAAATAAGTGCTTATAAACCATTAAGAGCTGCTCTGTGAGTATGACTTGGTTTCTTCCCAAATGTAACAGTCAAAGCAGTTACAATAAAAAGTGCAGAATAAAATTATTAAAGACTTCACCGTTTTACAGTTTGAAACTGTGACTGTGTAGGTAAGCAATTTTCTCTTAACCTTAAGAGAAAAGCTAAATTACTGTATCGGGGACTTGTACTGAAGGCAACTTCAAGCACATCTTTGGACCATCAAGCAAAGACCGCACAAATCTAAGTACAAGTATAATGACTTTGGTAAAATAAAAGGGTAAGAACTAGAAGTAGTAGTTCTCTTGCACGAAGGGTGTTTGTGGTCCCAACAGGCAGTTTTGTCCTTTCCAGTTGTCTTAAATAAAGATAGTCTGGCTTTCAAGAACAACACATCTCCTAAAGACAGACTTCACCTTTTCTTCAAGCTATTGCTTTGTTTAACAGAAACTATATATCTAAGAACTCGAAAATGCTTTTCAGCCAGCTCTGCCGCATGCCGTGGCTAATACTGCATTTAAAAGGCAATAATGTGAAACCGACCCCCACCAAAAATATAGCAGGTTTTAAGGTTTATTTCTGAAGTGTTGATATACACTGTATTACTTACAGATTTTTTTAAAAAGTTATTATATTAATGAAATGGGTTTAAGTTTTAATATCATGACAAAATTATAGATATGAAGATATCTGAATGTCGTAACAATTCTTCGTTGTCACGTTACTGTCCAGGTAATGGTGTTTCAGTCTTATTTCTGGCCGAGTTGGGACAGCTGAACAGGGAGAGACAGAAAACCATTAGGTTGCTCATCTCATTCTTTCAGTCAAACTACTATCCAGTTCACACAGTAAGCGTTTCTGTCCTATAAGCTTTGGTTGTTCCTTGCAACTGAAAGTACACAGGTAGTAGAATACTTAATGCACACCCTCACAGGAAGGGATCTGAGCTTCGCATCTTAAGATCTGAATGAATTTCGGGGTAAAGGTGCAGCGTACACAGTCAAGTCAACAAAAAAAGTTAATTAAGCTCACTGAAGAGTTAAAAGCTGCTATGTGTGATTTCTCTCCTTCAAGTGCAACAAGAATAAATCTAGTTCTTAAAAATGTAGTGTTGAATAACTCTACATATAGTCTTGAATAATTCAACAATAATTCTCATCTTAGTAGGAAGTAAAACCATAGGTGGTGACAGCTCCTGAAGGGCTAGTATTTGCTGACCACTGTGAATAATTTTTGTTTTGCATTTGTATTGGAATGAGGCATAGAGAAGTAATGGCAATGATAACATTTTTAACTGCATTAAAAGATTGATTTTAATACAGGTATGGACAACCTCAAGCTCCCACTAGGCCAGTATTTATAAATAGCAAAATTTAGGACAAAAGTCTCAAGATCATAGTTGAAAAGCAGTTTTTAACTTGTGTAAGTCACTAGAATAGCCTGGAAAGACAGGCTATTTGTGAAAAGCACCAAGAACCGAGTAATTTTTCTTTTCATTAGGATTTATGTTAAAGCTATTATTATGAACTTGTTCACCTGCGTTACCCGTGAACTCACATTGACAACACAGGCCTTCAAAAGTTAATTAAAAATACTGACTCCAAACTCCCATTTCAATCAAGAGAAAACGGACAACAGTAACTTGTATTAATCTCTCAATTTTTTTTTTTTTAAGTCCACGGAAAGATGTAAAGGTAAATAAGTCAACACGCAATTACAGAAGTGATAAACATTACAGAGGTTATCAAAGGTACCTTACCTGTTTTATAAACTGTGTAGCATTAAAAAGTTCACTGCAGCCATACAAGACATGTTTGCCTTGTTTACCCTAAAAAAAAGAAAAGCCAGGAAGCAACCAAGTGTTTAACAGAGTAGCAGAAGTGGACTAAACTAATTGTACAGCAAAAAACCCCAATCTTGATGATGTTTGTCCTATGCTTTTGGCTGGAGAAAGAATAGTTGTTCCAGCAGAGAAACCCCCCCCGTAATTAAACTGAAGTGGAAAATGAGAGACCAGACACAGAAAGAAAGTAGAAACCATGGGGCGTTTGACACAATTATATTCGCTAGAAGGCTTAGTTCTCTGATGTATCTAAGAATGGCTTGGGGAAGGGGACAACCTTACTTGAGCAAACCCTACCCCCTAAAATAAGAGGGCACTGCTCTAAGAATAGTGACAACACATTTACTGGTTCTGTTGTGTTAGAGTCTGAAAACTTTTATCTGTACTTCATTTCCATATGACAATGATAAAACCAGCATTTTTTTGTAAAGGGATCCTGAGACAAAACATTTTGTTGATTTCAATCGGATGCATAATAAACCCAACTTGCAGTGAATGGTTTAATAGTGTTAGCTGGACAGTAAAAAGGCTGCCAAAGTCCTGTGTTAGCATTTTGGAAGTGAAAATTAGTTTATTTCCAGTGCTGGGCTAATAATCCCACGGTACCTTAAAGTCCAAGCATAGGCTTGAGAATTCTGTTTCACTGTTAAGTTATTTTGCATTTTCCTATATTAGCTAGGTAAAATTTACTTGCTAAAGAGCAAAATAGGAACATAAGCCTTGACAAAATGATTTTATTTCACATATATTACGAATTGTGCCATTTCAGCAGAAAGTAACAGAAGCAGATTCTAATTTAGCTGGTGGTCACATGCTAATTGAGGAGAGGGTAAGCCTAAGGCCCTCATCTTTACTAGTTTTGAATGATTTGTGGTAATAAACTATCCTCGTTGCTGAGCAGGATCTTGAGCTTGCATCTTCCCACATTTCAGGCCAGTTTTTTTTTTTAATCTGAATGCCCGAACAGGTCTGGTTTTGATCTAAACTGGTGTGTTGACAGATTCTCCTTTCAGTAGCATGACTGAATAGCATTTGTTTCTGCCTATACCAACAAAAAAAATCGTAAATGATACAAATAATCATGAAATGGGATTGCTGTCTTTCAGGCAGCTCTAAAATACACATTCATGTAATGCTTCCAGCCTGTCATATATATTCTTCTAGAAGTATGATTTTAAATAAAAGCATACACATTTTACGAGTTAATTACTCAGTCCATTCAAATAAAGAAATATATCTCCAATTAACAGAGCCAAGTAGAAAACACTTAACATTAAAAAAAAAAAAAAAAAAAATTAAAACTCAGTACTCTTCGAAGTCCAGTATTTTTTAATGAGGGAAAAACTATGCTGGATTTAACTTGTTTGTAATAAATGATAACGTCTATCACAGGTAGATTGGAACAGATTCTCAAGCAGTACCTTTCTGACCATATAGAAAAGGAAATTAAAGGACGTGCTAAATTCTTTTGTAAATTCCTTTAAAACAGTATGTTAGTCTCCTCTTAGAGGCTCCCTATGGCATGCGATTTTGATGACACATTTTCAGCATGCTGAACTGCACTTGGCCAATATATCTATTTTAAGGCATAATCTGCCTTACTGACATAATAAATATTTGCTTTTTGATGATGTGAGATAGTCCACTCTAGCACAGAACTGCAATTAATTGAATTTGAGGGTTCCTCTTAGGTCTGCTACAAAAAAACGCAGAATGTCAAAGCTGAATGAACATTGCTTCCTGTTTTAGAAAGTTTTAAAATACTTTCTCTGTGCTTTCAGAGGCAAACTGGCAAAACAGATAGTGCTTAGAAAAATAAAGCAGTGAATAAAATCTTTGTGGTATCTGCTTGCAAGAACAGAGCTGTTGATTTTTCCCTTTTTTTATTCTGGAGGAAGACATTGAATATTAGAATAATTAATAAGCTACATCTGTTGAAACAGATGCTGGAAATGTACCACATGGAAAAACAAATTTTATTGGATAAGACTGTAAGAGTCACCTGGGAGAGACAGACAAGTCTCTGGGGCATTGGGAGGTAGAATTAAGGCTTTCATTAGCCTTGTTTTTTGAAGAGCAAATGGCTAAGTGGAATAAAGGCGAGGGAGTCTTCCCCCTTGGGAGGGCATCTCCCACTGACCAAGTACGCAGCCTGACTGGAGGAGCATACAGCACCCTTCAGCTGTCACAACTGACGATGAAGAGACCTCTGTCCACAGGTTCCAGAGGAACAAAAACTATGTCCAACTTCCAGCTCTTCCCTAAGATCTAACATTACCATTCCTATAGTTTTCAGTTTCTTCTGTCCTCTCCGTTTACCAAATGACCTCCTGTTTGCCCTCTTATTCCTTAGAAATTTCATTTTTCTGCCACTCTGTATGAAGTGCCAAGCGTTTAACTTGTCACCATACAAACGCTCTGTATATACACACACAGATGCATACACAGCAAATCTCAGCTCTGTCAGTACGCAGCTACATCTCCAAGAAGCGTATCAGCCTCTGGGGGATTCAGTTTTATTTTAGTACGAAGCAACAACTATACCTCACAAAATTGCTGGGCATCTTTTGAATTGATATGGCACCTGAAGTGGCTTTAGGTAAACTAAAAGCCAAAAGTTTGACAATGCACTCTGCTATAGGCAGATGCCCCTGAATGCTATAATTAGTTATCAAGAATAGTAAGTGCCTAAATAATTTCTTTAGCTTACGTTCCTCTTCCTCTCCTTTCCCCTACCCAGACCAGCTCTGCTGCAAAATGGCTGCCTGTTAAGAGGGGGAAAACAACTCATCACACATGTTCTGTCTTTACAGTCTTTAAGATTTACCTGGACAGAAAACTCTCATGTGCCTGTTTTGTGGAAGAAGTGTTTTTCAGTGACTAATGCTCCGTATTTACTCTTTTGTCTGAAAAGCCTTAATCCAACCCACTACAGGATAGGACGATTTGACCATGAACAAGGTTAAGATCAGGAAGGAAGAATGGTATACTGCTGCTCTTAAACAATTTATTACCTACTTCAAAATTTTATCAAGGTTCCTTTTGTATTTTTATTCCTGGGAAGTGCTTGAATCCCACACCTTCCCCCCAAGAACTGTAATGATGTAGTTACTTTTCTCCATCCACTGATTTTTGGTGTACATGTGTTCTGCTAGGCTGGCCAGCTGGAGCCAGAGAACCGGAATCTGTTACACCAGCATTACATAGTTGGTCATGTTTTATTTTCTTCTTTGTGCATATGACACCTCTTATGATTTCCACACAGAATCAAATGATGCAGCATATCAAGAGTGAGCTTCCATTAACTCATTAGTGAAAACTTCTAAATGTGGATAAATAATAAATGCTCAGATACTGATGCCAATCTGATCTTTGCTCTGACAGGTAGCATAGTATTTGCATTTATGTTGTTTTCTGAAACAAAAGACATTATGCTCACGTAAGACTGTTGTAAAATAAGATACTGTTATCTGTGGGCCTTGTTTTGAACTGACTTTATATTGCAAAGTTGCACACGAAAAAGCACTATAGCATCTCTTTTGCAAGATTTATGAAAACTAGAGAATTCTGAGCAGTTCCTTACTTTGAAGGCTATGATACACTATAGCTGCTTTATTTAACAGCAGCAAATGCAAGCTAGTAACGACTCTACGACAGTATGAACAGCAAAACTGACAGCATCTGATGTATCAGTACAGATGACAGGTTAATTCAGTTAGGTATGGCTGCTGACAGTTTTCAACCATGACAGTGTGTATGAAGACAAAATAAAGCACAATGCAGTTTATTTACTTAAAAGTGCAACATGAGCAAAAATACCAGAAACAGTAACTCTTTGTTGGTCTGAATTAATAATCCACATTTTCTACTGATTTCTTACATACTTTTCCCCAGACTCTGTATATAATAAGGATGTTGAGGCTAATTTCATAGACTTAACCTTCTAAACACTAGATGTTACAGAAACCCTGCTAAAACTGGTTTCTATCAGTAAGTTATAGACTACAACTGACAGAAGTGCACGTACCTTTATGTAGTCAACAAGATTTTGATATTCAATATAGTTGCCGCCTCCAACTACAAACACTATTGCCTAAAAGGCAACACACACATAATCAGAGTATGCATTCAAAATCTTAACGTTTCATAGTAAAATATATACCAAATCATTAAACCGCCAGTAAAAATCATCCTAATCACACTGCAGTCTGATAAGAACTGGATACAGAACCACTAGCTTCCTACCTGAAAGAAGGTAACAGAAGAGTTTTAGCAGGATGCAGCTTGCTAGCTGAGAG
Organism: Larus michahellis; assembly: GCF_964199755.1. Classification (NCBI taxonomy): domain Eukaryota; kingdom Metazoa; phylum Chordata; class Aves; order Charadriiformes; family Laridae; genus Larus; species Larus michahellis. Next base: position 60,968,093 of record NC_133899.1, on the reverse strand, counting down.
CTTTTAACGTGTCGCTACCTACTACTAAGAAACATGTGAAACACAGGCAGTTTTAACATGTTATTTTTTTGTGTGGAGATGTCTCCAGTGTCCATAGGAACAGTTATAATATTTCCAAGGATGCTTAAGAATTAATTCGGGACATGAATAAAATACTTCTGTTATAAAGGAATATACTTTTTCATTATTTCAGCCCCCCCCCGGCCTTACTACTGGTAATAATCTGTAATATTACAGGTAAAGGCCATCAGTATTTTCTGGGTTATGCTTAAAAGAGAACAATTAATGAAGAGAAAAAGGAAAGTTAAGAGTTGCATCATTTTTGTTAACATTCACTATTCAAAATTGTTTGACTACACTATACAAATTTTATATAGACCTTATGTTACTACTGACATTTTTGCTATGACTGTCTGCTAGCCATATATATGACACCATATGGTATTTCTTTTGTTCAGGAGGATAATTAAGACATTTCAAGAGAAACCTGAGACATTTGTATATTGCCAAGGCAAAGATTTTGCTTATGAAACTTATTAGTAAGGTCAGATAACTAACACTTTTACTATTTGCAAATATTTATGTTGAAAAATAGTGAAAGTTACTGGCATTTGTATAAAATGACAACATTTGTTGTTTTGCTTTATTCCTTTAATTGCAGAGATCGTTTAAAATACTGTCGCTTATATCAGTGGGCAACACTGCTGTTTAAGACCAAAGGATTAAATCTAGAGAGCACTCTAAAGATTTGCTATAAAAATGGGGGGTTTAAATTGCTGAGTATCCAATTATGATATTAATAAATCCCTGTAATTACTTCCAGAAGAATTTTCTAGATTTTTTTTCTACAGTGTTAGTTAATGCTTACATAGTCCTTTGAAGACGAATAGACTTCTTCAGAATAACAGCTAATTATAATTAATACTAGATATAATTAGTCTAAGTGGTTTTTGCAAACAAGACCTCTCGTTTTCTTAATCACGATCATCAAAAACTGATTTTTAACGCAGGAACACTGAAAAATAATTTCTACTTCACTTACCTCCTGGAACGGATTTTTGTTTCTTGGAACTGAGCTATAAAAAGAAACAGGAACAAACTACAACTTAGATTTTACTAAGCATTAATATAAATATGCAAAATAAGTATCATGTACACACCACGTTTAAGGAATACTATATAATATTAGAAAAATATACAAAATAGAAAAATAATTGCTTTTATGCATTCATTCTACAGGTATTTTATTTAAATGATTTATTACAGAAAACCTTTCATTCTATGGGACTTAATACCTGAAGCTCTAACTCGAGTGGTGCTAGCTAGGAGCAAATACAGTGAGTAAAACGTTTCATCAGTGTTAGCATAGTTCATGGCACTTACAAATGCTGCTTACTGGAATCTTAACTAGGCAAGCCAGTCAGTTTGCAGTGCCTGCATATATACTTACTGGTGCTTCAAAATCTCCTACAGGCAGCAGGTATGTGTTCTGCTGTCAGGTGCCACAGCAACAACATTAGGATGAAAATGATTTGAAGAGGAAGGGGCAAGTTAGAGTTTGCGTGGTACAGTCTCTTCCTCCTCAGTCCTAGCCACAGGGAGGCAGCAGGGAGAGGGGGAGAAACCTTTTCCCCATCACCTTGCACCTTCAGGAGGAAGGGATAAAGGGAGAAAGCAAAGAGGGTCCGTCCGCCCTCCTGCCCTTCCTGCCCTGTACTGGCCTGCAGCCCCTTGCAGTAAAATATGTCTTATGTTCTCATACAGATTAAAAGCATTGCATGTTTCCCTTCAACTTCTCTTTTCCCTTATTTCAAGAAGTTTTCTCTGAGTGACCAACAATTGACTCAACAGAGATTCCAGTGTATCGGAAAAATAGGTTTTAAGAGGGAATGGCTCACTCTAATATGTTGTTTTGATCTGTTGTGAATACTACAGACTCCCCATAAGTAGAACTGGCAGCCCAATTCTCTCATTGTTTGAATATGATATAACAAATCCACAAACATTTTGTGTCATCCTTTCAGAGAGCAAGGCCTGTTTACACTTTGACATGGGCTTTACACAGGATATAAAGATACTGTTTTGCTAAGACTGAACTGCAGTAACCCAGTTCCTATGCTATTTAAAAAATAACAGGTAGAAATACCAGTATTTCTTAAAACGGGAGTAGGTTATGAAAAAAAATTAGTCACTTTTTAATATAATTCCATTAATTATACTATTTAATATTGTTATTATAAACTACTAATATTTTATTAAGCCAGCTAAACAGGTTTTTTTGTTCATTTACATGAATATTTGAAGGCAGACTTAGACAAACCCCTATACTAGAGTTTTGTTGTCATGCTCAAATAAGATTTAAGGAACATAACTTGCGTTTATGTAAAAAATGCAAACAAACTCCAAACCAGAAATTAAAAGTTTTTCCCCTATGACGATTATTATAGGCACAGAGAATGGCACATTTATGAACTGCTGTAAATGCATATGATTACATTATTTAAAGCAACATAAGAAATACATGGAGTGGGTAAAAATGCACATTTACATGAGGAAAAACCCTTTGGCTTTAATAAAACTAATCTTTGCACTTTTGCACAAAATCCTCCAGAAATGCTGTAAAAGTGTAACAGAACAATGAAAGTTGCAATCAAAATTATACATAAAATATTGGTAATTTTTTTCTTTGATGCTTTCAAAATCTGCTTATTGTTGAAATTATATAGTCTGTAATAATACTTTCCAAGAAAGCATATATGTTATCTGAAATTTGTTTCCTATTACTATTCATGCTGTCAGAAATATACTTTCCATGATTCAAGAACAGGGGAAGTAGGGACAGATTCTAATGCAAACAACTAAAACCAAGTCTGGACCCACTTTATCCATATTCATCCTGTAATAAACCACTGCAATTAAATGAGCTGATTGTTTTCCCACAGCTCCGATGAAAATTATTTTTAGAAGGTATGTTAAAATTAAGTACCTTCTCTGTTTCTAGGATATTGGAGGTGAGATTATCAAACAGTTATTGCTGATAGATATAGAGCAAAAGATAAAAATTTATAAATGTCTACTGTAATTCCTCTTCCCCTCTTTTATTGGTAAAATAAACTATATCCAACTGTCCATTCATATGCTCATGAATATAAAATGTGCACCTGCCTATACAAGAGCAAATGCAGTCCATTTTTAACAATTTTTTTTGCAAAGTTATTAACATATTACTGAAGAAGGGTTGTATTCAAATTTAAACTGATTAAAAAGGGATTTAAACTGTTTAAAAAGAAATTTTAGTGCACTGCCTGATGACTTTTTAATTTAACAGTGAAAACCCACAAAGTTTCCAAGAAACCCAACAGTACAACTATAAAGAATGCTAACATTTATTACTGCTAAATATTAGTATACGTTTCTGTGACTGAACCAACGGACGTGTTAGCAGCGTGTTCCATCACTGGAACGAAGATTTTTTTTTTGCAGCGTTATAAAAATTTATCTGGTTGATCCAAGTTCCCGTTGTGAATTCCTTCAACACCAACTGTCTTGACTTAGAATTAATGATTAAAACTAATTACTTGTGGTCAGCAAGTAAAATAAAACGGGGTTTCTTAAGTTAGCCTTTTCACAGGGTATAAGGAAAGAAGCAAAACTCATAATGAACTCACCTGTCACTGCCTCGTAGCATCTTGGGATCAAAATACCGGTAGTCATCCGTCTCCTATTAAAAAGTATGTTTTTATCTCAAAAGATCATAATTTTGGCTTATGAATTTCTGCTTGTATCTATTACATTAAACATGATTCAAACCAACGTCATTTCCCATTTAGCAGTCACATCATTCAAAACTAATTGCGGTGTCTGCTAATATTTATAGTATTTGTACATAACTGAACCAGTGCAGAATAAACAACAGTGCGAGAGCTATGAAGGGGGCTGTTGAACTTTTTGTTTCTGGTTCATCTAAAATTAACTGTTACACACTTTCCAAAAAATACACTTGCATGTGTTGCATAAGAAAACCCAACGGAAAGGCAATATGCAGAAAGGAAAATTAAGGTGTTACCAGCTTAAGAGGAACATCACATGGTTAGTTATAAATGCTAACATTTTCCAGGTTACAGAGATCTGCTATTGATTCAATATTATAAAACAAAACGCTTCTATGGCAATGAGTGCTAAATACAAGAGATCAAAATCGGCTACTGTTACGTAACTTACCCTTTTCATTTTATGATTTATGACTACTATTAAACCAAAATTAAGCTCTTGAAGAAGAAATGAGTTCCACAAGAATTTGAAAAGTCTGACTGTCTAAATTATATATAAAAAAAAATCTTTTCTTCACACAAAACACTGAGGCACTTCCAATATTTTTCTTGGCAACAAGCAGGATTTTAGCCAATTATTATGGATGAAAAACAAAACTTCTTAGTAATTCCTTCTGACAACTACTTGGCTTTCTTCTGTTTCTATATTACATTTTCACCCAGGTATTGTGAAGTTTAGTTTGCGTATAAACTGCGTGCAGGACTACAGCTTGTTTCATCTGGGTGCTTACATGCAAGATCTCTGTGATTTGATGATTCTGTAGAGCAGAAATAACTCTTCTGGAGTAGCAGACATTATCTGGGGAATTTATTAGAGCTCACAAAGCATAAATATCTCTAATACTACAAAATATTTAGTATACACGTGGTGGTTACATACACAGAAAATAAATCTATTTGATATTAAGGACTTTTATGTAATTACAGAAAATAAGTCTCTTATCCTCAAGTTTGGCTTTTTAAAAAATTTAATTGAGATCTAATTTCACTCTGAACCTCTGTAAAATGCTTTTATACGCTCCAGCGGGAATTTCAACTGCATTTATAAAGTCTGCCAGCATTCATTATTTTGGCAGCCTTGCACATAAAGGTGGTAAAGCAACTTTGAAGTAATGAGAGAGTTGGGAGTGGACAGATATTGCTAGACTAAAACCTAGAGGTATATGAGAAATATTTAACTCGGATAAAGAGCTGCAGCTTCCCTGCTTGTTAGAATGAATTACAGATTAACGCCAGAACTAAAATCAGAGTTAAAAAACAACATTACAAACATTTCCTCCTGAACGTATTACTGTTGTGGTTTTTGCTGTGGGCTTGTGTAAGTAGATATACAAAAAGTGGTAAAGTAATAGAAATGTGATAAGCTAGTTTATTTTTTTTGTTGTATAGCTACACCATTCTTGCTGAAATCAGTTCTGAGGGTGCAGGGAAAGTAACCCTACTAGATTTTATTTGCTTTAAAAAACAGCTTGTCTGCCAATAAAACCAACTGCACAGTGGTTTTGTTACACACAACTGAATTCGTGACTTCCCCAAGAAATTCAAGAATAAAATTCAAACTTTTGAAATTATAGACATAATGTTCAAAATTTCAAATTAAAATGGAAAAAGACCCATGGAAATATCCTTGACTTTCAGTCTGTATTTGTTTTTTTCTGCAGAAGCAAACATGACTAGTTTGGATTAAGGAAATCCCCCGCTTGTAGAATGTTCGTTGTAATGCATGAAAGGCTATGACATCATATCCTAAGCCTGAAAGACGACATATTCACTGAAAGGGATGAAATTAACTGAAATACAGTTCCATTCATATATAACACAAAGAAGATTTATCTACCTCTTAAGTCCATACAAATATATATACTATATTGACAGACTTTGGTACTTTGTCATAAAAATATTAACGGTTTACTTATCAAGGATAGTCCTGCCTCAAGAATTTTGTGGAAGATACTTAAAAGAAGCTCCATAATTCTATAGCACGTGGTGGTCAATTTCATATCTATGGGTTAAAATTTGAGTATGCTTGACAACATGATTTTTTTGGGTGTTAGGAAGATTTAAGGTTTTAGTCGATCTCTATTTAGTGATTACAAAATAAAGCAGCTACGTTATTAGATTTATGAACAGAACATTCCTTTATGAAAACACAATTATGAATTTTTTATGAAAAGCAATTGCTTAAAAATTTGCTTCGCCCAATAAATGGTACTATTAAAAAAACCCAAGTAACGGATTACTTCAAAGTCATCAGTGAATGTTTCTGAATAAATATTGCAAGAAAAAGTTAACTACAGTTAAGCAATCTAGACAAATTTTAAAAATTACAGGATGGTATTATTGAGAAGTGTTCTATCTGTTCCTGCTTATGAAAAACTTGGAAAGCACAGGTGGAGACTCCTCTGTCCTTCCTGGTAGCTGTCCCTGGGAGACAAAAGAAGCCGCAGGGACAAATAAAACACAAAATGATTTACAGACAACCCTACAGAGTTTTGCGCAGCTTATCATTCTGAATAGGTTTAAAATTTCACCTGACAATAATATTTCGAATGTTGGTGGTACAAGTTGTACATTTCATATATTTACTTTATTATTGCACCTTATATTCAGAAAATAATTTTAATTATTTACATGCATTGTAATAATTGTTTGACTTCTCAATAATCTGTTCTAATTTTGCATTACAACTTTTATCTGTATGTATGTTTCATACACTCACCACTGTGGTTAGTAAGATTCAATAAACTATAAAGGAGGTTTTTTACTGTGTTGTAAAAAAATTAAAACGTTAAGCTTTTTTTCCCCCTCCCTTTTTATTTTGCCTGCAGTGCAATAGTTTTCTATTGAGGTGAGCAGAAAAGTACCTCAAACATCAGATGAACAGAGGCCACAGTGGTGTATTTCTACATATTGTCCTTTTCCAGACACAATTTCACTTCTGTTGCTTGCACAGCAAGTCTAAATATATTCCTGAATGACTCCCTGGCTTGCTTCTGTTAGCCGAAACTTACTCAAAAAGCTGCTGTCAACTTTCCTACAGGTTAGAATCATGCTTTAGGGCTTGCCCAGTCTCCTATGACTTGAAAAGCAGGACTCCCTCTCTCCCTCAGAGAATTCCAGTCTCTGAGATGGCACTGAAACATAAAGCCTCTGTCTGACAGACTGGCTCAATATCTGCTTTTTCATGTGATTAGATCAATGTTTTCTCCAAATTATCAAAGTGATTGTGGCCGTTTTCTGGCTAAGTGAAATGCGACAGTATCAAGTCAGCAAAAAAACCCCATATGACTTGTAAACTTTTCCAAATCAATTCCTAAACTTGTAGGCTGAGGAAGCTAGTGTTTATTTAAAAAAAAAATGGTTTCATTTTTCACCTACTTGTAAGTTATCTGTAGTTTTTAATTTCAGCTTTCTGTATTAAGTGTTCTGAGTGACCTCTGCTGGTTGACTAGCTAAAATTGGCCCTGTACATCTTTTGCAGGTCTTGAAAATAGGGACAACAATCCACTGCCACTGAAAACAGTGTCCATTTCTCTGTTCATTAAGAGAAAGCGAATTTTCTGCAAACAATCATGACATATATTATCTATGAAGTACAGTTTAAGAAAAGACAGGATTACTTGCATGTTGATAATTTTCATATTTTACCATTACTTATCTACCTTTACATCTAGTCAATACCTGAAGGTGAAAGTGGACTAAGAACAATGTTGTAAATCTAATAACCAGTGTGAGGTATTACACTTGCATCTCCCTGTCTGACATGGATGTCATTAAAACAGGAAGACTGATACGATGTGGCAAACATATTAAAGCTTTCTAAATTACTTTTAACAGGTGATTTTTTCAGAGCAAGTTTGTGCGCAGGATGGTCCTAGGTAAGAGTTCTGAAGGAACAAAATTTATTAAGAAAAAAGACTGCTTTGACTATATACTACGTATAAAAAGACTTAGAGCTACTCTTAGCTGTAAATTGACTATCTAGTTACCATTTAAAAATTTCAAAAGTCTGAGTAAATTTTCACAGAAACAAGGGGAAAAGAGGACTTGGCTGGCACAAAACCAACTCTGCTTGCAAACTGAAAGACTGCATGGGTATGAAAACATTTTCCTCGAAATAGCAAACCTCTGAAGATGTGGGAAACAAAATTTTCTCTAACATACCTCTCCATAACTATTTTACCTCTGAAATTGCGCTCAAAATAAATAAATAAATAAATCACCTTGATGCAAAAAAATTTCAGCCCACAGTTTAACTTTCAGAAATTCAGGAGCAACAGAAACCCATATAGCACAAGAGTAATAGAAGCTTAAAACAGAAAAAGAACTCAGAACCACTAGTTCCAATCAGATGCAATAAACTGTCATTGTTCAGAAACTATTTTTATGCAAAAAAATCTTGTGAAACAGTTACGAAAATGGTTCTGTTCTTGAGCTACTGCGTGATTAGATTTAACTGCACTATTTTCAAAAAAATATAGCCATGGCGTATTACATATCACAGCCTCAAGATTTCACTTGTTCCACCTCTTTCCATGTGAAGGCAGTTATACTCACAGGGTTTGACTTCATCTCCATAAGGTTGTCCAATATACGCGTGACTGGTAGATTCTATAAAATGTAATGTGAAATTAATGGGAATGCTGAAATGCTTAGTAAGAGTTATTCACAGGCACACTACTATTTACGGAGTAGTTTACTCAGCATTTGAAATACTACTTTAAACGGTTTTCTTCTATTTTGTAAAGCGTTGAGCATTTTTATCACCACCTAAATTACCCTTCTGTACAGAAAATGCAAACATCTGAGGAGCATCTAGCTAGGGGATGAACAGAAAGCACAAAAAAGTGTGAAGATAGGAATAGTGTTGTATTTAGATATTACCAATATATGAAGACGTGATGATGTATGAATTCTTATTACAAAAATACTTTGCAGATTAAGGAAAAAATTTTAAAGCTGAAGACGAGAATTAAAGGTGTGATTCTAAAAAAGAACTAATGTTGTCAAAGAAATGGGTAAAAAAAGCAGATTCAAGATGACTTTTCCTTATTTACGATGAGAAACATTAGCTTGGACAAAAGATCTGAAGTATTAAATAGTCAAACTACTTTAGTTATAATAAACTGAGGGAGAATTTACATAGCAATGGAATTGGAAATGTGTCTTGTTGACTGAATATATCAAAAAAGGACATTCCAAAGGATGATCTATAAATGAGACTGAAAAATGCTTAGTAAGAAAATAATGTAAACCCCCAAGTGATCAAATGAGAAATAAAAAGTTAAATTTAATAGAAATACCACAGACCTATATCAAGTTTAAACATGAGGAATAACAGTATTTTATTTGGCTACCCCAGAACACCCGGAGAAGGAATTAAAAGCCAGAAAAAAAATATCCTGAAAACGTCGGTGTTGTGGCTTCTTACTCACTCAGAACCCAAAACAAAGCAAGCCATTTTCTCAAGAATACTACTAACTTTTTAAGGCCACGCATGTTAAAAGAAATGACAAAATGTTTAATATGAGAAGAATAGGAAGTGTCATTTTCAATATAATTATTATCTATTGTTACAAGTAACAGTTTATCTGAAGATCTCTCTATAAAATATAAGAGGCAAGCTGCACATTTAGAACAGTTTCCTCAACTAATTTCATGACGTACCACTGATTTATAACTGTGCAATGCAACTTATCATATCTAGTCATAGTGAAATTCCTGCAGAATTAATTTCATTGACTACCCTAAAAAAGCCACAGAAACAGTTTTTTAAAAACTTTATATGATAGTTGATACTTTCCATGCATAAATCATGTGTATAACAGGATGACTAAACAAACAACAGCAACGATAAGATTACCTACGTCAAAAAGATGCACATTTAATTAGAGTGAGATTTAATTTTATTTAGTTCTGATTTCTCACAAGTAACGGGACAGGACAAGAGGAAATGGCCTCAAGTTGTGCCAGGGGAGGTTTAGATTGAACATTAGGAAAAATTTTAACACTGAAAGGGTTATCAAGCATTGGAAGAGGCTGCCCAGGGAAGTGGTTGAGTCACCATCCTTGGAGGTATTTAAGAGACAGGTAGACATAGCGCTTCAAGATATGGTTTAGTGATGGTTTTTGTCAGAGTTAGGTTGATGGTTGGCCTAGATGATCTGAAAGGTCCCTTCCAACCTAGGCAATTCTATGATATGCTGTATTTCTAAATTAAATTCTGGTTCTTCCACTAAGAATATAATATAATATGACAAATGATCTTTTTCTTAGAAATCTTGATGTCAAAATATTACAGAATTAAGATTTTTTAACTGTCAATATTTATTTATTGCCATCTGATGAAAGTGCATATTGGAGAAAATAATGTGTCCTCCACAGGGAAGCAGATTTCTGGGAACCACAATTCAAAATTTCAGCTACAACAAGTTATACAATGAGTGTCTTTTTTTGTTGCTGTTTGTTTACTTTTGGGGGGTTTACATTGAAATTTGCATGCAAGTTATGCTCAGAAATATTTTCTAAAGTTAGGTGAATATTTGAAGGTGGCCATGTCATTATAAACACACTTTGATTTTCAAGCACGTTTCAAGATTACGGTTGCTGTACATTACCTACGTGGGAAAACTAGAAATGCTTGAATTGTAAGTGGACAGAGAATGAACACTTTCAGCCTTTCAATCACTCTGGAATAGATGCACTTAATACACGCTCTTCTAAGTAAAGACATGGAGAGGTCTTTTTGTTTATGAAGGTCTAGTCTATTTTGAGTATTCCACAGCTGCTTTTTTTATAATGCCAACATCAATCTTAATCACACATACAGGAATCTAATTCTATATAAATGGAGGCATTCAAAGAAAATTTGAACATTATTCATTACTTGTCTAAAAACTGGAAGCTACAAAATGACAGATCTGTCCACCATCAGAGGCTGATGTTTGTTTTGTTATTGTACCACTATTGTATTGATATGACAGAGGTACTGAAAGTTGTTTTTCTAGATGTTAACAATGCTCATGTGATAGGCTTTTTTTTTAATATTGGTTTTTAAACTTACTTGTTGCTTCAGTACCAAGTTCTTCACTCCTTCCATTACAAACTGTGATCCTGTATTCATAACACGTGAAAACAGACTGAAAAACCAAAATAAAGTTGATGTGTAAGACCTTCTTTTTCTAATTTGCATTCTTAAACTTTATGCTGACATCCAATGCCCAATAAAGTTGATGAGACTTAACTACCAAGTCATTCAATTTGTTATTAAATATATCCTTCCAACCACATGGCAACCAAGTGTATGGGAATACACCTATAATTTAGCACCTCACCTATCAATAGGAGTCTTGAGTTCTAGTCTTTAATCCATTGAACAGTTTATTTTACAACTTCAGTGATGCAGGGATTTGAGTGCTCCTTTCAGGTGTGTATCCTAATCACCAGAGTTAACAGAGATGCTCAGTGTCTCCAACCAAACAAATAGTAATTTTTCCAAGTGAGACAGCACTGGAATTCTCTCTAACCATACTGCGCTACAGTTTCCTTATGACAGTGACAGTGCATTCCTGAAAGTAAAGTTTGTAATGAGGATTCAAATCCTCCTAAGCATGGAAAAGACCTGAGTCCCATAACCTGTATGGGATATACCCTTATTACAGTCGTTATCTTTCTTTTCATGTCCTGATATGAACAACTACACCTTTCAACAAGCAGACAGACACCCAGTCCAAGGACACACTAACGAAACAGCAGTGTGTTCTTGTATCCCTAAAAGTCTCCAAGCCCTGGAGAGGAACCAGTTTTGAGTACACAGGGCTGTTCTTATCTTCTGCCATTGACTAAAATAAGGCTCAAAATGATAGCTGTCATAGATCCATGTCCCGGTGATGAATTCTTCTAATTTGAGAGCACGTACATTTAACGTGCAGGTACAGATATCACTATATTAAGTTACTTTGTGGATTTAGTCACAGATCCTTTCATTTGCCTGTGTGTAAGTCCTATGCACTGTTAAGGGGAGATGAGTGCTCTGTAACTTAAAACTTTTAACAAACAGGGAAAATGTTTTATTTTGGGCCCCGTATAGCACTCATCACACTTCCAGTACTATTAAAATAAGCTAAAAGAACCCAAAAGCTTACAGAAAATTAATCAAAAGCATACCCCAAAGGTTTAGGCGTAGTGTTTCCATAGCTGGTTGGAGCCGAAGCCATCTTAGTGAAAGCCCTGTGAAAGCGGGGATAGAAATCAAATGCTTATCTCATGGCACATACTGCTGTAAGAATGTTCCAGTCTGGTCATCTGAAAGTGAAAAAACTTCTGCTTCTCAAATTCTTTCAGGAAGTTACTATTTATTACATGCATCCCTCTTGTCTAGAAATATCTTAGTTAAGGAACTGAAAGAAATTACATTTTATATTTAAAGACAAAGACTTTATTTTGATACCATGTAAAACTAAAATAACTAATAGGCAGCATGGCCCTTTTTTGGAGACTGAACTAGCACGACTTTTCATTTAATTCAGTAAGTCGTTTCTGTCTTGGATCATTAAGTACACCACTATGTGTCATGTTCAATAGTGTTCTGGCATTACTGGAGTTTAGCTTTACAGTACGAGTTGCATGTATTACTGTAACAATGACTGCAAAAAATTATGCCAGAATGAATATTTAAGGATCATTTATGGTGTATGACAAGTAACACGTAATTTTTTGATAACAATGCTGAGTTCTGTAAAATTACCCAGTTTGTAGCCTCACGTAGGAGAAAAAAGAAATTACTTACTTCCACTGTTTTATGTAGCTCAAAGGAGCAAGATTACAGCCTGCATCCATCAGTGCTTTTTTATACTGCTCCAAATCAATCTGAAATTATGAAGTGGAGAAATGCAAAAGGTTGAAACTACTCCTAACTCTCTTTACGTAGAAAGTCAAGATATTCTTATATTATAATATTATATTATAATATTAAATAAGCAGTGTAAAGTTATAGCATTAACCAAAGTTAAAAAGTAATTATGAGTCTTAATCCCATCTCCCTCTAAGTATGAAAATATAACTTAAAATGCAATTTGCTACGAGCAGCTCTCATTAAATTTAACAGTATTTGTGGAATTAAATCCTGTGCACTTTCAGACATAGAAACATTTATATCATGTGATGATTTATATCACCATGTTTAAAAAACCTGACAGAATACTGGTTTCTGTAAAATGTCACAACAGCAAAGAATAAAAACAAAGAGGAGTTAAAAGATATTTATAAGAATACTTTCTCTTTGCCTAACCCAACGTATCTTTTCTACTACATACTATTTCTACAGTATAATAACAATCTTCCTTGAAATTAATCATCGTAAGTTCAAAAGAAATATTAAGACATTGTTTCCTGAATTATTCAGGTATTGGCACAAAATGCATTTCTCCTTTATTCATCTCCTAGTCAACTGACCCAATTATTCCTGAATATAAAAGGAGAGAGTGGAAAAGAGTCATATTAACATTTTGGTTTATCTTCTTCTGTTGAGCAGTGGAGTCGAATAATAGAAAACATGCCAAGATGTGTCTAGAAGTAACTCTGAACTAAATATTTCAAAAGATAATCTTCCTTATTACTAGTCATTCATACCCTTTGAAGTGGTGGCTAAAGCTTTGTGAGCAGATTCCCTGATAATACACCAACATTTATTTAAAGTTTTAATATTTCCTGGGCATTTCATACTCTTCTTCAAAGAGAAGGAGAAATACCTATTTATTGCTGAAATGATACAGAAAAATCGTGTGTGGTAGAATTTGGTGTTGGAAGCTGTAAAGAACATACGTACCTCTGAAGGTGCCTGAGCTGAACTTATGTAATAGATAAGAAATAATCTCATTTTGTCTTCTGGAGTTCCCGCTGCAGTGAAAAAAAATTTTAAAAACTACAATTGTAACTATGCTGCTATGTAAATTGCTCTTCGCTAATAATATATACATACATTCAGACCTTTAGTTATGACAATAATTGTTACCTATAGCCATGGCCTCGTTCAGTGTATAAAACAGTAGAAAGACATTTAGCAATTTTATTAAAAGTTGGGTTAAACTGGCTCGCTGTTTCTGAAAGTTTACTTACACTTTCCCCTTTTGCTTGTAGCAAATATTATTCTTCAAATAACATACTAAAGTTAGGTAGTGGCACTATGTTATATTTTATGCGGGGACTGCAAGAATTAGCACAGATTATATCCATGAAAAAGGAGACTAAAGAAAAATCATAAAAGTAAAAGCCACATGACATTATTTTTTAGCTCTACGGTTGACTGTACTGAAACACTCGAGGGCTGCAAAAGCACTAATGTCAACTTGTGGTCAGGAAAACAATCCTGACCATCCAACTTGCCTTCAGGAAGGATTTCACCGCCTGAATCATCTTTCGTTACACCATTCGTTGGAGAAAAAAACTGCTACAAATTCTTGCGAAGCACTATCTATGGCAATCAAAATTCATCCCCGTGAGATCAAAACGATGATGTGGCCATCCCTGTTACTTAGACTATAACCTGCTACAGCAGATTTTGAATGCCATCTACATTTTTCTAGAAGAGTATCACTATTAGTAAAGACCATAGTTTCAAATGAAGATTTCAGAATCACAACTTCTCAAACTGAACATTTCAAATTCATAATCCAATACTTCATTAAAAAAGCTTGATACCTTTCAATACAGTACAATATTTTTAAAAAACACACTTCCCTGTATTTATGGGTAAGAAAAATAATTTTTTTTTCTGGTTTTTGGTTTTGTTCCCTCCCCCCCCCCCCATGGAATGTGGATTATGTCAGCAGGGGATCATCTAATCTGATCTGCAACTTTTGTTTTCATGTGAGTATACATTTAGTTTGGCCGAAGTTAAGAGTAAGTGCTGTCATAATGAACATTTATGACTTGGTACAATTTTTTCTGGGAAATAAGTTTTATTAACCTTTACCAAATACCAGTAAGCCAGAAGATCAAGAACTGAAGAAACTTTGTATTATCTAAACCAAAAGCCAGCTTTCAATATAGACATCCAGTGGGAGTTCACTTAGGTAAAAAAGCACTTAAACATTGTAAATACAGTGTCACTGACTTTGGTTTCTGAGACTGACTTGGAAACTTGGTTTCCAGCTTGCCAGTTTATAGCTTCTTTCATTACTTTGCTGTCACTACCTTTCAGTTTCAACTGGAATCAGCTGGCACTCAATAGCCTTTCCCCCACTGGGCCTATTTATCATGTCTACAAAACTCCTACAAGGTTTCTGCTCACAGGAGTGTAAATGATATTTTGTCCTACTAAAAGGTAATACATTCTTTAAAAAGATCTGTGATTGTATTGCGTACACTTTACTAAATCTTTGGAAAACCAGTTTGGCCAAAGTACTTTACTCTTGACATACTACTGATGTAAATCATAGCTGTGATAAACAGCTGTAAGAGCCAGGTCAGTTGCCTGTAAAATGTTCATTATTTTTTTCTAGGCAGTGGTCTGTGATGGCATAGAGAGGTGGAGTGCTGGATGTTCTGAAGACAACTTAACTTGGTAAACCTAGAACAGAACCATTTTATTTTCCGCTCAAAAACCCGCAGGCAGCCTTTAGGGCTACTGATTAACTACTAGAGCAAAGCAAAACCGCTACTTCCCATTTTATCACTACGCCAGGATATAACAATATCCACTGAACTGGGAGGCAGCTAATAGCCCTGAGTGGTAGATGAGTACAACACAGTAAGAAATGGGAGGCTGAAGGCTGAAGCTGTTAGATGGTGGAGACTAACTGCTTTTGTGAGGAGCTCTGCAGATGTCATTGTCCACAAGACAAGTATCCCCACAGACAACGCAAACAAGTAGTTCACCACTGAAAGGACTGGAAGACGTGACGCCTTATTGCTTCCAAACTTTTTCTGCTGGCATTTCTCAGAGAATCACACAATAGGAAGCTGGCCAGTTTCACAAGATAGCGTGCCCAGAAATAATTGCCCGGATTTAACTTAAATCCTTTTGTTATATAAACTTACCTTAAACCTAGGCAACGCATATGAAATGCTAATGTGCTGCTGTGAACACCTGAATACTTAGCTTATGAAGGAAAACCCTAGCTTGGAAATCTAATCTTTGTTTTGCATAAAACCCAGGAACTTTGATAACAGGAATGTTGATATGCTACATCAGGCTTGGAAAACAATTTGTTTCATACTGCAATCTAAAAATGCATGGAAAATGCGGATTCAGGTAAAAAGTAATTGATCCAGTAGGAAATACTAGCAGGCATAATATATTTCATATATTCACACAAACATAAAAGCTGAAATCAAAATAGTACCTGAACAGTTAATTCTGAGCATGGAAAAGGACTAGTTTATAGTGGTGCTTAATACAAGTGCAGACCATACATATATTCTTATTAACTTCATATTAACAATGAATGACTGTACTGAATTACAGATTGATGCCCAACTTTAGATTTTCTGAAAGTCTGTTAGTTTCTAGACTTGATCCAATATGAGATCTGTAAAATTTTAGCTCAGACTTTTACCAACCAGGTACTATTTCTTCTACTGCCTTTTGATTCTGTAGCACTGACACTTAGAAAAGATTTTTTTTTTAAAGGTCAGCAGGATTTATATACACTCTTTCTATAAATATGAATCATTATACAAACTCCAAGCAGACATTATGTCCAGTATGTAGCAACAAGACTACACACATCAGCACGCAGTAACAAAACATTTTCTTAAACAGCATACTGGGAAAAGAGCAGGAACCCTGGGTCTCTAAATGTTTGAGGTTTGCCGATATGCTTGCCAGTATGCAGGCAGGCCAGTGGTCATAACTTAAGTTTTACGATCTTGCTCTGCAGGTCATTCTGTTCCAGCCAACTGGTATCAGACCATATTGAGATCCATCAGAGGGTTCTGACATACCTCAGGTTGTGAGAGGTTGAAACGAGAGTTGATGCTATGATACTACGAAAAGCTGAGAACCCATTTTGGTCTCAACCTTTTACAGAAAGATCCCCGGTGACTCCTGCTGATAGAGAATCTGACTATCACCCAGTGTGTAAAGCTTTCTCACGTATGAACCATACATGAACAGAAGCCGGGATGAGTTGCTTTTAGATGCTGCAAACAGACATGCCGCAGCTGGGTCAGTGCACGGGAAACTTCAAGTGAGCCTCTCAGTGAACTGGCCAATTTCATCTTGCTTCCCTTCTCTCCACCTTCTCCCATCCATCTTTTTTCTCACGCAAGAGAGCTACCTGCATTACAACCCCTTGATCTAACCAAATTCTATGAAATGCCCTTTTTCATTCTGTTTGTGAGGGATGTATGTGTTATAAAACATGCAGTAGGATTTTAAAGAATCAGTATTCTTCAGACCACACGATTCCATGCTGTACCAATAAATACTGGAGTAGCACAAAAGTTAAAATATTTTGACCTTCAGAAACAAGGAGTTAGGAAAGGATTTTAGTGGAGTTGCAGAAGTTGCCAATATGTTGGATATTACTCAACGAAAATACTAATCTCCCTAGACTGCTACTAAAAATCAATAAAAAGGTTTCTTTCTTTACAAGTCTTGCACAGCTTGCACATACGTTCTTTATGAACCCTGAAGTCCCAGCAGGTACACATTTATTGTATGTCTTAATAAATTTTATACCAAGTTCAGATTTAAAGTACTCACCATCTGGGTCAGAAATCATGTCCAGAAGAGATTTATCTAGAGTGGATTTGCTCATTATTTTTTCCTCATATTCAAAATACACATCCAGCTTTCGACTCTGTTTAAGAGTAAGTGTTAGGGTTAACATCAACACTATGAAAGAGTCTTTGTTTCCTCCTTAAAAAGGTATATAGTTTATCAAGACTATTTTTAAAAATTTGTTTTTAAAGAAATTATCTGTAAAAATAACTAATGCTTGCATTATAATATGTTTTTATTAACTCTCAGAAAATTGGCATGTAATTCTCATATGAAAAGAGGAAATGCAAGTTAAGCAAAGGATGTCTGACATGCAAACATTAAACTGGAAGAGGAGCTTTCTTTTCAACTATGATTTTGCCACAGCTGAAAACTACATGCGGTCATATGTAGTGTTATCCTGTAATAGGAAAAAATAATGGTCAAGTGAACATTATGTTAAATTTATGCGGAAACTTAAGTGTCTCAGTCAAAAAGGCAATTACTCAACACAGATAAATGTGGGAAATTCCTAAATACATTAAGGCAGCGTCCCAGAGAAAAGTGGGCAACTGCCATCTTGGGCTGGTACTGAAATACCTACTTCAAATCAAAGGCTTGCAATAATTAATTCACACCAAAGATGGAGAGATATATTTATTATATAAATACTCAGATTATCTTGCTAACACTGGAAAAGAAGGCTCGTTATACAATGACACATGTAGATCAAGTTGCGAAGATCCTTTTTTAGGGAGGATGGCACAGGGACCGCACAAAATTAATGAGGCAAAAGCTTTACTGAAGACGTCACGTGGCCATGCAACTAATGACTGCATTGCAATGCATCTGCACGAACAGCCAAGCTTTGCACTTCTTGACTATCATGTCATGAACTTACCATCTAAAGACAGAAAAATGCATTCCAAAACTTATTTTAAAAACTTCCATTACATCACAGACCATTATGAGTGTTTGAACATTAAAATGTAGCACCACAACAAATGTTACAACTTCTCAGTTTACAAAACCTTAATATCCACTAACTAACTAAATCCTGCTGTTTGGACACATCTAGCTATGTATTGGCTCAGAGAGGAGACCAGCAGAGTAGATCTCCATCTTGTTGCCTGGGAAGTGTTTCAGCTCCACATCACTCCCATTGGGAGACTGAAATGATATTGCCAGAGTGATGCAAGAGTCACCAGGGCTTTTATTGGGTTAAGAGTCAGGGAATTTTGCCTGATAATGCCGAGGCATGCAAAACTGCTATGGCACCTTCTAACCCAGCGCAGTGGTTCTTGTAAAGACAGAAACACAAAAAGTTTGAAAGTCTGGTTTTCACATGTTTTTGAATCCTATTAAAAATACCCCTGCGATCACAAATAAGGAAACAGAATGTTAAGTTATTTCACACACGCCCAAAGAAAGGGGGGGGCAGGAAAAAAAAAAGGTACTTCTCCAGCCTAAGGATATTAGGATATTTTACCTTCTGAATATTATAAGCTCATCAAAAAAGAGCTGAAGATGAGAATACAAAATAAAAGAAGAGGTAAGTCACAAGAATATTTTAATATTGAAAGCCTTCGGCAATCAACTTACGATGTAGGTAGCCACTTGCTTCCCCATATTATTTATATAACATTTCTATTTCTCATTCGCTGTCTACTGAACTCACAAAGAAGGGCAGTTACTTGCAGAACAGTAACTTAATTTAAAGCCTTTGTGGAATTTGTACTTACAGCTTATAAAGTAAATTACCATGAAGTGTGCTCAAAAAATGACCAGTTGCTACTTTTAGGGGCAGAAGCATGTCTTCTGGTGTTTGTCATAATGGCTACGGCAAAATAGGTGAGTGAAGTGACACCAAAAAAAAGACCCAGAGCTTCTTTTAAGCTCATATTAGAAGAGTAGTTACAGACAAATTTTGGTACCAATGCTACTGTAAAACCTTGGATTAATCTCATATTTAGACAAAAGTTAAAGTGATTATCAGTGCTTATGGTACGCTAGTTTAAAGTCTGAATAGAACTGAACTACCAGCCTTTTTCTAAGGCTTCAGATGCAATTTGGTATCCAGCACGTCGGACACGTTCTGTCACTTCAATTCTACAGCATCTCGGAGACTATCTGCATTACGGTTTCCTTAACTCTCTCTAGAGGGATAAAATAATTGCAAAGAAACTACTACAATTTTTCTAGTCTTTCCATTACATTCATTTGCTTTTTGTGTTTTTACGACATTTGTATCTCCTTACATGGAGCTACATTCAATGTTTTTAAGTTTAAAATACTTTTCCCAGACAAAAGGCATCCAACAAAGGACTGTCTTTAAATCTGGAAAATACATCTTATTAAAGTAAATATATTGTTGTTGAATTTGGCGATACCCATATTATCTTAGCTGGTGATCTGTTTAAGACATTTATTCAGATGCCATGTAAAAATGTACAACATAAAAAATGATACTAATTCACGATATTTGTTAACAGATCAAATTTTAAATAAAAGTATATAATTCAAACATGAGATACTTTCAACTGTAAGAACAGATTTACAGTTGTTAACTTATTTGGAGCACAAACTAGATAAAATTCTTCCCAACCTTCTTGCAACTTTATGACTGTGGCTAAGACTACCAAACAAAACAGACTAACTGCAGTAAAGAAAACTCAGTGTTTGCATATATTTGCTCTGCTTTGAGCCTAAACTGAAACATTAACGGTACATGTAACACTCATTCTCTTCAAAAATTTTGGACAATTATTTTTGAAATGTGAATTTAGCACTCTTTGGGAAAAAAACCAACCAAACAAACTGAAAATCCTAAAATTTCAGGTCCTTTATTTCTATCCACAATAGGGACATCACAGGTAAGCAGCCATATAAAATTTTCAATATTCTCTTCTTGGTGCAACATAAGCACGAAATAAAGAAATGGATCAATATGGTGAGTATACTTAGTTGCTTCTTCATTAGATAACTAACCAAAGTTACTAATAAAGATGCTGAATAGGGCAATATTTTTCTTATACTGGTTCGCTAGGAATTAGATGGACACCTGATAAAATTTCACGTGGATTACTGAACAGCTTTAAACACTGCTAGTTACCTTTTGACACATTTCCCAGATATGCCACATCAATGAGACAGTTAATTCCCGAAGAGCCAACTTGTCTATGAAGTGCTGATAAGAAGCAGATGTCCCATTTAATTTAAGAAAGTGCAATTTTGCTCACTCAATGGCAAACTCACAGACACGCCAAGAGGAAAAGCTGGGGAATGGGAGCTAAACAATCCTGTAGATTCAATAAAAAAAGACAGCAAAGAAGAGGTTCTTATGGGTGCCAAACTGGCAAGCAAGTTGAAGAAAATTAATAATAAAAACCAGTAACAAAATCAATCTGCATTTACATTTGCAGTTATTCCCTTTCTGCCTCTTGCTCCTGATTTCCTAATAGGACTTCTTATTCCCCACCAACACTATTCAAGAGACCTTCCTGGCTGCCAATTCAGGGACAGGATCTGTACTGCAGCTAAAGCACTACACTTCAGCTTGCTCTGTCTTTTTTTTTTTTTAACATATATTTGTGAAAACTTTCAACTTAGCATCTTTAGAAACAGGCTGTTTGTAAGCCAAAACTTATTTTAGGGAAAATTACTGACGTGCATGGGAATCTCTACCTGAGCACTGTACTCCAAAACGAACACAAAATTCCTTCTTTTTTAAGCAGAGAAGTGGAAGCAGGACCCACTGACATCTCCTAGAGGGCCATTTTTGTAAGGACTTGTTGGAGACTCTCCCATTGTCTTTAAAGTACAGAGGATCTTTCTTTTAGAGAGAGAGAGAGAACATGCAGAAGAAGAGAAAATAAATTTTTAAAGAAATTAGTGGGAGGAATATCTCAAAGATACTGATAGAAAACAACAAGAAATAACAGCCCCCAGAATGAGAGGCTGGTCAGGCAACTGTGGTGTGCTCCCATCAAGAGGAAGAGAAACTCTGGGAGAAGGCTGGAAGTGGCAGCTACAGCCAGTTCTCTTTGACTGAACTGTAGAAAATGATGCCGGAAGGGTTATTGTAACTGAACTCAGAAAAAACTGTTGTTTACTGGAAAGTTACTCAATTACCAGTACTGAGCTACAGGCAAGCGGCCCGGACCACTGAGGCATATATTTTTCACAAACACATACCATTTCTGTTCACATGGTAAGACAAAAACGTTACCTCATTTAAAACAGAGTAGTTAAAATAGTGGAATTCCTTTGCAAAATATTAATTTGATAATCCCAAAAATGGAGCCATTCAAAGTACCAGGCCTCAAGATCAGAGATACATGGTAAGAAAATCATGTAGGAATTAAAAAAAACCCTAAACCTAACAAGTGTAAGCAATCTAAGACAACAATACAACATAAAAATCTGCCATTTAAGTTCATACATGCAGAATTCTAGCAAGATGTTACCTAATTTACCCCCTCTCCAATTAACCACTTTAGAAAAGTGTACGTGTACACCTTTTTATATGACACAATCTAACAGACTTCAGTAATCCCAGTACTCGTATTAGAATGATATGGAAAGATAAGCATTACTTAGAACTCTAAAGCAGCGAGAAAGCTATCTATAATTCTAGCCCTAGATCTGTTATCTGTTGGGTACAGTCCTTCAGTCACTAGCTTCTTCAGAGAAAAAACAATCAATGCAAAACAAGGATGCATTTGTTCTAAGCACTGACAATAAATACTTGATGGTTCAACTTCGTGAAAAAAGCGATGCATTCTTTCCATTATTTCACTAAACACATAGATATGCCAGAAAACTGCCAGGACCCCTGAGTATGTGATTAATTTCTGGTTTCCTCTTGCTGTGTCTTAGAAAATGATCCAAGAGAATGTGGAAAGCAGCTGTAAACTCAACACTAAAATATGGCCAGAAGAAAAATTAAATTTACTTAGTATATCTAAAGCAGGTCTTGTAGCATTCTTTGCACTGATCCTCATATATGTAGTGGAGAAAATATTCAAATTCAAATACTTAATGTAGTAAAAAAACATAATGGACAAAGCAAACAGTCTATTTTAAAGTATCAATGTGCTTCCAGATTATTTTAAAAGTGAAAATACAATAACCTGAAGAAAAGCATGATGCCTCACTGGCTCCTCATGACCTGGGCACTTGCCAAAGTAATTCTCTTATCCTAATCTGATTTAATTATTTAACTGCATATAAAATCTATTAACCACAGCCTCAAGGTGCCACCAGAATTTCTTTAATAAGTATTGGCCGAGATATTGCCCTTTTTGAGAGTATTTTTGAGGAATCCATTAAGTAGCATATCATTTCGCACGTTCAAATTCCACAGCTCGAGATAGAAAGATACTTTTTGTAACTCCGGAGAGGGAAAACAGGCAAGAAAATGGACAGGCCAAAGCAGCTGGAAGAAACTTTACATTCATTCAGTAAAAATGCTTTAGCGTAGGTAAATTCCAACAGAAAACACATGTGCTTCTGCACTAGTTTGAACTTAGGATAGTTCCCTAAATATATGGAGACAAAGGAAGTGATTCTTTCTAAATCAAAAGAAAAGATGATACAGATGCATGTATCATCAACATATTGAAGAAACTGCATGCCCATTTGTCTCTCAGTCTTCTTTGACAGCTATACAATAAGAACATAAGGAGCCTGAGCCCTTTGCAATACCCGAATTAAGAATCATTTATGGAGAAATGGATCACCACTCCTTGGGAACTCTCCTTGTCAGAGGAGAGAGCCTAAGCGCTGTTAGAGTGCTGTAGCAGGGGGACCCTTAGGTAATTCCTTCCACCTCTAGGTAACGGAAAAGTGTTTCACCATCACCTGGTGGAGAACAAACAAGTGCATCAGACTCCAGTCCATTGCCAAGAGGACACTGGTGATCAAAACTGATGTTACTACCATTCCACATCCTGCTCTGAAACCTGTCTTCCATCCAGCAAATAATACATAAAATACTACTGGTGTAGGCCTGCCATTACTGTCTCAGTATCTTTCTTAGAAAAGTGAATTTACAGACAAGGCATGAAATAAAATATCAACATTGTCAACTTCTATTTTTTTTTTAACAGTATTAATGTACTGCTTTTAAATTGCCAGAAAACTGATGTGCCTAATACTGCAAAAGCACACAAACTAGCTCCTACAGTAATGAGCCAAACACAGACATATTTATATCTCTTCCCCAACTTTAGAAATATGTAAAATTAATTTATTCACTAAAATCCAAAATGAATCCTTTGATCATTTATAGTATTTAGTTTTAAAAAAATCGGCAGCAGTAATAACTGAGGACAGATCTTACACACTTTACAAATATTAAATTTAGCTTCAAAACACATTGCCTTCCATGAGTTACAAACAGCATGGGGTAAAATTTTCTAACTATTGAGTTTCAGTGAGACTTGGTGCTTGAATCACTTTCAAAAACAGAATTTCAGTGTTTCTGAAAGCCTCATCTATAATTTCTGTTCTCATACTGTGAAAACAGATCCATCTGCCAAGTTACCCTAGTAGTAACCACAGTCTTTACTTGATACTGAAACTGCAAGTTCTGAGACAAGAGCAGCAGGCTTAACCAGAAAAGAGGACAAGCATCCTTCTGAAGTGCTTAAATTATGCACAAGACATCTAACACAGACCCTGCTGGAAAGACCAGTTAAGTAACCTGCATCATTATTGCCACACCTCTGCATATTTTGGCTGGTGAACAGTAAACAGTACCCTTCAACAGAAAATTGCTTAGACTGAAGTCATAACTTGCCATGACACATCTCTAAAGTAAACGGAACACTTCCATCATAAACTTATTTTAGAAACACTTCAACCCACCATAAAGGTTGTGGCCATCATAAAAAAACATGAGAGTATACTAGTAAATTCTGATAAGAAAAAAATTAATAAGTTTACTTCCGTTTCCATGCAGAAGCATTCAAAATTCATTCCCTCTCACCCTTCAACACTAGTAATGTTATATAGTGATTTCTGTAAAAGGTGGAACACCGAGAAGGCTCACTTTCTTATCTCACTTCACCTGCTCAAATATATTTCTCCAGGTAAGGAACACTACTGAGAGAAAACTGAAGTTGGAGAGCAATCATACCTTTATATGCTCCAAAACAGCTGTTGCAACATTTGTATGAAGATCAATGAGCCTCTTCTTTTCCAGAAGTTCTGGAAGAGAGCTGAAGAGATTAAATACAAACTAACCTGCTGAGTTGCACAATTAGTTGAATTGTGTTGTATACAGTCGGTACAAGAAATTTATAGAATCACAGAAGAGTTTGGGT
Organism: Larus michahellis; assembly: GCF_964199755.1. Lineage (NCBI taxonomy): Eukaryota > Metazoa > Chordata > Aves > Charadriiformes > Laridae > Larus > Larus michahellis. The sequence continues at coordinate 60,943,230 of NC_133899.1, read as the reverse complement.
TGGAAGGGACCTTTAAAGGTTATTAAAATCTAAAATTATAGAATACAGTAGAACTGGAACTAAAAAATTACGAAGTATAGATGTAATGATTCTCATAAAAGAAGGATGTTATCCACATGTAATGTAGTAAAACAGGTTTTTACACCTTGACTAGCAAAATATGCACATCGTGTGGGTAATTTAATATTCCTATTGAAAGCTTGTGATCAACAACAGATATATGCCTTGCTTACCTAAACAATCTGCTAGAATTATGGCTTACATAATCAATATTTAGTTCATGTCTGATACATACAAAAGTGCCAGTATCTGCCAAATAATAGTATCTGTCAAATAGTATCAAATAGCATCAAGTAATTAAATAATGATAATAATTATAATGACGATGATAATGATGGTGATGATGATGATGATAATAATATCTGTCAAAGAAACACATCCTCTGGATGTCCTGGAATTTTTCACAGGTGCTTCTGCAGAGAACACAATTCTCTATGCAGGATTCATGATTGAAATCTTTTCTTTCGTGAAATGGGAAACAGAGTGGTTAAGTTTACTTTGTAGAAAACCCGTAACTTAAGGTGTTGTGATCTACATGATTTTCACTGCTGGCACTTGGGCATCACATGTATAAAAGACTGCTCAGGGTCTATACACTGTCACATCCAAAAACATCCTGGACAGTCAGTGTCTTACTCAGTTTAATAATAAGTGGATGAGAAGGCACTTAATGACACTGACTGCATGTCCTGAAGAACCATGAGGTTAAGTGACCATACCTTCTTTCCTCCTTTAAGCAATTACAAAATCATGTTATCTAAGCTGATTGGCCATTAATGACCTTAGAGCTGGAAGGTGATTAGTACTGCCTTTGTAAAAGACTGCATTTTAAAAAAAGAAAGGGAAAAAAAAAAACCCAGGAGATCCCCTATGTTAGAACCTCTGGTTTTTAATAACTAACAGATATTCCAAAGTTTTCTAGATATTGTAAAGCCTAAGAAAACTCTGAAGGGTGTGTTTTTCCTGATAGCAGGTGATGGACAGCAAAACAGCAAAGCCTAGTTTAATTCTTCCAGCAGAAAGACTAAATGGAAGATCTTAACGGTATTTGGACTTCTCAGCATCATCCTCAAGACTGAAGCCGAAACATTGCCATAGGAGAGTTTACGGTGTTATACACTTTTCTGAAGGGGGACAAGATTTTTCTTAATAATGCCGGATTACAGAAAACAGTCACATAGAGGCTAACTGAACAGTAAAACTTTCTGATGAAGCTTTAGTCATGAGATTTTTTTTTTTTTTTTTTTGCTATCAGTTTAAAGCTTTTGATACTTGTCACTTCCAGACCTTGTTGCCTGAGAATTCCTGAGAAGTATAAAACTATAAAACTTTATAGGGGGAGCTTGGAAACATCTGCTTGCTTTTTTGAAACTGTCTGATCCATTGCACATCTTTTGTAATTCAAATCAAATTCTAACCAGGACATAGCATACAAAACAACTTTTCAAACTCACAAAGAGACAACTACCTATTGCAGCTGCATGCTGGATTTCACAGGAGACGGCATATCACCCCACCTATCCTTAGAATAATTATCATTCCTTCTTCCTTCTGATTGGGTCTTAGCGAAAGACAGCAAACTGAACATCTCCTTTCTGCAAGGCATCAGTGGAATGAAAAATGGCTTTATAATACGGAGCAAGTCTAAATCTCAGACTTTCAGTGTCATCCATGGTGGGCAGGTCTTCAAAAGCAGGAGAGTAAATTTCCCATGCAGAGTTCTTAATGACTATGATCTTGCCAACAGATGTTACACTAACTACATTAATCAAAACGTAATTAATTACACACTGTGCAAAGCAAGCAGATGCTTCAGGAAGTGGATTTCACTACATTTTTTTAAGGAAAGAATGCAGAGGTAGGCAGTTGGGTTTTTCTGGTGGAAGACTGTAAGCAAATCTATGATGCGCCTAGGTTATTCAGCTTTGCTGAGGAGACACTCCAAAGCCACGTGTAAAGGGCTCACACACACACGCTGTGGAAGTTACACATGCAAATACTTGTCTAGGACATTGCATTAAACTTTACCAGAATTATAAAGCATTTAAACTCCATCATTGAGCTGAACAGCCTACTTTTAAAGCTATTTATTTCAAAGAATATTAAAAGTGAAATGACAGAAAGAATTAGAAATGGTTCCAAATTAATTAAACAATAACGCATTATTGATTACCTACCTGACAGCTGAAGTTAGCTTAGCTGTATTATCAGAAAGCATACTTATTGCTCCTTCATCCTCCCCTTCTATACCCTGGGTTTTGGAGAAGGGTTTGGAAAGAGGGATAAAAATAGTCATAATAAATACAAAAATCACACATGCAAATACAGTCAGTACATTTAGAACCTATTTTCTCATAATGGTATTAACATCTGGATTGTGTTTTACAGTTATTATGGAAGTTACATAAATGTAATGCAAATAAACACAAGAAATTGAACCTTCTCATGAAATATGGTACTTCTAGTCCTACTTTTAAGATTATATTATGCCTAAAATTCATCACGTGCTGATAACTTTTGTGTGTGGGGTGACAGAGTGGGTTAAGCACCTCTCCAGGTCCTATTATGCTTTACATAAAGCACGTATAGTTAATAAAACCTACCATGATACTTTTAAGTCTTTTGACTTCATCTTCTTGGGCTCTGTAGGATTCCAGTTCTTGCTGAACAGACTCAGCTACCTCTGGAAAAGGACTAATGCAACACTCTGCATTAGGCTCAGTTAAATCAACACATTGAGACACTACAACCAGACAGGTTGCATGATCAAGATGATCATGAAAACGTTTTCAGAAATATCAATACACAAATGATGCACAAGTATCAAATCAGTGAAAATAATGACATCTTACTGTAAGTTCACTTTAGCTTTCTAAGATATATTCACTGCTTTCAATATTTTTATATAATTTTGGCAAGAATAATTTTGTGCTCTGTAACAAAAAGCTAATATACAATTAATATGGACAATGAATACTGACAATGATCATTCCTTAAAAAAACCCAACAAACACAGCTTCAAAGATATTTTCAAAGAAGCTTAAAAATAGAACTATCACAATATGAATACCTAGAATTTACATTGACTAAATTAATATAAACTTGGTACCTATACAGCTTACCTGCCTTTATGCTTTTGCCAGAATTTATCAGACGCAGTTAAATCATAGGACTTCTTATTTTTTTTCTTAGGCCTAGCACCTGCTGGGGAACTTTCCGTTCCTGTTGATTCTTCCAAGTTAACTCTATTCAAATGGAAATCCTAAAAAAAGAGGAATCTTATGTAAATATTTGACATTTTTTAATTATTTAATTTGGCTTTTATACTCAACAAGTTCTCTTCTAACAGAGCTATTTATTAGAATTTCCTAAAAGACCAGGAAACAGTTTACTAACTAACTAGATAATAACATCAGCAATGTAAGAAATCCAAAATTACTCACACTTATTGAAAAAACATCAAACAAAGCAACAAATGTTAAGCAAAGACATCTGATTGTCTCACATGCAAGCAATCTTCTGACACTGAACTCTGAACATTGTTTTCTGTACGGAAAATAAAATATTTAGCAATAACTGAGATCTAACAACTGACCAAAACTTCACAGTAACAAAAGCTCCTGTGCTGCAGACAAAAAAGGTTTCTAAGGCTGAATTTCTCTTACAAAACTATAGCAAATGTATCAAAGCTGCAAAGAAGCTCACGACATCAGCAACAGGAATATCCACTGTGAGGACTTTTTAGCTACACCTTCACAGTTTTTTCCCTATTTTTTTAAATGCTAGTGAAATCGGGAGCGCACGATAAAGCAACAGTTTGCACCAAAGCTGCTACTTCTGCACATAGCTTTTCTTCTTCCACAGATCCATGAAGCTAGAAACTACATCTTTTTGCTGGATGACACAGTTATGCTCACATAGTGTGTCAGCACACTGCTCCCTGTACATCTGCTTCTTTCACCTGCTTTTTTGCCAAGGACATCTCTGTATTTTCTGCAGCATACATATGCCCTCTGGTTTTCAACAAAAATTAACAAGTACTCCACTTGCTGATTTTATTCTAACCCTTTTCAAGAACATTTACAATTTCAAAGGAGCTCTTTGCTTGGTAAATAATGATAAAGAGACTCAAATCTTTAACTATACAGAATCTGCCACAAATCTTTTAGAATACATTTTTTTTCCAGAAATAAAACTCCACTTTATTATGTTCATTACAGTATACAGAACTAGATCACTACGTGAAATTGTCAAATAAAATTTTTAAATTTTAGTTTAAATTTTAAATTTCAGTTATCCCTTGGCAGAGTTCACACTTAAAATGAAATACTATAAATGATCCACGCCAAGACAGAAATAAAACCAAGCAGCTACTCAAAGAAAGCACACGCAGTCAATGAGCACAAACCTCATCTTATAAGACATGTTTAATGTTTCAGCAAAAAAAAGAGTATTTTTCACATGCATGTGTTCAATAAAAACTTAAAGGAAAAATCATTTGACTGCAAATTCAGTTGTAATTTTAATGGAGATCTATGTTGTGGCTCAATTTAACTCACCAGTGACCTGAGTTTCCAAGTTAAGTTTTGGCATTTACATGGAGTTTTGCCAAAATGACTCCTATTGACTAGCTTCCTCTTTTCACCTCCCCATTTTGTCTTTACAAGGCTTTCTATCTATGACTCCCATTTTTCTGTATGCACTCCTGGAAAGGTTTTTTCATTCAGAAATGGGAATCTCTTCATACAAGTCTGTTTATGTGTAGAAACACACCATTCTAATCTAAATGGATGCAGCACACAACTTTGTCTGGGTTAGCATTTAGCTGAACACCTCACAGAATTCCTGGACTACTGTAACTGAGAGCTTAAATGGAAAACAATTTATTTGAAATGACAGTTTATATAATCATCACCTCGGTAACACTTTCATGGTTATGATTTATGGCCTTTTAAATGGCTACTGTGGTTATTTCATGAAATATTATGCGCAGTACATGGAGAACCTGGCATGCTTGCCTTTAAGGTGAATAACTTGATTGGTTTTGAAATTAAACTTTTGCCCTTCACATGGAATCACAGGCCACTTGGTTACAATTCCACTAGACAAATTCACAATCCTCTCAACCCAATCAAGAATCAGATGCAAAATGCAACATTTAACAAGTTGTTCCAGAGAAACTAGTGAAGCCTGATGCACTACAAATACCCAAGGATCCTCAAATCATTCTTCTAGTGTTACTCTAAGACCCCTCTACATTTGTAGCACCAGTTGTCCTCAGCTTCCACTACATCTTTGATCCCTCTGCATCTTGATGCACCAAAGCCCTACCCCAACACATGCCTGAGGCCACCTGACACCGCTTTCTCTACCTGACAGCCGAATAGGAGGCAAGCACATGGAGCTTCACTTGGGTTTACTACCTTGTAAGTGAGCATTTGCTGATTAAATGGTTGGCAGGTAACAAACTGAAGTAAGCGTAGACCTTGTGCAATAGTATTTACACCTGTAAAAATTCTAATGCAGGTTTCCATCCCCTACTCTTTCACTGATTTTCAAAAGAAATCTGTAGAAATTCAGTACTTCTATTTGCAAGTCTCTGGCCAGTTCAACAGTTATTGGAGAAAACACAGTGCAAACCGTGTTTTTTTTTGCATATGCCTTTCCTAAAGAAACCAGGCCAAAAATTGTTCATTTGTAAAAAGAACCCTTAAGTTTAGAAGAAAGGGACTTTTCATAAGGAATGAATTACATAAAACAGAATTTAAAAGGGTCCTAAAACATCCCATTAGTGCTAAAATATTTTCATCGTAGAAATGCAAGTTTCTGGACAACACTGTATGGATGACTACACAGTTCACAACCAACTTTGTATACAAACACGTATGTGCATGTGCATATTTTATGCATTCCTCCAACAGTCTCAATAATAAAACCAAAATATTCTCAAAGCTAGATCTTGAAATGATTTTCATTACTAACTCTACAGTATAAAAGAGCCTCCAGATAGTAATTATTCTTACTCATATTATCTTTTCTTATTTACTCTGTAACTATGTGCGAAATGCATAAATCTTAGGTAAATAGTATTTACTTTCATTCAAGTACATTTCTACTACTGCTTTTATAAAATAAACTTGAGGAAATACAAGTGGTTTAAGGCTATCTGAATTTCCAAAAAATTATTAAAAAAAAATCTGGTTTAGATTCCTCACAGCAGGGTCATAGACCACTTGGTATCTCTATACTGAACACCTACACCACCTTGTAGAGAAAACAGAAATACATATTTTTAGAAATTCAAACACACTAAGAGCAGTTTAAAAACTCATTAAAAGCATTTATTTTCCAAAACTTAACGCCACTTAATGGAGTCTGGAGTTTACATAACATACAAGACCATGAACAACTGAAGAAAAAGCTAGGACTGATGAATTACCTATCTTTCAATATCAAGATTTCAACTTTTTAACCATTTTAGAAGTTATTGCTAAACAAACTGTCTAGAGAAAATCTTCAAAGTTGTTTTTTACTAAACAACTTCCAAATAAAACAGACAAAACAGATTTTGGATTAAGAGAGAATCTGGTATTAAGTTTAATAACAAACTGAGTGAAAAAATAGTTTTGGTAACAAAATCAGATTTATTCTTACCAGAACATCATGCACTAAAGCTTGGTATGTCCAAGTATGATGTAGAGGAGTTGCTAAATCTATGTTTCTGTCAACAAGGACTAATAGGGGCCTTTGAAAGCTGAAAAAATGACACTGTATTAGTATTTCTTTAGACATGTTTAGAACACACCAGTACCATCCTGAGTGATATCAGCCCCCTTCTACATCATATTTCACATTAAAAGCCGAACTGCCTACTACAGAGTTCCTCTAGCCTTCCTCAAAGCACCTGGGGCTAATCATCGCCAGAAATTCCATGAACCACTGTCTTAGTAATGATAAAACGTTTATTTTATTTTGCACTAAGTGAAATTACCAATGCATAAATATTGAGCAAAAGTCAAAACACTAAACAGTAACTACCCTTTTACGTGTTAACTAATACCTCTTTGTGCAGATACACATTTGAGTTCCAAACAACTGTTTCAGTGGGTAATATTTGACCTTAATCCCCGTTATGAACCTCAAATATAAAATAACTCTCTCAAGGGTTTTTAATTTCATTTTTCTCTTTGCTTGTATATGAAGTCCATAAAGAAAAAAATATGGACTTCTGAGATGCATTGTGGTAATTCCATCAATACTCAATTTTGCAGAAAAAGAATGCAGAGATGCCTAAATGTCTTGGTTTATGGCTACATAAAAAATTTATGCTGAAGACAGGAAGGCTGTTAATTGACAGAACATTGCAATCATTTCCCTTAAGTACATTAACCCTACAGTAAATGTGACGGATAAATTATAGCACATTTGAACAGAGTAAATGCCTGTTAATTCCATGCTCTGGATTTCCTTGCAGTAAGTATTTTATGTAGATATATGATCTCAAGGACCTTAATAACCTGATTCTGAAAACCAAACTAAAGATCAGAAGCCATTTAACTGGTTAAAGGCTCCCACATTTCCCTTTCCTTGAATTTTGATTTTCTGAGGGTAATGATGCTATACTATCAGGAAAACAAGTGACCCCTCTGGAGGAAAAACAGTGGTTACAGTTCAGTTCCCAGGAAAATGAGGCAACTGGTATTTCACAGCTATTTCTCTCCTAATACTTTTCAATCTCATTCCATTTTACCACCCTTGATGTTTTTTCTGTCTTTTATCCGAGCTCTACTCTTAATTTGAGATAAAAATATGACGAATATTTTACATCCAGTTAGGAGATCATAACTATTTCCTTCAGCTACAGTCTTCCCAATACATCCCATCTTTTCATGTACAGTATAAACTCCTGTAATACACTTTCCTAAGGCAGCCTGGCTATCTCAGGGCAATGGTATACACAGGAGGCAAGCATCCACAATGTCTTTTCTCACGCCGCTTTCCCTTCAAAGGATTAATGGTCATGACTCAACAGTCCTTAACTATCTAACTATCCAAGTGGTAGTCCTTAAGCAGTCCTCCTCTGGTAGATATAGGGATCAGCTGAGAAACACTGGCTTCTGACATAACTACAACTGGTAAAGTGCTCACAAGTGAGAAAAGGGTATTTCTTTCTTTTTAATGGACTAAAGTTTGCTAACAGATATGTTCAGACATCCAACTGCGTATTGTGGTCCTGTAAACTGAGTGTAATTGCAGCAGCTTGGTTCTTGCTGGGTTTAGAGGTTGATCAAAATTACCCAGTTCGCTAAATAATTTTTGTCTCGCTGTCCTAGGACTGCACGCTTATTAACTATAAAAGTTTTCAAATGGGTTATGCTCCTTTAAGAGTATGTACATTTTTTAATATAGGATTTTGAACCAAATTCTTGTAGATAGTTTTCAGTACAGTGGTGACTTATCCTAATGAGGTATTTCATACAACTGAAATATGAGAAATAAAAATACATAGTTACTACTAACACCATACCTGAACTGGCCAGCTCCAAGCGTATCACCTGTAAAAAGACTGTTTCTGGCATCTCTTAGATTCTCTCTGAGCTTCTTATCTAATTTCTGAGGGGGGGGAAAAATAAAACAGCTTTTAACAAACCACTCGTTTTCCTAAACTCTTTATATGATCAACATTTTAAGATTTATTGTGCTGTTTTGTAGTTTATAAATGTCTCAGCTGCAGAAAGCCTAAGTCCACCGCACAAGAGAAAGACAGCAATCTCTTCCTTCTATATTCTCCCTCCAGCATTTATATCTATATCCAGGACTACACAGATACTTCCTTTAGGTCCACTAATCTCCTCCCAGGCAATTAGCACCCTCTCCCTAAACATGCGAATAGAAACTACCAGTAGGAGGCACCAAGAGGGAACCACAGCAGAAGCAGCAAACTGGGCTGTCAGACGCTGCCACGCTAAGTGTTTCATAAAACGGAGATTACCCTCAATATGAATGCGTGCACACGGAATGCTTAGGTTTAATCAGTAGTAAGGCTTCACCGACACAGACAGATGTGAGGAAGATGGAAGAAATGAAGCACAGTGACTCCTAATAGAGACAGTGCTGGAGAGATTTTTAATTGTGATTTAGTTTAGTAACTTCACCCCAACTTGATGATCAAGTTCAGCATCAGTTTACTTTGACATTGTAAAAATGTCTTGTACTTAGGGGGTTTCCCAGTAAGATAGCTACATATTTCTTACTAAGACACACAGAAAAACCCAGGCCAGACAGCCACTTTTTAAACTGTGTAGATACAGCTTAATGGTTGTAATTATAATGCCCATCAGAAAATCTTGATAAACCTCTAGATTAGGAATGATTATTCACGTTGAAGTTTCTCCTCAGCTGATTTCATAATATTACATTTTCTACAGATGAATTCCATAGAACTGAAGTCAGAAAGGAAAGCTGGTGTATCTCCTTTCCAGTATCTCCTTCCTTCACAAGGAAAAGGATACAATGACACTAAATCTCCGCCTAGTATAGAGAAAAGTAAACTAGCTGTTAGGAAAGTTTTAAAACAATGATATTTGTTCAGAAAATAGTTTCTTACCACTGCCACCATTTCAGCTGCAGTTCCTCTTGAGCATCTGATTATAGGAATAGCTCCTAATAAAAGATACATTGACTTCTACTTGCATTGTAATTCTCAGATTATAAATTACTGTATTTTTCATAAAACAAATTTTTAGTAACATTCTGAAATGAAATTTTTCAAGTGGACAATACAAACACATATTAAATTTCTCTCTTGCAGTTTTTATCTATGAAACAAAAAATACAATATAGAAATACTAAATAAAGTTTTACAAAAGTTAAGTGAATATGTCATACAGGAATTTATGAGAAGTACACTGTACACAAGAAAGAAACCAAATGTACCGTGGAGGGGACAAACTACCTCATACAGAAGCATTAAAACTTAGTTTCAAAAGGTCAGAAGTCCCTTGAAAACAGTAAGTACTATACCACCACTGCCACCACAATTTATCAGTTATAACTCCCTGCAGAGTAATGTTATTTTCAAAAGCACATTTTCCATTGGCTTTCAGGTTTCAAAATCTTTAGCTACTGTTCCTCACTTACCTATATAAATATGAAAATTCCAATAACATAGAGTTTAAGTGACTGAGTAGAAGAGATTTAATTTGCATCACACTAACACTTGAAAGAACTCCATATGTTCAAGGCAATGTCTCTTGAGCAGACTGCCCCCTCGTGATCTCCAGCTCCCCTTGTAGGAATGCTAACTCAGACTGACTGATTTCAGTGAGAACTTAGATTAAATGTCACCACTGTGAAAAATGTATGAGCTAAGCATCAAGAAAACTCACAATAAAATAAGTAAATTTAATATATCTTCCTATTCCTTGAGTTATTTCAGTTAGATCTTTGCAGGGTTTGTTTGAGGGTGGTTTTTTCTTCTTTTTCTGTAGGGTTTTTTTTTTTTGAGAGCTACATATCCAAACTCAAAGCACTATTGATCTTCACTGCAAACTAAGATTTTGTATAAACAGCGACTCCAAACCTTTGCATTTCAGTATTATTCTCCCATTGCTGCTGAAGTCTAAGACTCAACTCACATGCAGGACAGCCTTTATTGTCTTTTGCAGTGATGTACAGCAATAATCTGAGCAAGATCATTAACCCACCCCATGAACTATTAAGATTTCTGTCACAGATCTAATTCTGCCTTTAATTTGCTATATGACATCACTAAACTTCTAGGTATCTCATTGAGTATGGATCTTTTCTGGAAGGAAAACAGATGGAAAATATGCTAGAATTTGAAAACTTACCAAGTGTAACAAAAAAACAGAAGAGGCTATCAACAATAGTGTCCATTATAGTTTCCATTTCTGTGTCCGTTATATCTGGTCGGTTAATGGCTAAAACAGTGTGGAAAAGAGTTAAGAACAGGGTTAAAGAAGTTCATGCCACTTTTTAATACTGAGATAGCAATCCTCCTCTTACCTAATGCCTGTTAATGGCCAACAGCTTTTGCTGCAGAAGAGATCAAATCGTGAAATACCCTTCTTAGCACATCCATTAGTTCCCCCCCCCCTTTTTCTTATTTCTTTTTTGAGAAAAAAAAATGGGAGAACTTAATTATTGCTCACTGTATAAGGTCAAACATGACGTAATCATTTCCAATTATCTCTGACAATGCATACTGTAACTTCTCGATAGTGTTAGTATTGCATTACTAAAAACCTCCTAGAAAATGCCTCCTAGAAAATGACATTACAGAACACAAATGCCCATCGACTTGGAAACCATTTTTCAGATATAAAATCCTCAAGAACTACTTGTGTAATTTAAAGAGAATTATGGTTTGAGATTATCTATATCTAAAAATTCTAAATCCCACCTCTTGTAAGGGAGATTCCTTTTATTTTTCCCTTTTTTATTTTTTAAATAAATTCACTGTGAGTCTCTAGGTTAGTGGTAATTCACAACTTCTAAAACATTTCACACTAGAGATATAAAGATTTCCCTCACTTATTTAGGTCAGAACAAGAGACACGTAGCAACATTTCTCTTAAATAATTAACACTGACAAGAACATAATAGCCAACAGGAAATATCAAACCTAATTTTATCACAATTCTCAAGTCAAGCACTACCTCAGGATTCGTGTCATAAATCCCATCCTCCTTTGTTTTATTTTACCTTTAAAAATTTCTCACATAATTACTTGTCTTATAGTCTTTCTTCAAAAATGAACTTCAAAGCTCTGAACATTAATAAGCCTTCCATTCCAAATTTATGCATGGACAGCCATAATCATTCTCTAGCTTTAAAAGGGCTTTTTTCTTCACAGCTTTCGTCCTCTAATAACTTTAGAGAAATGGATTATATTAGCAATTTCTATCAGCAGCTATATGTAGTAAGTCAAACTTTTCACTTGGCTGCTAGGATGAGAGCAGCAATAGAAGTGCCGGCCCCTCCAAGCATTTTTTTTATTCTGAGTTCAAGTTTTTGAAATATCAGCACCAAGAAAGGCAGACTGCTCCCAGTACTTATTTTTCTGTAATTACAAAACTTTGAAATTAACTGGGGCTACCATTCTGTAATTATCTCCAACTAACGGTCTCCCAGTTTACAGGGGGTAAATAATCTTATTTTTATTCCCTTGCCTTTTTTAATTTTAAAATTTAATTCCCTCTCTACAATTATGTTTAAGGTACTCATTTATGATGTTGCAGTAATCTGCATACTGTCAGTGCCTTCTAATTTTGTGCAATGTGCACATTTTACAAGCACATTCCTTTTTTTTTTGTACCATAGCAATCAACACAAATATTCAATATTACTGCTCCTTAGGTCAACCTTTGAGAAACTCCATTAATAATCTTTCAGTAAAACGTTCTGTCATGTTTTCTATATATTCCTCTCTCTGCACTGTAACACGCTTATTGGGGACGCATCTAAGCTTAGGTCTCCTACATTTTCTTGTTGTTTTACAAAATCGACCCAAATTTGATGAAGAAGCATTCAAATAGCATCAAATAGGGTGCCAGGAACATCAACTTTATACCACTATTACCCATTTACTCTTTCTTCTACACAGTCATAGAAAAACAGAACCAGAGGTGGCCTGAGGAATTATCTAGTCAGTCCTCTTGCCCAAAGATGAGTCAAACCTATTTATTCCTGCGTCTAAACCAATTCCCAAAGCCTCTTGGTCATTACAATGCCATAATGTTTATAGGTAATCTATTCTAATATTTCACTATCTTTAAGGTTAGAAAGCGCTCCTAATATCTGACCAGAAACTTTCTTGTTGCAATTTAAGCTCATCACTTCTTGTCCATTACTACCTGGACAGAGAGAATGTGTTATCTCCTTTCTATCTGTGAAAGCCTTTTACATAATTGAAGAATGTTATCACGCTTATTTGTCCTGATATTACCTCTCTGTAAACGCAGTCATACAGCCAGGAAATCAGGAAGCTGAAAATTAGCCTTTTTTGTTATTTTTGTTCTTAGTTCACCCATTCAGCTACATGCGTGGCCACACATGGCAGTGCTGATGCAGGAACAGCAGCCGTCTCTCATCACCGTCAGATTTACATTGACTTATGTAGATTATGAAACTATACACAAACTGGCAGTTTCCTGCTAGGGTTACTCTCCAAAGGCAAAAAAGACGACTTCTTCTTCACCCCTGCACTCCTACTGCCTGCCTGTGTCAGATCTAGACCTCACACAGCAAGATGGATCGGCTCAGCGCTCTAATGGAAAACTAATCACTCTCTGCGGGAGATTAGATTTCTGTTCGATCAACTTTTGGAAACAGCCCACTTCTAGATTGGGTTAAACATAGTGTGAAACCACGTGTCATATGGCAAATTTCAGCAGCCCGAGAGAGGAAAACAAACCACATAAAAACCAATGGGTGCAAAACGTTTTCAGTCATTTTAATTCAAATTCTTTGTTAGATAGCAGGAATATTATGAGAGCTGGTCAAGTATCTTTACATACACACAAACACTTCACAAAACAATTATTACTAAAACTCTTAACACCAGGTTTTACTAAAAAAAAAAAAAGTCTGCTTTTCCAGTGAAAATGATATTCTGATAACAGAATCAATCCCCTGTGCGACAAAACTCAGTATTACGGATGCAGTTTTAAAGAAAGGTACTGAATTTAGAAACTGGGCGAGAGAGAAGAAAAATCTCACTGCTAAATGTTAGACACACGGAGGCTTCTCATCTCCACCTGGTCACTAGCAAGTATTCAGTGCATCCAAATAGATCGGGAATTAACTGGGTGTGACACTGTGACCACACTGAAGTAATGAGGAGTTGCTGCTAAAAAAGGGATACCTTGTCTCTGACTTAAACAGTGCTGCTGCTTCCCTTGCATTGGATTTGTAGATCACATAAATAAGCTGGTATTTTTTATGGAATGAGTCAACCAAACTAACACTCTGCAGCTCCAAAATTACTAATTCTGATGTAAAAGGAGGAGAAGATGAGGGAAACTACAGCAGGGGCAGCAAGACAACCCACTCTGTAACAGCTAGCCATTTGGGTAAGAGGGGTGGGAGAGGCAGAGCGGTAGTTCTCTATTGATTTAGCATATTGAATGGGTCAGGGGAACACAAAAATCAGATCAAAGGAGGGTGAAAAACCATGTGGACAATTATGACAACTAGTATTTATGTTCACTTGAGTTGCTGCAGCACCATAGCTGTAGAGGTAACTGACCTAAGGCAGCCACTTGGTTTCCCTGCTAGGTTCCAAAACGGGTCCAACAGAAGTCCCCAGAAAATAAAAGAAGAGTTTCATGAGGCTGACTTCACCTGCAACTCTGAGACGTTACAAAGAAGCTGACATGCTTGGCTCACGTGCTTACAGAAGCAATCAGCATTTCTTCATTTCCAGATTGCCCTTTCCCAGATTCTTCCCTGCGCTACTCCAGCCCCTGATCCTAACCATCTCACCTTGCACACCCGCACATGTTTTCACATGTTGAATAAGAAAAGTAGATACCAACTGGTGACTGTCTAGAACATACAAGGAACTCTAGCAGTTAAGGTCATCTTTCTTGCTTTGCAGTCCTTACAGTAACTTTCCAACCGACCGTTCACACAGAAACAAAACACTTAATTCCTTAAGAACTGCAGAAGGGATTATGACTAAATATTGGTGTGTAAACACAGCAGTAGCCCAGAGTGTCTATCTACATGTGCAAACAATATGAACTTTTTCCTGTATTAAATAGAATCATAGAATGGTGTGGGTTGGAAGGGACCTTAAAGATCATCTAATTCCAACCCCCCTGCCATGGGCAGGGACACCTTCCATTAGACCAGGTTACTTATTATTCCATGTATAAAAAGACCTATTATCCACAAATGTCTATACTGCAGATTTGCTTTACTAAATTTGTTATTTAAAAATACTTAATTATTTTTCAATTTTACAACAGCCATGTAGTGAAGATGCTGAAGTTAGTATCTAAGAACTGCTTCCTTCATGACTTTAAACTACGCATCTAACAGATTATCCTGAATTCCAAGTAGATCAAAGCAAAATAAAATCATTGCCTGGTATTAGCCACAATTTCAAAAGTAACCTTCAACATTATACATTCCAGTACTATTTCTATATAAATTTTACTTACCACGATACGAAACAAGTTCTTTGTTTTGGTTACACAATACGAACATGTCATCTTCTAAAGTAATAAAATTAAGATATTGATCAAACACCTAGAAATCAAGGAATAATGGTCAGAACAGTCCAGAGTAAAGCAGCATAAAAAAACCCCTGTGATTTATTGCTACTTGTTTTTGAACCTTTTACAGAACTACCTATTAAAAGAAAGCATACCTGTACATTCAGGAAAAAAATTAAGCCTCTCTATAGCATAATCTGTTAATGGGACATCACAACAGAAAAACAGATTTAAGAAAGTTAGTTCACAGTCCTGCACTAATTTACTGCTGCTGAAGACCTAAGGCTTAAACAAGACTAGTATTTTTCATTTAATTTCACAACAGTTTCTTTCTCTCATGACAGTAGTACTCACTAACAGGAGTGAGAAGAAGTGAATGTATTTACATACATATGAAAACAATTAGTTAATAATTTGCAGGTTTTGATACAGGCATTCAATAAAATTAAGAAGGTACATACCTGCTACCTGTCTTTAAATCATAAAGGTAGAGGACTGAAGAACAGTGTGTACGTACATATGAAACATCCACCTCTGCAGTACACTGACTATTTAAAGTGACAACTGCACTCATAACGTACTTTTCATGTATTTAGGAGCTAAAACCCCCACCCCATTATATATGTACTGGATGTACTCATTGAGCTGATGGGATAGGGAATATCCTGAAACCACTACATTTCCCTTTATCATTGAGCACAAAGGTCTTGCAGCACTTGGACTTTTGACTAAGCTGAAGCATAGTACTAAACTGCATCACTGAGATGACTGTAGATTCGCTTTTTTTGCCCCGATAAATCTATGCCTGACACTGAATCTAGCTAAACATTTATTTTGTTCACGATTCAGTCAGAAAAGCTGTGTATGGCGCTGAAGTGGCCACGTAAGAATGCAAGAACACCTGTAATGGTAGTATCTTTAACGTTAGAGACTAGGGGAATTTCTTACCTTAGCCACTTGAGTTACTGCATTAGCACCTATGGCAGCATTTGCAATATCTTCCAGTTTACTTCTCGAAATGGCAGAAATAAAGTTTAAATAATAAGATTCATAAAGCTGGTTTCGAAGATCCTAAAAGGAAGGAAAACCACAACCTTTTTCCTGAATAAGTACTAATATATTTCTGACTAATTAAAAAACATTCTTCTACTATGTGAGGTTCCAATTATCCACAGTCGAACTAAATTTTTGGAAGTGCTTAGCGCTCTGTTCACACAGCCCCACAGGCAGTGTTTTGACTACGTAACTAGATATAACTAACCTAGCACAGAACTGCAAAAACCAGAAATGAAATTTAAGCTATCAGATAGCAACTACTGCTCCACACCTTACCACTGACCAAAAGTACCCTTTGCTCTTCTTCCTTCTTTTGGTGAAGACGTCGACCTTCCATCAATTCCTCCCAGAGAATGTGAAAAAATGAGGTTATCCAAGTCCTACCCTCCCAGCTCAAAGCAGAGCCAAATAGAGCAAGCGGATCAGGATTGTGTCCAGCTGAGTTTTGAACATCTCCAAGGATGGAGATTCCACAAACTCTCCAGGCAATCTGTTCCAGCATTCCACCACCCTCATTAAAATAGCTTTTTCTTCTGTTTAAATGGAATTACCTATATTTTGATTTGTGTCCCCTGCCTCCTGTCTTTTCACTCCCAAAACTCTCTCTCCAAAACACAGAAGACATATTTGCCCTTCTGTTTTCTGGGAAATTGAAGTCTGGTATGTAAAAATGTTGGGAAATATTTTTTCAACAAATATGTGCTAATATATAAAAAATGCAAGCAAAGGTGTTCAGACACACACACAAGAACTAAATATAAAATGGTCACACTCCGGTGAGTGCAGGATTATTTCACATACACTATCTCTGTTGCGTCTACTCATTTGAAACATTAAGCGTGCAAGTTACCTGGCACATTCTGTCAATATTTTCTTCTGTTGGCATTACAAAGTAAACAGCTGGAACATCTGGAATAGCATCCCGATCTGAATGCAAAAGCCTGAAAGGCAGAAAAAATAAAACTCTAGTATGTTCCTCCTCCGATTTGTATAAAATTATAAAAGTTAAATTATTTATTTATACAGACACATTTAATTTCCTGCAATTTCTCCCTATATTTCACTAGATTTTAGCAAGAACGAAACGTGGAAAAATAGCAAAATCATATTTGTATAATTTTTGGCTGAATATATTAATACAGGTCTCCAAAGTTGATTGAAAACTTGAGAAAAGGCTTCGCAAATCTTCAAAAACAGATTCACCCATTCAGAGGAAGGTAAAATAGTGCATCCACAAGGTTCATACACCAATTATTAATTCTTGGCGTAACAAAAAACCTGCATATCTTATACTATTAAACTTGACTTTCCTGCTCATTAAAACAAAGACGCCCAAGGTGCTTACATGTTTCTCTCACATTTCTGCTGATATGTCAACATGTTAAACCGTGTTTCCATTTCTAGCCTTCACTTAGTAAAAGTTAATAAAGTTTTGAAAAAAATAAATGTACATTCAAAGATCTTCCATTACTATTACCACAGCTAGGGAATGACAATGAACTAAATAAATGTAACCTGGAGAAAGAAAAATGTGAAATCTCTTAAAATAATACTTAAAGATTCCATATCTTTGACAAGAGACAATTAAAATCTACATGCAAAAAGACAAGCAGAGAATATGCACAGCCCCTTGAAACAGTTTGTGCCAAAATAATTTTAAGATGTATGAATACAGAGGGAATTGTACAGACAGATTCCCCAAAACACCGATTGGATAATTCGTATTTTTGAGCAGGGGCCTCCTCTACTTAGTAAGAAATCCTACTGAACAGTGGTTGGAATGACCTTTCCACTCCCTGATTCTGAATAATATCACACGACTTTAGAAACAAGTCAGGGTATAATCTTTATTTTAGTAGTTATTCATCAAATGATTTTCATTGTTTTGTTTGTGATTTTGAGGAAATATTAAAGTTCTTCTTTTTTTCTACTTACAAATGCAAAGTGATCCCCATATCTCTAAGCTCTTTCACTGACAGCAAAGGTGAGATTATATCTTGGCCAAATCTGTCATAAATGAGAACCTGAAAGAGATACACATCTTTTTACAAAGCGGTATAAAAAGTGGTCACAGTAGAATACAGGATACAGTGGACACAGGAATTCAGGTTTAAGGAACTACTGTCCTAACCTGAAGTGTGCTAAACGTTTACCAATTTATAATACATTAATTTGTCATGGACTTCTATTTGTGCTTACTAATACAGAAAGAATAAAAGAAAAGAAAAGAAACTCAATGATAAAGGGAAATAAATTCATCACTTCCATCACCTGAAAAGTGTCGGTGAAACAGGAATCTGCTGTCAGAAATTTGTTATTGTAACTGCAGAATTTCTCTGACTGCATTCGGGAGGAAACAAAAGGAGAAGCAGAGAGGAAAAAAAAGGAACTAGCAAAAAAAAAAAAGAGACAACAGAATGGATGAAGAGACAGAATATATGCTCTGTAGTAACAAAAACTTTTACACAAACTACTTTTAAAGCTAATAAAGATAGCTTGAGCTCAGCATGTCCTAAATTTAAGGCTATCAATAGTTCTTCCCTTTCTATGGGCTTTTTTCTGACTCTCTGAGTTCATCTGTAAGGTATCATGTAAGTTTCTGCCAATAGGTATCAATGAGACCTAAGTATATTTCAAAAATGTCCTTTGTTGCTCATTAAAATATTGCCTAAAGGATCAGTCATTGTGTCTTCGAGTAGCCAGTACCTCAAATAGGTATTCTTCTTAGCAATTCTGCTATTCAATTCTGTATATTCGTAACACACACAAAAAATTATTTTCTACAAGTTAAGAACGTAGAAAAGGTACTCGAGTTAATGAGAATTTGAAAATCTGAACTTTTTTGGACACTATAAAATTACCCTATTCCTGTTCAAATAGTTCTTACCTTCCATACTGGTTCTCCTGTGCTGTTTTTAACAGGAGGAACATTGAAGTTCAGCATACGTTTCAAAGCCACTGGAAAATAATGCAGAATAATGCTTTACTCTCTTTACACTTCAACAATAGAGATTAAATACACTACCAGGATTTTATTATATGTTTCATTTGAGAGGAAAACCATCATAAAATACAAACACAAGTCACGTTTTCATTATTTTTATGAAGCTTTGACTGACAAGTGGCACATGTCAGCTAGAATTTATGGGCTCTGGAACATGCCGCAAAAGGAAAAGAAACAAGTCCCAAACCATGAAGAAAGAATCTCCTTAATTACACGGGCTATACTCTGTCACAGTTTGCCTTAAAAATATTTCCAGTATCTTCCTGAAGGTGCCATCTGTACAGTAGGAACTAGTTTGCTTTATTCCCCTGATCTGCTTTTCCTACCCCGCAGAACACAGCAAAAAGCAAAAAAAATACCTTTTCACCTGACTAACACTGACAGATATTTTGAAACGTTTTGAGAACTCCCAGGAAAAAATTGCTGCTTCGAGGAGTACAAAAATACCCTTCATTTGCAGCAGGAAAACTCTGTGAAACAGGAATGAGCTTTCATTTAACCTCCCACTCAACACAGAAGCCACACAGATTCCTTCATCTACCTCTAACTTACACATCCACTCATTAAGGAGTCCTTCCTCATTTATCTGATTAAACAATACACTATGTGCTGTTCTCCCGTCTTTGACTAGAAGCAAAAGACTATTTGCATCACTTTAAGTTAGTGGCTATTCTCTTCAAACTCATAAACAAAATCATCACAAAGCTTTGCAAAGAGGAAAAACTTTCAGAAATCAGGGCAATATACACCACTTTGCTCATAAATGGAGAGCAGCAGAAACCGTTAACTTCTAACTCTTGGGCTGAAGGAGGCTTGTGAGCACACTCGTGCAGTTCCCCGGGGGGTTAGAGTATCACAGGACAGCTCAGGCTGGAAAGGACCTCAGGAGATCTCCAGTCCAACCTCCTGCTCAAGCAGGGCCAGCTGTGAGGCCAGGCCAGGCTGCTCAGGGATTTATCCAGCCAAATCTTGAAAACCTCCAGAGACGGAGATGCCACAACCACCCTGCGCAACCTGTGGCACTGACAGTCCTTGTGGTGAAAGAGTTCTTCCGTATATCCAGCTTGAATATCTCATTTCAGTTTATGCCTGCTGTTCATCACCCTCCTGCCATGCAGCACCCCAGGGAGCCTGGCTCCGTCTTCTCAATGCCTTCCCCACAGGTACCGGGGAGCTGATGTTAGGTCCCCCCATGAAGCCGCCTTTCCTCCAGGCCGAAAAAGCCCCAGTCCTGCAGCCTCACCTCACAGGGCAAGTGCTCCAGCCCCTGACCATCTTGGTAGTCCTTTGCTGAACTCCCTTCAACTGACCAACACCTTTCCTGTATTGGTAGCCACAAACCGTTCACAGTAACTAGATGTGGCCTCCTGGGGCTGAGAAGGGGAATGATAATCACTTCCCTCGATCTCCTGGCTGTGCTCCTGTGAACGTGGCTCAGGATGCTGCTATGTCGGGGCACACTGTGGGCTGATGTTCAGCTTGCTGCCCACTGAGAGCCCTTGCGGGCCCTTCTGGCAGAGCTGCTCTCTGGTCTCCCAGTCCCCCGCACTATTGCCCGAACGTTGCAAGGGGTTCATCCTTTCCAGGTGCAGGAATTTCATAAGGTCCCTGTTGGCCTATTCCTCTCCCCCATCTGGGTCCCTCTGAGTGGCAGCTCTGCCCTCGAGTCTATCGACCGATTCCCCTAGTTTGCTGTCACTTGCACACTTAATGAGAGTGCACTTTGACACCTCCTCCAGGTCACTGATAGCGTTTTTAAACAGGACAGGTCACAGGACAGACCCATGGGGTACTCCAGATGTTACCAACCTCCAGGTACAGTATGTCTGATTAATCACAACCCCCTGAGCCTGACCATCCAATCATTTTTTTTACTTACCTAGTTGTCCATTGCTCCAGCCCATAACATCCTAACTCGGATACAAGGATACAATGCCAGAAGTGTTGCTGCAGTCAAGGTAAATGACATACTCTGCTCTCCTGCTGCCTACAAACCCAGGCATTTTACCACTGAAGACAATCAGGCTACTCAAGCATGATTTACCATACATAAATCCATGCTTGCCTTCTTCACTTGAGGAGAAATATTTTCCAAGAGGATTCACTCCATGATTGACTCCAAAGTGACACAAAGGCGTGGAAGAACTTGTTGGTGAAAACTGAGGCGCAGGCGGCATTGGGTACCTCAGCCTTATCTACGTCCATCACCACTAAATACCGGCTCCATTTAGCAGTGATCCAACATTTTTCCTTATTCATGTTTTCACTACTGATGTTGCAGCAGAAGTTCTCATTGCTCTTGACATGTGCTTCAGGTCTCAGCTCCAGCTGAACTTTGGCTTTCCTAACACCATCCATCCATGCCCGGGCAATGTTTCTAAAGTCCTCCTTCGCAGTCCGACCCTCCCTCCTCCTCCCGTGTGCTGCCTTTTCAAACCATGTTACCAGCAGTGAAACTCGACCATGGGAAGAAGCAAGCTAGCAACAAGTGCTGAGTCTCCCCGGCATCCAGCCTTCTATTCACTTAGTACTTTTTTTCTTTCTTTTTTTTTTTTTAAATACCATGGAGCAATCCTGAAAGCTCATTACAGACCGCTCCTGGAGCCTCCGCTCCCTCCCTGCCAGTGACACCTTCTGTACAGTTCAGCGATATGAGCAGTTTTGTACAAAGCTGCATGGTTATGTATTTTGGCACTACTGGAGCTGAAGGAGCTGCTTTGCAGGGTTTACCATTTAAACTAAAACTTGGCATAAGCTCACTCTCCACTAAGGAAGAGGCAATCGGACTAGTGATGTGCTGTGATAATCATGACAAACATTCAGCAAGTCTCTGGGGTGGGTTTGTTTTTTTTTTTTATTTATGTTGCCATTTCATTTTCGTTTAGGCTGAATACTCTCTGGGGCAAGGATCAGGTTTTTACTGTGCTTGCACAATTATAGGCTTTGACTGGTTATGAACCAGGATAAAGGTCACAACAGACGGTGCGCATACATGGTAATACAAACACTAAATGATAATCTATTTTTGACTTTTTCTGAGCGTCTTTTAGTTGTTCAGTCTACTTCCTTGCGAATGACCTCCCCAATGGAAGACACCATGGGTTCAGTGGCAAAGGCTGACTGAAATAATCAAGTAACAAGGTGAAACACAACAGAAAAGAATAAAGCTGTATGGAAGAAGGGTTCAAAGACAGTGAACAGAAAGGTAGCAAAGAGAAGAAATGTAAAGGACTGCAAAGGAACACTAAATTAATGGCAGATGGCCACAGGAATGAGATTACAGAAAGCAGACTTCTGGTATGAAAAAAAGATGGAGAATACAAGTAAATATTTACGGTCCACACAGAAACTCAGACTGAGATTTTTAAGCAGATGATTTTAGACACTTCATGTTAATTAAATGCACCCAGAGTCCTCTATACCACCAGAACGATACTGCAGTTGTCAAGGAGAAGGTGACAAGATTACAGCTCAAACTACTGACAAAAACTTCAGCAAGGAAAGGAAATAGAGGACTACAGAGTCAACGTGCTCTATGCTTGAGGAGTATGATCAAATGGGTGGCTCAAGGCTCCACAAAGCAGCGTCGAGACAGAGAAGAGCGAGTCAGTGATGAGCCTGCAGTAACGTGTATGGCGGGGCTGAACAACTAACCCTTTAACCACAGACAACCTCCTGCATAATTAGCGGTAGCTGTTAATCTCGTATTCTCAGTTTCTTGAGGGTCAGCACGCACTCCGAGGCCCCTGCATTGCCTCAGCAGGAGCATCACAACAGCAGCTTCATTTTTGCACCATTAAACGCTGTTTCCCGTTGACCCTCGCCAGGGGCAGAAAGGCGGATGGCACGGAGGGACCGCACCACCCGCTCCCCACGGCCACAGCAGACCGGCCCCGCGCACGCCCCTCCCCGGGGGCGATTTCCACACCACAGCGGCAGCTGCGGACACGGTCCCGGGCCCGCCGCCGCCCGGGCAGGGGCCACCACGGCCCCGGGCCCCTCGGCGAGAGCTGCGGCCAGAGGCCCCCCCAGCCCCGCTGTCCCGGGCCCGCCGCTACGGAGGCAGTTGAGCGGCGCCCCAGCGGCCGCCGGGGTACGAGGAGGGAGAAGGCCGCCGGCTGGTTGCCGGGAGACTCAAGCCGAGTGAGAGGGCGCGAATCCCCCGGCGGAGACGAAGCGGCGCGGAGACGCCCACATCCCGCCCCGGGGCCCCGCCGAGGCAAAGGGTAGGCGGGCGACAGGATCCCCCGGCCGCAGCGTGAGGCCGACCTTGCTGCCTCCCTCCCCACAGCCCCGGGAAGCGCAGCCTCCGCGCCGCGCCGGGCAGGCGGCGGGAAGCCGCTTACCTGTCTGCTTCTCCCGGATACCGGCCGCCATTTTCCTGCCCCGCCAGCCCGGCCGCGGCGCGGCGCTCCGCCCTCCGCCGCCTACGCAGCGCCGGCCGACGTGGCGGCCCCTACGGCGGCGGGAGGCGGGTCCCGGCCGCCTCGCTCCGCCCCTGCCCGGCCGCCGCCAGGTGATGGACCCCGCCGCCCGCTCCGTCGATGGGTCTCCGGCGGCAGTCCCGGCACAGCTCTGCGCCCTCCCCGCCCCGGCGCTGGGGGAAGGTGGTGCCTCCCGCCCGGAGGCCTAGAACCAGCTCCCGTTCTCCAGGGAGCCGTAATTAAGGAACTGCATTTTAGGATTTAAAATTTGGGCCCAGATTGAGATCTTTCGGACAACAGGATGCTGCTTTCCCACCTCTCCCCCACCCCGAGCAAAAAGCCGACTGAACAGTTCTTGGCTCTGCTCTCGGGCTGCGTTTTCAAGATAGAACTGAAACACTCCCTGGACCGCATCTTAAATGCGACCAGGGCGGCTCTGAGGCGCTTAGACTGACTACAGTGGAAGGACTGATGTTTCAAAAACAGGAAAATCATCGAGTTTTAGTGAGTTATTGGAAAGGAAAATACTTAAAAGTCTGCTTGTCTGTGCCGCAGGTAGCACATACCCACAGGCCGCCTTCTCTCCCTGTGCCTCACAGAAATCCCACTCGCCCCAACCCCCCTAGGGATACAAAGGTATCTGGGTAAATAAACATGCTGTAGATGTATATAAAGGTGTATATCCCCACACAAGTGAAACCACAGCAAATATAATAACAGTTCTAGAGCTAAAACCCATTAAATCACCACAAAATAAACACACTGAAAAGTGTTACATATTTATTCCAACAGAAATTTAACCCTTTATCACACTTTGAACATACACATGACAGTTATTTCCCACAATTATGGATTATTTCAGCACTGATGCTACATTTGTCAAGTACAATGTTGCTTGAAGATACATTTCAGGCACCGATCCTGCAGTTCAAGTCTGAGCTAAAAATATTTACAAAATTATACTTTCTCATGTAATATTCTAGTTACAGTAAGTTTAAAAAGAACATCGTTTATGTGATACAAAAATCAGAGGGTTGCATTGCTGGTTATTTTGTTTGGGTTTTTTGGGGTTTTTTTTTGTTTTTTTTTTTTTTTGTTTTGTTTTTTTTTTTTTTTTTTTACAAACTGTATTCTGACAATGATTTTCTGTATGCATATGATTTGACATCTCAAATTTTTAATTTTTTCTTTTATCCAACTAGCAATTCCCTTCCTTAAATAAAAAAGGTAAACCTTAGCTTTAAAATGCTTTACCCTATAATACAGAATCAAGATAAACTTCAAAAACATATTTTCTAGCATAGAGTTGCATTTCCTTCTATTTGAACAAGAATGTTAATACTATTTTCAAAATGCACATGCAGACTCTGTCTGAAATACTCTGCTCTACATTTTAACTTCACCTCTCAAAATCCTCATGTCTTCCACTCCCAAGACCGAACATCTTAATGAAAACCATCAAGGTCTAAATCATCATGTGCTGCAGCTTTAAGTATAAACTGATAATTTCTTCTCCTTTTGACTGTTTTTCACTCATAAACCAGTTAAAAATGCTAACAGCTTTTTCTAGTAAGCATCCCTCACTTCTGAAGCCTGAACTAACAAAAATTTATCCCTTGGGTCTTCAAACATAGATCTCAAATACTTGGGTTTGTTTTTTTTTTTTTTTCCTTAAAGTTATACGTGCTTCATTAATGAGATCATCCTAAAATCACTAACACTAACCTATTATTTTTTACTAGAAAGTGATCACTCTAGAAAATAAATAGCTTATTTGATGTACTAATTCCAGATGGAAGCTCAGGGCTTGATGCAGAAACTGCAGTGTGAAGTTCTTTGGCCAAAGACAGTCGGAGAGGACTGCCATAGTTCTCTTGTGGCCCTGATGAATCTTATAAAAGATTTAACAAATATATTTAATACACAACAGGTAATGCGTATACAATTATTCTCCTTGTGTTACAGAAATGCAGAAAGAAAGGAACTTCCCTAGTTTCCAGATGTGCCTCAGGTTAAAGTTTATGTAAAATGAAAACTACCTGATAACTCACTGCACTTCAGTGACCTGCTAAAGCCGTTAAAAACTTGATGGTCATTATAGTTACAGAAATTGTTCTTACAGTTTACAGACAAAAGAGACCTTTCTGTGTTTTGATGGATGGGCAGTCAGCTTGTTCAATGGAATTTTAATGAACAGTTAAATTTAGGATTGGTCTATATAAAAAAAGGCTGAAAATGAGCAGAAGAGACGAAATTCCTTTCCATAGTAGCATTTAGGAATGTAACTTGGTGATATCAAGGATTATATTAAAATGTCTAGGTAGAGCTGACCAAACCAACAAAAGGAAAAACAACTTGTCCTGACATGTGTACATCAGTATTAGAAAAATCTTTTCAAGCAATATTAGAGACTAGAGGATTTTACGGATTTCAGGTTGTGATATAGCATTGTATTGCAGTGTTTTAAACTTAAGATTTCTCTTCAGCTGACAAATAGGTTAGTTCTACCTTTATATAAAGCCTACCAACTGCTGAATTCAAAACTAACAAGCAATAAAAACAGGGTTCACGCCTTTTACTTCAGATACTTTTTGAAGCCTTATATTCACATTACCTCATTATTTCTTTCTCCATGGAAGGTTTTAAAATGCAATTTAGTTTCAAGTTCTAAACCATTTTCCATGCCATTGCAGGTACCAAAAGTCCAAGAATTGTCCGTTAAAGTTATCCACGCTCTGCTTGCTACTTCTATAAGTTCTTTATTTCCCATACAGAAAAATAACATAATATTACAGAAGACATTTATCTCTAACTAGGCAAGAGAAAGGAATACTGCACTGGGTACACCACTCATTTTTAAAGTGTAATACTCTATCTGCAGGAGATGCATTGCTATGTTATAAGAATATGAACATACAACATGAATCCTTATTATACAAACAAATTTGCAACAAACCGCCTCTGTTATACCACCATTCTGAAGGGTAAGAATATAAAGAAGTTATTAGCAGTGTGACACTTAAAAATTATACAAAGATGACAAACAGAGTATTATTGGAGGTAAAAAAAAAAAAAATCAGAAGAGAATGAGAAAATGCTTAGTATATAGATAAGTCAATTACATTCTCCAAGAGCTTATACATTTATTTTAAAGGGGAATTTAATACACTTTTGGCTCAGAACCAGAAAAGCACCACTAGGCCTGTCTTAATTTCAAATATTCTTAAATTTCTGATGACAGGACTTTGGTGAGATTAGATTGTTTTAGCTATATGTAGTGAGAAATGGCTGATCTAAGCCTTGCAATAATTTACTTAGAGACTTTGAAATAACAATCAAAAAAAAATTTAACACTTCTGTTACCCACTGACAGAAATAGGTCTGTATAAAAAAGGATTAGTACCTCTCCCAAGATCAAGAAAGAAAAAGAAGCTGTAGCAGTTTAAGAAAGATTCAAAATACCTGCATATTGTTAAACGAGCTGTGTAATTCAAATACCCATCTGCCTCTTTGTCTTTAACCCTTTACAGCATGGCCTCAAATTTAGCAAGTCTTGACTGCTACTTCCACAGTTCCTGAGTTGCAGTACACTGCTATGTAATTAGCATTTAGTAATAAAATCTGGTAGTTACAGGAATACTTGCAGTGAACCACAACCCAGATCCAGATTAGATCGGATTATTTTTTTTTAGAAGCACCTATCCATTTATAATCTACTTTCTTACTGAGGCATTCAAGAGTAAAGCAATCCTGCTTGTATTTTCAATTAAAACCAAGCTACATTAATAAAAAAATGTATTATTACTTTTCAATATTTTTAAGAATGCATGTATATATAGAGATATATATAAGTATATACATCTATAGCACAACCTATGTGTGGGATATAGTATAGGTGGTCAAACTGACGGGAGGAAACAGCAATTTCAAAAGAGAGACCTGCATATGTTTTAAAAAACTGTACTTAGATGTCCTTTCAGTTTCATAGTTGTAGAACAATCAGGTGTTACCATGTAGGAATTTCACTTTTTATCTTTTATGGCTTAATGGTATTTATACAAATACTGCAGAATTGAAATATATTTTACATAGTTGAAGTTGCTCAGAATGCGCCTACCATTGAATAGAAAGAGTTTAGACTAAAAGCTAGGAAAAGCGTCAGGCACTGACAAGTTGATGGTAGACTTTAATATGGTTTAACAGTTTTAGTGCATATTCCTATGAAAATACTGACTTCCACCGAAGACGAAATAGCATGTTCTAATGAGCAACAAATTCTTATACTTTCATACCCCACAACATTAAGTCTAACCTTTATATTTCACTTTGAAAGACCACTTATTGTTGCATATTCAAAATTTACTTCTAGTTTTTTACTTTTTTGGCTATATATATAATTAAAAACTAATGTATAACACCAGAATGTAGAAATGTGTGCAGATGTCAAAGCTTTTGTTTAACAACAGAAACTCAAGTTCAACCAGATTTTGCTCTTGTGCCTTATTATTTTGCCTAGGTTTTCTCCAGAGCTTAGTTATATTTTAATGCACTAACCACAGCAACCTTAAAATTCCAGGTTTCTTAACTTTCATAGGTTTGTATGAATCATCAAAACGTAAATGAATCTTCAATGTAAAAACAATTACTGAAAAAATATACATGGAACAACTGAAGAACTACATCAGTTTTACTTGAGACAAAGCTTTACAGCAGTTATCTTCAAAGTGTACCTGATTTGACTTTGATAAATAAGTTACTGAAGTAATACAATCAACATACTTACCTGTGGGAAATAGCTAGAATGTTACGGAGTTTGGTAACATTTCATACCTGTCTAGAGCAAAAGTAGACATTTACAATACTTCTGTAAGATTCTTAAAGCAAACTTCAAACAGGAAGAGGATTCAACAGATAATCCGTATTTTGATTTGAAAACTGCTTTTCCTCTTACAACATTACTGCTCTTTGCGTATCTTTGGGGGAAAGGTCAGCAAAGGCCGAGAGCATGCTGTCCAAAAATACAGTAGCAATTCACAAGCAGATGTTCCTGCAGAAAACTGAAGTTTCCAACATCCAGTTCAGTAGCAAAAATATTTATTCCCTTTCGACTCTTAGTGTGTTTCTGATGGTGAACTCCATTTTATTTTTAAACTGGTCGTATGTCTTTGTTATAGGAAGCTCTAAGCAATTAAGGAGTCTGTTTCCAACGGGATACCTTATATGCAAAAATTTAATAGTAGGTTCTGGATCAAAACCAATGGGTGGTATAGAAATAGAGCCCGTTACAAAGAGCAGAATATCCTCCAAAGTCACTACTGACTCACCACCTAAAAAAAAAAACCAACAAACCAGGATTAGGTTGTACCAGTTATTGCTTATTACCCATAAACCATTATCCAGCACATTAAGTGTTAGAGGAAAAAAACCCTGAAATCAGGAAACACCAGATCAATATGCTGAATGAATATGCAGTTATATTGCCAAATAAGAAATTTTTAGCAAGAAAAACCCACTTGGGTTAGTTCTGAAAAGTTAAAGTGAACAGGAAAAAACCTCTTCTACAAGAAGAGACCAATGTTTTCTATCTTTTTTTGAGATACACACCATCTAATAAGTTCACATCAAAGCTGTGAAAGACAGGGAATGAAAGCATTTTTTTCTACCACTCAGGTTGTTTTGATTTTTTTTTTAAAAAAAAACCCACTCAGAAGAATTCCAGTACTAATCCTTCAGATATTTACCCCTCTCAAGTTGGATTATAATTGGTCAACAATTTCAGAAGTTATAGTTAGTAAGGAAGAAGGGGAAGGGGCAATTAGGAACTGACAGTGACCTCAAAACCTTCATTTATTTACTCCACTGAAATCTAAAACCCAAACCTGGTACGTATACCAGCAAAGTACTCTGAAGAGGGAAGGGGAAAAAGAAAAAAAAATTACTTACTTTCCACATCTTGCAAATAACCGATCCAAAAATCAGCACCTTCAACTTCATTTACATCTGATGAGGAATGGATTGTAAAGAGATCGCAAATTGTTTCTGCTGAAAGTCTTTCAGGTTTGTGGCAAAGTATACTAGAGAACGCATCTGGATGCATTTGCATTTTCTCTAGCACACCAAGAGTTTTCAAACCTTGTCTAAAACTGGGGAGGGGGCGGGGAGAGAGAGAACAAGCATGCATCAGGAAGCCAGTAGGTAACTAATTGTACTCTGCATTTTATAAAGCTGTAAGACTGGACATCATAGTTTCCCCTTCTACAGTCTCCAAGTCTTGTCAATAAGGTATACACAGAAGTACCATTTTATTTTAATGTTGGAAAATGTGTTTAATTCTCCTTTTAACAATCTAAGTGTTTCTGTGGAGGTTTTTCAGGCAGATGAAAGAAATACCAGCAATATGCAAAAATTAAATATTTCCTAGCACTTAACTGCATGAGCATGGTTTACTTTTAAATTTCATGTAAGAACATGAATTTCTTTCTTACAGATATCCCATTAGAGAACAGTTTAAATTCCTTATCCCTAGAGGTCTTAAAGGATAGCCTTCATTTGGATTCTGCCGTGTGCGTGTGTTTACATGCTACCATTTCTCCCTGTGGGAAATACAGATAACGGTATCCCGGGCTGCATTAGGAATCATAGTGCCAGCAGGTCAAGGGAGATGATCCTTTCCCTCTGCTCAGTGCTGGTGAAGTCCCACTTGGAGTGTTGTGTCCAGTTCTGGGCTCCCCAATATGAGAAGTGTGAACATACTGGAGAGCGCCGGGCAGATGGCCACTAGGATGATTAAGGGACTGGAGCATAACCCTATGAGGAACAGCCCAGAGCTGGCATTGATCAGCCTGAAGAAGGCTTAGGTGTAATCTCAATGTGTAGAATTATCTTAAGGGCATGCACAAAGCCAGACTCTTTTCAATGGTGCCCAGTGACAGGACCGGAGTCAACATGCACAATCTGAAACACAGGAGGTTCTGTCTGAACAGCAGGAAACGCGTTTTTACTGTGAGGGTGACTGGGCACTGGCACAGATTGCCTAAAGGGGTTTTAGAGTCTCCATCCATGGAGATATTCAAAAGCTGCCCGGACATGGTCCTGGGCAACTGGTTCTAGGTGGCCTGGCTTGAGCAGGGGGTGGTAGACAAGAAAATTCTTGCTCTATTCACTTTGGCACATTTTAAGCCCATCTCCGAAAATGCGTAAAGCCACATATTCCCATAAACAATCAGGATACTTATTTATTACCTTTCACTTTTTAGCTGACCAGTCTTAAAATATGATGCAGATTGGTCAAATATGCCACAGAGGGCCTTGTCTGAAAGACTAATTACTCTTAACTTCGTTAAAAAAAATCCTCGCGTTCAAAATTAGTTCTTCATAATTCTTGGAAATTCAGCTGATTCAAATTTTGCCAAATTAACACCATGAATATTTTAAGTATAAATCCAACTATACTTGGAAAAATTAGCATCCAGTGCCTTTTTACTGAGCAGATGAAGAATGCAAATTGGAAGTAAGGTCAGAGGGGAATCAAAAAATAGTCAACAGCTGCAACTTTCCCAGCTATCTGAAGTCACCATTACCTGATGGAAACACCAATGCAATGCTTACTTTCTAAGTAAGCCAATTTACACACGTGCAAATTATCACCCTCCTAGTGACACACACAACCCCCCTAATTAGAATTCTGGAAAACTCATTTAAATTCTAAACATATGTTTAACACTTCTAAAATTTAAAGATTCTAAATTCAAGCAATTCTGAATTCAAAATGAACACAAGCTAAAGAAATTTTCTAGTGCAAAGGTCTTCGTCATGCTATAGTTTACAACTACTAATCTGCCCTCTTCATAACGTTGAAAAAGGAACGTGGCCAAGGAGAAGTGGAACGGAACAGATATGTGGAGAAATAATTTCAGTCTTCTAGTCTAATTAACTAGTTAACAGTTGCTACTTAATCCACTGAAAGCTACAGTACATTTCATTGGTTTAAATGGAGAATTAGTAAAAGCATGTGAAAGTTTAGCAACATATTATTTAGTGTTTCAGTGAGGAAAAAATCCAGGAAGTTTGAAAACTCTAAACAAAACAAACCTTTCTAAGGGTGAAATAATTCTCTTGATTACATGATGGATCAGTATGTCATTCACCAGCATGTTCTTATCACACAAAGATGTTATAGGTCTTAAACATCCAGCAGCAGCAAGGAATTCATAACAGTCGTGTATTGCAGACTGTAGGCTGGACAGACTATTTGCATATTTTATCTGTATTGGAAGATAAAAGTTAGGCATTTGTTTACTACAGGCATGTATATCTATAAAATATAAGTTTTTTAATCTGAACTAAAGTTATATTCAGTAAGTCCTTTTTTAAGAATTTGACAATAAGTTTAGTTTTATTTACCATTTTTATTGTTCGTGCTACATCAACATCAGCAACATCTTCCAAAGCTGGCTTCACATTCTCTGGACCATAGACAAGACAATCAAACAGCGTTTTGGAAAAGAAACAAGGAGATGGGCCACCGTGAACCAAAGAAACTGCGATCATTTTACCAGCTTCAAAATAAAGATTCTCTTTTACAGCTGCAAACAAACAAACATACATACATATTTACTATATATGTATAAAATCCATTTGTGATCCTCAATTTTTTATAGAAAAAAATCTCATAATGCAATTCCTTCTCACTTTGATGCAACTAATGTGGTTTGCCATCTCCCACTGGTTGAAACAGTAAGACCTGTATTTTTTTTTAACATAGGAGTACCATGTACTTTTACTTCAACCCTTCATCCACTATCAAGGTTTGGGAGGAGATGTAACTTCCCCTTCCACTTTGTACCCAGGGCACATTTAATTCTGAAGCATAAGAACTCAAAGACACTAACTTTGTGTCTTTCGGGAGGCATGCTATCAGAGATAATGTTCTAGAAATTTGAGGAAAGGAAAATAAGTAACAGAGAGTTAGAAGAAATAAATTCACTTGAAGGGAACAAATACATTAATTAAAAAGTTTCAAGTATAACGATATGCTCTATTTTTTCCTTGGTTGTCATCAACTTTTTGAACTAAACAAAATTTTTTTTGGTTAATCCACACCCCACTCCACTTTAGAATTTAAAAGCAAAAAAATTAAAAAACAATCTCTATCCATCAGGACTATAATTGTGATCTGGCAATCATACTGGCTGAAGATTTAAAAACCTTTCAAGTTACATAGTTCTTAATGTATTTTTGAACAAAGCATTTAATTACCTTGAAAATCGAGGGACAAGTTCTTTGCAGAAGAGCCCTCAAACAATGATGAATTCTGAAGGTGAAACATTAGTAATTGAAAGAAATGGTGTTTTGATGCAGCAGGAGTATCTGTCTTGGATCTATTTTTGCAGTTTGTGAATTTTATTTCAATGGTGTTTGTAGGATTGAAGTTGCGCTGTCTAAATCCTTTTAAAGCACTATTCCAGATGTTTTCTGCATTGATGTTAAGCCGTGTAGTTTTTGTATTAACTTGTAACTTTAACTCCTTCAGTATATTAGAAACTTCCCTTCTTTTCTTTCTTAAATGCCTACAAGAAAATTCCATGTATTTTCAGATGAAACCTATGATTCATAATTAGCAACAGTTATACAGGAAACATGCTAAAATCTGCTAAGAAAAGCACCTCTTCAAACACTCTGGTACATTTAGGTATTGCGTAAATTATATCAGTAAAAATTTTGGTGTAGATTCTTCAAGTTTTAACTCTGTAGTGGCAAATTTAAAGTACCTCTAAGAACTAGGAAAAAAGGAGGTAGGAATAATTACCTTGGCATAAAATGAATAGTTTCTTAATTCAATTATACCAACATAGTACCAAACAATTCTCACACCATCATTCTACATTTGAACAATGGGATAAAAGTGAGAAATTGAAGAGCTTACCATGTTTGTATTAAAGAGATGTTTTGCAAGCAAATTAGAATACACAGTCAACTGTGCACTAATATTTCATCTTTGTCACTATAATAAAAAATACATTTAAGTAGGAAAAAACATTGCGGTTCTCATTTCAAAAAACTAAGAAACCAGTCTAAATAAGGCTCGTTCTTCGTTTTCTAACTTGCAACCAAAAGCACACATCTAATTTGAAGAAAGTAGTTAGGATTAGTTTAGTGATGGTTTTTGTCAGTTAGGTTGGTGGCTGGACTAGATGGTCTGAAAGACCTCTTCCAACCTAGGCAATTCTATGATCCCATGATTCTCTTATGCGTCTCTGGGTTTTGATCCCCTCACTACCCAACCTAAAAATTCTCTATAGGTATCTTTTTTTTTCTCCTCACCCCCCTCTAGCATTTAGAAACACCAGAAGCCTTTATCAAGTTATGACTTCAGCTCTTCAGTGTATTCATTCCATTTTTCCAGTGACTATATATACAGACACACAAATATATATAGCCACTATATATATACACACACACACCATGTTCTGTAGAAAATATGGTATAAAGCCATGTGCTAGATTACTCTTCAACGTAAAAAATAGAAAATACTTTTTCCTCAGGGAACAGTTCCTGTTTGACATCAGTGGAGATAAGGACATCATCACTCTGTTGGATGCTGGATGTTCTCGGTGTGAGCAGGGCGACATGTTGTTCTGGCACATTATCTTTGGTGATCTAGAAGTCCAAACAGTATTTTAGGAGATACAATGGAAGAATGCATAAACACTTAAAAACCCACTTAAAACTATAGACAGCAATATAGTTTCCCCCTATTTCAGTACTGAATCTCATTTGTATGTTCATTTACACAAAGTCTATCAGTGCCTGACCTGTAATTTTAAAAATAATAATTCAGTATTTTATTATGTGGTGGTTTTAGGATCCATTTTTAATTGCATCCCATACATGAAATGGAAGTCATGACTGATACAAGAAGTAAAACCTAAAAATATTAGTTTCTACCAACTTGAAAGGTTATTACAGCAGAGGAAAACCTTATTTATATAAACATCTCTAAGCTAGATTTCTAGCACAGTATTTACACGGAAAAAATATTAATAAGCAACCTTAAAGTTTTGCCACTTGTACATTCAAAGTTACCTCAAAACTGTTAAGATTCTTTTTACAAGGACCTAATTTTGACAAACTAAAAACTAGTTTGCTTGCCACCGAATGCGAATAACTGTAGCAAATTTACAGAATTCACAGCTTACTCAGAAAATTTTAATCACTAAACTCTACTCCTATTTTATTCAATTTG
The DNA here is from genome assembly GCF_964199755.1 of Larus michahellis. NCBI lineage: Eukaryota > Metazoa > Chordata > Aves > Charadriiformes > Laridae > Larus > Larus michahellis. The sequence continues at coordinate 60,908,196 of NC_133899.1, read as the reverse complement.
CAATTTAGTATAATAAGTTTTTCCTGTGGAATAAGCCATCACCTCCTCATGTTTAAATACTATTTTATATTATAATCAGTTTCTGTATGAAAACAGAATGTTACACACTGGAGAAGAAAATTGCGTTGAGATCCAGGTGACTGCCGAGGGCACTTTGGAGATGGCTCTTCCAGCAAACAAGTTGTTCCATCTGTCTTTTCAGAGGTAGCCAAAGAACGCTTTTTCTGTTTGCTATAGTTCCCTGTATGATTAAATTATATTAATTTAGTGAATTTGCTAGCTCTAAAATACATAGTATTATAATTTATAATTTTAAGAAGTCACTATCACATCCATAACTTTACCTGATTTTGCCAAGATACTTGTGCATTCCATGCACTCCCAGTTTTGCTCCCATGACTTCATAGCTGAACAGGCCAAATGAGTTCCACGGGAACCACAATACTGACAACGTTTTATTTCCCATTTACTAAAATTAAAAACTTATGCATTTAGAATTAGACAGATGAATGAGGCTAGTTAAAACAAAGAATATTCAACAGTAAGTGTAATCCAGACACTAACCTAACAAAGCATAATTTTATCAATCTGGTAGGACTGTGTATAATCTAGGGGAATTTTTTTCTGACATGATGTACTCTCAATTCCTGGCTGCAACAAAAAAAAAAAAAAGCTATCCACGTGCCAGCACCTTGTATTGAAAGAGGTTATGAGTTAAGGGTGCTCCTTTGCCTTGAAGTCAATAACCTGCAGCCAATATTTTCCCCTCGTGCTGCTAGCCAGAAACAGCCTCTGTATTTTATGGGTATCCACCAGTCAGCTTTTCCAAATGGTAAATTTCTTAAAGCAGCACATCCGATTATCCTTACACATTCTGAGTAACACTCTAACACTAATGGCAGTGTTTAAGTATCTGTTAGGTTTTTGTCTAGATTTCTTCAATTTTGCTTAAACATACAATAGAACAATGTGACTGATAATAGTTCAAATATTGGAAGCTTAAGGTACAACTCTTAAAGTAAATCCTGAGGTGCTCACATACCATGAATGAACCAAGCAATGTTCAGTCAAATCTGTACAAAGCAAAGTTAATGTCTACAGGGAGCAAACCTACCACAGTACTACAGAAACAAGTTGTCAAACTAGAGGTTCTGACAGCTTTGAGAATACTCATGCCAATGGAACATACACATCTCAGAAGCACACAAATAAAACAATTTTAAATTTGATTTTACACAGCTAGTTAATTTCCACCTAAGTCTAGTACTTTAATGAATTTCTTATAAAGGTATTAAGTATTCAAACAATTATTAATTTGTTGAATTAACCTTTGAATCAAAGATACACAACATTAACTTAGGCACATGCTATTCTACATGTTATGTGGATGTACAAATTCTACTTCAGCTCTGTATCAAATGAGAACGAGGACAAGATAACTGATAATCAATTGGTTTGGTTTTCTTGGCTTTTATAACCTGATTAAATAAGAGAAAATTAGTACTGAATTATTATGATTATAGGTAGTAAACCAAACGTTTTATTTGGACACAGTGTCTTGGCTTGACTTTAAAAACTGATGCTGAAAAGCATTAAACCATTTAAATAAATTTATTTAAAAAAAAAAAAAAACAACGAGGAACTATTCCATCACAGATTATACTTTACTGCAAAAGTGTCATACCTATCAGGTTCATTATAGTCTCTTCCTTTCTTGCAGAGACATCTTTTAATGTCACAGTGTTGATAACATTGCAGTAGGTCTTGATATGCATTCTCTTCAAGTTCCCAAGATGCATCCCTATAAAAAAGGCAGAAGCTCCATTACTACAACTGTATTTCCAATTGTATAAATGGGTTACTCTGTCTTTGGAAAAGATTTATGTAATAACCACGTGAAGGTATTTCAATCATAGGGACAAAAATAATACTATAAAAACACAGACAGACCTTTTTTCTTGTGTACAGTTACTTTGCTTAAAGTATTTGTTATTTTTTGCATGACCTCAGTGCATGTTTGTGCCATTTCATACTATTCTGCTTTCTGTCTCATGGCAGCCATGGATATTTGTTTTGGCAGTCTACTCAAGTTACCACTGAAAACGGCCTCATGAAAAGTAACTCAGAATTTGCCAGGCCAGTACAGCAAAGTTTATCAAGTATTTTGACTCTTCTTCCTCTCCAAGATCTTGAGCATCTGCCTCTGGACGGAGTTAATGGTAGTCTCTGAAAAGACTAATAGTTATTAAAGAATAATACTTCTAACAAAGGAACATCATTCTGATCACTGTCTGCCTTATTTTGTGCCCCCATCAAATGGCGGAAACTTATGAAAAACAGCTCTGACTTTTAGAAGCAGTTGTTATACTTAACATATCCTTAGCAATCCCTTGTGAGAAGGCAGAAGCTGTATGGCTGAGTAACCAGTTGATTATAATACTGTCTGGAGAGAAGTTCAGATAACTTAAAAACTTAAGCAAAGAAAATACCCTTCTCAGCAACCTCTATGTTAATGTGAAATCATTTTATCTAAGAAGTGTTTTTGATCTTTTAAATAGGTTGAATCATGGCATTAAAAATGATTTTTCAGAGCTTTCTGCTTTATGTTCAAGATGACTAATTTGGCCTTTGACAATTTTTAATGCATAACTAAAAGGAAACAGGGTACTCCTTACCGAGCCAAACAATTCTACCATTGAAGGTAGAACTGAGGTTTCACACATTAATAGATGCAGTTCTATAGAATAAACAGAAAGTGGTTTTATCACCCTATCAAAGTTTTTATAGAAGAGTGATTATTTACAAAATTACTTACTTTTCTGGAATGTGTATGCCCATTCTCAACATTTCTTTCTGAAATTTGTCCTTGTTATTACATACCGAGCACCTAAAGAAAAATATCCCAGCACTCAAAGCTTGATACTGTGTCAAGGAAAAAAAAAAAAAAAACAAAAACACAACAAAAACCAAACCGATTATTGAATTACTACCATTCTTAGGATGACAATAAATAATGCCTTAATATCTATAACAATTACATTCATAGATACTGTCCTGACATGGAGGTTAAAGCTGCTATCAATCATGATGTCACCTGACACTGAAGCAAATGGAGAGCATTTTCTCTTCCTTTAAAGGACAAGAGCTCACATAGTAGAATCAGGTCCATAAACAAAAGCACAATCCTTTTCAGTCAACCTCTCCACATCTAGAACGAGTTTACAAGAACCACCTTATAACTTTTTCCAGCTCTGGACTTAGGCGAAGAGAAGTGATCACGGACAAATGACATTTTTAGCTTTTAGATTCTGTACATAATGACTTGCAAGAAGGCAACTACCTAGGTTGATTCCTAAAAATAACTAAAGGCATGAAGTTTATCACATATGTAGAAACATGGACGGGGGGGCCAGGGCGTTGAAATCCTTCTTGTAAGACTTATCTCCAAAACACAATTTTACCATTGTCCTTCAAACCTAGCATATTTCCATTCCTACTGCCTATATTAACCCTAAGCAATTTTACACAACTTTAAGCAACTGATCCATTATTTTTAAACACAACATAAATGTGATCTGGATGCAAAGAGAAAAGAAAGGGAGAATGCGTGTTACCTGCAAGCATTCTCGATGAAACCAAGCGTTTTTACAGCAAGGACTTTTCAATACAGTGTACACTGGAAGCTGTTCAACCAAATCCAGGCATATTGTACACTGTGAAGTTCCTCTAGATTCTTTATCGGAAAACTTTTGGACTGGTTTATGTTCCCAACAGTAAGACCTAAAAATAATAATTTAAGGTTCTCTTATCAAAACAACATTTTAAGAACATTCCTCAAAATCTGAGGATAGCAAAATTATATCCGTTGTATTTATTGTATCTGTTTTTCATGAATAAATGTTGCGCAGCAAGCTGAAAATGCAGACACGTACTGGTTTTGTCTGGAAAGGAGTTAAATTTTTTTCACAGTAGCTTGTATGGCACTGTGTTTTGGATTTGTGATGAAAACAGCATTGATAGAAGGATGTGTTTTGCTGAGCAGTGCTTACACAACATCAAGGCCTTTTCTTTTTCTCATGCTGCCACACTTGGCAGCAGGCCGGGGGGGGCACAAGAAGCTGTGAGGAGAAACAGCCAGGACAGCTGACCCCAACTGACCAAAGGGATATTCCATACCATGTCAAGCTCAGCAACAAAATTGGGGGGGAAAAAAGGAGGAAGGGGAGATGTTTGGAGTTACAGCATTTGTCTTCCCATAACTGTTACACGCGATGAAGCCCTGATTTCCTGGAAATAGCTGAACACCTGCCTGCTGCTGGGAAGTATAAGTGAATTCCTTATTTTGCTTTGCTTGCGCATGCAGCTGTTGCTGTACCTATTAAACGGTCTTTATCTCAACCCATGAGTTTTTTCACTTTTACCCTCCTGGTTCTCTCCCCATCCCACTGTGGGTAGTGAGCAAGCAGCTGCGTGTCGCTCTGCTGCCTCTCAGGGCATGTAAACAAATTATGTATCTAACAGAGCAAGTCAACAGAACAATAGTAAGGAAGAAGCATGTTGCCAAGTGATGCTTTGTAAATTGCAGAGATCATATACCCCCCCTTTCTCTCAAAACTTCTTGTGGTACAAATAATACATTTCCTGTCCTCAGAACCTCAAGTTCTGCCTATATTTCAGTGTTACTGTGATGGTAAAGGAGCAATTTTGACTTTGCGTATTGATTCTGTAGAGTCTGGGTAGTGTGATAAATTTTATAATTTAGCACATTTTCAAAGAAATAAGATAGCCAAGAAATGCGTCTCTAGAATAAACCTTTCTGAAAACGCATTATTTTTCACATGTGCTTGACTTAATAAAAGTCATTTATTTAAGAAGTTAAAGGGCCTGTCAGACTTCAATCCACCCAGCACTACAAACTCAGCACAATAAAGCCATTATCAAATGCACTCAAGAGTATTTTGACTACAGCCAAGATGCCGGACAGATGATAGTAAAATAAAATAAAGCATTTTTTTTAGACATTTGATATTAAACCCATTTGTCCTGCAGTCCATCTCTAATAAGCCCATCTTGAATTCTTGTGCTTTGAAAGACGACAGAATGGCATAGAGTCTGATTTGACTGCTGAAAGAGACAGGTAGCCAAAGCATTGCCATTTCATCAAAGGCACAGGAGGCAGACAAAGAACAAACCCCAACCATTTTGTAGTTTATTTCAGAGTTTAGGATTTAACGCTCCATTTTATAAACAACTTAACTACTCATAGAAGCATTAAATTACTTCATTAAAAGTGCTGAGAAGTTAGTTTATAGGTACTAGGTATGCAATATAATAGCTTGGACTGCATGTTTTCCACAAATCAGGTATTTTTTTCTTAGATAACCCGGATGTCATTTTTAATTAATAGCCTCTCCAATGACAACCTGTATAAATACAACGAACTGAAAATTCAAAAGCAACAAAATCACAGAACTTACCTGAAGTCTTCCATGAACTGGAAAATACATTCTTTTTGTATCCCACAAGGAAAATGGTAACTTCGTTTGCATTTGGGAGCTACACATCCAATTGAAGCACCCTTTTTCTTACAGATATTACATTTCTAGGAATAATTTGTTTCAGAAATAACAAAATATCAACATCTAAAGTCCAAGTAAAATTACAGGAATTGTTAAACCGATAGAAAAAACTATGAAGTGCGTAAGAAATAGTATTGGCCAATAAATTGTAACGGTGACAAGACTATTGTGTTTTAACTCTATTTCAAAGAGTAAAAATAAACAGTTATTTCACAGACTTTGACTATGTATTATTTTATATGCACGTTGACTTGTGACACGTAAGCCAAAATACAAGTTATTTTACCAGTACCTATAGTTTAGTTACATCTATGAAATTATATACTGTCCGCTTGAGGCTCAGCATAATGTCATGAGGTATTATGCTTGTTTAATTTGCTCTTACTCATTTATCTGCAACAAACCCAGGAAATAAAAACACTAGTGAACTTCTGCAGATTTTTATTGTGGCTTCAATGAACCCAATATACTTGTTACTTAAATGTAAAATTCAGACGCTTGAATGGGCTCAGCACACTGCCCAGTGGAAAAAGAAAACAAATCCCACAGGCAATACTAAGTGCACTTAAAAGTCAGGGTTTTTTTTCTTGTAAATACTAAAGACTTCATCCTTACCAGTTTTGCAGCTCTATTTACTTCTTTTCGAATATCTGCGATTAAGAATCCATCTACACCTTCATCTTCTTCCCCTCTCTGCCAAATGCCACTTGACATCAACTATGAAAACAAAGTATTTTAAAACATTCACCTACCATAAGATTTAAAATTACCTGTCCTGCATTTGTCAAGTAACAGACTACTTAAACAAAGCTTGCGTGCAGACATTTTAATGATTAAAAAACTGATCCAAAACTTGTATATATTTTTGTCTGATACGACACAATAGGGAACAGTAACCAGTAACATGAATATAAATATTTCATAACATCAAAGTCTTATGCAATACTGTAGAGCCCAAGATGGTGTATTTTACCTTCCTTTTTTGAAGTATATGGACTATTCAGATAATTATCAAACAATTACTTTAAGCATGTAAAGCTTCAGAGGAAGTAAAATTAAATTAGTTTGGTTAATGCAAATGACAATTGTGCTGTAGAGATAATGAAGCACAGTAGGAAGTATCTGTACTGAAGTGCAACCTGAGAGGAAAAGTAATTCACTTTAGAGGAGAATTAAATAAAAACAGAATCAAGTAACTAGGCAAGTCAGAAGAGCCTGATAATTTAGATTAAAGTTACTTAGTAAGGCAGTTACATCACAAACTTCAAATAAGTAGTTTCACAACTCGATGCCTCCCATATTCTTTACTATCTCATTTTATAGTTCTCGTAATTTCAACACAGCACCATTTTGTAACTACAGTTTTATGAATATTTTAGTGAAATAAATGTAAAATTTTATACAAAACCAATTAAGAATTTATTTTTTCCAAATGTGAGACATTTGGCAAAGAAAAATGAAAATGCACCACAAACTAGTCTCTTTCTAGAAGAGCTCTTTCCTTATATAATATTCACTATATTTAAGTGAAATCACTGGGGTTTTTTGTTTGTTTGTTTTTTAAAAGAAGCAGGGACCAAAACCTAAAAGATGACTGCAGGAAGCTCACAGTAAAATATCTTATAAATTACAAGGCTCATTGTTGCATGCATGCCCTTTCCTAGCTGCTCTGCTCCATCAGGAAAGAACTTTTTCCTATTATTTCACATGGCCTTACGTATGAGAGAAAGTTACCACAAACAGACCTAAATTTCCTTCCAGATGCTTAAAATTTGTTTCAGAAAAACAAATTCTATCTTTATGTAACTTCAGAAAACTCTGCCTAGTCTTTAAAGGATTCAACATCCAACATATTAAGCCATGCACAGTCAACACAATCTTTAAAGAACACGTTGAGGAAAAAAAACAAACAAAGAAGCAAAATCCCCAAATTGTTCCTGATATTCTTGAGACTTTTTTTAAGCTTGGGGAAAAATTCCGAACTGTATTTATTAATAAACAAAAACATCTTTTTTTTTTAAGTAGTCATTATTTTAAAGATCTGCAAAAATTTAAGAGCATGAAAGGTAGTTTAAGCATACTTTTAGGAATATGAATCTTGGAAAGTGTCATGTGTTCCAACAAAAAACACTCAACTGTAGTTTACATCCATAGCTTTGATCAAATGATAAGCTTTTACTAAATAACAATTCTGTAACTGTATATGATCAGCAGGGTACTTATTACTAAACTGAGAAGTAAGACTATTTCTTAAGTCCTTTCTATGTCCTGTGCAATGTCAGGGGATAACTCACAGCCAAACAACAACTAATGAGAAATGTGAAAAAAAAAAAAGACAACTTTTCTGTACTTTTTCAACAAGGGGTGGAATTTTCACTTTCCATGTTCTGAAGCCACACTTCTCTCATAAAGGTGAATATGTAGGTGCAATCTGTTCTCTTTCTCTTAACACGTATCTTAATTGCTTTGATAGGTTCGGAGAATTAACCAAGTAATTCATTGAAATGAACCACAAACAGAATTTAGCTTTGAATAAAGGCTTGTTGGGATTTATTTATTTCATCTGCTGCACCTGAAAAGTTCAAGCCTTCAAGGCTACAAGTTAAAGCTAACAGTTTAAGCTGTTACAACAACTGTTTGGACAGGTTATTACTATTTAATACTTGTTGCATTTATTTTTTTTCCAGTTAAAACAGACAAGCTCCAAGACCAATACCACATACTTACTAAACAGTAATAATGAACGGTGAGATTGTATGCCACATAGGTCCTTTTTTCTCCATACTTTTCAGGGCAGTCATCTGTCCGTCCACAGAGAACACAGACTAAAATATAGAATCATGTTTATAATCACAGTGAGTGTGCTAGAATTACTACGGATCATCATGTAGAGCAGTAACTTTCATTGCTTTTAATCACATGCATCTTGAAGCAGATTACTGGATGAAGGACAGTAGATAATCTTCTCTCCTTAATGTTGAATTCCATAGTAAATACGGAAGAGGCTACTACCCGTTTGTTCCTTCTCTGGTTCCTAAAAATAAAATACTTCACCAGTTCCACCTCCCCGCTGATTCAGGAGAGCTATAACACAAGCTAAATTCTTCCCAAAACACCTAAAGGTAATTATCAAATAGCCAATAATGTCCAGGTGCATGTGAAATACGTCATCTAATTGTTTTTAGTATTGTACACAAAGACATCACCATACTATAATCCATAATGCAACTGTTTCTTTGTATAACTATGTGATAACCTCTGTGAAAAGCATATGAACGATATCCTGACTGTATCAAGTCATATGCTACCAGTGCTTTTAAAACACATGCTAGTTTCAAAACATCGAAGAACTTGAGACAACACTGGAGTCAGCTAAAACCTTGAGGATTTCCCCATTTTTGCAGTTCGTAGCCCACTAACATACCTCCACAGACATTTAATATCTTCCCTTAAATTCTCAATAGATATATAAGATACATTTTCAATAGTCATAGTAGTGATGAGAATAGAGGTACTACTTCAGCCTAAGAAAAAAAGTCTTGACTGATACATCTCAAACACAGCTGTGTTTGATTTGGCAGCTGAATTCCCAAGGTTACTTTCTTAACATATCTGCAGAAAAAACTATTTTTAAATATTCCAATTATAGCAAATAGAAGGAAGTTTACAAGTTATTTCTTTTTCATTCCCTGAGACAAGTGGTTCCGACACAATTTGATTACTGAAAATACACCTTTTCTTTGAGCCCAAATAAAGCAAGTTATAATTGGTACTATATATGCAGATTAAAGATGTAACTATTTAATAAAAACCTTACTTACATGGGCTTTGAATGTCTGAATTACTGTTTTTACTCATCCCGAGTTCTTCTGGCTGCCTGTCATGAAAAATAAATAAGGTGCTAAATACATCTAGTGCATTAACAACGACCATTATATACTGCTTTTACATTTTATTTTGGAGAAAACCCCCCTACAAACTCAGTTAAGTAAAACTGGAATCAAGAACAAAAGTGTGTTATATTTAACTGTTACTGTGAGAGACAGGGGTTTGGAAAGCAGGATGTGAATGTTCACAGATCAATGAAACATATAGCAACTTTTAACTATCTCCCCAAACTATCAAACAAGATATTTTATTTTTGAAAGCGAAAATAAAGTGTCCAATGCAACAGCTAGTTATGTACAGACTTAATCGTACAGAAGAGTTTGCAGTTATTTTTTAACATCAAAAATAATGATCCAAGGACAACCAAGGAAGTGGCAGTGACTCCTGCTCAAATATTGTATTTACACGAGGAACTTGAAAGAAAAAATTAACTGGGTAGGATAGTGACATTACTATGAAGATAATCTCCATTGTTTGGAGAAAATGCAGGATCCTGGCCTAGTTAAAGAAATCACGATCTAAGACCACAAAAAAAAAAAAAAAAAGAAAAAAGACGGGAAAAAATTGGTGAGGAATCGAAAAACAGAGACATGCACACAGGAGAATTTACACCATTCAGAACTATGTATTGTACGTTCTGAAGTGGAAGCAATTCGTTTAGAAACACTGACCTAACCCGCATTTCTTTCAAACATCACATGCTCATAAAACTTTGATCCCCAAGATGCACCGACACGGATATACCGGGAGTTAGCCTTCACTGCGTGCCACACCACGCATCCTAGCCCCTCTTGGAAAAAAACTGAAAAAACACGTTTCTTCACGTAGCACTAAGATGATTATTCCTTCTCTAGTGCAAAGCAGAGCCCTTTTAGGAACATATCTGTAGATCTTTGACTTGCCTTCTCTTAGGAAGCTGAAGAAAGCATTACAAAAGTTTTGCAAGACAAGAATCATGGGTCATTGCCTGCAGATCCATGCTTGACCTCGCAGGACGGCGAACAGCTTGCTTCACACGCCGGAGCAGCCGGTAACAACATCCAAAACAGGAACCTGACAGACTCCGAGCTATCGGAATTTCAGTGTTTACAGTTTAGATGACGACCAGGTACAGGCTTCAGGAGCAAACCTCAGGCTAATCCAAACTATTGCAAATAAATTACTGCAGCCATTTTACTGGAGTTTTAGGAAAGTTGTATTGAGAAAGGGAAAAAAAAAATAATGGAGGCAAAAGTCTGAGGCATAAGGCAACCGATCTGCGCCATTGCACTTGGTTAGAGAATCGGAGTAGTTGTACACAAAGATCTCTGCCAGAAAACGGTCTAAAAGGAAAACAAACAAAAAATAACCACCACCACAAGCAAATGAGGCCGAGGCACAGACACTGCACCGACACTCAGATGAAGTAATTGGTTCCAGTTTTCCCAGAAACACACTTCCCTTTTTCCAAATTACAAAAAAATAGACAGACTTAATCAGGTACAGGGGGAGCAAAAGACGAGCGTACAGCTCACACACATTCCTTTCTCTTCGAGATTTCCTAAGAACGGTCGCTGTTAATTTCATAGTCCTGGATCTACTATGGGCAACTCAACAAAGAAACATTCGATATATAACCACACAAGACCAGATTTTCACCTCAGTGTGTTGTAGAAAGCCCAACCAGGAGGAGGAGGCACACGTGTGGCTGGAAACCCGAAAAGCACCTTCCTACCTTTGCCTGGCTCCAGCAAAACAGAAATAAAAATGGCTGCTTCCCCCTCCCCCCCCATTCCTTCTACTTTTCTCAAACTCTTTCAGTGAGATGAACCTGGAATTCAAATTTGAATTTGCAAGTTAAAAGATACGGGAGAACGCCCATTGAGGCTCCATGCATAAATCCCACCGGGCTTTCTCCGGGAACAAAGCAATGCCGCTTCAGTCCATTTGCAAGACAGGAACCCATTATCACTCAGTGATAAAAACCGAAGTGTAAATGAAATGTACCCACTTGGCCTAAACAGGCTAAAAAAAAAAAAATCTTTAGAGTAGACATTTAGGTTTTGCCAAGTTCCGTAACTCTTTACTGCTCCAGAACATAAGGTGTTTTCAAGTTTTTTAACTAGAGGATGGGAAAAGAAAAAAACCAAAAAGCAACCCCAAGAGGCAAGGTTTCGGGTACACGCTTTCTCTAGGATACCAACAAAGGAACGCTCCCGGATCCCACCCGTTCACCCCGTGTGTCCTGACCGTGCACACGACAGGGTCCCCGGCTCACCTGGCGGTTCCGTGTCCTGACAGAAACCCCTCCCTCGGCACCCCCCGCCCGGGCGCCGGCAGGGGACACCCGCCGCCTTCCCAGGGACCCCGCCTGATCACGATTCAGGTGGCCACTTACTGTCCCAGCCTCGCACGGGTACAACCACGGAACCTGACCGACACCCTACTGAAAGGCCACGGCAGCTTTTGTGGAAGGAGCCAACCAGCGGGGCCCCGTCCCGCCTCCCCCGCCGGCGGCCGCACTGGGCGAGCCGCCCCGGGACGCTGCTCGCCCACCCCCCCCCCCCCCCCCCCCCCCAGTTTTCCTCTCAGCGGCGCGGCAAGAAGAGAGAGAAGTCTTCCGCTTGGTTATTCCACTCTCTCCTGCTCCCAGACACGGCGGCGGGAGCCAGGCGCTGCTCGCTCCCCGAAAGCGCGGGCTGGGAGCCCGTTGCACATCGCGCCCCTCACGGAGAAGCCGGGGGCTCCCGCTCCCCGGCAGCCACCGCAGCCCAACCCCCCCACCCGCCTCTCCTCGCCCTTGTCCCCGGGCTCCGCCAGCCCCGAGGCGGCAGCAGGACAAAGCTTCAGCCCATGGAAGGCGCTACTCACCCCGAAGGCCGCCCCGCTGCCGGGCCGCCCGCCCCAACCGACAGAAAATTCAAACCCCAACATCCGCCGCCCTGCCGGAAGCGCGGAACCTGCCCCGCCCACCGCTGCGCCCGGCATCCGTTACCTCGGTGCTCGGCCGCCCCCGCCGGGTACGGCGGGAGGGGGGACCCGCCATCCCGGTGATCGGTGCTTGACTGGAGGGTCCGGCGGGCCACGGCGGCCGGTGGGCGGCGCTGTGTCGCCGGGCGGGAGCCGTGAGGGGCCTGGGGGCCGCGGCAGCCGTCGGGCCGGCTGCCTCAGGCCTGCTGGGGCAGCGCTGCCGGTTTCGGTGTCTTATGAGACCGCTGGGGCCGCCGCCGCGTAGAAGGAAAACCCGACAAAGCGCTGTGGCCGGCGGGTAACGTGTCGCAGCACGACCTGTCAGTAACCCCCGTCCCGGCAGGGTGCAGGGTCTCCACAAACTGTCTCCCCTCAGCCCCTGTGAACTGCATAATAACCAGGCGTCTCTTCCAGAAAGCCTGTTTTTGGAGCATTTAGCTAAGGAAACAATTTTTTTTTCTGAGAAATCCACTTCTAAATTACTGTCTTTTGCAGCTTGTTCTTGAGGGGCCTGAGCTGCCCCCTGTAATGCCACAGGGCTGACCTGTTTTTCCCATAGCTGATGGGAAACCCACTTGGACGCAATGACACTTGCTACGGTAAAATGGAGTTTCTCAACCAAAGCTCTGCATTTCATATTTACGCTGATGTCTTGCCATCTGAATGCCGCTGTAATGGTGGACTGCGTGGAAAGGAAGCTGAATCCAGGGGGCTCTGGGACACAGGCGAGCTTGCCTTCTCCCTCCGCTGCAGCTGGGCTGCTGCAGTCCCTCGGCCCGAGGTCCAGCTGCTGGGAACGTGGAGCAAGTGTCCCCAGTACAGCAGCCACCGGCGAGACGGTGTCGGTAGCAGATCTCCCACCTCACCCCCATCTTACCCAGGCACGTCTCTCCAATACCTGGTCCAGATCTGTATTCCCCCTGGTAACTTGACTATCAAACCTGGAGTGTCTGTGGTTCCTGACACCCAGGCCCAAGCTCTCTCCGGCAGCTAGGTCCCAGAGCTCTTACCCTGCTCGCTAGCTACCCTGGCCTGAAGTTCGCTAGTGGCACACGCAGACAGAACAGAGAGCTTACCGGGGAACGTGGTTAGGACTTGGCTAGGGGAATGTGCTGAGCAGCAGTTTGTTTTCACACAGCTGGCCCCAGTTGTCACGCTGCCTTTCTGGTTTGCTGTGCTTGTTCGTCTTCAATGTACCTTCTCCACACCCTTTCCCCATCTTCAGCCTTTCCGTTAAAAATCCCATAATGCCTTTTGCACAATCATACAAATGCCCTCAAATATCCCATAATGAGTTTGTTCTTCACTGAGGTACTTGTGATAATCTTCCTTCCCCTCATCAGTTAGAAAGTTCCAGTTGAATCTCCTCAAGACTGAGCGGTTCCTGCAATGTCCCACCAGTGGCCTGAGATTTCTGGTCTTTGGAATTGTCTCTGTTATCTGCTGGGCTTGAGTATCTGGGGCTTAATTACTTTTCCTGTCTGTTGTCCAAGTCAACTTTTTTATTAAACAGCTGTTAGTCAGATATCCTCAGAAAAATATTATTCCACATATCCTTACAGTGTGTACTTCTGAAAAAGAAAAAAGGTGTCTCTGGATGTGAAATAGGGCAAAAGGTAGAGATAAACAATTATAGGTAATTATTGGTTTGCTAAAAAAAAAAAAAAGAAAAGATATTTTTAACAAATTACATTGGTTTTCCTCAATGTGCCTCAGTATGGTGGATGTCGCGTTTTATCCAATAACCGAGCACCTACCTGCTATATGAAAAATCCAGAACAGATTCTATCGTCATACAAGGATTTGAATCTACATTTTCAAGAAGTGTAGAGTACAATTCCTGTCTGTACTCTCCCTGGCTTGCTGACTATTATAATATGTAAAAGGAAGTGTCGCACTGTCAGTAGGAATGCCAAGCTTTAATATTGTCTTTTGAGAGTCAAGGGTTAAACCCCAGTCCTCCCGCATTCTGGATAAATGTCCCAAATAATGGTCTACTGAATAAAGAAAGGATGTTATTATTATACTACCTCCATCTTTTCTAATATATATCATTATTTCCCTTGCTGTATGCTGATAATTTCCAAATACAGAATATTTCATTTTGGGTCAGCTGATGTGCTGTTAGATTTTTTAAATTGTTATTATCGGTCAGAAAAAGCCTGAACATTTTTGTTTTCTTTCAGTCTTTATCAGTCATTCATGTAGCCCTACCCAGAAGGGAGAAAAAGTTCTGAAGAAAGAATTAAGATTTGAAGGTATCTGTGTGTTCTCCTGGTTTTTCTGGATTTATTTTTTTTAATGAGGCAGCCTCAATCATTTTTCTGTACTTATGTAAAACTCTGACAAGCAACAGCATCCTCCTCTAAACATCTGAAGTATGGTAGGCTGTCTAGAACTCCACATCTGGGGATGCTCAGTCATCGAATCGCGCAATGGTTTGGGTTGGAAGGGACCTTAAAGATCATCCAGTTCCAACCCCCCCTACCATGGGACGGCCATACGCCAGGGCGTAGTTTGTTAAGCTTTCAGGACCTAACCATGATGACAGCATTTAATACTCAATTTGCATGGTTGTATATGAATAAAATTAAAAGAATAATCAGGTCCTTATTCTTTAATTGTTTTTAGGAGAAAGGCAGCCAGCTTACCTTATTTTTATTGTGGTTTTTTTTTTAAATCATGGGCTCTCTTAGTTCCTTTGTTTTCACATAACCCTTTGAAAAGTACTATCTCACTATTTACCACAAAACATGAGTCCCTATTTCTCCCCTATTATCTGCTCTGGTCGTTGTTTGAATGTTTTGATCTGAAACCACTCCTAACTGTTCTCGGTGTCTTTTGAACTCAAACATACCACCTCTTGGCAGCAGGGATGTCCTCACAAAACAGCAATTTCAGGTCTCCTGGTACCGGGTTGCTCAGATAATAAGCAGGTAAATGAGCAGCAGTGGTTAGGGGTGATATATGTCCTGCTGTGAGACGGTGTGGTTTCACCCCGCAGAGCTCATCTGCTGCCTGCCGTTGCTGTGTTCGTTCTGGGTCAGGAGCTTAATGTCTCTATATAAATGCAATACCACTCTGTTCCACTCCTTGGCCTTTCAGACAGGACATACGCTAAATTGCGTATAATTTTTCCTTCCTGAGCTTAAAGTTTAAACGGTGCTTCTCTTTTGATGTATCTGAACGCTGTGATCCACGATCAGCACTCTGCCGAGGGCAAGGCAATTGCGTTGGGTAGGTGAATCCTGCGGGAACAACCGTGATATTGAGGTGACAGCGATTACACACCTTGTATCTGTTACCCTTCCTGTAGTCGAGAAAGTGCTTAAAATTATTTTTCTACATGTGATGACCAGTTGTAGTTTATGTATCTATCTTGCTTTTTTATTGAGATTTTTAGGTTCATTAAAAAAGTTAGAAAGTTTTTCCTTTTTCGTGCTTTAAATAAGAGGCAGGAAAACTTCCACTTACTATCTCCCAATCCAAATGAACAAACTCTATCCTGTAGGTGCAAATGTGCTGTTTTGCTTGAATAGTTTATGTTTTGTTTTATGTTTGAAAGTTATATTTAAATGTCAGCTAGTACTTGCCTTGCAGAAAGCATTTTGTAGAGTCATTAATTGAAGATTGTGGGTGATGCTGATGCTGATGCTACCGTGTGAAGCATTTAAGACGCAAACAGCCAGCCACAATATCTTTTAAGGGCAAGATACATCCTGTTTTCTGAAGGACAGAACACTGCCAAGTCTTAAATGGCTTCTTCAGCACTCTGAATTCATTTTTGTAAAGAAAAATACTTTTGTTTTAGAGACTTCTAAAAATTCCAAAAGAAAATTGTATCATTTTTGTACAGTAGGTAGGTAGCTTTAAGGAAAATGGGTAGCTGGGAAAATGTTTTGGTATTCTACTGCCACTTAGTTCTTTGAAGGTCAAAGTCCTTCTGTATTTCTTATATCATTAAAACAGTTTTAAGGTTTCTTGAGATGTTCATTTGAGCATACAAATATACATAATGTGGGAGATAGGTAGCCTTGCTTATGAAATTCCTAATGCACCTCAGGCAAGAATATTATCTCTAAAAGTTAAGTAGAATATAACATTCTTTGAGCATTTAAATAAAATGCTTATTTTAAAGGGGGGCAGGGGTTGTTCCTTTAAGGGCTGGTATTTGCTGTTTAGCTTACTGTGAAAATCTTAAGGTTTTTATGAATAAGCAGAAGTAAGCACGCTTAACTGAAATCCGTTGAACCAAAGTACTTCAGTCAGACTGTAGTCAGCTTATTATCGAGTAATAACTGAACAATCTGTGTCAGTGCAGAGTGAAACAGTTTACCAAGAAGACTGAGACGGGGGAGCAGTCAGTGGATGCAGAAGCAGAAAATTCCGAAGCATCTTGAAATCAACCAGAAGTGTGCATCAGGTGATGGCTTTTTGATTTGAAGGTTTCTGTCTGTTCCCTCCATAGCATGTTACTTCTGCTAAAAGCTCATGGAGAACCCTACTGAAGTGATGAGTACTAGTTTTTCTCTCTTAATAAAATAGGACTTGTTACTGTTTTGCTGACCTTTAATGAGGATGTCAGAAAGAGCCTCAAGTTTTGGAAACGATGTGAACACATCCCTGAATTGTCATTGAGGGTTGACCGTCGTTTAGATTTGCATTTAAATTCCTTTCACCTAATATCAGTCAATCGTATTTTCTTTTCCTTTGATACTGATGTTCTGAACATCGTTCAAAACTAAGATGGAGAAGACCCTCACAATTTTTACAGGCACAGGACCAAAGCTTCACACACCAAAAAGGAAGCTGCCCTGACAAACTTAAGTTGGTTTTAATACGTGTTTTTTAAAGACCTTTGGATTTAACTGTGACAATTAAGTTGCTAATTTTGGCTTCTCAGACAATGGTAGATCATCCTTCAGTGCACCATGCAAACCCTTTGTTTTCATCAGACCCAGACGAGACATAAACACGGCTCCACAACCGGTGATGTACCCCGAGGGAGGACTTAATTGTCCTGTGCTGCACAAATGCCTTTGAATTACATATGAAAGAAGTTCTGAGCTCGAAGATCCAGAATACCCATTGCAATTTTGTTGGTTTGTAACACTAAGTCTCTTTTCAAAAGATTTAGATGCTAATATAGGAATTTCACCGTGAAAGATTAGTTCTGGAGTCTGACAAAAGCCGAAGAAAAATGGTGATGGCCTCAGTGAACTATCTGCTGACTGTGCTTCACTTCAGTAAGAAGCAGGAAGCTATCAGAGGGTTACAATATCTACATTTTGTTTGCCGCAGTAAAAGCTCTGGGAGGAAAGGGCCTATGCAGTGCTCTCCTGGAATTGGTGGACAGATGTAAGGAAAACACATCTATCACCAGCCAAGGAAACATTATTCACTGGTGACAAATTAGTATGAGTCTTGATTTTTGTATTTGTTACTGATGATTCCTTTTGTATTTACAGAGAAAGGAAATTTGATGTTAAACTTTATTATTTCTTCTCAAGCGCTGAGATGAGGTTAAATTCTCAGCTCTGAAATGGCTAGACAACTGGAAATCTCAATTGTTTTAGTGATTATGATGTATTCTGCACCTGGATTCAGCTGTGCTACCCTTCTGTAAGCATTCGGTGTTTAATTTACTGTCTTCCCATCCTCCGGAGGAAGACCTTCTTTGGAGAACACAAATAGTTTCGTTGAGATGTTGTCTCATAAGTGTTATCTCGTTGCAGAAATTTAAAGCTGAAACTCAGTGTCACAATCCGTGATTATCCAGACTTCTCACATTCTGCAAATTGCCCAAGATCTGAAAATTGGCTAGACAAAATATTAAAAATAGCAGGAGATTATTTAGTTCCTTGAATACATTCTTTTATTGGGTCATGATCAGGAAGTACAGCCTGTATTCTTTTCAAATATGCAAATAGTTACAAATAAAGAATTTTATTATAAAATTGATAGTTTTTAAACTAGAAGCAGGGAAGATTATTCCTATTAAAAAGTCAGTCTGATCTTCTGTTTAGGCATTTTTCCTTTCTCTAAGGTATGAGTGTAATAGGAGAAGGCGGCTCTAGTATACAGCTATAAACCACAGTATTAGAACTATGCACTGAGGACTAGCTCCAGGGTATAATTTAAAAGGCAAATAGAAAAGTGTCAGTACCTGACATTGGTCTTTTTAATACATTAATAAAGCTGTGTTTCTTAAAACTCTGTTTGCTGCATCACTTACCATGAAAAATATAGTACTGTGTTTGTTTCAAGTTCTGCATTTATTGTGTTGATCTACATCTTATTTATGAAGAGTCAGAAGAGAAGTGAACTGTTACTCATATCAAACTACTCATACCAAATTGTTAGCTAGATGCTGTAGAGGATGTAATATACACTAGATGACTGATCTCTTGCTAGGCTGCAGTTGGCTCATATAAGAAGACCCGAAGTCATCCTGTATCACTTGAAAGTTGGAAGAGAACTATTCCTCTATTTCTTATTTTGATAATCATGTCTGAGAGATAAGTATCCTATGAAATTCCAGCATTTTTTAATTGTTTAGCCAACAGAGTCACTCTCAGTTGTCTAGAGAATTATTTAAAGATGCTCTATTCATCCATAGGTGTTGACAAGGACAACACGTAGAGTACTATTTTGTCCTGGAAGTAGTGTTCTGAACACATGTAATGTCTTGTGAGAATGAGTGCTAGTAGCTAAGAATTCCTTCAATCCAGTGAATTTTCATTAGTACTCTTGTCAAAGGAAGATAGATTTGAGTGGGAGAGGGCTTGGCTGTACAAATTCTGTGAATCTACTTCAGTTGATTAAAACCAGCAGAGGGTAAGTGAGCTTCTTTATTGACATGTACTATTTATACTGCTTTTGGAGGAGCGCTCTGTTTGCCAAGTTTACTCACCCAAAATAATCTTTGGGTAATTTCACCAGTGAATGCTTTCGACATTCAAATTTTAGCTCTGAAAGCACAGTTCACTCCGGTGCTAATCCTTTGCTCAGTGTCCTAGGCTCTGAGTAGTATTCTATATGCTGTCCCAGGTGTTATGGCAGACTATGATTGACAAGGTAGTAGTGATAGTCAGATCAAGCTAGAGTTGAACCCCAATTACCCTGCCTATGGAATGATGTTTATTTACATCAGGAATTGATGTTTTTTCTCATAGCTGTGGACCAGTTCACAATTTATTAATAGCTTTCCAAATTATTAATTGGGAGGTGTTATATATTTGACTTTACATAGAATAGACAGTATTTGGGACATTTTTGGCAACTCTGGAGATGAATATTAGGCCTTCTTCCTGAGGTCCACCATATTGCTTTAATAGTATTGTTGTAAAAATAGAAATAAAAATTAACCTTCTTTGATGTTCACACTCCCCCAAAGCCCCAAACCTTCACAATGTTAAAATCAGTTTCGTCTCTAGTTCCGTTGATTCTGATCACTATGGACTTCGTTTTCCTTTCATTGATCCTGAATAAACATGCGGCAGCCTGGTGCGTACTGCTTTCCATGCCTCTCAAACTTTGCAAGCAGACTTACATTTTACTTGTTATATAAACAAGAATATCCAACATGACTTCATCTGGATTAAATGCTTTTGAAAAATGACACTTATTGCCCTGGGGACTTGAGATTGCTTTTTTTCTATAGAATAAGGTAGGTGACTGATGAGTGGCAGTGTAAATTTCTTCATGCCATAAAGATCACTTTGTTTCATTTTGTACACTAGTGGGGACTGTGTAAGCAGATCAGGTTCTAAAGTTTAACAAGTTTTATATCACCTCATCAGTCTGCAAACGTGCTTACTTGAAATGGCTGAGGTGGTGGCTGCAGTGATATGGCTCCCTCCTCTAAGTTATAAAATGAAAAAATACCATGTCATTTCATATGTCATCACGGAGTGCCTGTCACCACCAGATTGTCATTGATCTGAGCCAAGAATATCCAAGGAGAAAGACTGTGCCTCCCTCGTCCTGGGGGAAACCCTCAACCGAGGGGCTGGGGAGGCTCGGGTTCTGTTCTACATTCTGGCACTGGCCAAAATGGTCATCAGCTTCCCAAGCTAAGATGCATACACTTGCCCAAGTGTATGAAAAATGATGTTGACCTTCTTTGCAAGACATTTTGAGCACCATTCTTGGAAGAGGTGAGGGCATTACTGCCAATTGATTTCCCTAAGATTAAAATTTTTAACACTTAAGCATAGGTTTTGAAACTGATTTACTTCAATACTATAAAAAGTTTAAAGGCATTTCATATATCAATCAAGTGGATTGCTGTTGTTATCTGTTGTTGCTTCTTGAAGCGTAACAAATTAGAATCGAATCTTGGAACAAAGTTCCCTACTGAAGCACAGTTGCAAGTGAAAATTACAGAAAATCACCACTAGATGGAGTCAGTGATTTTCTAATTTATTCTTCATAGCTCTGGATATAATAGAGTTGCGAAATGATTATGATCACTGAGTTGTTAAGTGGAATATGTTAATTTAAGTAGCTCACCTGTATCTTGTTATAATTGCATTATCTGTTCTTTAAGTTTTACAATTCTATGATTTTTCACCTGATCTAAAAATATTTTTTACAATTTGATGCTGAATAGCAATATTTAAATAGAATTTTTTATCAGACTTACAACATCCTAGCCCTTGTTCTCGTGGGTGACTTCAGCTTACCAGATATCTGCTGGAAATACAATGTGGCGGAGAGAAAACAGTCCAGGAGGTTCCTGCAGTGTGTTGAGGATAATTTCCTGACACAGCTGGTGAGGGAGCCAACTAGGGAAGGTGACCCACTGGACCTCTTGTTTGTGAACAGAGAAGGACTTGTGGGTGATGTGATGGTTGGAGGCTGTCTTGGGCACAGACATCACGAAATGATAGAGATTTCAATTCTTGGAGAAATAAGGAGAGACATCAGCAGAACTGCCACCTTGGACTTCTGGAGGGCAGACTTTGGCCCGCTTAGGGGCCTGGTTGACACAGTCCCTTGAGAGGCAGTCCTGAAGGGCAAAGGATTCCAGGAAGTCTGGACATTCTTCAAGAAGGAACTCTTAAAGGTGCACCCTCAGTAAGTTTGCAGATGACACCATGTTGAGCGGGAGTATTGACATCAAGTTGGGTGGGAGTGTTGATCTGCTTGAGGGTAGGAAGGCTCTGCAGCAGGATGTGGACAGGCTGGATCAATGGGCCAAGGCCAATGGTATGAGGTTCAACAAGGGCAAGTGCCGGGTCCTGCACTTGGGTCACAACAACCCCATGCAGCGCTACAGGCTTGGGGAAGAGTGGTTGGAGAGCTGCCTGGTGGAAAAGGATCTGGGGGTGTTGGTCGACAGCTGGCTGGATATGAGCCAGCAGTGTGCCCAGGTGGCCAAGAAGGCCAACAGCATCCTGGCCTGTATCAGGAACAGTGCAGCCAGCAGGACTAGGGAAGAGATTGTCCTCTTGTACTCAGCACTGGTGATGCCGCACCTTGAGTACTCTGTTGAGTTTTAGGCCCCTCACCACAAGCAAGACATTGAGGTGCTGAAGCGTGTTCAGAGACGGGCAATGAAGCTGGTGAGGGGTCTGGAGAACAAGTCTTATGAGGAGCAGCTGAGGGAATGGGGATTGTTTAACTGGAGAAAAGGAGGCTGAGGAGTTATCCCTGTCTACAACTACCTGAAAGGAGGTTGTAGCGAGGTAGGGGTTGGTCTCTTCTCACAAGTAACAAGTGATAGGACAAAAGGAAGTGGCCTCAAGCTGTGCCAGGGGAGGTTTAAGATGCATATTAGGAAAAAAGTCATCATAGAAAGAGCTGTCAAGCATTAGAACAGACTGCCCAGGGAAGTGGTTGAGTCACCATCCCTGGAGGTATTTAAAAGATGTGTAGATGTAGTGCTTAGGCAGATGGTTTAGTGGCAAACTTGGCACTGTTGGGCCAATGGTTGGACTCTATGATCTCGAAGGTCTTTTCAAACCTAAACAATTCTATGATTCTATCCTGTATCAATGCTCACATTCCCTCTTCAGGTCTCGTAAGTTGTTCTTATGATTCTCTTCAATCCTGTCATTTCAAAGGTTAAGTTCAATTCTAGTGGTTTCATCCTTTTTATTAATTATAGATTGATAAATGGGGTGAATTGCCATACTTATGCATTTTAGTTGATGTTTAAATAAAAATACTGTTATGCACTCTTCTGAAAAGCAACTTTGAAATCATCAGCAATCATGAAATCCCAGTGGTTAGAAGTAAGCTGTGCTAAATTTACCAGCACAAAGATTCTTCTGTTGGGATCTGCAAACTCACCTTAGATCAGGATTATTTTCATTTCAAGCGTCACCCAAGTGAAATTGTAATAATTTTTTTCATGAGGCATTACTTAGAATAGTCTAGCTTCCTTATCTGAAGATAGCTAGCCAGCCAAAAATTTCATTCATTTTTATTCTATAAAATATAACTTGTTTTCACCAAAGAGTTGTCCAGATACGCCAGCTTTCTTCCCATGGGCCGTTACTAGTGTGTCACTTGTGAGGTTGCGCAGAATATACAGCCATTCTCAACTTCTTCGTTTACTGAGATTTTTGCCTTGCAGGCAGACCCATTGTGGTTGTCTTTTGTACAAAACAAAAAAGGGAGAAAAGATTTCCCTTCAGCAACATTGCTCTTCTTGGACTACAAGTAGCAGGAAGGTTTTTTGTAATTTGTTGGAGAAAACCACTTAATTTATGGCAAAACAAGCACGTGGCAGTATTTAAAAGGAGCTCTTTCACTATTTAGTGGATATAATCACTAGTTCAGGACTCTTACCAGTGCTGGATCTCTTCTAACATAGCTCTTACCTTATTTTATCTCTTCTGTTAATAACAAGAAAAAAAGTAATAAAAAGACAAATCTCATTTTACACTTAATGTTTCTGTTACTAAGCAAATTAGTAAATGCTTTCAGGATATTACTTTTACCCAGCTTCTTAGAATATTAATTTATACTAATAAAGAAATTATTTATGATACTGAAAATAAAAACCAAGAATTTTGGAAATGCATACTACCAAGTGAGAAAACCACACAAACAGGAAGATATATATTATTGAAATACTATAGGAAAAACTTTAAAATCTATCGTTGGCTGTAATTATACAAAATTATAACTATTTAAAGAAAGCAGATGACCTGCATCTTATTTTTAATTATCCTCATAAAAAAGTGGTACTGAAAAGAAATGAAGAGATTTATGTGAATTCCTTGCTTGCTTTTTGTCATCTCGTGTTTTGTGAAAAACATAAATAAAACTGATGAGGAAGAAAAGAAAACCAGACTTTTTTGAGCCGAAAGCCTGTGCTTTGTTGTCTATCTAAAATCGGAGCCCTATTATTCCTATATGATATTACTGTAGAACTCAGTCATATTCATGCCTATCTATATGTAGCTTTTTCCATTCAGGTTGCTGAAAGCCAGACCGAGAATTTGTCTAAATTCTGCTAATTATTTTTTGTCAAGTATTGTCCAAAGCACCATTATTTTGCAGACTAAATTCATGTGCTTTTAATCAACTACTGCTGCAGGGCCATAGGTTTAAAAATACACAGTACAATTACTTTCATACATAATGATGTAGCTAAGACTTTAATAGTTTGTGGTGTCTTTTCACATCTAAACAAGTAAATGGGTTTATGCAACAACTGTGTTGAATAAAGGTCACAGACTAACAAATGGAATGGAACACATTAGAATAAGCAATTTATATAAGCTTAATTTTGTAAAGTTTACAAAGATTATTTTTAAACCATATGTAGGCTCAGAGTCAGCTATATTGTGCATCTGATGATATAGTCATCTCGTGGAATAGTTTATTTCACTATCCAATTAATTTCAGAATTATACCGTATGGATTTGACATGTTTGCTTTATGCATTCATAGCTGTTATCAAGAACTTTAATGGCTTGCTAACCCCCACCTATGAATAAAGCTTTTTCCTTTGTAAAACTGGAAGGATGTGGCAGAATAGAAGCAAGAAGGGTTTTTACACCTCCTCTTGTCAGTCTGAATGATTCACTAGTCATGGTAGGCTGTATGCTCTATATCAATACAATTTAATAATCAGTACCTGTAAGTTAAATCACTTCTCACACCCACTAGTAAAAATATGACAATAAAGCTATTCCCATTATAGTTTTCTTTTTTCATTGAAAGTAATTACATACAGTTTAGAGACTACAGCTACAAGACATAAAAAGACACCTAAAACTTTTTATCTATAGGTAATAAACTAAACAGAAGAAAAGATACATTTCTGTAGAAGTACAGTATGTAATTTTTACAGGGACAAGACACTGAAAGATGGTAAAGTATCTCTTGTTTATTTAATTGTAGGCCCTGTAAATGTCACTAGGATCCTAGACAAACAGTATTTTTGACTTGAGAATTAACTGCATGATGCAGTAGTTATAAAATGAGCATATAAACCATTTTTTAAAAAAGTGAAGCATTGGTTTAACACTTAAGCTCATTCAGTAGGAAGAAGGTGCTTATTCTTACTATGAGCTGCGCGGCTGGGGCTTCTGATAACCTGCATTGGGTCTGGACAGCTCAAAAGCTCTGCTAATTCCATGTAAAACCTGTGGTCCCCGTATTAGGTGTCCATTAGAAACACAGGCGTCAACGAAAGTTTTTTGCTACCCATTCACACGGTTCTTTACCTAAAATGAAAGTGTTACCAATGTGGCAGCTATCGTGTAAAAAATAGCATTATGATTCATAAGAATTAGTATCTCTGAACTTGTGACCTTCTTAATCTACTCTGAACTATGTCTAAGCACCATGAAAAGTCCAGCTCACTGCTTTTTTTAATTTAATTTTAACAGTGCTTTAAAGAAATAGTGAGAAAACAATAAAGTTAATCTTGACAGGTTTACGTCCTGCAGTGATTTGTGCTCTAGAGGTGGACAGGCCAACCTGGGGCTCTCTACAACTTAGAAATGCAGATAAAAGGTAACTCCTACCTTTTGTTGTGTTTGAGTAATGAGTGCCTAAATAATGTAGCTGAGCTCATTTGGGCACCATCAGCACCAGTTTACAAAACAAAGCATTTCAGGGAAGCTCTAGGTATGAAACGTAGATGTTCAGTCTAGACAGATAGTACAATCAAGCATTAGTATTTTGAGGCTGTATATAGCATTCAACATGCATGAAAGGAGATTATATATATTATGCATTGTCTTTTGGTAACTTAGGTGGTCATTTTAATGGTGGGAGGGTAATGAAAACAGAGGTGATGCAACTGGCCATCAATGAAGAAAGGCTGGAAGAGGAAGCATCTCAAGGCATTTTTTTGCAGGAAGGTTTCATTTTGCCTTGTGAACTCTTGCATTTACCTCTGTCACCTTTTTACTATGAGAAAAGATTTTAAGCCTTCTTTAAGGAAGGAATTCAATTTTGCTATTTTAGGCTTTCTGTCCTTTTGACAGATTTAGAAGGAGCATCAATGTCTATCTAAAAGGCAGCTGAATTTCTGTCTCAATAAGAATTCATATTGAAGTTTCTCAAGCAGGGAAAGTATTACATGAAGAAGTTACAGGGCAGAACAAGAAATTTTGAGGAATACATCTTGAAAGACTCATTTTGTTGGCTTGCAGTGAAATGGGCTGCAGACTCCATGTACTGAAGTTTGAAAAGAAACTTAATTTGGCATTTATCCATGAAACATAAGCAAGTTACCCTTATTTTATAGTATAATGCAATGCCATTTTAGAATGCACAATGTCTTCACTATTGATAGAGTCATAGGAAGTGGGGTGGCCACATTGGAGACTTTTGGGACAGACAGTGTTATTAGTATTGAAACATGTGAGATGTACTTGGACTACAGGGAGCTCTTTTTCTTTGGCTGGACACCTAAGGCAACAGCAAAAGTTAGTGCTGAAAGTAAAAGTGGCACTTAAATTACAGAGTTCACAGCTAATCTTAAATGAATAGGCAGAGTTAATCTGATAGATTACTGCTGGAGGATGCCTGCAGACTAGCCAGATAGGGCAGCATTGGTTACTCCAAGACTGCAAAATGTCCCCCCTGCCCTGCCCCCTCACATTTTCCGCAACACATTTCTGTTATGTGTCTTTTAGCAAAGCGTATGAGCCAACTAGCCAGCATCCATAATGCCTTCTGAGACTCTTCTAAGGGCCAAGCCATTCATATGCACGCTGACGGCCTTCAACACACCCTGGACCTCTTCCTCAGTCCGTAAGGTCCTGTGACATACCATGCAAATACAGGCTTGGTGACCTGGCCTTTGCTCCTCTATAAATGCACTTTTTGGTTGTTTTGTGGTAGAGCTCAGTGCAGGGATGGTAGAAAGGAAGGACAAGAAGGAGAATGCTGAGAATTTCTGTTTGTGTTTACCACAAAAGATACCTGGTGGTATTTCAAAGTTCTCTCTGCTGAATTTCTCACCTGTGCTTCCAGGCTGGCAGTGAGATTCACAGGAGCTTTATGTCAACTGCTGTGCACTGACCGTACTAATTGGGATAAAAGGTCTTGTGATGAGCAGACACATGAGCAAGCAAGGGATGGCCTGGGATGCCACAGAGAAGGCTATTCCCACAGCTGAAAGCTGCTTCTGACTTTTGCTTCTCTTTTTGTGTGCGTGGTGGTGAAAAGTGCTTTTCCCAAAATTGATGCTGATGGCTAAGGCTACCCTTTGACACATCCTGGGAGAAGGCAGGAGAAAGATCTGCTCAGTTGGTCAGCTACCACCTTGCAGAGTAGCATAACAGGTACAAATAGTACTTGAAACGTGTGCAATTAACCCTAACTAATAAAGTCTGTTGTGATTGAGTAGGGGTGTTAGATGTGAGAGATTGTTAAAACAGGTTATTTAGAAATGCTGGCAAGATTTACTGGAGTGGAGGCTCCAGAGGGCTGGGGGCAAGGGGCAGGCTGCCTTTTGAAGCCACAGGCTGGAGGAGGATGCGAGTTGGTTGCGCACGTGAAAGTGTGGCAGGCCCACTTCCACCTCTGGGCGTACATTTTTCTTTCATTTGTGTCAATACCACATTCTGCACTGATGCAGTGCATCCCCCCTGCCCCCAGCAGGTCTGGTACAGCTGTGGCAGCAGGGGTAGACCAGGGCACCAGTCCTAAAAACACAAAACGGGCAAGATATTGGCCTGTAATTGGTGAATTTTGTGAACGCAATGTTACAAGCTGGGCAAATGGCAGCGGGTGTCTGTTTCCTTTGAGTGGACAGACCTCTGTAATGTCCTATTTCCTGGCGTGGATTAAACTGAACTTTGGTCTTGGTACAGTTTTTTAAACATTTTGTCTTGATTTTTCCAGTATTAGGTGTGAGACGCATTTACATCAGTACGTGACTCATATCAATAATTAGATCCTTACTCACACAGCTTCGTGAGCGCTCTGCTTATAATATTTAAGTCAACTATTTCCTTTCTGAGACAGAAAAAGTACTGTGAATAATTCTGCTATGCAATTTGTGATTCTGTTGTGTAGGTCTTTGAAGTAATTCTTCTGATTTATTTATATATCAGGTATTTCTCCTGATGCTTGCCAAAACTCAAGGTATGTCCTTATATGTTTGAGCCATAATTTGTATGTATCTCTTTGCCTTTTGTTTATTCAACAGTTAATATAAGCAGAAGGATACAAATTAAGTTTTTAGCTGGAGTGCTGACTGATTAGTTTTCCAAGAGAAAGACATCGATGATGTTATATATGGTTTTAAGATGCACAGCACTGGTGATATTTATGAACACATGGTAGGTGTGCATAAATGAATATGTTTGTGTGCATGTAAAAGTGGCGTTTTATTGAAGAATCTGAGGTGGGTTGTCATGGAGATTAAAAACTTTGAAATGCTATTCATTGGTATTAGTTGTGTTTGCTGGGCGTAGGGATATTGGTTCTGCTGATCTGAAACTTTCATTGTAAAAACACTTTTACCTCTATTGCACAGGCTATTCTAGCAGGCTAAGTAAATAAAGACCTGATGAGCACATTCAATTTAAGGCAAATAAACCGTGATCTATTTTTGATCAACATTACAATTTTAGTTTCTAATCCGTTAAGATGCTTGTCTTTTAATTGTGTAATATTTCGGGCTATTTATAAGGTGGCAGAAAATTGTCAGCTCCCCCAAACCTTCCTACCCTCTACCAAGAAAAGAATAAAGTTCTGGTTACTGGTAAATGAAAAGATTTTCTTTAGATGGAAATGATATAGAAATGAAAAGCATCGCATATGTTTTGCTAGCATTTGGTTTTACAGTATTATATACATTTTCAGCTTTCTCTGTATAAAAAGCTAGGAATTTTCTGTGCTTCTTCCTTAAGTAATTAGAACAAAACCTTATAGACAAGTTTACCTTTGAAGACCGTTGTTTTCTGCATGAGATCATTGATGTGTCGCAGTGAGTATGGTTGTTTTTTTAACCAATAAATCAATGAAAATGCTGCAACAAACGCTGCATACGTACACAACATCACACACACTCTGAATGAGTAATACAGTTTTCATAACAGACTTGAAGTGATGACTATTAACTAGAATTATATATATTTATATTTAAACTGACACTACAGAATTCTTTTGAGTCTTGACAGATATGTGGAATATTTAAATGGAGTAATTGTAGTTACCAGACCTCCTGGGATTAACCTGCTGGAAAGAAAGTGACATTTTGCGAAGAGAAAAATGAATTTATAATGTGGAAAAAAGCTAAAAATGAGGTTATGGTGTGCCTGTTTATAACCATTCAGGAGGAAAATATGTTTACATGGAGTCACTAATATGCTGTAGCGATTTACTTCACTTACACTTAATTATAGAGGAGCTTTGAAAATAACTTATTGGATTCTATGTTTCCTGAAACAGAATAAGCCATATTAAAAGGAAACTTATCAGTTATTTTATTTTTGGTGCATTCGTGTTTAGGATTTGATTCTGTGCTATTTGTATTTTCATCAGGAATAACTGTACTAAATTCCACATGCTCTATGCCAATACAAAAAAAATACATCCCAAAGAGAACCAACAAATACAACCAAAAGAGAACCAATGTCTCCCAAACTACTCTTGGATAAATCACACCCTTTCATTTATAAGAGGGACCTATTCTCTCAGGCATACTCAGTTTTTCAATTAGAGTAGTTTCTTTAATGACAAACACTGCCTGCTGAGCTCTCCTGGACTGGAGTTGAATAGAATCACAGAATCACCACATAATTTAAGTTGGAAGAGACCTTTTGAGGTCATCTGGCCCCACTCAAAGTACGACCAACTTAAATAGGTTACTCTGTACCTTGCCTGATTGAGTTTTGAGCAGTGGTGGTGCCACAGCTGCTGTGGGAAACCTGTTCCGCTGTTTGACTACGGTGAAAATATTTTTCTTAATGACTAATTGGAATTTCTCATGTTGCAATTTGTGTCCACCACCTCTCATCCTATGACTGTGCACCCTAGAAAGAGTTTGGCTCTGTTCTTCATGCCCTCCTAGTAGGTAGTTGAAGACAGCAGATCAATAAGATCTCCCCTTTGCTTATTCTTCTGAAGACTGAATGGACCCGCTTCTCTCAGCCCCTTCTTGTACGCCATGTGGCCTAGTGCTTGGCTAGTACAGACAGCCAGTGTCCGTGGAGACTGTGGTTGATGGGTAAGAGCAGAACTGGAAAAAT
Organism: Larus michahellis; assembly: GCF_964199755.1. Lineage (NCBI taxonomy): Eukaryota > Metazoa > Chordata > Aves > Charadriiformes > Laridae > Larus > Larus michahellis. The sequence continues at coordinate 60,878,102 of NC_133899.1, read as the reverse complement.
TCAGGAGTAAGTGGAAAGAGGTTGTTTCAGAAGAAGGAAGTGACTAAGTGGGAGAGAGATCAACCATTCCTTTAAGGATTTGCGAAGACCTCCATGTCAAGCCTATGTCTAATGCAACAGATAATGCCACTCATGAGCTGGCAAGGAAAACTAAGCCATAACAATCTATGACATTACAATTTAAGAGAAACATTACATTCATGGGTATTGAAGTGACCTTAACTCACGATCTACCTATGTACTGTGATACTATCTACAGCATGAATAAAAGTAAGGCATGGTGTATGACAACTATATCTTCCTACACTAAAGAATTTTCATTTCATCACAACTTTTACATTATATACAATAAATATAATATATTTTTTATTAATTTAACATATTTGTCTAATTTTCTCACCACCCTGCAATCAGTCAGGACACCATAAGTAATTTTCTTCTCCTAAATGATCCAGGCTAATAAATAGATAATGCATGACTAAGATGAGGTGAAACTCACTCATGACCCTCCTTCTCTTTCTGTTACATGCCATTTAGCAGCTAAAACTTCAAGCTAGTACCATTGCTTTTCCTGTAACTATGGTTATTAGTTAACTTCGGCTGCTATTACTAGGGAAAAAAAAATGCTGTTACTAGCCTCTTTTAGCAGCAAAAATTTATCCTGTTTTTCCCACAGCACAGTCATTCAGCCTTTACTGAAAGCTACGCATGCCCAGAGATAGTACCTGTCGCTGTGCTCTTTGGTTTCTTTCTCCCCTTGCTCAGGCAGCTAACGAGGATTTAAAAAAATGTATCATCTACACTATAAATTGCTGCGATGAACCATGCAACTTGTTAATTAAATGTAAGCCTTTCTTTGCAAAACATTTGGCCAAGTATTTCTTGAAGGCAATCACATGCAATTCCAATTACAGAATGATTACCCCTTCCCTGAGAAGTAACCATGGTAAAAAAAAGACTAAATAAAGGAAGAAAACTGCAAACATGCAAAGTCCCCTTTAAAATATTTTATTCTGTTTTTACACTATCTTCTACCTTCATCAGGGTAGTGTCAGCACCTTGTAGTTGTGCATTAAACTAAGTGTATAATGAGTGGTTCATTCTCTTTCTTAGCTTCTCCTCAGGGGGGGAATTAAACGTGCACTCATACATCCTGTTTTGGTGGAGTTTTATTTTTTAATTTTTTAGAAGATTTATGCAGAAGGTGCCTTAACTGTAGAAAGTTGTCAGAATGAAGGACTCGGGGGACAGAGAATTACAGAGCAGAACATTATTACGTATCCTAGTAACTATTCTTTTAATCCTGTCTCAGCCTATACAACCACAAATGGGCAGAAGGAGGAATGAAGGCCTATTTCCGGAATCTGCATGTGATTCTACAAGGCAGGCATTGAAATGCTTAACTGCTGGGAGCTCGGCTGGACGGTGGGATCTTCTCAGGTGTGTGGAGGAAGGTAGGTAGCGTCATCCCACTCGCAAGCTGTCTTAGGGGATTTCTTTTCAGGAGCTACACACGGTAGAGCCAAGCCATTTTGGAAGAGGGTCTGTAGCACAGGTCTTTGCTGTTCAAGGAGCATGTGCCACCTCTACCAAGCAAGAGGTGACAGGTGTGTTTCTGAGTTCCTCTTGTTTGAGGCCACTTTGCACAGATATGAATTCTTCATTTGAGATGAGAAGCTGGGCAAGCGTGGGACTCAAAGGGTTGAAGGCTGCAGACGGTTCTACAAAATGTCTGGCTGCCCAGCACCAACATATTAAAGAAGTTTTAGTAAGATTTCTGTCTTTTTCTGTATTCTGTCTTTTTCTGTATTTTTGTCTTTTTTATCGTCACTGTGAAGGAAAGGTAACATTGTAGCAAAACTAAGTAAAATCTTTAGATAAAACTTAATAGATGTCTCCTTTCCCCCACGTTATTCTTTCATGCTTTGCTGAATATTAGGAGAATAAAGAGACAAGGAAAAGAGGGAAATATTTGCCTAATATGAAAGAGAGAGTTACAAAATGAGCATTCAACTTGAAGAGAATGTCAGGGAACAACAGTACCTTATACTGCACTCTGAAAAATTGTAAAAAGTACAAAGGTTCGTAACATATTGTAAAGAAAATTCTTTAGAAATTGCTCTGTTATCTTGGAGGTAACAGACACACCATATGCTGTGTCTGGCAGTTGCTATGGCAACTACTTTTAAAATTTAAGCATGGGGAAACTATTGCCTAAAATCTCCATGACTTGGGGCCAAATCTTGCATGATGCTGAGCACCAAGGGAGAGTAAAAAAAGACATAAAGGAAATCTTAAAATATCTTTCTCGTTAGCTTTTGAATTTTTTTCTTGAAATACTTCTTATTTGTTTTGGGAGATTGCAAGCCCTGGACTCCTGAGAACATTGAAAAAGGGATGAATGGGATGATTGCAATATCTTAAATTTAATACCGTGCAAACTATTTGCAATGAAAAATAGGAAAAACCTATTTGTTCATAGGGGCACGTTACATAAAAATTGTGGTATTTATCTGAACGTCATCTTTTTGTCACTGTTTTATGTGCTTCCGAGTTCTTGCGTAGATGTCAAAAAAGGAAATAGATGAGAAGGTAATACATTTTAATAATCTGCCACTACGGATTAAAAATGAGCACATGCAGATTTCTTTCTGTGGAAAAGTAGTTTCAAGCTTTGAATAATGTTTTCACTATCCCACCGGCAGCCTCCATAGTGCACTTCTGATGCAAAAGAGGCTTAAAATATCAAATAAGGATGCTTCTAAGGAAAAATCAGTACAAATAAATCTTTGCCAAAAAAAGGTCTATTAGGCCACGGTACTATGAATGCTGTTATAAACAAGTTCAGCACGTCGGTAACTGGATTTCTGTGATCCAGCTGCATCATAAATTCTGCCTTGCCCACGTGCCTTCTACAGTGCCTCCTGGAGGAGTCTGCACAGGTGGGACACGGTTTGGCCAGAATACAATCGTCCTGTACTGTAGCTCTTAACAAAACTACCCATACAAATTTCACAACATGGCCTGGAGTCATTCAGTAATGGTCTGATCCAAAGTCACTGAAACTGGTGGGATTCTCTCTATAGATGTCCCCAGGCTTTGTTTGAGGCACTGCGCCTGCTGCTAACCTTATATTGATAAATATCAGATTAATCCTTACCCAAAATGTCTCATGTTTTGAACACACATCATGTAACACTGGCTTTTTGAAAGTAAATTTAAAAAAAAAATCAGATTAGATTAGATTAGATGAGATCCTTGAAAGAAAGTTTAATTGATCTGAAGAGTATTTATCTCATGCTGTTAGGTCACACAGGGGTGAGACCTTTCTGTGAGTTCCCCCTCCAAAGTAACGTATCCTGAGAGCTATTGTCCTGTGATTCTGGCTCTCATAAGCTGCCACAAAATTGCCATAGCCATTATTCACCAGAGAAAGAGTTTCAACTTCAAACCTAGTGTAGCAACTAGTCCGATCAGGACCTTACATTGTGAAAAAAAATATATGTTTTAAACGCACCTTGTTCAACTATGTGGATCATTATTCTGTCTTCCTCACTTTGTCTGCTACGCATTAATGAAGGTGCCTTAATTTAACTTCTTGAAAAATTCTTCGATGGACAGCAGCAATAGAAAAGGTTAAACTGACTTGCAAGTAATGTGACGTTGACTAGATTATGAAAATGGCAAATACATTCCTTATCTGAGAAATTATTAATATGTAGGGCTCTGAAGTGAGTAGCAGAGGTTGGAAGAAAGTGAAGAAAAGGCTTTCTTTTTCGGCTACCGATCCCGTTTAAGTTTTGGGCAGGGAATTGTAAAAGGGTCAGGACTGTCCTGAAGGAGGTTGGATTCAGTCTGGCAGAGCCAGCTGTTAAAATCACAGCTGGTTTCTGGACCTACTATTAAGAAGGGTTTTCACACATTTTGTTCTCGGCTGCTGTTTCCTCTCTGGGGAAACGGTGACCAGGTCCTTCTCCTCTCTTCCCCGTCCACCCGGGTTTGCACCTGAAAGTCACTGCCACGTCTGTGAGAAAGACAGTCCTTGCTGACTGCTCGTTCCTGCCCCTGTCCTCTGGCTCTATCCCTGTACTGCCTGGCTTTCTAGAAAAGTCGAATATTTGCTTGCCAGCCCATTTCTGAAGAGGATATACATGATTTCGCCGCAAATCTGAGAATTCTGGGTGCCACGTTAAGGTATTTGCTCACAAAACCCGACCTGCTGCTGAATATACATTAAGGCACTGATGTTCACAGTATAGCTGATAGCTGGTGGAAATGAAATCATCTGTATTGACACATTTGGAAGTTTCACATCTTTTTCCACTTAACATGCTAACGTGATAATTGCTAGACTGATGATTTTTCCAGTGACACGTCTCCTTTTGTCAATATTTAGACCTGTGTATAAAAGCTTATCTATCACACCTGGCTAATTTTCACTTAATTTAAAAATAAATGGAACATGTTTAGTTTGCAGGGTTAGCAGAACAAAAAGAGGTTTTTATAAACATTTTTCTTGAAACATTCTTTGAAGGATAGGAAAAGATAATGACAAAAGGATACAAAATCTGGCTCAAATTACGCTAGATTCCATGAAACAATCAATTATTTTAATGCTTAAATAAAACTAATGGAACACTGAAGTTGAGACTTCATTTTGCTTACCATTCAATGCAAATGAAAACAAAACATAATGCCAAGTAAAAATAGGAATAAATACCCAATAAAATTATTTAGTAGCACGCTCCAGGAGACAGGAAAATTTTTAGCTGAAGCAATTGAAGCGCTGGAGCATGTCCAGAGGAGAGCTACCAGGCTGGTGAGGGGTCTGGAGACCAGGTCATATGAGGAGAAGCTGAGGGAGCTGGGCACGTTTAGCTTGGAGAAGAGGAGGCTGAGGGGGGACCTCACTGCCCTCTACAACTACCTGAAAGGAGGTTGTAGAGAGGTGGGTGTTGGCCTCTTCTCACAGGTGAATAATGACAGGACCAGAGGAAACGGTCTGAAGTTGCGGCAGGGGAGGTTTAGATTAGATATTAGGAAGAATTACTTTACTGAAAGAGTGGTCAGGCACTGGAACAGCCTGCCCAGGGAGGTGGTTGAGTCACCATCCCTGGAGGTATTTAAGAAATGTCTAGATGTGGCACTTCAGGGCATGCTCTAGTGGCAGAGATTGTAGGTGTTTGGGTTTTTATTGTGTGTGTATGGTTGGACTCGATGATCTCCAAAGGTCCTTTCCAACCATGAAGATTCCATGATTCTATGATTCTGTGTCTCACTGGACAATTCTTCGTAGGGCTTTGATATTGAATCCCTGGGCTTGATTACCCAAACAGCTAATTCAGCTAGGCTTCTCTCGCAGTGTTTGTTTGCTGTGCATAAAATGACTTTCACTATTAGTGATTAGTTAAAACTTCATCAGTGAAGGAACATAGGCGTAGTATTTTGAGTATCCCGAAGGAACCAGAACTGCATTAGCCTCATTTTTCTTTAGCTTCAGTGCTTTTTGCAGGACAGATCCTCAGGAATGAGTGTGACCAGACCAATCTGCAAGAACAGCTATTGTGACCGTGGAGTGAATCACTTGATCATTACTTATAAAGGCTGAAGTCATTTTTTGGTATTAAAGACAACATTTCTTCTACATGCAATTGTTGCTCTTCCTGTAGTTCTGTTTTCACACCACTATCTTGCAACTGTGTTCTGCCTGTTGGGGTGGACAGTTTATTCTCTTATCTTTAATAGAAGCACTTCTGTCAAGAGGAATTGTTTTCACCTACTTAAAGCTCTTATTCTAGAACAGTTCATGAACAGTTTTGCTTTATTGTGGTATACACTGGTATTCCAGCCACATGATGGAGAATTCAGTCATGGTCAGCTTTCAATGGGATCTCACATGCAATACAGGTGTTTGACAGGGTTTTCAGTATTATACCTATGATATCACTTTTGAATATCATTAAATTGGTTTTTTCTTTTGTTTTGTTACCTTTTTCTTCAGATAATGAGGACCCACTTTTGGGTTCTACTTTTGGAAACTTTTGTCTCACAATCTGAAGGGTGGCTAGTATTCTAGAAATACGCCGCTGGGCATGTGGACACGCACCTAGACATGAGAGGCAAAATTCATACTTTCTTCCACCAGGTCACCATTGTTCCTAATACTTCTGTAATCTTAATTTGTTCCCAATATCACAAATGTGTTATCTGAAAAAAAAATTTTGTCTTGTACATTTTTATGAGATCCAAGAATCTTTTTTTCTGCGTGACCAAGGTCATTGTGACAGCTTTGTCTTCTAATTACATGCTTATTAATACACTTCTGCTTTTCTTCGCATTGTGTGGTGCAACTTGTGCTGATAGTTGCTTTCGCTGCGTGTCTGACACAGTGCTGCTTTGCTGAAAATCTCTGAAATTGTTTCCATGTGTCTTAGGAACAAATCTGGTCTTTGCCATTTGACTATATTCATGTTCTGGTTTAATGCCCATTTATTAATTTTTATTTAGCAGCCATTATTTCACATATTATCTCTCAGTAGATGGTTTTAATTTATCCTTCAAACAGTTGCGGTTGCTAATGAAATTTCTCAAATAGCTTATTTTTGATCAGAGATCAGGGATTCTGTATGCAGCTTTTACTGGTTTTTCAGCTCCATATACGATTATCGTGCAGGCCTTTAAAATCAGAAATGTGGGTAAGTGGAAAGAAAATGTGCTTTTGCAATCAATAGTCTTGTTAGAAATATTCCGAATTATTCTGTCTTGCAAGCCTTGCAAAGGGCTTTGCAAGTCTCTCTCATTCTGCTGAAAGATTATGTTGTAGCTTTCTATAACCTGCAGACACAGCTGAATATCTGATTTCCTGAGCAGCAGTGTTGGTTTTTTTTCCTCAAAAATCTGGAAATATTGTCTTCATTTCTTTCAATTCTCGGGTTCCTATCCAGACTAAGAGATTCAGATGGCTTATTTTTTCCAGAAAAAAAGAAAATTCACTCAATCCCATAAATTAGAAGTGTTGGAACATTTGCAGAATGCCAGTTACTTGAAAAGGTCAGGATTACAACAGGTTTCTACCCTTTCACATGACAGTACCCACAAACTTCTGGAGCAATAAAACTAAACTTCAGCCCATGGATTCAACATTGTCATCTTTCAGATTTTATCACAGTCTTGTGATATGTGGTGCATTTCTTTATGTTTCAGCTGCTAAAATTATTTGGATAGAGGAGATTCTGAGGATTTGTTTTAATAAAAATATAAATTCCTAGACTTCATGTTTCTCAAAAAAAAAACTTTAACATACGATTTAGATTTTCACAAGAGTTTTAAAAATGAAAAGTAAATAAAATTCTGAAGTGTATTATTAAATGAATATTTTAAAATTATTGTAATTTTGGTCCCAAAGCAAAGGTCAGGGAGTATTTTATGGTGCTTGAAAGCTTGTGGTTGATACTGTTGTGAAGCAAGGCACGATTTTGCCAAGCCCATGCCATTTTTGGAACTACCAAATTTCTGTATAGGCTTGTTCTTCTGTAGGTACATTTGCACAGAAGGGGAACATTAGGACTCGGGTAGGGAAATACATAAAATCAGCGGAGACGAGCTTTGCCTTAAGACTAGACAGTGTTGTAATCACCCTCCACAGCTTTGGGAAACAAGGGTCTTGGTTTTGCATTTAAATCTGTTTGGCAATATGCACTATGTCTCCCAGCCACTTGGCTATTTGTAGAATTTGGTGTATTCAGGGGGTTTGAAATACTTTAAAACAAATTGAGCTGAATGGAGATCTTAAACGATTTCCTGATTGGTGTGTCTTCTAGCCCCTAATGTGTCTTTCTAGGTCTTAGTTATTTCCTTTTCATAAAAAAATAATTGCTCTTAAAAATGTCTGGTTGGATTTCTTTTGTAAAGAGAGCAGAACTGAGGAGCTCTAGGCAGATTAACTGGACCGCTTCGTTTAGTAGGCTCCCTGAGCTTTGAAGAATGCTTCAAAAGTATGGAATAAAGCTCTTTTTCTTCTTATTTTTACATGGGCTAACAACTTCCCAGTCTTTTAATTTGCTGTCCTGTTGCATTAGAGTTCATTATCTTTGTGTTACAGTTTAGTAATTCTGTCTGAGTTTCTATCCTTTCTCTCCTCTGAGTCCCTGCTGAAAATGGCAATAGAAGGAACACAGCAGAAGCTTGTATACAGACAGAAGATATAATGAGAATAGCACTTCTCGTGGGAATTAAATGCTGCATCACAGGGTTTCATTTGCAAATATCTGCAATGGAAAAGCATGCTTAAAAGTGCATTCAGATTCACTGTTTGGAGTCTCTTCTCTTCTGTACTGTTCACATTATAAAACAAGGGATGCAGTTTGAGGTTGGTTGAGGGTTAGATATGTAAATTTGGAGGAAACAATTCAGAACATGGTTTTAAGGTGCAGTGAAGACAAGGATGACTTTAACCTACAACACAATTCACAAAGCAATTTGCAAATATTGGTTGATAATATCTTTCACGTTACAAATGAGAAATTCAGAGAACTAAGACTTCAAGTGACTTATCCAACGCTGTTTGGCCAGATGGTGGCCAAATGCAGGTCTTCAAATGACAGTTCCCGTGTGCTGACTTCTCAGTGAGATTATCACGTTGGCTTTGAACACACAGATTATGTTCTGAGTGGACAACCTGACCAGTCTTGTACCAGTCCAGAAGAAGTCTCTTACAACATAATAAAAGGTGGAGAGAACAGATATGGACAGTTCACATGTGGAACTGCCAGTTCAGTGAAATGACTACCCATTGTCATAACTGTATATAGTTAGAGTTACTAACTGGGGGAAAAAAAAAAAAAGCATATACTGTGTGGTAAGCCACTGTTATAGTGGCTCTTGTATGAGATTTGTTCCCTTTGGCCTTCAAAGGATCTTCCATCAAATCCTTTGCTTTTTTAATAAGAAACTTGGGAAAAGCTTAAAATGTCAATGTAGGTATTTTTTCTTTTAATGACAAAGAATGCAAAACTTCAGAAAGGTAATCTTGACTTTCAAAGAGATCTTGTCAGTTCTGTTGATGTCAGTATCAAAAGAAGTTAATAATTATCTGAAGAAAACACATTTCTCTTAGTTACTTTCTTTCTCATACAAAATTTCCCAGGTTAATCACAGCAGCAGATCTGCAGAGGTACGTACCCTGCACCTTCACTTTTGCAGCACATTGTCTAAATGCTACCAAGATTCATACAGGCAATTATAGCATTATACCTTCTCTGGCATGACTAAACTTATGTTTGATAGGCTGCAAAGAGGAAAACCTAGTAGTTATCTTAAACATATATTTCTCGTACAGTATAATTATACCAAAGGAGTGGGTTGCCTTTTTGCTATCTATAGGTCACATGTTTGGCCATGTTGTATATCTTTTAAAGGGGACTATTGCAGATGTTGAAGGTGAACAGGTAACTTGTGGAAAATTGTGAGTGAATTTCACTTCTGGATGATCAGTATTTATTTGAGAAAAATAAACCTCAGCATTATTATTAAATGTCATGAGTTCCTCAGCCAGAAGGGGCTCTATTCTGTGGAGCATTGGTCCTGATTTTGATTTGTACACCACTTCTAACAGAGTGTTAACTCGTGAAGCCACTGGAGGACTTCCCAATGAGAGTTTAATTTCAAACTGAATTGCCATCAGGATCAGTTTTGAAATTCAGCTAGATGATGAAACAAATAAAAATACCTTACTGCAAACAAAGCAGTCATCATTCTTTCTCTTCTATAAAGAAGAAAAGAAATTCTGATACAGTAGTGCTCTTCGGATGCTCTTTAAAATTTACTTCAGAATGCAATAGGAGAATCCTTTCTACAACTTCCTTTGGTTGGGATTGTGCAGGATGATCAGACAATGACATCTTCAATTCTGTTCAACAGGAATGATCAGCAGACTAGCACACAGCAACATTTATTCATTTATTTATTTATTATGTTCCATTTTACAGAAATTTTAAAGGTCTTACAGCTTAAAAAGGCATGCCTTTTGTCCATTATGTTTCTTTCAAAGCTGCATCCATGACTAGTGAAAGGACCTTGGAAATGCTAGAAATTCAAAATTTTTCACATACTAATTTGCTCTCCTTTGGATTTTTCATAAAGACAAATCAGGCAGCACATTTCTGTGCCTTAGTTTCCTCAGCTGGAAAAGGAGGGGAACAAAAAGAAGCAGTGCTAACTCCCACATATATTGGGAGGATAAATGCATTTGATAGGCTTGAATGGAAAGCTTTACATGAGGATATTTACCATAACCAATGCTTTATTTTGCCTGGCCTCTCATCAAAAGAAACACAGGGTTAATTCTGGAAGCTAATTCTTGGAGCTATGCTGTTGTATAAATCTAAGCTTGGTATTATTCAGTGCTATGTTCTAAAAAGCACCACACTTTTTCTCTCTCTCTCTCTCGTTTTTTGTTTCCCAAATAGTACTGCACCATAATTACAATTGCCGTAGAGGCAGGCGCTAAGCAATTAAATTCCCCATAGGTGTCGCATGTAATTGTTCCTAGCGAATCAGAAGATTAAACATGGCAACAATGCACAGCACAAGATAGCCCAAACTCAGTTTTTCCTGCAGAACTGCAAATAGTAGCAAATCAAAAGACTGTTCTCCTTAATTACCACTGTATGAGGCATCAAGCTAAAAGCAGGCTCACTCTGTAATGTTTTCTATACAACTACAGTATGTACATACAATGCAAGCCTTTATGCATCACCTAATAGACAATATTATACACACAATTATTGCTAACTTTCATTTTGCAGGGAGAAATCACTGGTGAGCCTAGGACATTGGCCTCTCAGCTTCCCCAGCAAGCAATGTGTTGACTAAACTAAGGGAACAGTTTTACTTCCTGAAGGCAGTAGAGACTATTTATACTTAAACACATTTCTTCACAACTTACCGCATGTTGTATTAGGTGAGAGTCTGTGAGCTGGATGGGCTGCAGTCTCCGTGAGGTTTGCAAGCTGGAGCTTGTGGAGCACTTCACCAAGTTTACACATTTTCTCTCTCTCGTTATGCTGAAATCAGCTACCCTGCTGATCAGAAGTCCGTTTGGGACTTGGACTCAAGTCATCAAGAGTCAAAGAGCTGAAACAGTAAAAACAATGTGGGGTTTTGGGGAAGAAATTGTCATTCTTGTACACTGATGTAACATGTAGCCGTCTGATCAATATTTTTTTGTTGTTGTTCTGAGACAAAATAGGTATTGGTGCAAGCTGAAGTATTTGTCATCCTCCCTACTGCTTTTGCCAGGATTTTATATAGTTTTGCATCATTATTTCTTTAATCAGCTTTTCAAGTGCTGTAAGGCAGCAAGCTATCCCAGTAATGAGTTTCTTCCTATTGTAGGTTAACTGCTTGTTGAGATTTCCATTCAGTTGGAGAAACCATCTTGCTCTCTGACATGTTTTTACTGATTATCAGGGTTACTAGATACACTGTGCGCTGAATTTTAATTGGCATCAAGCTATATATTTTTAGTGAGAAAAATGGGAAGTGCTTTTCATGAAATCCTTGGGAATTCAAGTGCTGTCTTTGAGGAGAAACTGATTCATAAGATTCACTGATTCACACATCAGAGGCAGATTATAAATCAACCTTCCCATTTATGAAACGTTCACCTGAGGCATAAACAAAGGAAAGGAAATTGTGAAAATCCGTATTTAAACATATAATTATTCATGTTGTTATAGCAAGTATTATTTTAATTACTGTATAAGGTCACCAGCTGGCAAGTGGATTTTAACTTCCAGCATATTAACCTGTTTTTATCTATAAACTAAAATAACTCAATTGTTCTAAAATATAACTCCAAACAGTTATATTTTATAAGGGTTTATTTTAGCAATATTAGTACACCAAATAACAGTTATCTTTTTAAAATTTTTTTTTAACGTTAATAAAATGCAATGTTGGAGAAAGAAAAGTGGGAAAAATGAATTTATCAGTAAATTGTCTGGAGGATGGGAAGTGAAATAAGCCTAGGTAAGCAGATTTGCACTATTTGTAATATTAGTAACCAGATATGCACAGTCTTAAATTTTATAGCAAGTGAGTCAGAAAGAAATACACTTAAGTTGGAGTGCATCAAACATTTGTTAATTATGGCACAATAGACAATCTCATCCACCTGGGAAGCCTAGGTACTGTCTTTCCAGCCTGTAGTTATGAAATCCATTACTTCATTTTCTTGAAAAGACAGAAATTATTGTGTATTCCCTCAAATCATCACAGTCCAGCCAGCTGGGGGGAAAAAATGAACTCTCTAAAGCAGCTTGTAATTCCACATATTTGCCACCAGTTAATTAAAAGGTAATGTCCACAATCCATATTTTCATTAGTAAAAGGCAGGTAAAAGGATAAAGAGGATCATTAAGGAAACGAGAATCATTAAGAAATACTGTAGCCAAGGTAACACCTTGTTTTTGTGGAAATAAGATAAGCACCTTTTGAGACCATTCTATTAGCAGTGATTACGCTACACAGAACAAAAATTTTCCTTACATCTATAAGCAAAGAAGTTGCATCCATATTTATTCCTTTAGAAATGTTTTAAACACTACAGAACCATCCTAAAGGTGACATGCAGTGCAGATTTTCTTCTGCTTTGCATGAGGTGATAAACCACCGTTAAGGGACAAATAATGGAAAGAGAGGAAATGAAAAATATACTAATGAACGTGTTTCAGTGAAACTCTCTCAATGCCTGAGTCTATTTTCCTTCAAACATGGCCTGATTTGTAGTTGTTTGCACAGTTATTAATAGTTTAATTTTATTAGTTCACTGCAGAAAAACCTGATTTACATCTTGTGCAATTAAGTGATGAGTCAGACTCAATCACATACTAATCTCGATTACTCGAATGCAACACTGAAGGTGACCTCAGTGTGTTTTTGACATTGAACTTACACAGAAAGTGTTCTGAAAAACAAAATTTTGTACTGTGTCTCGAGAAAAGTAGGTTCCAAAAGACAGAACTTCACTGCCTCTTTCAAAATTGATGGGGTGACTAAATTCCGATTCCAGTGATACCATAATTAATGAACGTCTGGTTTTGCACTATTGTAAATTTTAGAAATGTAGCCTGTAGCCATCTGGTGAAAAAGGTAGTCTTGCAAATACAGAAAGAATATTTTAGGATGGGAAATAGTCTAACTTGTGTGCTGAATAGCTATGTGGGAATTTGCTGCAGTAATTACCCTCCTATCATTAGTGACAAGTAATTGCTATAGCAACCCCACTGCCACCTGTCTCACACACACTCTTTCTCTCTTTCAAACACACACACACAGACACACACACTCTCGCACACTCTCTCACTACATATTCATAGTATTGAAACAAAAGCAGAAAAGCCAGTAGCTTAATGTCATTTATTGAATCACTGTTTTTTCTAATCAACAAAATATAACCTCTTCCTCCCCTGCCAACTCCTCATAAATATTTATTAAAAATAAAATGTTTGTGTTGTAGAAAATAGTGCTGTTCAACCAAAGTATCTCTATTCAACACTAATTCTCTGAGGGAGAGAAAAGAGAATTGTCACAGCTTGATTTCTTTTTTTACTTTATTGCATACACTGGGCCTGAGACTGATTTTGCAGATATGGATGTGAATTCTAACAAAGGCAACCATCTAACTGGTTTGATATTCACAACCAGGGCAGCTGAGATTCATTCTCTTTCATTTAGACACATCTAAAACCACGTTTTCTGCAGCTTTCTGTCAGCACCAGGTATTGCTTTATCACATACAAGCACTTATAATTTCTACACAATATTTTTATTTTGTTGGCAGTGGGTGAAGGCTGAAGACCAGGCTGGCTATCCAGGTTTCACTATGGCATCGTCTAACCCCGGTTCTAGTCTTCTATTTTGCTACTGCTCCTGACAATGTCAGCAGAACTTGACTTGGAAATCCTAAAAAAGATCTACAAGAATAACAGTTTCATTGTATTTGAAAGTACCAGAAATTCCCTAGGATTAGCCAGTGAAAGAAGAGAAGAGAACTGGTGTGGAGCCTTTTTGTCTGCAGCTTACAAAATGCCAGCCTTGTGCCCACAGTTACAAGCATTCTTCATAATGTGATGATCCTGCTATATCAGCATAGGACATAAAATTGGCTAACAGCTTGCTCACCACTAGATGTCATCAAAATACCAATAAACAGGGTTTAGGCGTGCAAATTTGAAAACACTAAATCTTGCTAACCCTATCACTCAGCATGTTCCAGTGTGAAGATGAAATAAAACAACATTTAAAATATGAAAGAACAGTTAGGAAATGCAGGAACAGCACGCCTTGACATAAGCTATTTGTGTGCCACATGCTTATTCCACCCCATTTGATCAAAAGAGACCATTCGTATTTAGTTCTTAATATACGTATTTTTTCCTAAATAAGATACAGATTTTCTCATTCTGCTCACTCCATCTAAAAATAACTCTGTCCTACAGTTCATCATGCTGCTGAGGAAGAGAAGGGAGATGTCTAATGAAGTGCAACGGTATTCGATTTTTTCAGATAAACAAATCATACAAAATATTATTCCAGGTAAAAGCTTGGATGCAAAAAGCAAATCTATATAATATTTTTATGGAAATGAATCCTACTGTTTTTATTGCTTTGTTGAATAAAATACTGATTAAAAAGTTCAGATCAAGCAGGTAGAAGTCTTAATCTTAAAATGACCCCACAGACTTTTAATAAAGGCACTAAAAGCTATGTGCTGCCTTATATCCACAGAAAAACTCGCTGCATCTTCTAGCAATCCACGTTTTCTCTATTTGGTTTAGAAACTCAGAGGAAGAAACCTGCTTCCGATCAACTCACCATTTAGTGTGGAATGGTTGGCTGGTCATGTGAAGCATGGGTAGACTTCAGCTTTCAAGAAGGAAATCCATGTACTGTCCCTTAAACTATTTGTCTCATCTATTTCTGATTAAATTATTCATTCTTTTTCTGATGTTCTATCTCAAGACAATATGGCCTGTCAAAATACAGGGTTTGCAAGCAGAAAGTAGTATTCATTTCCCAGACATGTGTAGTCCTTCTGTGCTAAATCTTTAAGCAGTATACATTAATCCGAGGGACTTGTTGGTAAATGATGTCCTATATTTTGTCATCCATATGTCTTGAATTGTTCCACATATTTGAGGATTAAAGGGACACATATATTGTTAGTGGGAAATTTCTGCCTGTTAACAACTGGGAATATTTAAAGAGAAATTAACAACAACAAAAAAGAAAACTCTGCAAACATGTAAAACATTAAATGCGGTCTCAGAAACTTTATAGTAAGAGCTATCTAATAGCTTATGATGAAGAGGAGACAAACAAGGTTTTTTAATGTCCATCTGAAATAATACTGTGCTATGGATGAGTCTCGGGAGAGAGACAGCACGCTACCAGTGCTCTCTTCAGCAGTGTCAGGGCTGCGTTCCACCGGCGCCCAACACCATGACATCCCAGGGCCTTCTTGTAACTCCGCCCTACTGTACATTGAGACTGTTCATCATTTTACAGAAAATACCTGTCTTCTTATGGATTCGGGTCCCTATTTGCAATCCTTCAGAAAAAAGAATTCCAGAGATTTCCCTGAAGCTTACTCTTAGAAATGAACAATTCACTCCTTTATTTCGGAGCTCAGTTCAGTCAACCAAATAAATTTTACTTTCAGCGATGAAGAGGCGTTTGTACAATTTACCTCCTGAACATCAGAGTGCAACTAAAGACAAAAAACTGTGAAGGTGAGTATTAAAATCCAGTAGCCGCTCGAGACTCAAGTGTTTATTAGCACATGAAGTTCTTATTTCTGCCCCTTAGAATTAAGAGCCTGATCTCTTCCTGATCCTACCCATGTAACAACTCCTCCCAGAGGAGGAGGCAGAGCTTTTTCGGGACTGCGCTAGGAGATTGATTGTACTCTCATGGCTTCTTTAATGCTTGCAAAAAAAACCCCACAACGGTGCCTTCATACTTGCTGATGGATATAGTATGCGCAGCTCTTAAGTCCATGGGCAGCAAAGCTGGTTATTTCTCTAATGAAATGGAAATAACAGAAGAAAATATCCAGTTCACACCTGACTGTGAGTTCTGTAGACCTAAGGATCATTCTAATAAAGTCAAAGCCCATTAGCAGTGTGTAAACATCTTAGACACTGACTGTTCATGTTGAATATATTTTTAAATGTTTTCAGTTCTCATTCAAGGCAGAAATGTCAACACTTTTGCCAGACAGTAAAGGGCAGACATTAAAGGGTGCTACAATCTTGAGGCTGCCATCTGGTATCCTTGAGTGCCAGTCCTGATGGAAAGGAGAGGTGATACTTAAGAAGGATGACAACAGAGAGGCAGTGGGAGGGATTGAAGGGGGGGAGGCTTTGTCAGGGATTTCTGTTGCTCTTTCACATTGACTTTTCACTAAAATCTTGCACATAAATGATTTTTTTTTGTTCCGGAGATGAAAACTGCTGACCTCTCAAAATCTGCTTGGTATCTTATGAAATCTCAGTGCCTTATACATGTGATTCAAATACAAATAAAGGATTGATGGCATTTATAACGTCTTCTACAGAAGGCATATTGATGGGGATTCATGAGTCACAAACAAATTGCACATGTGAAAGCAAACTGTATTGGAACACATTGCACTTCCATCCAGAGGCTGTTTTAGGAAGCTAAATACTATGCCTTACTCATTATGGGGGAAAACTGCATTTTAAATGGTATTGGAATATATTCTCTGACACAAACGGATGAGGAAAGTTCTTTTCCTTTTCCTCTGTTGCCAAAAAGAGGGAGGAGCACCATCATTCCAGTAGGATGGCAAATGTTTGAGGTCCAAAAGAATGCAGATTGTGTTGTTTCCTCCCCACTGGACCTATGCTGAAAGGGAATTCCCAAGTCATTCCCAGATAAGTAGGGATGAGGAAGTCAGAATCTATTTTATCTTTTCTGTCAAAGATCAATGGTTTTATTTCCCCTTCTGACCAATCTCTTCTGTCCTTGAAACATAAAATCTACATTTCCATCCAGAGACATTTGGTGACATTCTAGATTTCTAGCTATGATGACAGATATTTGCAAACACTTTGCCTGAAAATCAGTAATTATTTGTCAGATAGGTATACTAAATATGCATTCAGCTAATAAAGGTGGATGGTTACCGAAAGACTAATCACATTCTAGAAAGTCGGTGGGTATTTTGAACCTCTATTGTCCCTTATGATATGGTAGACCAAAATTCAGAATAAATTGTACTTCATAGATTGAGACATTCAACTGAATCCTAGTATATTTACATTGGTGTAGCTGAAAGCAAAGATAGCAAATACGAAAATCATTGGACCAAGATGTTACTCAGATCAAAATTATGAGACTGGCTGGTGCTGCAAAATCAACCATTAAAGATCAAGGTTTGCATTCAGAAGCATCGCTCACAATGTGAGTTAAAATATCTCCCAAGATAGGTCATGTGGAAAATGATGCCAAAATAACTGATAAGTCAGTAGCAATCTGCAGATTCTTTCTGTCTGCTTGCAGACTGATCATATTTTTAAAGTGAAAAACTGGGGTGTTGTGTTCAGGGGTTCTCAGGGAAACATTCTGGCACAGGGAAAGGGAAGCTGGCCAGGAATTCAGAAAAAAAAGAAAAGAAAAGAAAAAAAGGGGGCACTCTTCATCTCACTTTCAGTGCTAAAATAGAAAACTGGGACACTTTGTAGTAAGGACAGGTTGGGATAAAGTTTTATCACTGTGTCACCTCTTCCCTGTCTCTACTCTCAATTTCATTCATTCAAATCTAGCTCAAGTCTTGCCCTCACGTCAACATGCACACCACCAATTCTATACATGATTTATTTTACTTTTTTTGCAATCAGTTTCGACAGTGCAACTCAATGATTCCAACCTCAGAATCTCCCATAATTTTCCAGTCATTAACTTAAGATCTCTAAGGCAACCTAAGCTCTCTCTTCAGAAATACTCCCGTATTTCATGTTACGATTCCCTCTTCCTCCTGTTTGATCATTTTGCACTCAGGACCAACACTTCAGCACTGAAACTTCCGTCACCTGACAGTTTGAGGCTGAGGGTACTGCTCTTCTCTCTTTCCTTTCCTACGTTCCCTTCCAAGATCAAAGCTTTTCCTTTGATTGAAAACTCACATTCCTTTACTACAAAGTCCACGCCTCACCATAGCCTCACACCTCACACATGCGTACCCCCTGTCCTACACTACCTCTTACTGACTGAAAAGTCTTGAGTATGTCGCTATAAAGGCAATGATGAATTTTGTATGCAGGGAGGTTGCCCATGTTTGTTCCAGACTTTGCTACCTCTTTATTCTCCACAACTCTCTGCTGAACTATTGCAATACCTTTCACAATATATCATCAGAATCAATAATTCTCAGATTTACAGAAAGAAGAATGTACACTTTACTGCCAAATTTCAATATGTTCTTGAGCAAAAGATGGCAAGCAATAACAAAAGAATTGTCCTCCAGGAAACTCGCCTAAGGCAATAACGGAAAAGGAATGCCAGACTGTTTCCCCAACAATAACTTGGAAAATATATTAGACTTTAAAAAGAAAGTAACTGTCAACCCATCACAGTGACAAAATATATACAATTGGTCATACATTATAAGTGCTCAATAGTTTGATTTTCTGGAAGAATAAATGATATTCAACAAAACTGCATAAAACATTGATTCTCAGACCACAAACACCAGCTCTTCTACAATGTGAAACATGGAAACTTTACAACATAGAAAACGTTAATGCTTTGGAACTCAATGGAGATAAAAGCCATCAAATTTAAGCATGCATGACATCTTTACAGGCTCAGCACCTGAGTAGAAAATGCAGACTATACAGTTTAAATCTATACAGTGGATGAAAAGCTGCACAAACAGGCACTCAATTCAGTCAAAATAATTGTGACTTTCATTCTGTAGGTTTTTGATCTGCTGCTTCTATTATTTGATAGGGTTATCAGATTTGGAAGGTACTGGGTTTAGCTTGCATTCGATCTAAGAAAGTAGTTGTCCTAGAAGGAGGTTAGAAGTTGACGAAAACTGATGAATATTCATCCCTGCTATGTTATAATGGTATAACCACTTAGCAGGGAGGACTTTTTAGGCATTTCAGGAAGGAAATAAGATGTAGAAATAAATATAAGCTAACTTGAATGCAGGTGCGTTAGTACGGTGAGGTTGTGGAGTCTCTGACTGTGCAGCTAATTAACACCTGACTGGACATGGTCCTGAGCAACCTGCTCTAGCTCACCCTGCCTGAGCAAGGGGTGGGACTAATGACCTCCAGAGGTCCCTTCCAGCCTCAACCATTTTGTGATTCTGTGATCCTCCCAAGCTAATTTCTTCCACTAGCTAGAAATAGCCAAGTTTTCCTACTAAAACTCTGTTGCTGCAAAGTAGGATATAGAGGATATATCCTGTTTATAAATATGATCTTGTTATCACAAGGAAATAAACTGTCAGTTAATTTAATTAATTTAAAAAATAAAAACACATCTCAGTTGAAAGCTAGCTTGGAAGTAGCCCAGAGGTCAGAAACTGAAATCTTTGATGTATGCTTGATTATCTCAGTCTTCAACATATGTCCTTGCTTGATGCTGTCTATAAGTTTCTGAAAATTATGAAGACACTCCACATTTCCAGTGGGTGTAGGAACAGTGAAAACAAGCAAGGAAGTGAACTTCCTGGATAATGCAATGGAAATAGCATCTCTATGCCCATCTGAAACTTCATTTAACTTAGCCAGGTTTACAGTCAGTCTAACATTACAGTGCTAAATTCATTCAGGCTAAATTGGCTTATTGCAAGTGAAAACAGTATTGCAAGCATTAATGTCATTTCTGAATTTGACACTAGGCATAGATCATAGAAGCATAGAATGGTTGGTGTTGGAAGTGATCTTAAAGATCATCTAGTTCCCACCGCCTGCCATGGGCAGGGACACCTCCCACTAGACCAGGCTGCTCAAAGCCCCATCCAACCTGGCCTTGAACACTTCCAGGGATGGGGCATCCACCACCTCTCTGGGCAACCTGTTCCAGTGTCTCACCACCCTCCTAGTGAAAAATTTCTTCCTAATATCTAATCTAAATCTACCCTCTTTCAGTTTAAAACCGTTACCCCCAAGCATTCAAGGACCACCTTCTTCAAGCTCAGGAAGATGTATCCTGACAAAGATTAAGTCAGGCAAAAATGCCAGCAGGCCTCCGTGGATGAACAAGGAGCTCCTGGACAATCTCAAACAGAAAAAGGAAGCCTACAGCAGGCGGAAGCAAGGACAGGTAGCCTGGGAGGATTACAGAGAAATTGTCCGAGCAGCCAGGGATCAGGTTAGGAAAGCTGAATCCCAGATGGAGTTCAATCTGGCCAGGGGTGTCAAAGGCAACAAGCTTATATAGGTAGACTTAAAGACCCAGACTCAAATGACCTATATTGCACCATAATATCCCCTTCCAAGATCTTGCCCACCCCCAGCCTACTGCTGAGGGCCAAATGTTGGAGAGACAGCCTTGATGCTGTGTGAGCACTGCTCAGCAGTAGCCAAAACGCTGGTGTGTTACCAACACCTTTGTAGCTACCAGTACAAAGCACAGCACTATGAGGGTTGCTATGGGGAAAATTAACTCCATCTCAGCCAGACCCAATACAGAAACAAATTAAAATGATTGAGTTTTCACTAATATTTAGCTAATTTGAAAGAGTTGGGCCTGATTTTTCAGAGCATTTTAAATAACAAGCATAGATCCAACTCATTTCAGTCACAGCTGTGATCACTTGGCACTTCTATGTATGTGCCAAGGATGACTCAAATAGGTACCCAGAAAATGTGGCCATTTTTAGCAGCCATTAGCAGCCATATGTGAAAATTTTGGTTTAAGTGTCTCAATTACCATCACATTAGAACTTTGTGGCAAATTCAGTTCTCACTGTCACAATTCAAATCCCTTATCCTTCACCTACCATTTCCAGACATACTCTGCTCCTACAGACTTTCCTAGCTACATGATGGATGAATCAGTTTTCTTTTGGTCATTATTCTCCCTCACAGTTTATCCTTGATACACTTCCAGAACATAGTGTAGTCTATTCAATTAGGCAAAATGTGAAAAGAATCTTGCAAGAACAGATAAATAAAGACTACAGCATAAAACATACATGTGAGGGATGAATTAATATTGCCGAATCAACCTAAATTCTTGCGTTTCCTAAGTTTTGAGTTTCTAACTTAGAAAATTATCATTCTTGCACTGCAATACATACAATTTCTGATTTTTTTGCCAGTAAACAAATAGCAAAAATTATCTGCATAGTAACCATGTTGCATCTTGTATATAACCACCAGCACAGAACTTCAGTAGTATATATGGGAAAACAGCTGACTTTAAACCAATGTTACATCATTTTCCCAGTGTGCTTCACGGTATTTTTCTCACAGCGGAATAATTCTGGAGCAATTAAGCAGGAAATAGTATAGTTATGTTGGCAGATTGCTGCCCTGTAGCTAATGAGCCTGTGGTCTTAGCAGGTTTGTTAGAATAGATGCAGTTTGATGCTTACATGCCTAAACCACTTTTGGACTTGACCTGGTGTCTTTACATTGGTGTACGTCAGACTGTATGGGCCTGTTGGCTGCTGGGTAGAGTTGAAGGATGCCTAGTGCACAGCGTCATGCACTATTGAGTTAAGCATTCCTACTGTTCAGGAAATTATATTGCTCAATTCTAAAAGCTTCTTACTAAGGTCTAGTATGTGATATTCCTTAGTACAAGATGAACTGTAATATCTAAAAGTTCATAACTTGGTTGCATTTGGCTGGACAAAATTGAGATTTCTGCTACAGAGCATGCATGGGCTAAGAATTCCTTATGAAAGGCTTTTACAGTATGACCAAATCTTTGAAAAATATTCAGCGTCCAACTGCTGGCATGACAATTTCAGTCCAGAGTTTGAAAATATAGCAAATTTAAATGCAAGCCAAAACTGAATATTAAAATGGTAAAGCGTTAGATAACCTTAAGTTGAGACATTTTCTAAAATTAGTGTCTTTTATGCGTAGGAGCTGTGTAAAACTGATAATATAAAATTACTACCTTTTTGTTAGCCTACTGCTTATCTGCTTTCAACCAAATTAAAAAGTACGATTCAGCTTCTACGGTCCTAGATTATTTTCTCCCCTATATCTTTAAAGATGCGTGAGTTAGTTTTCATAAGGCCTCTTCAGAAGGCAAATGGATGTTTGCTTCTGTTCTCTGTGGTGGAATGTATGTCACTAAATATTGTCAAGGATGTATAAACTTGTAGAAGTAACTTCAACAGGATGTTAAAGGAAAGATAATGCAGATACCTTTCGATGTTTCAGATGGAATGGATACGTATTCTCTACCAGAAAAACAATCTTCTGTGCTATTAACCTCATCATTGTGACTTTCTCAAATGATGAGTAAACCAAATACGAGGGAAGAAGTTTGGTATGGTTGTCTTTCATGATGTTACAAATATTTTATAATATAAAGGCAGTGATGCATAACCTTTCATGTATGTTTACAAAGTAATGACATAATTGTTCATGCTTGCATGATAATTAAATGTGTTGATGTTTACAATTAGATGTAATAACATAAAGATGGTCTGAACATTTGCCAATGTATCCTCTATCTGGATCTTTTGAAAAATAATATACAGTAGCAACTAATTAGGTGACTAATCTTTATGACAATTTACAAATGGTCTGTACAATACACACACAAGCAGACACACATACACACATTTTACATTTTTACCTATCTAAACGTAATTAGGTGGATAAAGGCAGTACAGTTTTAGTATAAGTGCCTTACTTCAGTCTAAGGCATATTATCCTTACAGAACACCTGACTAGATTTAAATTAAGATACAATATATGTAATTGTGAAGTATTTTACAATAAAATTTACATTATGTGACATTATGAAAATAAATTTTTCTTAATGCTGTGATTTGTATGTATATTTTAGACTAGTAGTATGAAACAATCAACTCCTGTAGAGGAATGACAAAAAAGGTCATTTATATGTCTCACACAGAATTTGCATAAGAATAGATGGTTTTTGTATTTCGATAAAGGTGTTTCTTGTTCACTAAAACTGAAAACCTTGAATGATTTTTTCTTGCAGTGACATTATAAAGGACAAAAGGCTATAAGTATTGTTGCTTCAGAAAAACGTACAACGCAATAGTCCACCATTGCAATTAGCCACAATTTCCTTACAGAAAAATGATAAGTCACAGGCTATTTAAATATCCACAAATGAATACGAATATATTTCTCTTTTCAAAAGTTCTTTGGGAAAGCTTCATTTAAGTTTTAAGTTTTCAAGGACTGGGGATTAATGTGGCCACTGTACATTTCTGAAGAAACAAACAGTTTATTAAAACTGACCTGTAGGAAACTTAAACACAGCAGGAACTTAATAACCTTTCTTCATTGCAGCTTTACAGAACCTAGAAAAGGGGACAGTGCATAAGTACGGCTTAACACATTTGATACGTTACAGTTGTAAAACTGTAACCATGCGCAGCTAATCTAATTTAAAAAAAAATCAGAAGTGATTATTAAGCTTCAAGGGAGCTGTGAACAAGTGTTAGTGATTGAAGAATATGTGGGACTTCCATTCAAAGAGTCAAATTAAGTGATCAGCCCCTATTTAGGAGCCTTTTCAATATATTTTATACCCCAGGGAATCTAGATCCGACCAAGAGCCACGGCCAGTGGTTGTTCTGCCTACATTTGCAACAGCTTGAGGTATGCCATCTCACATGGCTTAGGGAAATTGCTGCCAGCATAAACCAAATAATTCCCTCCCTCTGGTCCTCAAGAATAGCTGGAAAGTGTAATCTCTCATTATCAAACCTTCTGCTTTATTCTGTCCTGCTGTAGCTCAGTGTCACTGGCCTTGTTCACAGTCATCTTGTCTTTGTCACAGATACATTTTTTTAATGTGACAGAACTGCATTTAGTAATCATGAGCTTGACAGATATGTATCTGTAAAAGAAAAAATATAGAGGGTAAATTTGGAACGTTTTCATCAGTTTAACGCAGAAATGTATACATTTTTGCCCATGTGGGTTCACACATTTCAGCTGAACAGATAAAGCCTTGATTACAACGTAACCCTATATGTTCTTCATTTAAATAATAAAGATGGCGTCCTACTTGAGGGTTCCCTGTATTCAGTGTTCATTCTCTCCATGCTAATTCCTTCAAACAGATTCATTTCGGTAGCTTCAAATTTAATCTGTAAAATCAAACCTTGAATTTTAGATTTTTCAGGAGCACCGCTCTGTTGCTTTCTTATATGTAGGTAAGTCTATCGGTGTAAACAGATTTCACTATGGGTAAATAAGTAAGTGCTAATTCGCCACTGTCATAAATGAGCCCAAAGGTACAATCTTACCGTTCATACACTCTATTGCATATTTTTCTAGCCAAGAACTTTCAGATATATCAAATTACTTCACCTGACTCTAATTATCAACAGGGATGCCCTGGTGCATTACTCTCACAACATCTGAGCAAACTGGAAACATTAGGCTACAAGTTTTTTCTCCTGTCATATAATCCTGTAATTCATCGATTTGTAGATGAGAATCTGGGTTATTCCTCTGGACTGACTGCAGAGTGAGTTAGGAGGTATCTTGTGGACTACATGCAAAACACTGTGGAATGATGGGATGAATGGTTTTCGTGAAGCTTTGTAAAGCTAGTATTAAGTAGAAAGAATGGACTGCTGAACCGAAAGCACGAAGCTACTCTACAGAAAATTTGAGAAAGTTCTGAGGGACGTTGTACATTTATAAATGCTAAGTAATCTGCCCAATTTAAGGCTATCGGTACTGAATGATGATATTCAGCGCTGAACTTTCACTATTGCTCAAACTGACAAGGCAAGCCTACAAACAGCTGAAAGCCTCACGATCTTTTGTTGACTGCAAAAGCTCTCAAGCAGATTTCATTCCCTTCTGGTCTGTAGGAATATACTATATTAGTGTAATCAGTAGAAAAAGGGTCTTGCTTTCTGAATAGTAGGAGAAAAGGCACAGGGCATGCTCCAACATCTTAAAACAGACACGTTAGAAAGGACAGAACCAAAGTGCTGTTACTGGAAAATCTGGGAAGAACATTGTGTTCAACATTTTACAGCAAATCAGAGCCTTTAGTCTAGTAGCTTTAGTCTAAAGAGCGGTTGTTAGATATTAGTGTAATGTAAGTATAATGCATAATGATTAGAAAAACAGGAGGGGAAAAAAAAAAGATATACCTGAATTTATATACCCCAAAATATATACCGAGAGTTGCCCCAAAGGGCCACTACAAGAAGTCGCTCAGTGCTCTTCTCTTCAAAGTGTGATACAATAGTTTTTGTAAGAAGATATCATATGGAGAAGTAACAGCAAAAGCTTTACAAACACAGTGTTATCAGCTCCCTTGAACATTGTGGTGTTCTTTCCCAACCAGGTTCTGAAACCTGATTTTATTTGTCGCATCGTGGCTAGCTTGCAACTCTAATTTTTCTCAACAAGCTCCTTTAGTTACAATTGTGGAAAAGCTTCTATCTCTCCCTGACTGATTTCCAATATACCCCAGCTTATTTTCCTCAAAAGAACAAAAATCATCACTGCAGCTGGAAACAGTTTAAGACGAGGAGGGGGCGGGAAGAATGGCTGGACCACACCATCTCCCACACTTCAATGATTGCACGTTAACTCACTTATACTATGTATAACTGTTCTTCCTACAGATCAATGGCCACCTTACCTTGCACTCTCTATTTTTTTGAATAATATTCGTTTTACTGGATGATGGTTTTAAATCCTCCAAATTAATTTACTGGACTTCACTCTTCAGTAGTTTTACTGCAGGAAGAGATTAAGGCATGGGAATAGCTATATGATTGTCGCATGTTTATATTGGGAATCCTTGAGAATACCAGCTATATTCTAAGTTGGGAATTCAGTGATCCATCATGAGGAAAATCCAATGTTCTCACTTTTCTTCTTTTTTTTTTTTTTTTTTTTTCAAATTGCACACATGTAGACAAATACCGTAAGGAACTGCCACCCATGTAGACACACAAAATTAACACACTTGTGCCCAGTATTGCATTTACCAACCATCAGATTAACTAGTGCTGTTCAAACTTTCCCTATTATGTCAGTCATTTCAAAGCTGCTATTGCAGAAAGCTAGATATTTTATATCGAAAGTCATTTGACCAATAAATCCACTTTCCTCAGCAACCGTGCAGAAATGTGTTGTGACATCTCATCAGTAATAAGACTTAGTTTGGTAGTAGAAAAAACGTCAGACTCTGATTAAGAAACAAGACCACACAAGTTATTTTAATATTGGATTTCAGATTTCAGGTTATGCCTGATTAAGCTGAAGTTTGCTGGTCCCTATAGCCTTTGACCATGCATGTGTCCCTGGGTGAAGATAAATTTAATTCAGAAATGAAGTCGAAATTGTTCATCTCGTTCGTTACAAAGTTTTTGCCTTGCCAAGAGAAACTTGTGCACATCTCAGTAGATGAACAGTACAGACGGACAGACCACAAATCTGGCACAACATGTCACTGTGACACTTGTAATATCAATATATGATGCAATATTTTGCAATGACACCTGCTATATTTCTCAGATGGCTCCATTGCTCTCAGAGAAGCTTAAGGACTATTTTGAGCGTGTGAGAATGTAGACAATGGATTACATGGACACTTGCAAATTCAGCTTTTGTATCCAGTTTTTCTACTTAAAGATATGTTTGATTTTATAGTTTTTAACATTTTTTGGACTTACAGTTTTTGCGTGTGTCTTTCAATGCAGGTGTCTTAAAGGAGAATCTGAAGTGCTCAAAACCCCATCTAATCTTGGTTTAACAGTGCCTACTTACACTGACATTGCTTTAGATTTAAAATATACTGAAATTTAAATTAACCTATTTAGTCCTTGATGTTTCTGTTAAAATGGCTTGTTTCCATTAATAATGATAAAATAATTTTAAACTTTAAAAAAATTCCCCTTGCATCTTTTTATTTCAGTTTTTGTTATGAGCCATGTTTAAGGAGGAAGTGGGGTCAGTATTAAAAAAAAAACTCTCTTTTTTTTTTTCCTTTTAACTTCATCATCTAAGTGGTTATTCTAAGCACCTCATCAGGTGTTAAGAACTCTTGAGTATTTCCTTTTGGAGAAATGTAGAAGGTAAATAATGTCTACAAGCAAATAAAGGAAACTGTTCTTCAGTGTTCAAGTGATTAGAATGGCATAAGCTAGGCCTTAGCCACAGAGGCTTGTTTGATATTGTGTAAAGGTAGACATGAAATAAAAGAAAACAGGCATAGAAAACTCATCAAGAAGGAATTCTGATGGGAAGGTCAGCCAGCTTTGTTAGTCAGTGGTGGAAGCAGAAAAGAAAGAGAGACTGGTACAAAAATGCCGAGAGGGATTTTTCAGAGGTTAAAAATAGCAGGAAGTTATCTGACTCTCAAACGCATTGGAGCTGAGGGGCATTTGTCACACGAGAAAGACAGGTGGGAGCACAGGGAGGTGCTTCACCCCTTGCTAACCCCAGTGGTAACCCCAGAGCATGTTGGTTATTCAGTCAAAGCCTAGGAATGGAGAAGTTTTCTTTCCAATCACCTGTTCCACCTCTCGTAACTAGATTTTGGGGTAGGGATCATGGGTTTGGGTGTTCGAGCAACGCCCTTTCTCGTAGTGAGCTTGCAATTTCCTTATATGGAAATTTGAGTAGATGGCAACTTTTCTTTGTTTTACACTGTACCAGTCTTGTCACAGGTACTCAGTAAGTGACGGTTACTGATTTCAGTGACTACTGTGATGTGCATTTTATCCTGTTATTCAGTTTTATTACTATTTTTTAAAAATCAAGCAATATAAACCTATTCCAGTTGGGTTCTGGTTTCTGTAAAGACTAAATTACAATTTGCTTTCTATGCAGCCAGTCAGTAATGACACTGTCCTGGGCAAATGATGAATAGCTATTTTGGCTTGGTTCTTAAAAATGCTGTTTTCATATTTCATAGCGAGCTGAACAGTGGAACTCTACAGGAGTTGGACTGAAACTGGCATTTTCTACAAACTCATTCTATACTCAGGGGTAAGTATTATCCCAACAACTATACTGTTACCAGATCATTTCATTAAAGACATGTTTACAAAGATCATACCCGTGTTACATCTTTCTCTTTGGCTCTCAGATACGGTATGTGGGCTAAATTTACATAGAGCTACCCCTTCTGTGTGCATTCCTGAGTCTTTGTTAAACTATTTTTTTCCTAAGCAAGTGGCTTTTTTAACCTTTATTTCTACTGTTTTATAGCACTTATTCTTTTCCATTACTACTTTTCTCTCTTGCGTACTTGAATGACAGAAAGCTGCACCCACTATCACATGACCTAAATATTCACTTACAGTGAAATATCTTCAAAGCAGTGACCTTCTAGAGCAGGCTACAAATTTGATAGTAAAAGCCATTCTGTTGATGCTTCTCTTTTCCTTTGTTCCTTTCTCCTAAGGAAAGTAGATTGGAAATACAGCAATTATTCTGCCTGGAAATTGAAAGGGATTTCTGAGCAACCTTGCACAATTGAGCTGGCACATGTAAAAACTGTTTCTGACTCACTGAGCTGGCATATACTGCTAAATCAGCATTGGCAGGGCTCCAGACAGCCTGTCACCAACACTGGATACTGCAGTAAGTACCAGTTCTGAGTATTGTATCCAAATTGGTTTTATTGAGTTGTTTCGTTCAGTGCTGCAAGGTCTGGCTTAAGAAACCGAAGCCTTGGACTAGAAATAAAGAGACCACAGTGGAAGTAAATGTATGTCAGCTGAGCTATGGTAACTGAGTATGCTATTAATAAAAAGGCTTTGCTTAAATTCCTTTCAATGCCCATATTTTCTTACACAGACAGACTTCTAAATCTTTTACAAAGGTATCAATTAGTTTATCAATTATCTTTATGAAATAGGTCAGAAAATAAAAACACAGACCAAAACATACAAAGAGTGATTATAAAGTGCAATACCCATGATTTTCTCAGCAATCTTTTTTTTCTGGAAATAAATGTTTTGTTACTTTTTAGTTGGGGACATAGGAGGGGATCCCTAAGGAACTGTTCTCTTTTATAGGTCACCAGGTAAATCTTGATATTATAGTCAATTAGTCAATTTCTCATTTCAGTTTAAGCTATGTCATATTTTCTTTCACTTTCTACAGACGAGGGACATCCATAGAGAGAGCAATCACAGTACAGCTAATCATGCAAATTTACTAACCTGCAATAATTCAGTTGAACCTGTGTGATATGCTCGTTACATAAAAAGCGACACCCATTTGGACAAGATTTGTCGCATTTGAAGTTAGGCATATAGTAAGAACCTTCCAATATACTTGATGAAAGAAACAACTAGGTCTCCAGTAAGGCTCATATATTAACTGTTGTTGACTTCAGAGAAAGAGAACGTGGTAGAGGTAAAAATATCAGGAAATGGCACATTAGAATAATGGAGCCTGCGATCATACATCCTGGATGCCAGCAAGCCTGTAAAGCCAGAAAGCTCTAAAGAGTCTGTGAGGTCTTCATCGCTCTTACTGTCTATGTTAACTGGATTAAAGGTAGTCTCTGTCACCCCTCTGTGCTTCAATACCTTCTTTGATTGCATAGTAGGCATACTCACAGGCTTTTGGAAAATAGGAATGGACCGTAAGAAATTATCTAATCTACCCTCCTCTTGCAAAATAGAATGAAGTGTATCTGAATAACTCCTGACCTACCTTATGAAATCCGGTCCTAAAAGGCTTCAGCAACGGATTTAAAGATGGGATGACACATTCTAAACAATTTGTTTGGTTGACATCTAAAAACTTTTAAACCGTAGATGCCTACATTATCAGCTCTCCAGTTAGAGCAGAGACAATGACAGCTTCTAATAATGTGCTGGGAAATGCTAGAGTGCTTGATTGTCCCTGTCTGCAGGTTCAGCACATACTTCGAAATGGAATAAATCTTCTGTCATAGAATAACTAAATTCACCTGGCCTGAGACAATGGTGAGAGAAATGTATTCATTTACAAAATAAAAACAAACAAAAAAGGTAATACCGGTATCAAGACAAAAGGTACACAAATGAAAAGATAACTATACCTCTACCTAGTACTTAGTAAGTTCCAAAAGTTTTTCACACCCTATTTGTATCTAGCTGTCAAGCTAAAACATACTTCATGGTTTCTGGCTGATGTACAACCCTGCATCTTCAAGTTGTATTAATGGAAAGGAATCTGTCAGTGGGGAGTCATACTTATTTTTATAGCAGATTATCTCTGAGAGCTATTCATATTCAAAATACCCCTCCCTCCCACTCTTTCTGATTTTCTTAATATTAACTCAGTGGTGAAAGGTTTCCTTTCATCACTCCATTGCCTTCCCTTCCCAGCTTTGAAAATGCCAAGGTCTTCTGGGCAAGTTTAGGTGGTGTCATTAGAACCTGCTGAAATACTCAGTATTGCTCAGAGGTGAATCATTAGCAAACCAAAAAGGAAAATGCTCTTTCCTACCTCCTAAAGCAATGCTTAGTCATTGGTACCTTCATATTTATGAAGATAAATTGTACTTTACATTTCATGTAAATGTGTAAATTGACAATCAAATTTCTGAAAATGGGATTAATGCTTGCTTTTGATTAACATTGTGTCACTTTATTGGTTTTTGGTGAAGATTGGGCAATAAAAACTGACTTTGGGGGGATATTGAGCTTGGAGTGAACTAAGCCATCAAACCTGTCTTTAAGGTTCATGTAGCTACCGGTGATGCTACAATCTGCTGAATCTATCTGCACCCAGATATTATTATATGTAATATTTATTTGGTAGTTTGTAATGTCTAGTTCAAATTTTCTTTCCTGCAATTTTAGGCCATTCTTCCTCATCATATCCAGCATAGACCAGGTTAATAACACAATCCCTTCCTTGCTGCCTTCTCTCAGCCTTTCTTCCAACCTGTAATTGTATACCATGTTTTCCAGATCTCTGTCCATTTTAGTTCCTCCTTTCTGGACTCTGTCCAGATGCGCACACCTTTCTTTAATTATCATTCTCCAAGAATGGATGGAGTTTTCTAGCTGATATCAAGCAGACCGAAAGAATAATCCAACATGCCTTGCACAACAAGGTATGAGGCTTGCTGTTTCAGATCATGTTCTGCAGAACTCCTCCCTCACCTGTTACTGCCCGTGCTGTGTCTGTATAGCTGATCATTTCTGCCTACATCTAAAACTTTGACATTTGTTCCTATTAAGCGGCAGCCTCTTTTCAGTGTCACCTGTTCAATTTCTGAAGAATTTTTTGAATGCAAGTATGGTTTCCATTATACTTGCAACTCCTCCTAAGTTGTGTCATCTTCAAATGTGATGTCTGTTTTCTATTTCATGATGCAAATCAATACCAAAAATACTGAACAAAACACAGGTCAGATCCTTGTGGAACATGCACTGACGTATCATTCTAGTTAGACAATGTGGATGGGTTTTCAGTTCACTTGGTAGCAACTCTGTCACTGTACCTTTATTTGCTTCTGAGGATGTTATGGTGGACAGTGCTAAAAGCTTTGCAAGGTCAATATAAATTATTTCTCTTATTATATATACATAAACAAGTATACATATTTTTTCAGTGTTAGTGTGGATATATTCAGCCAATATGTTTTAAAACACAAAAGTTACAGAATATAAACGAATGCAACTATATGAGCATTATTTTACTTGAAAAATACAGTTACAGTCATATATATTTGTTGGTACTAGAAAGGTACTCTCTAGGGCTTCTTCATGTAGTTTTCCTGCAAACAAAAGGCTTATCTGAAAAAATGAGTGTATGAAAATCTGCATTGAAATCAACTTCAGTGCCTTAACAGTACATAAATAACCGAAGGAATAGGCCTCAAGGTTTCCGAAACAAAAATGCCAAGTTTTCCAGTAGAGTCCCCAGATGTAGTCAGCTGGTTTTCTCTATGGCATCACTATTTTTTACACCCTTGGGATTAGGAAGGTGGCGTGCTGAAATCCTTTGAATCAGTTCCTCTTCTGAGGACTGACTGACTTCGAGGAATTTGATTATCAGGGCAGCAGCCTTTCAATCCATGCTGTAAGGAACCAGCCTTGGTTTTCACTTTGACAAAAATGGATTCTACCCTTAATGATTGTGTAACATATTGTGTAGTATGATTCATTGTAAGAGCTTTGCTAACCGATGGTGTGGTTAAATAATAATCAAAACTGGAATATTGGAATTGTTTTGAAAAGATAGCTAAAGGACATCTTCCTATGTCCTTGAAAGAACACTAGTGATGATCATATATAACATACTAAATACCTTTGTAAAACACTCTGCCCTGGATTATCTTTATTCAGAACACAGAGTGTGATTTTGCTTTGGAAATCTTTATAATTCCTATGACCTATACAGTTGAAAAAAACCACCAACCCACAGCTATACTTTTCCAAAAGCAGAACAAAGAGAAGAAATAACATACCTTTCACAAGGGACTTGGTATTATCTGAAACCCTATAATCCAAATCTCATTCTGTTTCTTCAATTGGTTGAGTGATTTCAGTAGGCGTGCCTGCAATCCAATCAATTTTAAAACAGCTGTAAAAATAGATTTCATTCACCGAAGGACATCCTACTCATGGATTAACATCAAAGTTAGTAAACATAAAAGGAAGTGTGATGAATTACAAATATTCCAACAGGACCATACAGTTTATCCCAAGATTGTGATTTGTCAGCGATATTTGGGATAACTGCTCCTTTGGAACCCACCACTATTACTGAAGAATAATATATATTAAAAAAATCTCACTTTATCTAGCAGCAGAGAGAGGTTTGTCTGCCAAGAAGCTCTTGTGAAACACTATAATAACTGGTTAACACTCATCTGGAAGTTTTAAAAGGGTGTTTACATAAATAAAATATCATAATCATTTTAGACATACAGAATATGTTATAGCTAAGATCAGCTATGGTAGCCTTGCTAATACTCTGATCTTATGGGTGCTTTCTTGAGAACAAAGGAGATTTTTATTACAGCTAGTTCTCAGAATATGAGATACATCTCTGAATGGTGACAGCAGTCATTCATGGTGCCTTACTAAGAATACCATTTGTCATGACAATAAATTACATTTCTCTTCTTTAAAACATGGTAAATATGGAAGGGTTGAGTGTGGGGGAAGCCTAATATGAAGCACTTTAAGAGAAACATTAAAGTATTTTGCAGTGCATTTCCTCCTGTTTTTCAATAACAAAATATTAGTATTACTCTGTGTGTTACAATGAACACGCAAAAGGAACAACTGAACATGAAAAAAAATTACCAAGCAGAAAAACCCAGCAAATTTATTGCTGTCATGATTCCAAAGCAGAGGGATCAGAAACAGAAAGGATGCAATATATTGGTGTAAAAACCAAGCTTGTGCTTAGCCATACTTCAGGAGAATATTCTCAGATTTATTTAATAAAATACAGTCACGTGTATATTGTGAACCAGAAATTTCCTACACTTTCAGTCCAGTTCCTCTCTCTATAAATTGGCAGATACTTCAGGGGAAGTCACGAAGGGCTCCACAGTAAGCATACTAGAGGAAAAGTTGGAAAAGGAAAAGTTTTTCTTAACTTTCTATATGCCAATTTATGTTCATTAGCATGAAAGTTTATATGACTTCCAAATCTGAAATTCATTAGGCATTAGTAGTATCTCACGGCAATGTGTCCCCTAGGTTGAATATCTATGGCTTGTATTGTCTTCTTTTAGCTTATTCTGTGTATTTTACTCTCCTTCTTAACTCTAATGAAACTGCTGATCTTTCACATTACTCCAATTTACCAAGCCATTTACATTTCCTCAGTAATGGTTTTTGAAACCCTTTTCTATTATTGATGTAATCTTTTTGGAGTTCAGATGGTCAGGAGTGAAATCAATTTAACGGGAGAGCATACTGCAAATTTATATACATTCAGTATTATTTCTTTCTTACCCTCTATTTACAACAAACTGTTTATTTTCATAGTTGACTTAGATACAGTGACACCTCCCCCCCAACACGTAGTTTCATTTGAATGGAGGTATTACAGACATTAATTGAATACAGGTTTTCTAAACGCTTCTTCTTTCCAGGTCATCTCATTTTAACGCCCCGTGCCAAATACTTGTTTCACTCATGCTAGCAGACATCTAACAACATTTTAATGTAATATCTGTGTTTTCTATTGATTTAATGTGACGATATTCAAATAGTTCCCTGCGCTACTTATTGAATGCTTCAGATCTGTGGAAATCTAGAATCCTGTGGATTTCACTTCATCTCAGCAACAGCAAATGGGAACTTATTTGAGAGACTAATAGGGAGTTGTGATACCTTTTAGCTCACCCTGTTAAATGTTATATCCATTCAGATGGGGTCTGTGTCTTCTCTTAAACTATATGCAAAATTGTTTTCTAAAATAATTCAATACATTTCATAAAAGTAATTGAAATTGGGAATCCTCAGTCCTTTCTAACACCTGGTGTGCATTAGATGCAAAAGGTACCCTTCCGGAATAGTGTTGTCCTTGGTTGAGGGTTCTCTCCCACAACACTCTCTTGCACTCCTTTTTTAACATATGGTTTTACTATTCACAAAATCTCTCAGAATTTAATCTGAAAATTTCATTTGCTATCATTCTGCTACTGAAGATGACAAATGAGAGTCCTGCCTATTAATATCAACTAAGATTCCAAACGGGTACAAAACCATACAACAGCAGACTGAAATTGCAAGGGTTCAGAAACAAGGAAACCACATGAACACAATCAGCAGATTTGATAGAATTGTCATAGGATTATCAGCAATGGCAAGTTATAGTCTGGACGCCTCTGTCCTAAATCTCCACTAGGTCTGGAAGGTCTATCACCTGCCAGCTGAAACTCCACTGGAACCAACACACCTTCTGTTTTGAACTCGGTTATACTGCATAACTGAATAATAAGACTTTCACTTTGCAATCAAATTTACCTGGGACTATAGTGTTCTCTCCTGCTTCCTTAGCCTAAATACACACTAAGAGTTTATATCTATTTACCCAGGTAAACAGAAGACAACTTCTGCTACTATTTGTGATAGTAGGTAACAGTTTTAGGAATTACTTACTGCAGCCAATGCTGTTCTAATCACAAGCATTACGAGATATGAGGGGAGTTGTCCTTATATCTGCTACAAGGTAAATTGCTGTTACTACACAAACCCAAACCAGAGGTCCAGCAACTTGTCTGGGCGGGCTTGAGGCGGATGTGTTTTAAGGATGTTTTGCCTACTGAATCCTTACTAATACAGCCTACTTGTAGAATGTGTTATGTGGCAAAGGCTCATCTGCAACAAAGGAGCACAGAGACACAATGGCAGGTGGGGGAGGTTCCTTCCAGGCCCATCACAGGAGGCATCAGCCCATCTGCACATGACCAGAGGAGCACAGGGGCACAAAAGCAGGTAAGGAATGCAAATTAAGGACTGAAAGGAAGGGACATTCTGTCAGACCTTTTCCAGGACAGCCTGAGCCCCATTGTCCAGGTCTGAAACCCATCAAGATGAGTCAATGCTGGAGCACCTTTTGGACTGATGGAGGTTGCTGCCTAAGGGTATGGGGCACATTGTGAGATGCAGAATACCATTTCAGGATTGCACAGGATTTACTGTGGGATGTTTAGGGGAGGAACTAAAGACAGGAAAAGGGAGGAATTTAGGTGATCTGGGGAGGAACAAGAGGAAGAAAGGGACAAAAAGTGCCTGTCGTGTAAATAGTTTGCTGGTGGGTATTCTTCTGTGGCCGTGCTTTGCATCCGATCAGTGCAGACTGCCCTATCTTATTAAATTCCTTCCCAATGCTTTCTTGGGTGCTGGACTCCCTGTTCTGTGTGCATGTGTCTGTATGGCACTCCGAGAGCACCAGCTGGGGTCAGGCTGTGGGCTGGAGGGTCCGTGTGTCTGAGGTGCCAGTGACCGGAGAACATGCCGACACGCAAGTGAGCGTGTGAGCACTAGCAAAGATCAAACTGGACTAGTGGCCAGAAAGCCCTGTGTCTGTGTCTCTGTGTGCGTGTCTAAGGGTGAGACACCACGGTAGGAGATGACTGTTGGAGGGACCAGGGGAGTGCCAACCATCTCTAGAGAAAGACCGTGGCGTCTGGGAGTCTCTAAAGGTGAGAGTCATTTTCCCCCCAATCGTAGACAACGAAAATTTAACTTAAAAAGTCACCCTATGTCTCCACTACAAAAAGCTGACAAAATAAAGTGTTCCGCATTAGTATAATTTCAAATCCCAGGTTAACGTAGAGAAAAATATTATAGGATATATGCACAAGCATACCTCTACTTTCAGAAAGGGAAAGCAGATGCAGTTCTGCTGAAACTTAATGTACAATAAATAAAAGGAATTTACAGACATATGTTATCAACTATACCCTATATATATAACCTATAGTTGGCTCATAATTCAGAGAATGCATTTTTTCTTCACAAAAATTTCTGCAAAGTTACAGTAGACTGAAGATCCAGTGAACTGTCAGTAGAGTGGCTGTTGCTTTGGCAGACACTGAAGACCTTCATGTGTGAGGGTGATGATGGAAAAGCTAAACCTGTAGCCAATTACAGTATCACCCTTTACATTCAAGGCTGTCTGCAAACAAATAGCTTTCCCTTGATGTACTCTGCATATTCAGTCATTCTCAGAGTGAGTGTAATTAAAGTGATTTAAAAGGCTTGTTAAAAAGTCAGATCTTTCCAGCTAACATTCCAATAACTTAAAAAATTATTGATTTATTTACAATGTTTTTGTGGGTCATTTTCAAAGTATTTGATAAACATTTGTGTTGAGAGTCTTAGATATAATTCAAGTTTTGAAATGACAGACTTGCCCAGCAACAGCAATGCTGATATCAGAGCAAGAACGTTGTTTGGAGACTCTGCCTGTGAGTATAGCATATAGTTTATATTTAGAAAGAAAATCCTACTGGGATTCCATAAATCTGCAAAATGGTTAGACTTTCTGTGTTATGGTCCACTGCACAGCAACGTTTCTCTGTGTGACTCAGGAATAAAAAATGCTGTGTCAGCTTCGTATTAAAAAAACAGACAATTTATTTGAAATGTGGGGTTTTTTCTTTATTATGAACAAAGCTTTAATTTTGTGTGCTGCTTATTGATCTATCCTCATTTATTCCTTGTTCTCTTTGTGACTTTAACATAATAACAAAGGAAAATCAGCCTGCTTTCCTTTTAATTAGAAGAAAATGTTCCATCTTAGACATACAGACTAAAGCAGCTTCTTTTAAGATTTCTAGAAAGATGAGCTTTTGTAGTATGATTTAATGGTAAAGTGTGTGCGACTTTAATATCAATATATATCTTTTTATAAGTATCATGAAGTAATAGTAGAAAATAATTGATCATTCCAGTTGTGAAGACAGGCAAAATTATGTTGCAAACATATCTTTGCAGTCAAGTTAAGTCTTGCGTGTTCTTTCATGGTCAAAGGTTCACACTAGTGCACGTCATTCAAAAAGGAAAGGTTGTTGTTAAATGTTTAAATGGATTTTACACTGAGACCCTTTACTAATTAGATCTTACTCAAATCTGACCTATTTATGTTTGGCAGAAAAGTTGCAGCAAAACTTTTAAACAAGCAGTATAGATAGAGTGAGGACTCAGATACTGGAATGTGTTTCTAGGTTCTATACAAAACTACACCCTCATGAGTACAAGCTAAACCAGTATTAAAAAACAAACATTTGCGGCCCTCTGGGTATGGAGCTATTCAGGCTCTCTTGTGAGTCAGTCTCAGGGACACATCCATACAGGCACATATATACATGCACAGAGAAGAACGGTAGAATTTTAACTATCTTGGTTGAAAGGCATTTTGAACACTTGAGTAGCTTTTGTTATAATTATTATTCCTGCGCTGCAACAGCAGCTTGCTCACCATGAAGGAATTCAGGTGTGTGAATAGTAAGTATGCAAAAAAAATCTGCTGCTGCCATCCAGAAAGCGTAGAACTTGTACTATTTCGGAACAGCACAACAGCACTTTGTTGTCTTCCAGTCTTCTAGAACAGATTCAGAGGCTTAAGAAAGCAAGAAAAGAACTGCCCCATACTTAGATAAAATCTGGTTTCCTTTTTGCAGTCTTCAAGCGTTAAATGAAACTATTTTCAAAGTAGTTACTTAATTCATTAATAAGTGCGTATATACTTCTTTTATTTATCTTACTGATGTCTGTTATTCCTCGTCTCAGTTAGGAAGAGCATTTTAAAAAACTGCATCAGATAAATCTACATTCCTGTATTTGTAACTCCTCACTTTCAAAAAAAAAGGTTTTTTTTTCACTTTAATTTTACTGATTGACGGAATTTCTGCATGTAAAATGCAAACTGGGCTTTTCTAGTATGACACTGCTCTCAGTGAGTCTTTAATGTTTCAGCATCTCACTTAAAAAGTTTTTATGGTATCTAACTGACAAATACAACTGATTTACAAAGTCTGCAAATGACACAAACCAATAGCAGCATAAGTAAGTACTTATAAGTACTCTTGTAAGAGATCTGCAGGGTCCTGAGGAACCACAGTCAGTCCTGTAACAGACAGTTAAAGAGAAAATACTTCTGAAAACTAGATTACAACTTTTAAAATTGTGTTTCATGAGGCTAGCTGAAGTATCTGTATCTGGGTTTTATTTTCACATTTCAATTATGATAGGAATACAAAAAATGGAAAGGTCATTCATGAAAGCTCAATTTAATTTTACACAAAGAGGAAATTAACAAACTGCAAACAAATAAATGCTGCACAGATAAATTAACCACCAGTCTTGGCAAAACGATAGTCTCACTTTTATGTAAGCAATTTCCTCTGTCTTAAAACATTCTTAGCTATTGGATTCTAAATCACGAGAAACAAAAAAATCATACACTTAGTAGAGTGTGCTTGAGTGCTTGTGCCAAAGCTTGCTTTAATTTAAATGTCTCAATGTATTTCTATATACATGGAGCAAGCTGAAGAATAAACAGTATGAATGAGGTTGTTCATTTTGCCTTACTGTAATTCTGTGATTGTATGCTAAGTTTGAATCAAAACACTGTGCATGCTATGTCAATGTTACCTCCTCTGATTTACACTTATGAGCATGTAGAGAATGCATCTTCACTGCTGCTACAGCGTCCTAGAAACATTATTGTATTATCGGCACTCAGAGGCTTGATCTTACATATTTACTTCCAAATAAATACATTTAAATGAGAGTAAACACATTACATATGAGAAGGCTGGGATGTCAAAGTGGTTAGTGTTTTACCTTAGTCTCATTAAAAGTACCAATTATCAACTTCCCCTTTCAAGGGCCTGCAAAATTTTAATGACACAAAAAAACCACACATCAAAGAGAAATCCCTATATCCCACAGAAACTGAAAGCTAAGCCTAAACAAGGTGAACTAAAATGTAAACGCTATCCTTTTCCGATTCTTTCCTCCTTCTAGCAGTGGTCAAACTGGGATCAGACTGGGCTCCAACAGAGAAGGTGCAGCAAGAGCAGGCTGTTCTGCCAGGGTGGTGAGCCCGAGATGAGGGCGGCAGCAAGGCGGCGGGGGCAATGGCCTGACTGACAAGTGGCAGAGTCCCACAGTACCTGAACAAGGAGAGCAGAGCAGGTCTGGGGACAGTTAGCCAACCCGTTGGCCAGCAGGCAAGTCCAAAAGCAGCAAGGCAGGTCCAAGGTCAGGCCAGGAAGTCCTGGTCAGCGGGTCAGGTCTGGATCAGTGAGGCAGTGGCCAGGCACCCGCAAGGCTGCCCCCAGGCAGGGACCAAGGGCAACTGCCCAGCTTTAATGCCGCTCCTGAGTGGAAGGGGACAGCCTCTGCTAACGCTTTTGACGGCTCTTCCTCAAACAGCTCGCCGACTCAAGGCCGCACAGCTGCACTGCCGGTGCTGGCCCTGAGCCCAGGCAGCCGAAACCCCAAGAGCAGGCTCTGATACCAGCTTCCTCCAGTTCACTCTTTTACACACCCTGATTGCAGCTAGGAAGCAGGAAACCAAAGATCTCTTACAATTTGGGCACCGCTAAGAGTGACTTGTCACCCCCACTAGAGTGAGCATTCATGCTGTGTCATTATTTCCCTTAGTGACCCCACACACATATTAAATAGGATGTGACACTTTATATGGGCTGCACATGTGTACCACGTAGTGCAAGAACATATTCTAAAGTCTTCTTATTATCTCTCTGGAAGCCTTTGGCTATTGAACTGGTTACCTCTAGATCAGAGGTTCAACTTCATCTCAAGTTGAGATGGAATTAGCTGCATACAAAAGCTGTGTTCAGTTCTGTCAGTCCATTTCTTTCCTAACGCTCACATTAATTTTTTTAAAGAAACTTTTCTAAATATAAATAAAATACATGCCCACTTATTTGTTTCTGGTTGTTGCCTTCAAGTTCTCAAGAACTTGATTTTCTAAGAATCAGGTAGAGGTGTGGTCTGTGCAACCTAAGAGCTTCTATTTTGAAGGGAACACGTACATTGATAACACGTTGTGATGAATTTGAACGTAACCTACTCTGTAGAATCAAGTCTGTCTCAAAAATTCGAGAGGTCCTATCTTAATACTTTAATCATTACAAAGTTACTGCAGTCTCTCTTTTCATTTCTGTGTCAGACAACGAAATGCTGGAGTAATTATAACTTTATTATATATGCTCTTATTTAAGAAATTTGACTCCTCTCTGCAGTCTGTTAATCAGCTTCCAGATACTACAAATCAGTATAACACTAAATGCATTGTGGTCAAATTCACCTGAAAAAGGCAGATAGAAGTATCACATACATCCTTGCAATTCAAAGTGACACCCATAGCTCAGGGCATTAGCACTGGATTAGAGTTACTATACAATATAATTGTTTATGCAGTTTTGCAGTGTAATACAGACAAGACTACACAATCAAAGCTTTCACAGACATAAACAGACATCATACACTGTAATTATATTTGTCTGCAAGATTATAATAATCATAGATGGCAGGTATTATAAGGCAGTTCTTTTTTCTGGTTAACCCATTCAGTATACTCATCTTACTCCAAAGGCAACTGCCAGTAAGGGGGTAAAAGCCTGTTTCTGCTATGTTCTTGTGATGGGAATTTTCTATAAAATAGATGCAAAAGCAAAATATCAATTTACTGGTTGCTTTTTTACTGGGTTTTATAATGTGTAATACCTCCTTTTGACTCAAATTTTCTCTTTCATTTTTTGTCTGAGAGCTTCTCAGGAGCTTAAAGCACAAGACCATAAAAGCCACTTCAGAAATGACCATCAGAAGCAAAGGTTTATGTGACTTACAATTAGCAGTGTCATACTGTGTAAATCAACACATAAGGATTTTATCTTAAAGCTACTGTATGCACTTCTATTTTTAGAACACAGTCCTTTTTATGCACTGAGAGTGCAAAAGGTACTGACATCAGGAAGTGGATGAGACTGAGAGTCCTCACATAATAATAAATAGCTGAATTTCTTGTATTTTTCCAGTGTTTTTGTAAAGAGAACCTTGACACCCTTTGGTTGTGCAGACTCAACACTGTGACAGTGATAAGCAACTGGAAGGATGTGAAGAATTACATCATTGGAATGTTGTAGAACTTGGACTACATCAGATGTTAAAAAGCTAGGAGGTGATTAATTGGGGGAGGTTCGTTTTACAAAAAATGATTATAAAAATAGTTTCAGAAGTGTTTGGTGTGTTGCACAGAGGAGTAACAGGGTAGAACGGGATAAAACCAAGAAGGAAATTTTTACTGGCTGAGCTATTGAAAGTGACATGAGTGAGGGAGGAATTGGTCTCTTGGAACAACATTTAAAAATGAATTAAAAAAAAAATTCTAAAAAGCATGCTTTTACAAATTGATCCATCTAAAACTTGTTTTAGTCGATTGATTGAATTGGTCTTTATATGAACTACGACAGGACAGGGGAAAGCATTATATGCTATTCAAAACATATTCCAAAGCTAAATTTTTAATGGCTGTATTTCCATTACAATTTTTAGTGCTATCATCATTAGGTATTTATTCAACTGATACGTCTGGTATCCTACTGTCATAAAGATCTTACATGAAATGGTAACTTCAGATAAGTAAGAAGCAAACGAATGGTACGAAGTAAAAGTTCAATTACAAAGTTTTTGGTTACAACATTTATTTCTTTGCCATTAAAATAAATTTTAATGAAGTTTGTTCTTAATTGTCTGCAGCTGCTGTGTTCACGATTCATTAGCTATTGTCTGACAGTCATCTTGCCAGAATAGGGTTTTGTGATCTGTCTACATATTTAAGAAAACAAACTAGCACAAAGGTTTATTGGCTTCCCTCTTGAATGAATTAGCACAAAGAGTTTGGATAAGGTAATGCCGTGTTTCTGACCCCTTTAATCCCAGATGTTATCTAGGAGAGTTGACAGAAAGGGATCGATCCTTGCATGTTCACAACCACATCAGATATTATGGAGAAGACTACGTATCAGGTTAGCTTAAAATCTTTCCAGCACCACACCATGCTATCTGTCCAAAGAAATCCGGCCTAATTGCAGTACACCCTGTTTAATGATAGATTTTCAGAGCACAGTCCTTTGGAAAATCCGTCACTATTCCTGAAAGAAGTGTGCCCAATACAAAATTCCTTCCTGGAGTTGCACCTCTTTGAGGCAGCTCTGCACCTGCCCTCGGAAGCAAAAGAATGATGTACAACCCCAAAGATATGCAAAATTATGAATAAACCCCACTTCATTTATTAATATAATGCCACCACAGAAACTTCAGGACTGGGCTGCTGCTCTTCTCCATCTCATAATGAAATTTAAACCTTCCAAGCTATATTACAAATGTTGTAATTGTGATCTTTTGATAGGACCTTTAAAGTCAAAGAATTGGAGTTTTGTTGGGAGCTGGAAGTCCAAAACCAGTGTTCAAAATAATCTACATCCATCTCTGTATGACAATAGAAGTTTTTTTTTACAGTGCTTTTTCACAATATTTTGTGTGCAAGGTAATCAAATATTCTGAAGAAGGACTAAATTCTTGTCTGTTGTTAACAAACAAAAACTCATGTAAGTTAAAAATCTCCATTGGCTTTCCACTGTGCTAGTTCTGAATACCTGCAATATCATTTGAAGCTGCTGAAGATATGGTTGGAATTTAGGTCTCCCTTTACTTCTTGGCTTAAGGACGACCCTAAAGACACCAAAACAGTCTGGACGTAAGTAACTTTTTTTTTTTTTTTAATTGGTATGCAGCAGTCTCGTGGAATGAAGAATAAAGATCTAACTCCTCTTTTCGTCCTAGGTATTTTTCTCACTTATATCTTAGTTTTGTCTTGGACCTATCGTAATTGTAAATTCCCATTCAGAGTTCCAGAATATCACAAAGGAAGCACACACTGGAGGAGCAAGTCTTTTGCAGATCTTACAAATACTTCCTACAATCTCTGACACCAAGGCTACAAATAGGTGGGAGGAGGGTGGTTTTCACCTCATACCAATACCTTATACCATCTAAAATAATGAAAACAGGAAATTGGAAAACATAAAGAGAGAAAGTAGAAAAAGAAGCTGAGGACAGAATTTTATGAGATATACAAATGGCATTTTGTATTTCAATCTTGATTTCTAAGTGACAAAATCATGTCTGGTGCTGCTCTGTTTGATCACAGGAGAGAATCTCAGGGAAACAAGAAAGTGTAAGGGCTGAAAAACTCTGGACCAGTGATACTGGTGAACTCCCCTCTTCATACTACATTTTCATTGTCTTAAGTGTGAATTTACAGTGGAAGTTTTGGGGTGGAGAGGCCATTGTCTATTTGTCCCCATTTCCAGCCTCCCTGCAAAAGAAAAGCAGGTGAAAAGAATCACAAGCCAGTTTTGCAGCAGCCAGAGTGTGTCTTGATGCCCTTGCCAGCCCAGACTGCTTCCATCATGCTGCTGAACATGGGGCACAGTCTCATCACCCAAACCCACTGCAGGAGGAATGTCTCTAGCAGAGGACATGGCACAGGGAAGAGCTTCAGTTTTTCCCTTCCAGTGTCTCTTCCGGTTTATATTAAAGGTTAATCATCTTCTCTCCCAACTTAATGTCAGATGTTTGCTACTTTGCCTGAAGAGCAAATTATTCTGGAGACTGATTAAAGTCCCTGTTTGTAGTGAAAGAATTGTTA
Organism: Larus michahellis; assembly: GCF_964199755.1. Taxonomy (NCBI): domain Eukaryota; kingdom Metazoa; phylum Chordata; class Aves; order Charadriiformes; family Laridae; genus Larus; species Larus michahellis. Next base: position 60,833,682 of record NC_133899.1, on the reverse strand, counting down.
AAATGCAAACCAGTCCCTTTTAATGGCCATTTCCTGCCCCGAGTCATTCACCTACGATTCCCATTGAATTCAAAGGGAATTGCACTCACTGATCCAAGGGCAGAATTCATCCCCAAGTTTAAAGATTGTGAACTTGGTAAATCCTTAAAAACAGTTAGCTTATATACAGTAGAAACTGTACTCACCTCAATATAATGCCTACAGGCTTAAACTTTAGAGTCTATGAATCTCACATGTTGAATTTTTAATGGAAAATGCAGAAAAAAGAAATTTACACATTAAGTCTTCTTATTGACGTATAAAAAAAGAGCATTAGAAGAATTTGGTTTTAAAAAGGAATTCTTAATAATAGTCTTATGCTGATACTAAAAATCTTTTGAAAATAGTGAAAGGCATTCGTGTCTGTCATTGATAAGGTACTCAAAAAGTTTCAACAGGAAAGATGTGTATTATAAAAGTTTTGACCTTGAGCAACTGGTATACACAAAATTATTTTGTTTTGGATGCGCAACACTGGTTATGTGACTTTCTGAAAAATAAAACAAATCTTTTCCTGACCATAACAGCCAGGGTTCAAGTTCATATTCTTAAGGAAGGAAAGGCTGTTTCTTCTGTGTACACGAAGCAGAAAGCATAATGATCATTGTAAGTATTAATATGGATTCATACTTTTAAAGATAATTTGACATGAAAAATGGGGAATAAATACTTTTTCACAACTCTTTCATCACTCAGTGCTTTAATATGATGTTATTCTTTAGGAACTTATATTTTATACGTCTTCCTATTAATCTAGTAATTTTCATGTCCTTAATTCACACTGAGATAAGTCAATTGATTTCCCTTCCTAAAGAGGGCATGCTTTTTCCTCATATATGCACAACCTCCCTGAGATGGTAATTAAGGAATGCAAAATAGAGCCTTCTAGGAATTCATTGCAAAGAACAGAAAGTGATACTTGAAAAGAATGGCCTCAGAACACCATTCTCCTACTTCCAAATAACTCCATGCCATCACTGTCTAGGTTTAACACCATGCCATCGTATAACTTTCCAAGGACACACTGAATGTGACTCGATATTTTTTGCCTTCTCAAAACGTTTGCAACAATAGACATAGTGTATGATTAGTGGAAATAATAAAATGAGATATCATATGATAATACATGTGGTCAACAAAACATAATCTGTCTATGCTGTTTTAGATGCATTTGTGACTGGTCCCTGATCGAATACCAGTGTCAAAAGAATACAATTTTGGCTACAATAAAATATATAGGTAGTCATGTGAAGGGATTTAAGTTGCCAGGATTCTTCATGAAAAATAATTCCTGTCTGTCACAGAGCTAAGTTAACAGAAAAGCTTGTCTGTAGACATGCTGTTTTCAACAGATATTTCCAACGGGTTTCAGGTGAAAAGGGGTTCTACGTATCAAGAAACATATGCATTAAGAAACACATGGAAAACAGCAGAAGTGTGTCTTGTGGTTAAGCTTTCTCCTAGTCATAAACTAAGTCTGATTGTATGCCAGTCTGAAAGGCTTCTTAGAGATCACTCCTGTTATAATCCCTTTCAGAGTAAGTAACTTGCCACCTGAGCCAAGCTGTATTTCTGTCTTTCTTGCAGGACTGGCCTCCCTGGCCTCCCTGGCAGTTCTTCCAGGGAGGGCGGGCAGCTGCTCTATCTGTTCAACTCACGGGAGATAAGTTAACCCTATCCTCACCTGCCGTCTACAAATTATCGTAGGATAAACAGAAAGACTATCTCAGTCATCCCTCCATTGTGAGGTTCAGAGATCACTGCCAAAAGTAAATATCCCATGCGCTTCTGAAAACTCAGTCTAACATAGTAACTCGTTACCCATCTGGTAAGATGACGTGGATCATTCATATTCATACTTAATTGAAATTTATCCGAGTTCCAACTCTGTGATCCTGTATTTCAGATTCTCTGCAAAGACAGAGATCAGCTGAGTTGGAATCCTGATTCTGAAATTTTCACAAATCTAACTTAGATTTGAGTTTTGGATCTAGCCAGTCTTTCTGCCTCCACGCTACCCTACACTCTGGTGGCCCAGTGTCAGCCCTCTTCTGCCTCTGTTTTGTACAGAAGTAAAGTGGTGGTTCTGGTTTTCTCCTACAGTTACAATGCTAAGCAAGACAAGAAACATAATACCATTTTCTATTCCATCCCATTTCTATTCCAGCTCTATCATTTCTGCTCACGGAATTGCACTAATTACCGGTGTTGTAATAAATGTTTTATTTACATCTACAACTTGCAGATCTTGTATGCGCTTGAATTTTCCAAACACATATATCACCCATGTTGTTTATTTGCATAATTATAGTATTTTACAGCATATGAACTGCTCGAACTATATTTTAATGAAAGTATTTAACTGTATAGGTTTGAGACTTATTCTCATAACTATACCTGAACTTCAGATAATATTGAAAACTGATAATTGTAAGAACATTACAAAACAGCAAAGAAAATTTCACCTCTTGCAGTTACAGTACAAAATACCGGCTCGCTTAAGCTCATCTTTGTCCTTCTGCTTCATTTTCACTTATGTTATGACACTTTTTTCTTTACGATAAATTATTTGTCTTTTATTTCAAATGTAAAGCTTTGATCCTTAGAGAAATTGAGATAAAGTTCAGTCATTAAGGCTTTGGTTAGTGTCCAAATTCTTACATAAAATATGTAAATAAATGTTGAGAGAAGAAATTACTCAAAAGTTAAAACATGCATGAAATTAGTATAAATCCTTCTCTGACTCTGGCATTGATAATTACATTACACATTTGCTTTAATTCCCTACATGAATAATTTTTTAGGAAGTTTTCCTTCCTGTGTATTTTCTGCTCATGTTAAGTCCAGTCCTTTAGCCAGTAAACAGTCTAGTCAGCTTTCCTGAAACAGGGAGACAGGAATGAGCTTCATGTCAGCCCTTTGCATTTCATCTGTAAGTCTTCTGCTAATGCTTTTGGAAAAAAATACATATTTACCACCTCTCTAAGTTATTCTAATACATGAAAATATCTTGCCATTTGTGCATAAAGTGTGATTAACAGCAGAGATTTGAAGGAGTGAATTGGCACAATACAGGATTTTTATTTGCTCTGCTGAATATCAAGAGAGACTCGTGTCAGGAAGAGGAGGAATAATGAACTGATACTTTGACAAAGGCCTGCACAACTTCTGTCAGCCCAGCTACTTCTTGGTACATCAGTATTATTATCCCCCTTATCATCATTAAACAAAATACTTCAGCACTCTGAGAACTACTATTATATAAAAAAACAAAACAAGCTTCTTCCATTTATTTCTAAACACTACCATATAGAGATTTTTCCTCTTTGCCAACAGCTGTGTTCTTCACAGGATTTTTTTTTTTTTTTTCTGTGTCCATTTCTGGAAATACTGATGCCAGATACTTTTGGCATACTGTGCATCTCTAAATGGAACTGTAGCTTGGTATATTTACAATGCATTACTTGAAAGGATATTTGTATGTGATCTTATTAACATGAAGTATAATTAGCAGCAGAGAATTGATAAGCCTATTATGATTCTAATACAGATTAAATTCTTTATTACAATGAAATGTTGTGTCTGTCCATTAAAGTATCACAGCTATGTTACTATAATGTGGACTGTGAATATTAATATTGAGTTGCTATGAATATCTGTGATCATATGTGATTTCACTGTTATCTGTAACAGTTACACTAATCATATTTAAAGCTGACCAAACACTTTTAATATAGCCAGGCAGAGGCTTGCCTTAAAATGTTATGCTGTTTTACCGCTGAAGAGACATAAGACATTTACAGTATTATTATATAGGATTACCATTTTTCTCTTCATTAAAATGGTTTTAAACACATCAGTGACTGAAACTGAGATTCCTTATTAATGAGCATTAGAAGAAATGACAGCCTGAGAAACAAACGCAGATAGTTTGCAAAGACGAAGTCATTCTTTCAACAGCTATATGCATGTTCTTCAGAGCATGAAGTCTTAGGTAAAATGTTTTATAAATAGCATAGTTATCTGGTATTTAAAAAGTGGTGCAAAAAAGTTTCATATAAGCACGTTTAAGCACTGAACCGTATGTACTCGAATAAACTATGCTGTAGATTTATCTGTCAGCACTTTGTCGTTAGGCCTCGCTGCTAATGAAATCAGTGAGAATTTTGGCATTGTCTTTAACAGCGATCATTTTCCCCAGTACAGCTTCTCCAAACTGCCTCTCCATGGAAAAAGACTGAAAAAACCCACAGCTCTTCTGGAGCTTCCAAGGGCTGACATAACTCGCCACACTGCTACACCCAATATTATTAAATTGCACAGAGCCATTGTAAAGGCTTTTTTCACAGTATTCTTGCCAATCCTGTTTGACATAAAGACTTACTGGGCTCTCACTGGTAACAATCCAGTCACAATTGCATCACGATTTGCTCCTGAGAGCCTATGATGTACAATGATTAAAAAAGGAGTGCAGTTTTCTGTTCTTGAGAAACATACCTACCAAGAAGGAATACCCTGTACAGTAAAAACTGGAATAAACAGTAAAAAAGTGCAGAGTGACCCTCAGAAATTCAGCCTTATTTTACAGCAAAAGAGATGGACGGCTGGACTTTGAGAAGTTATGGACAATATAAGCTAAATAATATTTCTTTCTTGGTAATTCTAAGGGTTACTATTGAAATACTCTTTCAACTTAAGCCTGGACAGAGATTGTGATATAACTGAATGGATTTCTGAACAGGAAATGATGAGATTTCTTGGAAAAAAGTAATAGCCTCAACAATGAAAATTCTGGTTAGTATACACCACTTTGCAACTGCTTTCTGAAAATGAAAGTACCATATTGTATTTATTTTTGAAGGTATTAAAAAAGCCATTATCACAACATTCAGTAATACATTTCCTGGTTCAGAGTTTATTTTGGCTATAATCCCAATTTGCATCTGTTTAAGTTGGATCATGGGGTTAGCCTTCCAAGTCCTGAAAAATGTAACATGACATAAAGAGGAGAGACTCCAAATTGAGTATATCAACGTTTATCATCATCATGTGGAGTTTGATGAAAGCAGTTTCATATTATTATATACATTATTTCATTGCTAATTAAAAATGTATTTCTGTTATTGTTTATAGAAAAAAAGATAAATGAATGCAAATGCAATGGAAGGCAGTGCAAGCTCCATCTCAATTAATGAAAAATAGAACACAAGGCTATTATTGTACTTGTCTTGGATGTTGCTACATGACTGCTGATTAAGTTATACTGCTCAAAACAAGGCAAAACACCAAAACATGTAAATGCTTGAATATATCCAATGATATTTAAGAAGGCTTTCAAGGACGTAGCTAATTTTAGCACCGTATACAAAGCCAAGAAGACTGGAGTAGCCAAAGAAGACTTGGCTAGAAAACACTTGAGGGAATCAATGGGATCTGAAAATAATGCCTTACTACATTTTCAGGGGTGTTTTGATATCATTCCTACCTTACTTCTTATTCAGATTTTAGTCTGAATTTTAATCTTCCATGAAAAAATGTTTCTTTCCTGTCCTTGGGAAGGCTGGATATCCTGAGAATCCCTCTGAAATGGGCCCCAGTGGGGACATACACATATAAAGCCTCTCACTGCTACTGTATTTAGGAAGAAGGAATGTTTATGGGGCAAAATAAGAAGATGTGAAGGTAGCAAGGGCTGGAAGGATCAAGAAATGTGTGAAGGATCATTGAAAAGAAGCAAAAGCGTCCTCTGTCCTCTGCTTTTATAAACACAGTATTAAAAAAAATTCTGTTATAAACTAATGCAGAGTCTTAGGCAGTAAGGGGAACATATAACCCGTATTTTGATATCTGGCTTTGTGCTGAAATGTTGCTGGCCGGTTGAAATCTGTTGACTGTAGTTGCAGTTCAGTAGAGCTGTCTCTCCACAGACAAAGGATGTGCAGCATGTATGGCTGAACTTCAAAAGTAACCCAATTTACCAAAACATTCCTCACTATATTAAAATAGGTGGCCCCACTTTTGAGGTACCTGTACCAGATTCCCTTCCACCAACAATCATTATGTGAAGAACACAGCTGTTACTCCACTGTGGCCTGAGACGAGTGCTTGTCCTGCATGTTCTGTCCTGACTAAAGCGTCAGTTCTAGCAATATGTTTCATACAAAACCTTAAATGGAGCTGCCGTTAAAATACATTGAAATATTGCTGTATCATCTTCCTAGCAAGCCAGGCAAATTCACACTGAGAATAAATGTACACATTAAACTGCAAAATTGAAGCATGTAATTACAAACAGAAAATACACTAATAATTATAACACTATAAAAAAAAAGAATAAATAAAGAATTGAAAATCTACAGCCACAGAAATATGGTGAAGAAAGAAAAATGCTAGTTTTTGTGGGTGTCTCTGAGCAGCAGAGGGGAAAATTTAAACCCATAGATGCTCCGAGTGCAAGAACAGCAACTACCAATGCACAAAGTAGAACCTCCATAAACTGGTAACAATTTCCCAACAGACTTGGGATGAAACTGGGATGTAACCTTAGGAGTCATTCTTGAAGCTGAGAGATGGCCAACATGCAAACATGTAGTTCATATATATAAGATGCTGGGTTTTGTAGCTTGTTGTTAGTACACTAGATTTACAAAACATGACAATGCTTTTACGGCCACATTTCCAAACATAATTCACTGAAACATCAGGAAAAATGTCTGGTTTCTCTTTGTAAAGAATAGAGATGATAGTTTTTTTCCTGCCAGATCCTAGCCTTTCTTCTCATCAATCTACCAATGCCCTTGTAAGCAGTAAGACTGTTGAAGTCAGGGCCGACATTCAAGATTTGGCCCCAAAGGATGAAGACAGCATTGCAGCTGAACTGTACAGCTACAGTACTTTTGAGGTAATCATTGTGTTTAAATTTATCTTTGCTAATGACTAAAGTCAGCAGCACGGCAGACGGGACAAATCCACTTCACGATTTAATGAGAAAATGCATAAATATACAAACCCCGATGTTATATCTACTGAGATGCACACATATGTGTGTGATTGCAGTATATATAGGAGAAGGTGCTCAAATATTTCTAAAGATTGTTCACAATTTGATCAAATTTTGAACAGCTATTCACATTAACTATCCTTATACACCTCATTATTTGCTGTTTACAAGCATTTACATTCCTACCAGCATTGTGGAAGTACTATTCTTCAGAGAAAAAAACAAAGAAAAAATGGTAAATAGTCAGTACTTTAGTTAACTTTCTTTTAAGTTTTTTCTTTTATAAATGTAGATACTCAACAGTAGGGTAGAAACAAGCTATGACCATTCACACACAACAAAATATAAACAATTCATTAACAACCTTAGCCTGAACTTTGTTAGCATAAATTGTTGTTCAAGACTTTTTAATAGCAAATAAATTTGAACACCTCAATGTCCAGTGTTTAGGACTGGCTAGGCTGTGCTCAGTTGAGCAACAAGAAAAACCCAGCAAAAGTGACTATACCACCATTGTACTAACAAAGCCCTCGGGTTAATAGAGGCTGCTTTGACCTTATGGCACAAATTAACACTGCCTCAGGGTTCCTTTAATTTAGGCCACCCTGCAATAGCCACTGGCAGTCGGGGATTACTGGATGAAAGCAAACCAGTTTGCTGTGAATGGGGATTCAGCAGACCTTCATTCAATTCTTGACCGTAACACAGAGTCTTTGGGTGATATTAGGAAGTATTAAACTTTCTGTGCCTCCTGCTGCTGTATGAAGAAGCAGCAGTAACATTTCCATACTTTATATATGTGTGTGTGTATATATATATACTATGAGATGAATTTAAAATTTTTTTTGGAACTTTGCGCATAAAGCCTTAGAAATCCGCTATCAGTTTTGTCAGTCTTTGGTTGGTCTCTGACAGAAGAGTCCCTAACACAGTTTACAGCTCGGGCTGCAATGTAAGAAGGATTTTTTGATTTCTGTGTGTCTTTTTTGCATGCACAAGAAAAGAAGACATCCACAACCACCCATACAAACAGGTCTGTTAAAAATCCCTTGAGTATATGCTTCCATAAAATAATATATATATACCTGAATAATATTCATTAAAAATATCCTGTGAATGGTTTTGCACATATGCATGGATTATTTTTTTGTGGAGTGAGGCATTCTCCCTAGTGCAGCTTTTCTGATGTATTGCAGTTAACACGCTGCTCAGGGAGAACTTGGATGCCACAGAACTTTAATATGATGGACTGTGTGCAAAGTCTGAAGAAGATAAGTGTATATTTTGAACAGTTTTATCATTTGGATGTTTATTTGGCTGCAAAACTCTCAATTAAAACACACTGTGTTACCATGTACTAAACACTTGATTTGCTTTTAGTAATACAAAAATTAATTACAAAGTTTGGAATTTTATTGTTTTGTATTGAGCTTTAAAGCAAACCCTTGCTGATATTTCAACATAGCTTGTATGCATGAATTCCATAAAAACTGAATGAAGACTTAGCCAACTGAAATTTTTCCTACAGATTGACATGTTATCCTTGTTTATTCAACACATACTCTGTTAAATATAGTCAGAAATCTCTGAAGGTAATTTTCTTAGTAAATTAGCCCATTATATTATGTAGACAGACATAAAGTAATGTTGGAGTTCTACAAAATGCAGAGATGATACATTGTGTACCTAATGCAGAGGAAACCGAAGAGGTAGTGTTCTCAGGTATATCAAATATTTATGGTCTTACTGTAACATTGGCAATAGTGACAGGCTGCACTCAAAACGGCTTAGAGACTTCATTTGATTATTTAGTTGACATATGGAATACTCTTGTCTTTTTATCCTGGAGAGGAATATATAAAAGACTGTCTGGGGCTCAGTCTCTCTCTCTCATGGGTAAGAAGTGGGAGAGCAGACAGCGATGGAAAAATCTTACTGAGTTTAAGTTTTGAAATACTATTTTTGGAGTCTGATTTGCAGATTTTGAGTCTGTTATCAGTTAAAGCAGATTTATGTGAAAATTTTTGTGACCTTGTCTTTATCACCTAAAGTCATACCTGTCTGATTTCACCAAAAACACGGTCTCATTTCCAGTATAAATAGGAAGCATGAAGGGTATATGTGTACTTATCTGTACGCGCATGAAACTCGCGTTCAATTTTATGTTTCCAATTTGTTCCCTGCAACAGCTGAAATCACAGTGTTGCTCTGTAGTTTCTTTATTTGTCACATTATATTAAACAAGAAAATAAGATAAATTTTACCATTCCTTCTTCCTTCTTCAGTTACTAAAGCTCAGCAAAATTCTTTACGAATTCCTGGAGGTTTTACACTGGAATGGCTTGTATTTTATGAAAATGGCTTTACGCAAAACTCAAAGAGTCGTATATACCTAGTCATATATACCATATATATACAACATTATATGAATGATAACGCAGCTACATGAATAATGTTTTATAATCAGCAATATATGTTGTCTATAAAGAATAGTAACTTCTTTATTATTTATGCATTGCCATAAGTGTACATAGGCTTCAAAGTCAAGGCTGACAGAATAATTAATGAACCAAACAAGAAATATTTTCAACATGCTCAGAAGACCTAAGCTAACTCAAGTCCCAGCTGAGGAGGAAAGCAAGCTCAGAGCAACTGGGGAGCTATGAGAAATCAAACATGCTATGAATGGGGCAGACATAGCCCAAGTGCACAGCTGTTCTATGTGCTCACAAAAAGCTAATGCATTAAATAGTTAATCTTTCATTAACAGTGTGTAATCAGTTGGCATGATTTGCTCAACACACAAGAAAACTGGTGACTGCCCCCCTGAGAGTGTAATTCCAAGCTTCAGCATTATCAGTATTTGAAGAAACCTTACCTCACCATTTTAGACACAAAACATTGCAACGACATTTTTTTTCTTTCCCAAAAGTAATAAGAAAAAGAAGGAGAAAAAACAGAGAAAAAAGGGAGAGATCAAGACAAACTTTTCACCTTTGTTGGGATTGCGTGAAGGATCAATACTAAGTTATGAAAAGACTTTGCAGATTAATCTGTGGATTAATACATTCCGTCAGCAGCACCTGCCATTTCAAAGGAGCAGTAAAAGGTTAAGGGAACAAGATCAAGGCAAGAATATTCTTCAGCTATGATTCCTCCGTTGGAAAGATGCCTTTATTTGCTCCCTAAAGGAGGTGAGTCCAGCTCGTGGTGTTGGTGTTGATGGTATAAGGAGGAACAAGGAGGAGTGAGATGGGGGATGGGGCTCCAGGAAGACTCTTCCACTAGTTACAGCCACTGGGGTTTAATGCGATCTATAAACTCATCTGTCTGTTTACATACCAGCAAATGATACGTCTCTCTGATCCACTTACATTTTCAAGCCTAATGTATACACAGGGCACTGACGTTGTGTATACAAGACACAGAGATAGCTGGGGGCTGTGTGCTGTCCCTGCTTTCACAGCACACTGTCACTCTTATAAATAAAGCATTCGCTCGGGAAAAGAGTCTGAGAGCTGGAGAGCCACATTGCGTGCAAATCCAGCTCAGTGCCTGAGCTTCCTCGAGGTTGAGGCTAATCCTAACTGACATGTTACAGTAAAAGTACTTTATAAAATCAATATTAAATTCACAGCCTTTGACATCCTGGGACATCAAAGATAAAGGGGAAATAAGCCGTGGAGTAAACAGTCCTGCAGCTATGCCAGTTGCTCAAGGAGAGAGGCAAGGGAAGACACAGGAGACCATGGGGTAAATTAGTACAGTGTTAGTCTTGTTTTTATACCAAGGTCTTGACATCAATGAAAACATTATAAAAACAGCACGCAAACTCCTACAAACAAGAAAAAAATATTAGGAAAGTCCCACTCAGTTACACATTCATATAACCTTTTAAGGTTAAAGGGATAAAATGCTATCTACACAAGCCACAGTATTAGCTTCCTCTTTCAGTAAATTATACCTGAGAGTGATAATAAAAAAAAAAAACCCCAACAATGTATCACTGAACTAAAGAACCACTGGGCTAGAATTTGACTGCACAATTCTAACCTGATAGTATCATTCCCGCTTTCTGGGATGTACACCTGTGTGTATTCTACAGTCATCCAGAGAGTCAGCCATCATAGCGTTTGTATGATGGATGTGAAATACAAACTGTATGGGTTATTGAGTCAAGAGGAGAAGGGCTTGAACAATGGTGGTGCTACTTGCCTGATGAATCCCAGGTTCTGTCCTCCATATGTAAAATGACAGTCAGGATTGATACTCCAAAAGGAAATGCTGGCCTTGAACAAGGGTAAAGGGAAGACCAGGATGAGTTACAAACTGGAAAATATCCCTTCTCCTCTCCTTACCTTGCCCAAGCCTTTTCCTATTGATGAATAAATATAGCACATACTCTTGATACAACGTTGTGTAAGTCAAGATGACTTACCAGGACAACTCCATACTGGAGAATTGCATTGTGTGAGCTGAGAAAGTTCCTTGCCATTTTCTGGCTTTTGTGTAGTCAATTTGTAGCTCTAATGACTCTTGGTGGTCCTTGCACCAACCATAGAACAGACTTTTTTCACTTAAAACGTCTGATATGCAAACACTTCTACTCTACTAGGCATTAAAAGAGTAAAAAACTTAACTTTTTTGCATAGTGAAATTTGCTAGAATTATAATTTACAAGCTACAATCTTTGACTTTTCAGAGGAAACCTCTAACATATTTGTACTCATTAGAAAATGACACACAATGATATCTTAGCTTGCTGTATCACATAATATTGTTGCCAACCATTCCCCACTGGTTAGTATTTCCGATGAGACAACTGGTATGGTTTAAGAAAGAAAGAGAAAAGCAGTGTGTTAGAATAAAATATAAAAAAGAAGGGACAATAACAACTGTTTTTATTTAATTAATGTGTTTCCAAGAAAGAAGTTTCTACCCTGATGCTTAGGAAGACACATAATTTCAACAGTATTCAACCCTGAAGTTAGCCAGAGCTAGGCACCTAAAAATCACGGAATCATAGACTCATAGAATCGTGTAGGTTGGAAGGGACCTTTCAGATCATCAAGTCCGACCATTAACCTAACACTGCCAAGTCCACCACTAAACCATGTCCTTAAGCACCACATCTCCCCATCTTTTAAATACCTCTAGGGATGGTGATTCAACCACTTCCCTGGGCAACCTGTTCCAACACTTGATAACCCTTTCTATGATGAAATTTTTCCTAATATCCATCTTAAACCTCCCATGGTGCCACTTGAGGCCATTTCCTCTTGCCCTATGACTTGTGAGAAGAGACCAACACCCACCTCTCTACAACCTCCTTTCAGGTAGTTGTAGAGAGCAATAAGGTCTCCCTTCAGCCTCCATGTTCTCCAACCTAAACAACCCCAGCTCCCTCAGCCACTCCTCATAAGACTTGTGCTCTAGACCCCTCACCAGCTACATTGACCTTCTCTGGGCATGCTCCAGCACCTCAGTGTCTTTCTTGTAGTGAGGGGCCCAAAGCTGAACACAGTATTTCAGGTGCAGCCTCACCAGTGCTGACTACAGAACAATCACTTCCCTAGTCCTGCTGGCTACACTATTCCTGATACAAGCCGGGATGCTGTTGGGTTCCTTGGCCACCTGGGCACGCTGCTGGCTCATATTCAGCTGGCTGTTGACCAACACCCTCAGGTCCTTTTCCACCAGGCAGCTCTCCAGCCACTCTTTCCCAAGCCTGTAGCGCTGCATGGGGTTGTTGTCACCTGAGTGCAGGACCTGGCACTTGCCCTTGTAGAATCTCATACCATTGGCATTGGCCCATTGATCCAGCCTGTCCAGATCCTGCTGTAGAGACATCCTACCCTTAAGCATAACGACATTCCTGCCCAACTTGGTGTCATCTGCAAACTTACTGAGGGTGCACTCAATCCTCTCTTCCAGGTTGTTGATAAAGATATTGGAGAACTGTCCCCAGTAGTGAGTCCTGGGGAACACCACTTGTGACCAGCCACCAACTGGATTTAACTCCATTAATCACCACTCTTTGGGCCCAACCATCCAGCCACATTTTTACCCAGTAAAGAGTATGCTCATCCAAGCCACGAGCAGCCACTTTCTCCAGGAGAATGCTGTGGGATATGGTGTCAAAGGCTTTACTACAGTCCAGGTAAACAACATCCACAGCTTTTCCCTTGTCCTCTAAGTGGGTCACCTTGTCATAGAAGCTGATCAGGTTAGTCAAGCAGGACCTGCCTTTCATGAACCCATGCTGATTGGGCCTGATCACCTGGTTATTCTGCATGTGCCACGTGATGGCAATCAAGATGATATACTGCATAACTTTCCCAGGCACCTGACTCTGAATAGCTTTGTTGCAAATACTTGAGGGTAACAGAGTAAACTTAAGGAGAAAAGGCTGAAGGAGTGATGCTGTGAAAGTGATTGATCAAAGTACTGATAATTAAAGGAAGAAGCCACCTCACATCTCATTCCAGAAGGACATATACATTTCCAGTCACGCAAACGAATATAAGTTTCTCTATTTCTATAGTTGACAGCTGATGTAAACATTTAAGACATACTTTAGGGGGTGTGGTGTGGCGTGGAAATTATATTAATACAAAAAAAAAAAAAATCATAGCACAGAAAATGCCAGAAAAGTAAATTCTACCATCCTCTCTTAGCACATGTCTGTGATGCAGAACCAGTTTTATTAGGATAAATAAAACCTTTGTCAGCAAATAGGATGTAACCATTTTGCCGTTACAAAGACCAAACCAATCTTGACCCTAAGGGTATTGTCTTCATCTGGGAAATAAAAAAAACACTTACTGCTTCCTCTAAATATACTGCTGGGCCTCAGTGACCAATAACCGGTAGTGTTATCCATGACTGCCTTTTTGGATCTTTCATGTACTTGGCAGCATGCCAATTATGGAGTTAGGAGAGAGCCAGAAGCTGGTTTAAAAGATTACTTGGACCATTATTTTACCCTTCTAGAATAAAAAAGCAAAATTGCTGATGGTAACTGCCAGAAGTCAATGCTTTTCAGCTTGCTTTACTCAGAGTCATACAAGATGCAGTCCAAGGCAATCTGGTACCTCAGAAGGCACTGAGTATGTCTGGCCCTATGGAAGACCCATGATGAGAGATTTGAGGATAACAGAGAACTTGAAAGGTACTTCTCACACCAAAAGGAAACTCAAGAAAATGAAGGAATTTTTTGAGAACAGAAGGGAAGGAAGGTATTCAAACCAATTCAAGATTCAAACAAGTTACATAATTTCAGTTTTTAAGAAAGACTTCCTTCATGGTGCTTACTGTCACTACTCCTACATCCCCCTAAAAGAAAAAGCATTCCTATTGTTGTATTAGGGACTAACTTTTGAGTACTCCATCTGATGTTTTGTGAGTTGTTATAGAAATGACAAAACCAATTCTTTTCATATACAGAAATAATATAAAATGTTTTAACAGACTTCTGATGTTCTTGAGGTGTCAGTACTGTTCATCTTACTGGGTGCTATAGCTCATTTTGTAATTTTTTTTTATTCTGTTCTGTATATATTTGCACACTCTACTTATCATAATCACATCTGAATAGCTCACAGCAGCGTACTAAGCAACATGAGTAAGATCCGTTACAGATTATTTGCATTTTCATTCCCCCAAAAGAGGAGGCTTATACAGTTTGTGCCTCATTTTTGTAAGGCTGATTGGATACTTTTTGGTGTTATTTTGCTGGGTTATTTTTGGATGGATCTTTTTGTCAGATATATTTGCTTTCTTTTATAAATTTCCATGCTGCTGTGCAGTTAGGTTACAGAAGGTAGTGTAAAAGAAATATAACTTCTATTTGGATGGAAGATTTCTACACCTATTTTTTTTCTGTGCAATCATTCCACAACAGATTAGTCCTTTAGGATATTTTGGAAGATTTGATGACAATTCATTGGTGAACAGTTAATAGACTGCAGTTTGCTCAAGAGGTTGAAGGTTAAACATTTCCCCAAAGTGAAGAATGATTTGTATATGGTAAACTAAATGAATATAAATAGCACTGTTTTACAGTCTCTCTGAGGCAAATGTGACCTAGAATATGCGGCCTAGAAATGTGACAATAATATTCCCTACCTGCAATTTTAAGCCTTTACAATAGTGACTGTGAGTCAAAGGAAACATTTTAAATACGAAGCAAGTAAGCAGTTAGACCATTACTAGCTTGAGTTATTACATTCATGCCTGATATCAGTTTGATTTTACTTGAACAAAAGGTTAGCTAGATAACGTCTTTGATTATGTAGCAGAGAGGCACTACTATACGTTGAGGTAACAGAGAAGAACTATACTTCTGCTTGTTCCTTCAGGAAATAACACTTCAAATGAAATGTCTTTTGCAAAATGTCCTAGAGGTTATAACGATATGCTCAACATGAAATAGATATGCAATAAATATTCAAAACATTACACAGCATTACAAATTCATATAATCACAAATGCTTAATTGAGTTGGACACAAATAATTTATTTCAGCCTCTCAAACTATTTTTGTTAGGATTAGCTACAATCCTAGGACAGTAATCCCATAAAATAAAGACTTTAGCACAAAGTGCTAAACTTACTTAATATTATATTTCATTATTCCTTCTGTAATATTTAAGTCTGCTGGGCTCTGTCCCTCATCTTCCAAGCAAGTTTTGAGTTAATATCTCAAAATCATATCTTGACCAGCAACAAATTACCAAATATAAAATTACTTTAGCATGTAGAAAAATTACTATCTCCCCGTCCTTTGCACGTCCAGTTCTTTGTCTATACCAGTAATGAGAGACGAGACAAGGGATTCAGATATAGGATTTTGCTTGATATTGCATACTGCTGTTTTTAGCTCACCAAGCCGTGGTTATTTATGGTTCATTTCCAGGCAGTCATGCGTAAGGATCTCAGCTATAAGGTCTATGAACTGCAGTGTACTATTGTACTACCAGCCTTTTACTTTATATTCTGATAAGACCACAGATGGAACCAAAATGCAATTTTTCATTACTAAAAATTGGTACACAGAAGTGGTCCAAATTAGCTAACACATCATAGTTATTAAAAAGTCAAAATTTGCATATCTTCATTATAAATTCATTATTCAAAAATATGTAAGATAGCAAGGCTATACATAGGGCATCACAACTGTACCCCACTATCACTGAGATCACTGAGTGTTAATTAAATAATCTGAATCTTAACTGAAATTCTTTGGCTGAGCTGTGTGTAGGAAGCCCATATTAATAATTATGCTCTTTAATAACAATTATCCACTTCTACTGATACAAAAGCTTTCTTCTTCCTGCAAGGGATGAAGAAAATACAAATAAGAAAACATTTTTCTTTTTGACTGAAATAGTCCCTATCTTTAACATTTGATGTTATCTTTTAAATAGTATTTTCAGATCGTGTAGAAAATATTATCACTTCATCACTGATGACCAGTTAAGTCATGATTCTCTACTGTGCAGACTGTTCATTGATGAAATATTAATGTGACCTCAAATATGCTGGAAAATTAAAACTATTTGTGAATCTCTCACAGTGAATCTCATTCTAAATAACATCTCTATGGTAACTGTACTTCTATAAACCAAAAATTAGACTAACAGTCAACAGTATCAGTATAACCAGTCAAATATGTTAAATTAACCTATGCCATAAAGTGTTGCCTATTGCAGCCTGGTATCCAATTAAGAAAATAAATAAATCAAACATACATGTAGATGACTCATTCTGTGTTTAAAATGTGTTCACAGCCTCAGATCTCAAAATGATTGTTTAATCCAATTTCCTCTCCGTGCTTCCTCTTTCATTCCAAGTTTCGTTCTGCATAGCCAAAAAAGTATGAAGTGAAGAAGTCTAAAAAGGTCCTTCCACAATACATATCATTGTGCGCCTATTGTAACAGTGCATGCCATTCACCCACACGGGCAGCACCACCAAGAACACTTGCTGAAGCAAGCACTGTTGAATTTGCTTGAAGGCCGTAAACTTCCTCCCAACATATTAATGCTTTAGCAACAGTAAAAAGTAAAAAGACAAAGTTCTTTTAAGTAAAAAACTTGAAGCATTCTGGAAACGTTGTCTAAACTATAAAGGCCAAAATTTCCTCCATGTATAGCAAGTAATCCATTTTTTTTCTTTCATTTGCTTTCAGAAAAAAACCCCAAGAAGCAGAACAGCCTTCCTCCCTCCCCCCCACCTCCCCGCCCCTGGCCCCTAGTTATCCCAAAAGCAAAAGATAGCTAACCACTTTTAAGGCAGCAAACTCCAGGAAACCTAGGTATGAATTGCTCCTTCCAGGATTAGCAACTGCCACTAGTCGGTTGAAATTCAGCCCATGTCAGCAGGTAACAAAGAGAATTACTGTGTTACATGTGTCTAGTGAAGATGGTTTCCATGCAGTTTGATAGAAAATGATGGTCACACAGAATACTGATTAGGCCTCATGTTTTCTTAAAAAACACAGTTTTTAAAAAATGTTTCACCAGGTGCTATAAAGTAAACTGCTATGGAGAAAGATGTAATCCTGTCAAAATCTCTAAATTTGGGTCACCCAGGGGCATGCTGATGCCTATATTGATACTTCTCTTTCATTGTTACGTGTACAAACTCCCCTGGTTTTAGATGCTTCTAGAGCTGTCTATATGACATCCTCATCATTCTCATCAATCCCCAATTGGACTAAAATCTCATACTAGAATCTATACCTGCAGTCAGCTTGGTCTTTTGCGACAGATCCCCTTGGTTAGGAGTGTTATTTTCTTTCTGCAATATTTTGATTTTGCTTGAAATAGTTTGTTACACTTTTCAGGGGCAAGAAAACTTCACTCATTCTGGTGTAGTAAAAATGCTGATAAAATAAATGTTTCAAGGAATACAATCCCATGTTATCTGGGGACTACAGGGATACGTCATGTAAAGCTCCTTAGTGAACTTCAGACCACACATCTCTGATCACACCACTGTTAAACAGGATGGCAGTTTCATAACTTTTTTCCTTTGTTTTCATAGCCAAAGCACTTCCTCAAAAGTAGTTTCCTACATTAGTATTTCAAGGTCTTTAAAGTTTTCCCAGAAACTTGACAGTGTTTTTGAGGTTACTGTGCTCAGTATTTAGCCGCTTCCTTGTTGTTAAAAAAGAAAGTTCCTACTGCATCTATATTTTTGTATATAGCATAGTGGACTTCACAGGCTGCCTTGAGAAAATGCTCAAGCACTTTACCTGCAGAAAGACCTTAATGTGTTGGCTTGCAGCCTCTTCGGGCTCGCATAGTGGAGAAAGGCAACAGCAGAATCTATTCTGTTTAGGGCTTCTTTCCCCCCTGTGGTGAAGCAAGCCTTGCTTTTGCTTAATTTTTGACTGGAGAAATTAATTACCTCTAACTTCTGGAAATGGTTTTTCTCCCTAAAGGCTTGTCATACTCCATGACTCCAAAATAAATGCCGCTGAAAATCTTGATAGTTATAGATTAAAGTTATAATTGCATTAGCAGAAAAAAGTATCTTTAAATGGACTATTTTGGAGTACAAAACCTGAGATACAGAAGATCCTGTTCTGTTGTGTAGTAACAGATAAAACTGACATATGAGTACATCTGATCTCTAGAACACAATTTGTCTGAAAGCAATACTGAGCACCAGAGTTTGACTTGAAATGAACAGTCCCGTACAAAATCAATCCCAAATATTGCTAAATACTGAGGAATTTTTATCCAGCACTGCTACCCAACAGACAAAATGAGTCTCAGGAATGCTGGATTTTTTCCTGTCTTTGCCACTGATCAGCTCAGTGTGATCCCCAGTTACTTCACGTCTCCTGTGAATTCTCCCATGTTGCTCTACCTTGCTCGTTTAGACTGAAAACTCTTTGGGATCAGGGTTCATTAAATTTCTCTTCGGTGTCTAAGCCAGCAAGGCCCTGTGTTCAACTGAGATTTCATTTGCAGTTCCTGGAATAATATATGGTAAACTGCTCCTCAACATTTAAAATATAGTAAATACAGAAAATAATTAGAAATATTAATGGTTACTGCCATTTCAGATAATTAACTGAGAAGCACAGTTCTACATCTAAAAAGGACAGAGTTATCTCTGTTAGCAATATGTGATGAGATCTCTCTTCACATGTGCAGGTGCTCATTATTTATACAGGTGTACATATAATTATTAACAGGTGTTATGAATGAAGCGCAAGAAAGAAACCTGAACAATACAAACACATGATGTGTAAGTGACTTACCAGAATTAAAAAGTTATAGGAGAGACCATGTTTAAGGATATGTTTGTCTTTAAATGAAAGATTTTGAGATACTTTTAAGACCACAGTGATGTCTCACTTTTCTCTCACTTTCTTTGATGTAGGAAAGTATTTGGTACCATGATGATTTGGTACCTTGATATAAGAATGTATTCGGTACCATGAAGGATGAAAGGATGATAAAGGTGCATTATGTGAAGTGGCAAATTCTGTCCTGCAATCATTACACACCTTTGGCTTACAAAGTCCCTTTGGAAAATTCAAAAGATTAACTGGACAGCAATTATTTCAGTGTACCACAAAATGAACATATTTCCTCTGATATTGATATATAAGCATGTATTTTAGTGGTACAGGTGATATATTTAAGAATATGTGTATGGTTCAGGACAAAGAATTATGTTTATCTAGTCCAAACAAGCTTCTCTTACAATACCAGAGACTGGCTCTAGATTCAAAAAGCACCTACAACAATGCATAGTATCAAGCATTAAACCATCTGCATCTGTAGGAAACATCCCCTGTATTTTAACACTACCTATAAACAGGCGCAAGTTTGATTTAATGCCAATGATACTCTGATATAATAGGAGCTTGTAATCTTCAGAAACAGCAAAAAATGTGCCTAGGCACTTTAGCATACTTCAGTGCATACAGACATTCCTTTTGAGAGGTGCTTGCAGCATTTTCATTTAGAATATGTTCGTAATATGTGTGATGACATCGTCTTGGCTGTTTGGAGAACAGCCTCCATGTATTCCAGTTCACTACAGAACAAGGTGGGTGTCACACTTCGATCCGTCATAGTCCATGTCTCTGCAACCTTTTACAGACACTCCTTGTACTTTAGGTATTACAGAAGAATGGACACTGTCATTGAACTTGTAGATAAGGTATATCTGCCACAGAGATGGTAATTTACTACATAAGTTTAAGAAGACTCACCACTAAAGCTGAGCACTGATTTTGTTATTTTATCACAGCAGCCTCCATGAAATGAAGTAATTAATTACTATTGGAATAAGCAGACTCAGTTTCATTACCAATTAAATTAATCAATTATCGATACTTTATACTTCTGAAATGATATTTTGTTTCATATTGTTTGGAATTAGATTTTCTACACACACATTTCTCACACACATGTATAAACTTGAAGAACCAGATTTCATGATATGTCAAGGCCAGGCTGGATGGGGCTTTGAGCAGCCTGGTCTAGTGGGAGGTGTCCCTGCCCATGGCTGGGGGGTTGGAACTAGATGATCTTTAAGGTCCCTTCCAACCTGAACCATTCTGTGAGTGATTCTGTGACCACAAATTGTGAAAATTATTTAGCTGGAAATATCAAAAGTTTCTGTTGGAGCATTTTATATAAAATCCAAATATGTTTGTTATGCAATATAATCAGCTTTTTGAAACTGACCTGGAGAGCTTTATTTCAAGTTAATTCAGTAAAAGTGAACAATAATTCATAGGTATTACAGGTCTCATGATATGTCTAATGATGCACACAAGGTGATGTTTCTCCTAGGATTCATCAGACAAATTAGCTTGGCAGGGAGCTATGTGGAACTTCAGAAGACTCTGCTCTCTGTCAAGCATGTCAGCCAGAAAGAAAGGGGGTGATGCACTACAACTCCCAGGTGACGAGATGGCTGTAGCAGAAACAGTTTGATGCTTTGCTAAAAGTAAACCAAATAAAATTATGTATCTTAAGTGTCTGATATATGCAATTTGGATTTTCCTAGTAGGAATTTCCCCCAGGAAGTTTACATGGTATGCATATTCTTAAAAAACAAACAAAATTATTGTATTTGCAGAGCAGTATTCATACTTTTATATATATATATTTTACTATTTTTTCTGTTTTTAAATGTTTTCTGTTGGAAAAATATTTCATAATCCATGAGTATGTATTTCTTATCCTGTTTGTTTAGGTTTTTTTTAACTTTGTTGACAAAAGATATTTTCACAGGATATTTTCTCTATATTGGTACTCGTGGCTTTCCCTTATTTCAACAGCCCAATGAGATCTTCATGCTGCTTTTCATGTCTTTATCTTTTGACAACAATAAATCTCTTTTATGTATGCCAAATGTTTCACTCTCCTCTCTCATTTTCTGCCTGAGTAAATTTGGACATTTTACGTTCAATGTGCTTAAATTTTTTTACAATAAGGGAATAGTTGATGTCAAATTTTCTGAGAATGTTCTGTACTAACTTATGGAAATGTGCTAGTGCTTAAATAGCTGTTTCTGCTTTTCATGTTCCTCCATTTTATATCTGAGTCTTTCATTTGCTGGTCATAGTTTTTGTTCCTGTTTTTAGTAGAAATATTTTTGTTGCTGTTTTATTTATTATATTCATTGAATATACATTGAATCTATTAACTTTTTAGCTCCTCCTTAAAATGAAATTTGTACTTGGATAGAACTTTGATGGTCAACCTAACACGACCAAAGGATTCTTTTCCTTCTTGAGTAACAATGTAGGCAAACAACAGGGTATCTTAACATGCTAGTCAGTCACCATACAGAAAAACCTAACACAGGAATAGAAAAAGAAGTTCTTGACTCAACAGGAAAAAAAAGCTTGCCATCCCCATAAAGAGAGACTGAGAAACTTTAAATATCCTGAAAATATCTTCAAAATCTCTTATTTGGAACTACAGGTTAGTGAGCAGTAATGGCAGCACAGTTTGACAATAGAGTTAAATACAAGTTGGAGGAATTAAGGGATTATTTTCAGAACTGTGTAAATGGGAGCATACAAATCTATTTTAACACTGAGCTTAGAGGCAGCCTCCAAAATAATTTCTGGTAGATACACTGTTAAGATAACATTTTTATTCCAACTAAGGTAATGATGGAAAATAAAATGACACTCAACGCTGTCATGCTGACTGCATGCCACCCACTTGTTAGGTTGTAGGTTTTAGCAGCCAGAAAAATGGCTTTCTTGGAAATATTGCTCAGAATGACTAGTGACATGACCTCAATATCTGTCTACCAACGTTTTTGTAGTTGGGTCAGCGGGTGACAGACTGTAATTACTTTTCAAATGATGAATTTCATTTTCACTCTATAAAACTAGTATCAAATCTAAAAGAGGAATCAAACTACAGTGTCAGAAGAGCATCTTTCATTTTTCATGTTGCAAGATGCAGTTAGAAAGAAAATTTACTTTGCTTGTATAATCTCCTGTTAGAATCGATGTTTTAAACAGAGGTTGTAGGTAGTAAGACAAAGAAAATTCTGACCAAAATATGAAGATAGCAGTATATCATGTAAGCATGCAAGGATTATTTAATGTTTTAAAATCCTTGACAATTATAATGAATAAGTGCATATAAATGCATAAAAATATAGTACACAGAGAAGAAATTACTGTTTATACTTATTCTTTTATGCTGTAACAGCAGATAAAAAAGAACCAACAACCTACCTGCTGATTTACAGTGCATAAACAGAAAGTTGTAGGTGACTTTTCTATTCAAGGTAACACATGATCTATGGTTTCTCCATAAAATAATTATAATTCCATCCTAAAAAGTTGTTTCTTCAAACAGAAATAATAATAAATTATTACAATAGAATTTTCTAGTTTATTTTTTGAAGTCTGCTCTCAGTCTTCACAGGCCACTAAGCCTATTGACAGAGTTTGCAGGAGCAAAGCATTCTCCACGGCAGAGAAAGGAGGAGTTCGGGACATTTAAGCAAATCAGACAAGTTCATAGTACCAGAAGGAAGCCATCCAAGGATCTTAGGGAACTGGTGCTGTGAGGCCCTTCTGCCATCTACCATACAATTCTTGTACTAATCCCTATGTTCACTTTCACTGGTAACTTCCCTAGAGGCACAATACCAAAGGCTTTACTTAAGTCCTACAGAAAACTCAAGCTACGTTTCCCTCATACAAAATTTCAATTATTTTGTCAAAGAAAGGTTTCAGATTACTCTGGTGCAATCTCCCAATGGGAAAATACAATTACTGGTTTTCATTTATTATTTTCTTTCATGACTTCAATTATTATTTTCTTCAAAATTTATTCCGAAGCCTTATGAGCTATTAAAATTAGTATTATCACTTTCATCGTTATCCTTTTCATGAGTACCCCATATGCAACAGTAGTAAGGTGTGCAGAGTTGGATTGACTGATAAAAGAAGAGGTTCTATTGTGTCATGATTTCCTAACTTCACTTTACAACAAGTCTGTTCATCTTCAAAAAAACCCTGTCTTTCCAAGATCATAGAATGGATCTATACTGGAACAAGGATATTAGCTCAGAGTTTTGGGATTCTAGGTTAGCTTTGTGATCTCATAGTCACATCTTTTCCAGAAATGTTCTGATGGTTCAGTCTAGCCTGCATTTACTGACAGAGAAGTACATGGCCTTTCCATAAGCCTGCAAAAACTAAATCAACACATAGATTATAAAATAGCTGAGAAAATTTTCCCAGAGATATGTGTAATATTTTCTACAATTTAAAGTGAATTAATGATAGTTGTTATTCAACATCTGATTTTTATGACATCTCTGTTAAACCTAATTAATAGATTTAAGAAAAATAACAGAGAAAAGCAAGATGTGAGTCCTGCCCAGTGTAGCCAGTAATCTTCTTTACTAATAAGTAGAATGTTTCTTACTACCATAATTCCTTACGTATACAACATCTACAAGCACTTTAATGTACCTGCACACCAAACTACAAGGAAGAAATGGGTTGAAAATGATCAGTCCCTGCTCTGATGGTAGGTGGAGACTTCCGTATGATAACGATTGTACCACCTGCTGGGTGCAAGAATAGCGGTATGAGCTAGTTCTAACCAGAGTTATGGCATCATGTATGTGACAAGTATCATGTGGGCTGTCCATACCTTAGGATGTCCAGGACTCCCACTGGCTTATCCAGCATGAACCAGCAGGAAGTGCAATCAAGGGTTGAGGTGTTTTGTTCTGCTTTGGAGCAATGAAGTCTTCTGCATTATCAAGGCTGTGAACTGTGTAGCAAATTTGTTCATAAACTGGGTGTTCATATAACTAATCCCAGGATTATGCTGTGCAAGGATGTCCAATGGGCATGAGATAGAAGTCTTTAAAAAGAGATTAAGAAACTGGCGATTGCTCAGCTGTGTGGTTCTCCAAAAAAAAAGTGAAGATGTCTGTCAAAAGCCAAGTCCAAGGGAAACACTGACACAGACAGAATTAATGAATTTACTGCTCCTTGACAAGAGGATTGCTGGTGAATGGTACAAACACAACAGCAAAGGCCAGTCTGAAGGCTAATGAACACAGTGAAGTACCTAATTTCTTTTAAATTCTCCATTAAAATAACATTTATCTTTTTGTCAGGCTCCTTGGCCGTAGGGGATTGGCTCATTAGCTAATCTCAGCCCAGGTTTTGACTTCTAATCACTCCTAGTTCTGCTTCTTTTCTTCATTACCTCGTATGTCAGTGACAGACAGAAGTGGGATGTCTCAGACTCTGGAGAAATGGTTGGACCTTCAAGCTTAAAGGACTGTGACTGTCAGGAAGAAGTCCAACTGATCGTTGGTTAATAGTGGTATCCCTTAATGACAGATGTCAGGGAAAACACTGTTTAATGTCTTTATTAATTGTCTGGGTAAGAAGATGGAACACAGACTCAGCAAGCTGGGGCGGAGCAATAGTTATGTTGGAGAGAAGGCTGCTATTCAGAGACACCTTGACAGGGCAGAGAAATGGTCTGACAGGAAACTCTTGGAGCTTAACACAGGCAAATGCAAAAGTCTGGTGTCTGAAATGAAATAGTGCCACGCAACTATACAGGCTGGGGCTGAACGGATAAAAGGCAGCTTTACAGAAAACGATCTGGGGTCATGGTAGAAAACAAATTGAATGCAATTCATCAGCGTGCCTTGTAGCAAAGAAGGTCAACCATGAACTGGGCTGCATCAGCAGGCCTGCAACAAGCAGGTAGAGTGAAATAATTAGTCCTCTCTATTCAGCACTTATGCAACTGCATCTGTAATACTGTGTCCAGTTTCGGATTCTCCAGTACAAGAAATATAGTGGCATACTGAAATACAGTGGCATACTGAAATGAGTCCAATGGATGGCCAACAAGGTGACAGGGGACATGCAGTACTTGATTGATGAGTAGAGGCTGAGAGAAATGCGTTGTTCAGCTTGGAGACACGGTCAAAAATTAGAACAAGTTACCCAAAGCAGACCATGCCTGGACTATGGGGTTGACCTAGATGACTTCAGATGTACCTCCAAGCAAAATTATTTAATTATTCTGTTTTCAGAGAACAATAGCTTTTCTGCCTGTCTACTGGACGTGCACAGAATTTAGTCTTCATGATACTGGTTTATTTTACCTTCAAAACACAAAACAGTAATTTGTTTCTTTATTTCTTTTATTCCTAGTCTTTATTTATGATCATATCAGTTATCTTTTTATTTAGTTTCTGGGTTTTTCAATAATTGTCCAGCTTTCAGGTATGTTATATTTTTCTATGAATTCCTGTAACATTGAATTCTAAGTGGCAGATTAAATTCCCTGAAACTTCACATTATAGTACCATTTCTCCGTGCCTAATCACTCTGAATCTGTTTATGTATTTGAGCTAAAATTTTACATGAATGCTGTTTGTCTTAGGCTATTTTGTTTTTGTTTATTTTTAGGTTTCATCCAGAACAGTAGCACTTCTTGTAAGAAAAAGGTTAAGGAAAAATCCACATCTGTTATATGTAGCTGTTGCATTTTAGAGCTCCTCATTTAGGCGATGGCATTTGTTGAGTAATGCTCCTTCTGCTGCCCCTACAAAAAGCTGCCCAAATGTGAAACTGTTATATAAGACCTAAATAAACTTACATGTTGACTGCAATGTTGTTAGAACTAAAATTCTAATATTTTACAATTGATGTTCACTGAACACTCACCATATTGGGAACTCGCTGTAGAACTTTTGCTGCAATTGCTCTTACTAATTGCTTAATGGAATGGGGTTAAGCTCTGGTACAATATAGACATTATTTTATTTGTGCTTCAGTGAATTACCTAAACTACATGGATGAGAAAGATGCAGAGATAAAGGTCAGTCAAAGTACTTGATAAAGAACCTGGGGAGCTAAAAAAGAACCTGGGAGTTCTAAAAACGCTTAATGCAGCTAAGGGAAGTGAAAGTGACTAAATAAGGAAACTGAGGTTAGAAACGATAAAGACGGCTAAGAATTATACTATTCAGACTGACCAAAAACTGAGAAGAATAATACAAAAAAGTGCAGTACAGCACATAACATCATTATAACAGCAAAATATAATGGCCTAGGAACTGAAGAGCAGGGAAGGAGTAAGGTCTGGAGGACACAGGCAGAAATATAAAGCAAATACCATTTTCAGAGTGTGCAATGAAATCAAGTATTACTCTGCTATGAAATACTGATGAAATTCACAAGTTAACTATGTCTTGTGTGCTGTCAGTCCATAGAAAGTATGACAGTATTTCAGTTACTTCAATGGCTTAAGTAGCCAAGAACTTTGCAGGGGATCTCAAATTAGAGATTCAGCTTGATACCTGGAAGTCTGATTTGCTTGAATGGTAAGCATTCACATTTGCAATAGAAGTACTTGTGCTATAAACATATAAATGATTCTGTATATGAAAACTGAAGATGGGTTTCTCAGATTTGGGACTCTTAGTTTAAAAAACGCATTTCCCTTTACTGTCTGCCTGTCTCAATTTCTCACCTGTAAAATGAGTTCATCCTCATTGTCGTAAGGACCAAATGAATATAAATTAACTGTTGCATGAAATAGCCGAACGGCACAGTAATGAATGCCACAGAAAAGACATTAAACTGTCTTCTAAGTAAAGTTTGAATAACGCAGAGTAAAAAAGGCATAGGACCCCACGTTGGACAATGAACAGAAAACAAAACTCTGAATAAATGCTCATTAAGGAAGTATTGTCCATCCTCTGCAGGGAATGTGACAAGCGTCCTGTGAAAACCAGTATTTGTGATGCTTTAATTAAGCAAAGTATGACAATGGCATGTGAGGGGAATGATGGTGAAGAATTAAGTTTGTGCAGGCACCTTTAAATCAGCCATATTGAAAGTTTTGAATGTCTGAGTTTGACTCTTCAAATATTTTAAAATATTTTTTATAGTTTAACATAAAGGAGTATTTATTTACAAGACTATATATGATGGAAAGTTGCCTTAAACAGCAGGGTTTTATTTCAACTTAAATACATGTTTTATATAATTGTAAACATATTCTGTTGTTTGTATACTGTTAGATTAAGTAAGAATGGCAAGCATCAGTACTAAAAGGTCTTTTTTTCTAAAGCCTCTGTGTTTTAGAGAGTTTTGGAGTGCCAAGAAAACCACACACTCTGTGGCTGCTTCCAGCTTAATTTCCTGAACATCTATTGCAACTCATCTTTGTGCCCTTTTTTAAGCTGTCAACACATGTGATACCTGACCTACTTTCAGGAACTTTCCATGACACAGAACCCTTCAAGTCCCACAAAATAATTAAAAGCTCCAACCCTAATGTAATCACAAAAACAAAAGAAATGCCAATAAAAGAGATTATTCTCAGCTCTCCTTGCTTTGAAACAGAGCTGCAGACAGGGGCAAGAAATAGCAATGGTCTGCACAAAACCATCTGTTCAGCATTCACATTACGTGGCATTTATAATGTGTAGACTACTGCAGATGCACTGACCTGGAGGTTTGCATATAGCACAGGGATGTGAAAAGAAAAAATCTCTACCTAGAAGCAATTATAAGGCACCTGGAATATTATATGCAATACTAGCTGCTTACTTGTATTGTTAACACAAGGACTAGAATGTGATAATTTAGCAGTACTTAAAAATTATAATGGAGAAAATGACTCATCTACATATTCCAGTGATATTAGTCCTATTACTGGCTGTATATAGAGGAAGGATATTTCAAATCATTTCTGAGTAACAGATCTTTGATTTCAATAAATTCCAGGTGCTCCAGATGTTATTGTCTAATTTGCACAAATACGCTTGTTTAATCTTGAGTGTATTCTCTGACAGTTTGTACAATTATTCTTTCTAAAAAACATGCCGTAAACAGATATTTGTGTACAATTATTCTTTCTAAAAAATATGCCTGGATAAATAATTTGAAATCCAGAAGATTGAATATTTACACTTGTAATTTTGACTGGACAAAACAGTTATGTTTTGTGAGGTATGTGATGACTGTGATCACCTTAGTATGATTCATAAAAGGACTCATCACATGTTTGAAGGCTTGAAGATATATTTGAATAAAGAGCAATCACTGTTATATGGTAAGGTACCTTTTTAAAAATAAAAGCATATTAACTCTACAAAGTTCACCTTTAACTCAGAAAATAGTATTCTAATGAATAAATGTATCAAAATTGGGCTGTATGGGATTTCTTGCAATCTCCTGTCAAGCATCTGTTACTAGCCATTACAGGAAACAGGATACTGAACCAGATGGACCATCAGTCTGTTTTGAGGGAATTGGTACTGATGCGATACCAACACTTAAAGTAAGTACACCAGCGCAAATTTGCTCAGAAGGCCCAAACGCATACAGCAAAAAAATAATTAAATCAAATTTAAGTACATAAGTATACACCCATCAAGAAGAGAAAGAAGGCAGAGGGACAATTCTAAAGACAACCAGAAAATGAGAAACAAAAACTTGTAAAAAGAAATTTTTAAATGAACAAAAAATGTAGAGAGTAGCTTTTTTTCTCACTCTGCTGGTTGGCAGATTAATTATACCTCTATTACAAAAGGAAGACCAAAAAAAATAATCCCTTAAAAATGTCTTTTATAAAGAAATAACAACCCCGATTAAAATGTAACTTTTGTTTTCACAGTCTTGTAAAGTTTCTGAGAAAACTTCTGCAGAAGTGAGCTTTATGGTCTCCATGTAGATCTTAAAGTGAGATCTTACTCATTTGAGGCCAAAGTTATTGAGTTTATTGCAAGTCTGTTATCTTAAAACATGGGATTTATACAAAAAATGTAGAAAAGTGCATATTACTTTGAAGATGAATTGCAGTGTCTCATACAAATTGGACTGTCAGGGTCCTAAGTGTGTGCCTCCTCTTTGAGGAGTTCATCTTTCTGCACTCAAGGCCAGCTTGCTGATAAGAGGCCCCATGAAGAAACAGCTGGAAGGAGCCTCTGCCGAGAGTCTCTGCAAAAGACTTCTAAGACCCCTGCTTTTAAGCTGAGGTTCTCACTGTTGGTTCCATGCCTGTGCCTATACCTAGCCAGGTACCCTAACCCTAATCCAAACCCTAACCCTGAGCTGTGGTCTGACTTCCTGGCTTGACCTCTTGAGTTCTGAGGACTTGGCTGGAGACAATGACCCTGTGTCTGACCCAGGTCACTGTCCTTGGACCTGATCGCACCCCTGATTTGCTGATTCAGCTTCCCAGCTTGGCCTTGGACCTGCCTCATCACCAAGAACTTGACTAGTGGTGTGGACTCTTGGCTGCAACTGATTACTCTCACCAGACTTGCTCTGTTCACCTTGCATGGGTGCTGCAGGACCTTTGTCAGGAAGACACCTGCATGCCTTGTTATCATGCTCAACTTCTGGCTCTCCTGCCCTTGCAGGGCAGCTTGCTCTTGCTGCTCTCCGATATGGACTTTCCTGGCTACTGACAATTTGATGCAACAAATGTGTTAATGGAATCTGGAGAAAGGAGACCAATGCTAAACATAACGAATGCCTGATCAGCATTTGCCTGGAATGGACAGAATCTGCCTAACAACTGGACACAGAAAAACGCCTAATCTGTAAACAATATCTACTTATTTACATATAGGGGCATCTTTTGCAGGCATACTAGAGCTTAGTCCGTCCACAGTTCTTCAGTGTGTCTAATGCACTTAAGTGATTATTGGAATTAAGTTAATTAATAATTAAGTTAATATTTACAGACAGAAACCTTGAAATTATATGTTTCCCTAGAAATGCAAGTTATGACTAAATTAATTTGCCTGAGATTTGCCATTTTCCCAGTATAAATTATAGCCCGTGGCATTTACTGTAAAACATTCTTGTTGCATCAGTGCAGCACTAATACAAAGTACAACGTCAACTTTCAAGATTAAATAATCTTTCCATGGTGAAACCAATTCTAAGCATCCAGCAATGGTTCACAAAAATCCTGTGCGTTTTTATTCTGTACTCATATTTAACACAATAAAACCTAGAAAAATACTTCTATACTTATAATTAATACACTAAAATGGTAAAAATGTAAAATGAGGAGAGATAATACAAGATAATCTATCTCAGCTTCCTTGTCTTAGAAAAGGGAATTGAAGGAACAGTTCTCTGGATATTCTATTAGTCCTATTAACTGAACAGAATCTAGTCTAAAGTTTCCATCAGTATTCACACTACTCACTGTTTGGCTATTGATTGCCAGTCTGGTGTTTGAGCTGAGAGTTCTATGGTATTTTCCACCATGCTCACCTGGCCAATAGTGCCATTTGATGTGCCTTATTTTATAATCCCTCTTTCTCCATCACATAAACAAGAAAAAAAAAATCCACTTCTTAATGATCCCTTTGTGATCCCAAGCAGAGAAAGAAATTCCTGTTTTCTCTTCATTGGATCTTTAAGACAATGGTATAAAGATTTCCTATCTGCTTATTTTCTGCTACCTTTAGTTTCAGCATGAAAGGAATAAAAATCTGACTACAAAGTTTTTGATAAGAAAGGTTTTTGCATACAAAGATGCTCTCTGTGTATGACAGAATGAAAATAATTGCCTCATCTTACAGGAGCTTATTTCTATATTCTAGATCATAGAATCACAGAAAGATTTGGGTTGGAAGTGATCTTAAAGATCATCTAGTTCCAACCCCCCTGCCATGGGCAGGGACACCTCCCACTAGACCAGGCTGCTCAAAGCCCCATCCAACCTGGCGTCGAACACTTCAGGGATGGGGCATCCACAGCTTCTCTGGGCAACCTGTTCCAGTGTCTCACCACCCTCACAGTGAAGAGTTTCTTCCTAATAGCTAATCTAAATCTCCCCTCTTTCAGTTTTAAACTGTTACCTTACTATTGCTTAAAGAAGCAAATGCTCTTTTTACAAGTTCACTCAAATTTTAGAAGCACTCAAGAGGTTTTGTTTGTTTGTTTGTTTGTTTGTTTGTTTTTTGAGGGATGAAAATAGTAGGCCTGTCACAATGAAAATAAGTACAGTAGGTAGATTTATATTCCATGACAACGGTGACATCTGTGTTTTGCACAGCATTTTGGATGGATCACTCTGAATAGGCTATTTATTTTATTTTTAAGCAGTTAATTCCCTATGTAGAATTGACAGGTTTTTTGATACCTGGTAATTGCATCACACCCTTTCTGATCATTGATTATAATGATGAAAAAGTGAACTTGAATATATCCTGAAAAAAATAACAATTTCTTGTATATTGTCACTTCCTATCAAGTAAAGTGAAATTTCTATTGATAAATAGTACACTTGCTGTATTGTATGAGACCAGATAGTCACAATATAAGTGGTCTACTCGTCTTATCCTCGGTAAAATATGGATCTAGTTCATGCACAGACTTCCTCTGTTGTCCTTTAATTGACATTTGAGTTCAAATTTAACTGCCAGAAATCATCCCACTCATTGAATAAAGCTGGCAACGCTGCAAAGAACTGTGACCTCAGATCCTAAGTCATACGGAAATTGCTTTGGACTGTGGTTACTCATGTGAAAAACAATACAGCATGGAATCATAGAATCATAGAATAGTTTGGGTTGGAAGGGACCTTTAAAGGTCATCTCGTCCAACCCCCCCTGCAATAAGCAGGGACATCTTCCACTAGATCAGGTTGCTCAGAGCCCCGTCCAACCTGACGTTGAATGTTTCCAGGGATGGGGGCGTCTACCACCTCTCTGGGCAACCTGTTCCAGAATTTCACCACCCTCATTGTAAAAGATTTCTTCCTTATGTCCAATCTAAATCTACCCTTTTTTAATTTAAAGCCATTACCCCTTGTTCTATTGCAACAGGCGCTGCTAAAAAGTCTGTCCCCATCTTTCTTATAAGCCCCCTTTAAGCACTGAAATGTTGCAATAAGGTCTCCCCAGAGCCTTCTCTTCCACGCTGAACAACCACAATTCTCTCAGCCTGTCCTCATAGGAGAGATGTTCCAGCCCTCTGATCATTTTTGTGACCCTTTTCTGGACCCGCTCCAACAGGTCCATGACTTTCCTGGAGCTGAGGGCTCCAGAGCTGGATACACTACTCCAGGTGAGGTCTCACCAGAGCAGAGTAGAGGGGGAGAATCACCTCCCTCGACCTGCTAGTCATGCTTCTTTTGATGCAGCCGAGGATATGGTTGGCTTTCTGGGCTGCAAGTGCACGTTGTCGGCTCACGTCCAGCTTTTCCTCCACCAGTACCCCCAAGTCCTTCTCAGCAGGGCTGCTCTCAATCCCTTCATCCCCCAGCCTCTATTGATACCAGGGTTGCCCTGACTCATGTGCAGGACCCTGCATGTCGGTAGAAATGACTGAACTGCTCATTGGCACACACTGAGCCTTGAGAGATACTTTTGCTTGCAAAAGTATTACTTTCAACAGTCAAGGAACTTCTTTCCTTCTTCTGGTTATTTTTTGCCATACTATACTCTTATCCCCAGTCCTCAGAGGAACAAAAAAGACAAATCTCAGTGAACTTACGCTCTGGTATCAATACTTAGATCTTAAGTGAGTGAATAATAATGGATATGAATGTGAGCCTTTCTGCTGTCGCTCATACCCAGCCACTATGAGAACACAGAAGAAACGAGGAGTCATTTTAAAGTAATGACCTTCAGGAAAGAAAAAAAAAAAAAGGAAAAAAGCGATAGTTGGAAAAACTCGGGGAAAACATAATAATTTCTGAAGTAAAAAATAGATAATATTTTATTGGAGCAAGAATCTCATACCAGCATAGTAGCAAGTACTTTAGGAAAAATAATAGCTAAATACTGTGGTATACATGAAATCACCATTAATAAAACCTAGAACTGGTATTTTACATTCAAAATTAAGAATAAAGAACAGTAAAAGTAGCATCATAAAAGACAGAGGAGATGCAATTCAAAGAACACATTGATACTCTGTGTACAGTAACACCTTGTACCTGGAATTTGCTGTGTAGGGATATAGTACTACATTTATCTAGTAATACGTGCCTAGTATCTCCTATCATCAGCACTATCATCAGTAAAGTAAAAGCTAAAAAAAAAGCAATATTGTCTAAGAAAATATTAAAAAAATAGGCATTTTCTAGACTACACATTCATAAATTGGCATAATAAATGGCGTGGATTATTTTTACTGAATTTGAAATGTTTATAGGTTCTCTTCAAGGCTACTCAAATCTACTTAGTGCTTGATGGTGTTTAATTTTCTTTGCTATCTCCCATATTCGTTATTTTCACTTTATGCTGTTGTCAGCAGCTGTGCCCATCTGACATCTCTGATAGCCCTTCTATCTTGAAAATACTCCTGAGGGCTTCCATATACAGAAGTCTCAAATTAGGCATGTAATTACCATGGCTGTGAGCACAACTAGCTTTGAGCAACTTACCCATTTTTCCCCCTATATTTGCAATTTAAATTCTAAAGCTACTTTACTATTTTGATGAAATTAGGGGGTTAACAGTGCTCTTGACCAATACTGCCTTCTTTTCTTCATACAGTACTATGATTTTTCAGTTAGACATAGCCTTGTGAACTGAAGTTCACTGCATATGAAGAAGAAGATCTTAAGTATACCAATCACATTTCACGTTTAAAGAACATCCTCCTTAGTCTTGGGAGGAAAAGCAAAACTGTACATCAGACAAAAGAAAGTTTTTATTTTTATAAATCCACTAAATCTTTATTATGTACCTTCAAGTTTGTCATCAGTTATCATACACTGGAAAGTTTAAGAACTCTGTTATACTTAACTGCAATTTGTTTGTTTCTAATGACAGAGATTTAAGGCTGTTTTACATGCCCTCATTCAAGACATCCTGATGGGTTGAAACAGCCCATGCTTCATGAACCCAAGGAAATGTCAGCAGGTGGGGTGGGTTGACCCCAGCCAGCAGCCAAGCACCCACATGGCCACTCACTCACTCCAACCCCCAGCAGGTCAGGGGAGAGAAAAGTGAGAAAACTTGTGGGTTGAGATAAAGACAGTTTAGTCAGTGAAAGAAAGAGAAAAATCAATTGATGCAAAGGCAATTACTCAGCACCTCCAACAATCAGACTAATGCCCAGCTGGTGTCCAAGCAATGACCTTCTTGGACGACAAAGTGACTCTCCTTCTTCCTTTACCTCCAGTTTTTATGCTGTGTATCCTCCCAATTTCATGCCCATCCCCATCCTACTCACTGAGGGAAGCATAGTGCTGCACTGTTCAGCAATAGCCAAAACATTTGTGTGTTAGGAACATTGTTTTAGCCACAAATCCAAAACACAGCACAAAAAGGGCTGCTATGAAGAAAGTTAACTCTATCCTAACCAGACTCAGTACAGCTGAGAGATAAAATCTAACTTTTTAAAAAAAAATAAATAAAAATATCTCTCACACAAAAAGGCCCACTTCAATGTTAAGCTCCAGCCTATATTCCAACCTTAAATATTCCTTGTCTGCCACAATGCATGCTAGAATGGGGCAAGAATTTGTCAGTGATGAGCAATGCAGTGAGAGAAAAACAGAGCACTCAGAAAAGAATTCTTGAAATTGTTTGGTTTGTAGCGGTAGCTGTAACAATGTGGGAGGTAATCATTTTCCAATTTAAATGACATTTTGTACTTAATGAGACATTCATTCATGGAATTTAATGAATTTTAAGAGCTGCTTTTTTTAGGACAAGCCTTTATTTAACAAACATAAAACTAAACAAGTTGTTTATTTTTAAATATTGATGTTGTCACTATTACTGCAAAACACTGAGTAAGAATTCACACATAGAAAGTGATATCTGAATGTGTCAGTTTAGTATCAAAACAACTACCATGAGAAGTATCTCAGTTTGACAGGTTAAAGAGAAAGATGTAAAAGAAATGGTCTCATGGTCTGGATACAGGCCTTGGAGCAAGGATTTGCATCTCAGTTCTAATCACAGACTCCTTCAATTATCTCAGGGAGATCACAACTTCCCTCTTTGTTTCCCCACAACAGAGGATAGCACTGCCTACTCTACCACTACTCTATACGGAGGTGCACACATTTTTTGAATAATGCTGATCCTGAGTATAGCTCGCTCTGGGCCTACTGCGTGCAAAGCAACAAACATAGCAGAAACAGATTATCTAGGAGCCAAGCAAAAACTATTCTAAAGCACTTTTTGAACAGTAGTAAAGGAAACTTATTAAGATAAATTAGCCTGACAACTTCCTTAGAAGGTATAGAGTTCTAAGTCGAAGTCAAGACGAAGTGTTAAAGCACATACACTGAACCTGAAGTTACTAGAAGTTTCAGGCTACTACAGTCTGAAAACAGATAATCTTATTCCAGCCTTCTCTTACCCCATCTCTCACTGCTCTGCTACAGCTTCTCTTTGAATCTTGAACCCCTCACACCAGATACCGCGAAGCAGAGGAAAGCCATGCGCTGCTTTTGGAGAATGTAACTGGCCTGAAGACAACTGGAGTGGGTTTATTCCAGTTGTATAAGGCAAGGAAGATTGTGCCCTTAGCATGTTGTCCAATGAGGAAAACAATAATCAGTTTCTCAGTTCACATATGGAAAGCATTTCCGTGAATAATAGATGGGAAAAACTATTGAGATAAATACTGTTCTGTTATCTGTCATAATGGCAACCAATTAAACAGGTCTGTTCCTCTTATCTAATCTTTCCTTTCTTATTAGCATTTAGAGTGCGCCTATCACCCAACTACCTCTGCTCTAAATATAGAATTGATACCTGCACAGAATGTACTCTATAATCTGCCTTGTGTCGTTACTGAATTTAGCTCCTTAATTAGTGCTATTGCCTCCTAGGTTTTGCATGCACCAGATAAAATAGTATTGACTGAAAATTCACACTAGATTTTCTGTTAAAACTAGTTGATCTTTACATTCAATATTTTTTGAAGTAATCTCTCCCAATGAATAAATTGCTTTATACATACTAGATTGTTCTTTTTCTTGGTTTCATATTATAACATTTCCATGCTCTTGGAAGTCATAATGTCATCTGTACATACAATGACATGCTTCAAATCCCTCCTTCAGGAGCATCACTAGGTAATATGAGATCTAAACCAAATTTCTTTTCATGTGTTTTGGTTGCAGAACTCCGTCTGACAAGGGTCATTATTTACCTAATAATGTTCCATGCAAAATTTTGCAAGT
This sequence comes from Larus michahellis, assembly GCF_964199755.1. Taxonomy (NCBI): domain Eukaryota; kingdom Metazoa; phylum Chordata; class Aves; order Charadriiformes; family Laridae; genus Larus; species Larus michahellis. The sequence goes on along the minus strand of NC_133899.1, from coordinate 60,796,953 downwards.
ATTTAATAAATAGTTCAATGACAGTTGTAGCATATACAGTCAACTGCAATATCTTCATCTATTGCTTTTCTTATTTGGCTAAAAAAACCCAATCAAGTTTGAAATTGTTTTATTTGAGAAAATTAAATCTTTTTATTGCTCAGGATTCAATTAACAGTTGCATGATTTTTCTCTTAATATTTGATTTTTCATATAAATTAGCATGATATTAGATATCTTGGCAATAAGTGCCAGGATTACTGTGTTTCCAACAAAACCACCGTAAAGTAGGGATTAGCAAAGGGGGTTAACAGAGGCCAAAAGCTTTTTTCTTTTTCAGGCATTCTGAAGACTTTTTTTTTTCAAACAGCTCTGGTTTTACGTACACTAGTCACTTCTCTGAAAGAGTATAAATCACGAAGCCATCAGGACTTGTAAAATATAACTGAGTAACTAAATTCACTTAACTACTTAGTACCTCCACATTTATCTACACAGTCTAGTTTTCCTACCTCTTGCATTTCATCAGCATTTTAATGACTTGGTGACTCTTCTTGCTGACACTGATTTTGCAATCAAATCCAGTAGAGCACCTAAAAGCATGAAAAATTTCAAGACCATCCTAATTTAGTAATGGATTCACATCCCTAATACATCTTTCTCTGTAATATATTTTGAAAAACTCTCTTTGTATCCTTTAAACTCAGTATTAATAAATGCTACCTTGAACAATGACAGGGAACAGTTCAGCAAATATCCACAGAAATAAAGCAAGCTGCATAATTTAGATTCTGCTTTGGATAGTACCTCTAAGGGAAAAACTGAAAAGGGAAGGGAGTAGGGAAGGGGAGAGGGAAGGGAATGAGAAGGGGGAAGTGGAAGGGGAAAAAGGAAGGATAAAGGAGAAGAGAGGAGGGAAAGGAGAAGAAGGAAAGGGGAAGGGAGGGGAGGGAAGGGAAAAGAAATGCAGAGATTCAGAAATCAAGCAGATGTTCTTTTTTCTATACCACCAATTAAACTGACATCAGTGAAATGTGTTGCGATACACACTGTGATCAATGACATTAGTAAAGCACCAAGCCTTCCTTTGGACAGAATAGTTACAGAACAAAACTGTAAGGTAGCACAGACTGTCCCAACTACATTTGCTTTACCCTAGCTAGGATGGATAACAACACTAGTGCGTATCAGGTGCACCAGGGAAGCCATCAGCACAATCTAGCTACCACAAAACAACTCTCTGGAAATCTACAGTGCATACTACAATACACTCTTTGCTCATTGTTCCCCATGCTGATTATCTGAAATTAGCACAAATTATGGTCGCCTATAGGATAGTAGTACTTCTGCTTTTTGTGTGCATTCATGTGTAGAAAGTCTACGGCTCTCTTGTAGCGTAGCCCAATCCACAATACTTGCTTCTACTACTAAAGCAAGGGCAACCGCATTTTGCTATTGAGTCAGTTTTGCTCATCCTATAGGAGAGTAGTCTGTAGAAAAAAATGAACTGTGACAGCCATTCAGACCACATAGTTATGAAACAGGCAAAAGAGAAAATTCATACGACCAAACACTGCAAAGAGGCACCCCAGGATTTTGGATTAAGTACCTACATAGCTTTATCTGTAAGGACAGATCAGTCTGCTACATCTGCTCTGTTGCTCAGCGTAGACGCATGAACATTCTTAGAACTGGAACTGAACAGGTGCTAGAAATAGAATGGTCTAATATTACGTTTCATTTTAGAACATTTCCAAAAGCACTGCATACTGACATGTTGAGTATAGGAAACTTTAGGAAATGCTTCCACTGAGTCATCAGTTACTGTACTGCTTACCATATGAGCTCCTGTTGTCTGTTAAGCCTACTTGTTGGATAGCTTTAGAAACCAAATTAGATAGTTCATTCCACTTGTATTATTGCAAGGCTTGGTCTTGAACCCTGTTTTCCAGATGTCATGCATGAACTTCTCTTTTATTTCCTGACTTCTCTTCATTGTCTCCATATGTTCTTTAGCTGCTCCTACTTTCTTAACTTTTTCAATCTCAACAGAATTGCAGTCTACAAAAAACCCCACACCAAACAGTTCGATGGACAGGGCTTTTGTCAGCCTCTGAGACACCAGAATTCAATTTTCTACAGTACTAAATACTGCCTGTGTGTCGGGCCTAAATTCAATAGAGGCCTTCAGTCCAGCCTTAGGCACCATGCCACTTTGCAGGATTCAGTGTTGCCAGTTCTAATTAATTCCATGTGAGTGATGAAATCTTCATTAGGAGAGACGCTAGTACCACAGTGATGTGAGAAACATCAGACACCTTCTGAATTTTAGCCAGACCTGTGAGAAAATCCTCTCTGAGTGTCTTCTTCCCCGGCTTGCTTGTCTAGGGGACTTTAATGATGAAGACTTTGAGGATGATGTGAGAATTCTAGGAACTTAAATGTTAGGTTTAGATGTCAAAAGACTCATTGTGACAAATATTTAGCCTGCCTGTTCATCATGTTCTCTGTCTGAAAAATAATGCAGATTTTTTTTTCCAAATAATTTTGGTTTCTTTTTATGAAGTGCCCCTTGAATCTTAATTAAAGCAAAAATAAAGCATAAAAGGTAGACTGACCATACAGTATAATTGTTTCAACCCAGAGACTCCTAGATCCCCTTTCAAGTCACTGTATCCCAACATCTTGGGTATAAAAAGTATCTGTACAGAAGAAATGTGTATATGTGTAGAAGCTAGGCTGAAGTCTATGTCAATATTTAATAAACTGTTATTATTGTAACATATGGCAGCTAGAACAATATATTTGAAATGAAAATACTAAGGGGGGCTTCTTGATTTGAAAATAGTAGTGCCATTATGTTGTATTTCTAAACCTGAACAAATGTTATATTTAGACCTAAGACACAACAGGGTATGAATTATTGCACACTAATTCACAACTAATGTGTTGCTGCGAATGAAGCTAAAGCCTGAGTGCAATCAACGCCGCTCCATCAGTACAATGTTAATTCACACACTAGAAGATCTTATTGCACTTATAAAAATATTATTCCAAAAGGTCACAGATTCTAAAAATAAATGGTAATGTAACCAGGGTCAAGTTCTAAGAAAATATTATTATCAACCACCAGTCTGCTCTATGTCTTCTAAAAATAATCACACATATCACAGAGAACTTGCATGTGGCTTACCCAAACCTAAGCAAATTCCAGATTTCAGCAACAAAGTTACATGTAAGACCACTGAATATGGAGCTCATGGTCATACTTGGAAAATAAAACAAAAAAAAAGACTAGATCTGCTGCATACATTCAGACAAACTGGTATAAATCAAACTGATGCACCACAACACTTCTAGATATACTTCCAGGCATTACGGACTACCCAGCTTCCACGTATCTAGGCCTAAGGAAAATTCCGTGTTTGTTTGGTATTCCATCTGCAGCTGTGGACCCTTTCAGGACAGTTTGGTCCTATGCTGTATTAATTAGACTCCCCAAGCTAAATATTTTATGGGGTTTAAGTGTGTTTTTAGTGAACCTAATGTTACCTTCTAATCATGTTTAAGAATAGAGTATGCATTGATTATGGCATTGCCTAGTATTTACATATTTTAAACAGGTTTGCGGAAAATTTTCAGATACTCATTTACCCATGTCATGGTTCCCTTACAGAATAGACCAGGAATAGGTTAAGAACCATCAGCGAGGAACCTTTTACCAATGGATAGCTGGGGTTATGACTTTCCTGAGGCTGAAGACGCTGTCTAGTCTTTCTTCTCCTCTATTAGGACTGACAAGAAATAGAGCTATAGAGAAAGGCTGTGCATGTGTTACGTTTAGAGATCTGTCTTAAGAAATGGTAGCTCTAAAAAAATAACCTATAGGTAAAGTTTTGAATAAGCTTAGGGTGCATCAATGCTGAAGAAAGAAAAGGTTTGACAAAGTACAATTGAGCAATTAAATGGAGTTTTTAGACCTTAGAATTTAGCTTTGCCCAGGAAAGGAAATGAGTTACTCCTGGACTCCTGTACATATTTTTATCTGTTCCACTTCAATATATTTTCACTTCAATATATTTTTAATGCAGATGAACATGAATCTCAATACTAATCCAAAAACTAACCCAACTTTTAATATTTCTTTCTGAGCCCAAATGACTCACACTGATTATTTTCACTAATAAATCTGACCTTCTGAGAACTGAAAACTTTTGAAAACTTTTTTGTGTGTGCTAAAATTTCATTAAGAATATTGGGGAGATTCCTAATTTAAAATTAATAAGATTTGATTCCATGAGTGGAAAATTATAAATTTTAAGCAGTTCTTATAAGGAATTTTGATTTATCAAAATTGAATTTATACACTGTATTTTCTCCACCACAATTCACACCTTTTAGTATAGAAAATATTTTATTATAGACAGTGAATTTACACTGGAATAACTCCATACAAAATCAGATTTATTTAACTACATTTCTTTAATAAAATGAAAAAAAATAATATTAGACATGTATAATTTAAGAAATGAATATACTCTTTTAAGAGTGAGATTTAGTAGTAGAAAATAATGCTGAACAGAATGTTCTTGTGATAGCTTAGGTACTGTACTTTGTGAAACTAAGGTTTCTTAAGTGTCATTTAGTGTGATAAAGAAACCAGCTGTCCTACCCAGTTTAAACACATCTCTCAGGTACAGACAAACTCCCTCTATCCTCCATTAAAAATGTTGTTTGTACTATTTAATAGGCAGGAAATTCCTAAAGACAAAGTATAGACAAAATATCGTTGGTATTACACTAAGGAAAATGATTGTCTTGCTGACAAGAGAATAGATATGTCAGAAGATGGCAGAGCTGTGCCACATGAGTCGAAGGGCTGAGATGCTGTCTAGGGCCCTTGGTGAGTTAATATCAGGTCTCTTCAGAGATGAAAAATAATAATTAAACACTGCTTGTCAATTAATGCCAACTTAAAGAAAGGTCCTACACTTAGATTAAGTGAGGAGATTGGGTTGCTTGAAAACAGCAAGAAAGGAGGAAGAAAAGGACTATGGAATAATGAAAGATGTAAGGTAAAAAGGGAAAATAATTAAACACACATGCACTTACACAGAGTTGGAGCACTCATATTTCTAATTAGAATTTCAGTGCAGGAGCCCAATTTAACCTTAGGGAGTCTTTATAGTCATGTCAGTGTTGTGCACAGCACTCAATCTAATGCTGATATACCAGGTTGAATTTTCATATTACATTTAACAGAATGCTATTATTCATACGCGTAACATATATCTCACTTTTAAGGGCAATGTGGTGTCTGTCTATAATATCTGCTTGTGAGAAGTGTTTACTAGAAGCCTGAAAACTGACAGTTAATTACTTTTTCTCATTCTTACTCCATTAATGAATGCATGTAGTGGGTTCCCATATTGCTTTAATTGACACAAATCTCATATTTTTGAGTTATTATACTGTATTGGCTTTACTTCAGGGGCAACTTTTTGTCAGTATATAACATCCAGAGAAAGAAGACACAAAACCACTCAAGCATTTAACAAGTGAAGAATGTGCGTAAGTGGAATAGTCAGAATGATACAATAACTGCACTCCACAGCGTGTTCCAACCTCTGATGAAGCCTGTGAACTCAAAGAGAACTGTTCTATTTATTTTGAGTCTTATCTCCCACCTAAACAGATGTGTCTCGGGTTGAAGGAGCAGTCAGTATAGCAGGAAGCTAATTAGACAAAGTAAAAAGTTCAGGAAAATATTCTATTCCACAGAATATCTCCTCAGAAGTTGTAGAGAAAACTTGTATTAACAATTTCTAGCTCTGTCAGAGACCCATTTCTCACTCCTAAAATCCAATTTTTCTTCAAAATACTTGAGAGGAGTTGAACCATTTCAAATATAACTAAAAATGTAAATTTCACTAGTAATATTTGGGTTTTATCTCCATTTAGATTAACAACATCTTTACTCCCTCCTGTACAGTCTAATTTATCACATACGTATCATTCCTTTCGAGCAAAATGCCTCCTAGCTACTTCACTGCTTAGACAAATTTTAGTCAAGTTTCATGGATGGCAGGTAGGGATGTGCTGGAAGGGTTAATTTTCCATCTCTCCACCAACAATGCTCAATGGGGCATATGTGCTTCTGGTCATGTGATGCAATTACAGCTGACAGCCTGCCCTGTCCCCTGAACAGCTGGGTCTGATCCTCAGATTAATGAACTTAAAACAGTAAAGTCTTTGTAAGTTGTAATGATCAAGAATGACAACACTTTCTAGAGTATATCCCATATTCCTGCTGACCAGTACCTTTCATGGGCAATTACTGGCACGTGCTCAAACAAAACAGAGAAACGTAATTAGTGAAATACTTTTTACCTGTGAATTTTATAAAAATATTTGGTTTGCAGTTTCACGTGTCTTTATTCCTATTGATAAATTTTTAAAATTACCCTTCTTTAAGCCCCCAGAATGTTTACACGGTCCTTGCACATTAACATCTGCTAAGCCTTTTTTTGCTCAAGAGGAATAATTCATGCATCTTGAGTTTGCACACGTTTCCCATATGTCTAGAAAATCATATGCTCTCACTCCTTTCTTGTCAAAGGTTTTAATTCTCCATACATTTATCAAGGAAGAAAAACTGCAAATGCACTTTATTTTCACAAGTTTTTCACCAACCACTTTACATTTTGAATCCCTATACATTTACAAGAATGTTCCCATGGAAACCAGAAATTTTCTCCACAATATTCTTGGCAAATGAAATGCCAGTAAGAATGTATTTAATAATTTTAGCAGAAACTTTCAGTGTTTTAGTTTTAGTTCAGATTTTTAAGACTATATTTTGAGTGCTGTGTCAGGGGATTCATGAAAAAAGTAGGGAGCTCTTCTGACATTCGTAAAAAGATTCAGATGCTAGCATGCATACTTCTGTGGGCTAAATATAGCCATGCCATGACTTTTCTGCCAATGGCATGATGGCAACATTAAAAACTCAAAAGTTCTGATTTGGCCCACAGACCTTAAATTTTTGAAATAGGTGATGCCTTCTACATAGCTAGCTTGGATCAGGGGAAAAGTTATCATAGAGCTTACTTCACAGGAGAAGCTCTAAGAAACTCATGTAGACCCTTACTGATGAGAAAGAAATGGCATAAGTCATATCACTTTTATTTTTTTGCAGCTTTCAAGTTCCACGCATTCAAGAAGTTACATATGACTAGCTTTGGAGATGAGAAGAGACCAAAGAGTATTGTTCTACATAGACTTCAGTAAGGCTTTCAACACTGTCTCACTTAAGATCCTTACAAAGAAGCTGATGAAATATGGGCTGGATGAGCAGTGAATGAGGCAGATTGGAAACTGGCTAAACAGATAGGCCCAGAGGGTGCCAATCAGAGGCACAAAGTCTAGTTGGAGGCCAGTAACTAGTGGTGTACCTTAGGGGTCAATTCTGGGTCTGACTCTTCAACAATTTTATTAATGAGCTGGATGATGGGGCAGAGTGTACCCTCAGCAAGTTTGCTGATGACACAAAAGTGGTAGGAGTGGCTGATACACTAGAGGGTCATGCTGCCATTCAGAGGGATCTCAACAGGCTGAAGCAATGGACTGAAAGAAGTCACTGACCTTGTGCAGTTCAACAAAGGGAAGTGTAAAGTCCTGCAGCTGGGGAGGAACAACCCCATGCACCAGTATTAATCTGAGGGCCAACCAACTGCAAAGCAGCTTTGCAGAAAAGGACTTGCGGGTCCCAGTGGACACTAAGTTGAACATGAATCAGCAACGTGCCCTTGAGGCAAAGACAGTTAATGGTATCGCAAAGATAGTTAATGGTATCCTGGACTGTATGAGAAGGAGTGTTACCAGCAGGTCAAGGGAGGTGATCCTTCCCCTTTATTCAATACTGTTTAGGCCTTCTTTGGAGTACTGTGTCCGGTTCTGTGCTTACCAGCACAAAAGAGACATGGAGCTACTGGAGAGAGTCCAGCGAAGGGCCACTAAGATGGTTAAGGGAATGGAGCATATCTCCTATGAGGAGAGGCTGAGAGAGCTGGGACTGTTTAGTTTGGAGAAGAGGAGGCTTGGGGAGATCTTATCAATGTATATAAATACCTGAAGGGGAGGTGTAAAGACGATGGATTCAGGCTCTTTTCAGCAGTGTCTGGTGACAGGGCAATGGGCACGAACCGAAACACAGGAGGTTCCATTTGAAAACAACAAAACATATGTTTTTTTACTGTGGGAGTGACTAAGCAAAGGCACAGGTTTCCCCGTAGACATTGTGGCGTCTCCATCCCTGTAGATATACAAAAGCTATTTGGACATGATCCTGGGCAACCTCCTCTAGATGTTCCATTGATGTCCCTGCTTGAGCAGGGTAGTTAGGCCAGATGACCTCCAGAGGTCCCTTCCAACTTCAACCATTCTGTGATTCTGAAACTCTGTGATCTATCAGCTTAATTGCTACAGTCGGTCTTGTTAGGTTCTCTGCGTGTACATACAATTTACTCCAGAAACAGCTTCAACAGAAATTTACTAGCAAGAACTCAAGCAGGCCTAACTTCTGCTCCTAAGAATCTAAGATCCCATTCTGCAAAACTAGGTCAGTCTAGATTCATGATCGATAGGTACTGGGACAACATGATACTGTGGCCATAAAGTCAAAGATAGTTTTCATTTTATATGTATTTTACATTTGTAAAGTATAACTATAAATGACCTCTATGTAGATTTTTTAGAGGCACAAACCACAAAAACTTCTGACAATAAATAGGCAAGAGTAGGGGAACAAAATGAAGTGTAAGGTATGTAAAAGTTTACTCATTTATGAGAGAAAAAAAGCAATGTGACTAACATATATTCCACCAAGAAGGCTCCTGAAAAGCTTCTTCCTCTATAGTAACATTTTTCCCCAACCAATCTATGATTTCTCAGGTTGCAATGAGTCATGTCATGTAACTGAATGTGTCATATCCAACTGCGATATGATGAGAAACAACATAACAAAAAGTGACAAGATTTAACATGACAAGTAAGAATGAAATGCTACTGTGGTAAATACCAGTTTTCAGCAATTTGGTATGTCATGTTTTTTAAAAAGGACACCCTAACAGTATAGTTCTCATAGAGTAATCACAGCTCCTGACATACAGAATTACTTAGTTTTCAATGTTCCATATTTTCAGGCACACTAATGGTGATTATCTTTTGATATCCAGCTAAAAGATGTATTTTTGGTTCAATTAACACTGATATACTCATGAAAAATAACCATCAATGTGAGTCTAAAACAAAGATGTTTACTGTGATTAGCTGAAATTAGGAAAATTCATTTAACCAGTAATTGCAAATTATATTATTGATAAGGAGACCTGCTTAGAAGAATAATTCCACTTGCTCATTTTACAGTGGCTGATAGTGGCATATAGTTTCTTATTGACACTAGGTAAAAGCTATTATTTGGGAAATGTACGAAAATTCCATCTGCTAGCCAAATTCACGGCTGAAAAAAAAGAAAAAAAATATTTTTGAGTTCAACAGTACACAGAGACTGAAAATAGCAATTTCTAATTCAGGCTGGAACTGAAAGGGCAAAAATATTAAGCCTGGGAGACAGAAAGGGAAAATATTCACAAATTGGGCAGGACCAACAACTGGCTAGGAAAGAAGTAGCTAATCCTCACTATAGAAATTTTTAGTTTGAAAAGTTTCAAAATATTTGTTTAAAACTAATTTTTGTTATTTTTATAGTATAAAACATGTTTAATATTTAGGTTACATGGTACGCAACACCATCACTGTTAATATGTCATACTGTGAAACAGTTGCACTTGAAATAAGAACATACTTTATGTTATAATGAATAAGGAAGGTTCTTAGTGTTCTGACAAAACCTTTTCTGGATCACGATGTCTCCTGTCCCTATTTTACTGAGGTAAATGACATTAAGAGTATAAAAAAAAAAGACTTTGGTATTGGAAATGCATCTGTAAGTAGTTCCTACGAAATGGAATGAATTATTCAGAGTCATCTAGTTAATGACAGAGAAATCTATGCAAACATTGCCTGTCCCAGACTTGTTCTACAAATTTTTCTTCACTCTTAAAGAGCTGTGTGTTTCATGAACATGATATTCTAAAAAATAAACTATGATTTTCACTACAGGGTACTTTTTAGATCATAAGAAGCAAATAGTTTGGATTCCTTCAGTCTTGCTAGATCTTAAAATTTGAGCAGGTCTACTTCTCCATTGATCCAAGATCAAGTTTTCAAGCTCCCAGTGTTTAGTAGTTTGTCATAAATAGAAGAAGGAAGTTCTAGTTCTCTCCATGACATCCCAAAAAGAGATGTCCTTGTTTTGTAAAATGAAAGGCTATCAGCATTTGCTATCAGTGAGGAATATCAGCAAGAAACAAGCAGATGCCATCTCCTCTGGAGCTAATTCTAAAGTGGTTGTGACATTGCTGTCTAGAAGACTGCCTGGCTTTAGATACCTTCAGTTGACACCTCTGATACTATTGCTCTGATATGTGGAAGCTTCACAACACAAAATTCCTGAAAATAAAACAAAACTTCTAACCTTGGGGACCATCACTGTCTAGATAGGTGGGATTTCTATGGCTGTTTTCTGGAAGAGGAATACTATCTCCAGAAGAGACAGAATCACTTATCATTTGAGGAAAAGGGAAAACTCTGTGAGTCAATGAATGTTTAGAGCATATGCTTTCTGCTTACCTTTCCTGTTTATCTTTAGCACGAAACCAAGATATCTAGAGGCTGGGCAGCAGCCACTGTAGTTGCCATCAGTCTAGAAGTCTAGAAGAATTGCATGAAGATGCAGAAAAGAAACATGTATGAGCCCAACTTGTTCACTCGCACATACTACAGTATCTCTGAGCAACCATTTTTGCAGAAGCACCAGCTATGCAGATATGTGATTATTCTGAGCTGGTGAATGAAGCAGACAAAACATCCTCTCTAAATGGTGAGGAAGATACCCTATATAACCAACACTGATTTATCTTAGGGAGCGTAGACGTGTGTGAGTCGGGGATGCAAGTGACAGCCATGTTCTTTGAAGGGATGGGTCAGAACCGGTCACTCTTTAAACTGCGCTAAAGAGTGCCCAAGCTGCAGGTCCATATTATTATTGACTTTGCAAATTCCAGATCAAAGAATATTGCTATTGACTGAGAAGTTGCAGCACGTGTTCACACGATTTTACCTCTGTTGGTTTATATGTATCATTTCATAATTTTGGAGACGTGTTTATTTTACTTAAAATATTAATAATTTATACTAACAGATGGACTGCAAAATATTCTTATACAGTGTAGCTGAAGCTCAGTGGAATCTGGAGTTCTGGAGATCGCCTTCCAAGGTGGATTTTTTCTGTTACAAAAGTGTATGGAAAGCAAAAATTATTCTTCTCATTTCAGTAGTAAATACCTAAACTTCAGTATAATACTAGAGAGAACAAGGAAGTGATTATGGAACATATATGGAAAATGAAGTGATGGTTTCAAATTTGAAGTTAAGTAATTACACAGATATGTAAAATCCTATTTCTGCAATATGTGTTATACTTCCAAATAAATCTATGAATCATCCATCACTTATGGGTGCCTTAAATCCAGACAATGATTTCTTGTTTTCAAAATCCTAAAAAGAATGTTCTTGCTCTCCGCCTTCTTGATTTTTTATTTATTTTATTAGTAGTACTTGAAAGTACTAAGACAAAACTCTTGTATCCTGTAAACTTTTATGTTTCCGTTTCACTTCCAAAGAGAAAGAGAGTGGGAAAATACCTGAGAATCACAACTGTGAATGCAATTTTCATTGCATTCCTTGGTGCCTCTGAGGGTGATGAGAGTGAACATTCACCTGTCTGGTTTTTCGGTCTATTTTGCATTGACAATCAACAATATGGATGCCCAAGAAAAGGACTCCTTGCAGCAGAATAACTTACGCACATATGGTCACTGGTAAAATATGCAAAAGCAAAGTGACAAAAAACCGGAATTAATTCAAACTTCAGAAGATAATAATGAAGCTTACATTCATTATCAGAAAGGAGATAACAAAGCCTTCAAACAACAAGAACTATCAAGACACAAGCAATTGTTACTTAGATCCTGACTATCATTTTTCTCTTAGGAGATCACAAAATGCTTCAACAGAGTACCTAATTTACAATAGATCAATATTATACAAGCCATAGGGCTAGAACTCGACAACAGTGCCTAAAGCACAATCAAAGTAAAGAAATATTGTAAGCAACAATCCCTTGGAAACCTGCGCATTAGTAAACTAAGAAAATAATTCCTGTTGTGCATGGCCTTTGAAGTTCTGGCATTACACTTTTTGCCTGGAAAGAAAATAAATACAGACTAGAAGTTTGCCAGACTTAGACAAAAGAAAGACCTGTAAATACCAACCACTACCGCTTCCTGCTATTACACATTCAGTAACGTGGAAGTTCCCTTAGGCTTACTGGAGGTGAAGCGTGTCAGAATGATCAACAATAGCTCTCACATTTTCAGAAATACCTACCTTCTACAGCTAGACAGTCGCACTTAGAAGCAACAGTATTACTGCTGTGATTACAATACACTGAAGTGTTACAGGTCACTAAGCCAAAAGGTATTCAAGCTTTTTTTCCTTCAGTTCGAATGTATGCATCTAGGATAGACACATGCTAGAAGGAAAATCTGACTCTGATCCACCAGTCTGCGAGCAATGTTTAGGTCTAAAAAAGATGTTCCATTTAGGTGACATCATTGTCAAGTACTGCATAGCGCCTACCACAGATGGGGAACCGCTACGGCAATAGTTCCCATCAGCTACAGCTTTCCTCTCTGCTTCCTCATACTCATTGCCAGGATTGCCTCTGCTGACATACTGCAGTTGTGTTCTTACTGCTGCTTTTCAGACTCTGAGTTTGGAGAAAGAGCTCACATCAGAGCATTTATCTAGCTTCCTCCTTGAGAAAAGGTCTAGCATGTGTTGTCAGTATCTGTTCACTTCTTAGAGGTTTTCCAAAGAATTATGGTAAGTTCCTCCATCGATCCATAATTTCCTTGAGCTGCCAGAAAGTCTTTGGCACTCCCCCAGAAATATGCTTCCACAAGTTCTGCTAAGATGCTCAGAGCAGATTTGTCTACCTAGAGCAGAATATCGGAACATGAGCTGAAGTTGTACAGCTAATATGGAAACCGTGTACCACTGGCTCCTAAATGTGAAAGCACACCAATGTTAAAAGCTCTGCAGCAGGAGTCCAAGATAGCTTATCTTTTGATCAGACATATTGGGGAATATTTTCCAACTTTTGTAAAGCCATGGTGCCATACAGGAAAGAACACAAAATTCAATGGATCTAGAAGAGCATGGAAATAAGAGTGTGGTTCTCTGGTCCAGTGATTTGCTTGTGTGGGAAGAAAGACTTTTGGATTCTGGCACCTACAGTTAGCTCTCTGTATATTCTATGGACCTGTCACTAAATAAAATGTACGGAGGAAAGGGGAGTTAGCAGACTATTTAAATTAATTTTTAAATTTGAACTGAAGTTTCAACATTGGTGCGCTCACCGTGAAAAAAGTAAATTCAATGTTGGGCATCGAATGAATGACAGAGTTAAAAAAAAATTATATATATTTTACCTTTAGCTAAAAGGGTAACCCGACATTTCCTACTGGCTTGGAATTTACAATTTAATGTAGACTACGGAAATATAAAGCCATGAAATGGTTGGTTCTTTGATGGAATTTTTGCTTGGAGGTTTAGAATACTCTTAATAGTTTTTGAAAAAAGAAAGAAAAAAAGCATTTTCAAGAGGTTTAGAAGGACATGTCATAGAAGGGGTAATTTATCATTACCTTTTTCTGGTTTTCCCTTTCCATACCTACAGGAAGAGAATGCAGAACGAGGATGAGATCATTCTACTAAGTAATACTACAATATTGCATCAAACCTGTTTATTGCCTGTATTTGCTCAATCCAAACAGTAAAAGTAAACCAATGATCAATAGAATTTCTGAGCCTAACCCAGCCATATGAGAGTCAAAAAGAGTTCCTCAGCCAAGTCTGATCTAAAGGAAAATTCTGTGCAGACAAGGGTAGCATAATTAGTGTGCTGCATATGTGCCCATAAATTCATGCAAATACTCAAGATTGGTAAATTAGAATTCTTAATCACAAATTTCTCAGCAATATTTATAAATGTAGGTTTATTTAGAAGAAGAAATATTGATTTTTTTTTTCTGATGTGGGTATTACATTGGAGTTGAAATGCTGTAAAACATGAAAATTATGATCTCGGAAGGACTGCCAAAAGAATATTGATTCAGAACGCTTCTAGATGACTGAAGAAAATGAAAGCGAACCTTCTTGTTAACTGCGCAAGCAATTTTGATCCCTTTACTTATACTTCAGAAAAAAAAAATTCAAAATGAGGCTATAATGTGATGTTCATTACAGGTTAGAATATTCCCATTTCCGTGTAGGCTGATTTTGAGAAACATGTTTATAAGTACACTGCCACACTAAAAGGGCAACCAGTATTAATGACTGGAATTCAATACTGATTATTTAAAGCACCCATCATAGTGCATAAGATATTGGCATTATTTCTAGTTCTTTAAGTACTTTGAGTTCTTCTAGATCTCTACTCCTACTATGCCTTATGTTCTTGAGCAATGTTGAGAAAAAGCTGAATCTGCAGGGATTTCTTTCGCTTTTCATTTTATAACCTATAGTGAGAAGAATGCTTTTAAATAAAAAATTAATATACAAAGTTCTTCATTGGTTTTCCTCTAATATCTCCTTAAGTGATTTAAACAAGTGGGCTGTTTTCTAAGAAAGAGTTTGAAGTGGCTAAAGCTCTATGACATGTCATACTTTTTTTTTTTTCCCCCAAGATGTTTTCTTTTCATCTGTTTCATGGGGTTTTTTTGTAGTCTTAACACTGGCAATCTGAACACATGCAGACACTTCTTGGGTAACTTGTGTCTGATTCATGGGTGGGGAGTAAACCAGAAAACTTCAAGTCATAATTCTGGCTTAAAACAGTTACAGAAATTTATCTTTATTTTTTACTCTTTTATAGATTATACTAACTATAAACCAATAATATGTATTTTACAGTGTGCATTAATTTTTCTCGAGTATGTGTCAAGTTAAAACTGTAGGACCTGTTTTCATATTCTTAAACAGAAAGAATCTAAATCTAATTTTATTCACTCCTGTAATAGTGGCAACCCTTTCACATCTTCTATTTCAACTGGACTGCCTAAGCATTTTTTATGATTATATAAAACCTGAACTTTTCTTTTTGAGTCATGCACATAATTTTTAATCACTCACTGTAGCTCATGCAAAAAAAGTAACAGCTTGCTACTTGTATGAGTCAGAATCTAAACAGAGCTATTTAAAAATCATTTGGAAGATGTGTTATTAGCTAATTAGCATAATGTAGTTGCAGAGAAGATATACAATCTAACGTGTTTCACTGAATCAGTTCATAAACAAAAACTGTAATTAGCTACTATTTCCTATGCATTATTATTTTCCTTGAGATTCCATAATACAGCCAAGCCAACCTAAGAATGCTGGCAAACAGATTTCAGATCTGAAATGTTATGCTGCAATTGGGGCACACCTTTCATTTTTCACGTGTTACATTCCAACACTCTTTGCTTAAACATTTGCAGCAAATTTAAGTTGTATGTCTTAATAACTTTATAATTATTTGGATGTATAAGACAAGATACCTTATTTTAGGTTATTCTTACGACTTCCACTTAAAAAGCTGAGTTTAAAATCTGAAATAGTAAAACTGAGCAAGACAGAGGCATTTCATTTTCCCAGACTCAATGCTTGTATTGAATTAAAAAAAACTTAAAACAGCAAAGTCCACTTACTTTTTAGGGATACTTTAATTAGTCATTAGAATCTTGCTCCAAAACAGGTTAACTGGAACCATTTGATCATCATTGGATTGCATGTGAATTAATAGCAGACAACGGTCCATAACTGAGGCCTGACAGATTTCAGAAATGTACATTCATATATTAGCACATCTTACAATGCTTGGCCACGTCCTCCTCGAAGTCAGTGGCGATTGCAATACATTTCCTTTCCTCTAGAATCCCTAAGCTCAACAGTAAAGCAGTAAGGTCTGAGAGATTTCAGGGATCCTTTAGTAACATTCATAGACTACCTCTACATCACAGTTACATTAAGTTTTCCAGACTTCTGGAGAAAAAGGATGAAAAGCCTTTAGCCATTTTCTAAAATTTCCTGATCTAAGAAGGGTTCTGAAAGAGCCACAGAAGAACCAGCACAGAAACCACCAGAGAGAAAAAAGAAAGAAAAGATAGTTACATTTTAAGCTTAAAATTATTTTGGATTTTGAAAAGAAAGTTCATAACAGCGTACAAAAGTGATACCATCTGCAATCAGGCTGAATATCACATTTATTTCCAAGAAAAAGGACAAATTATATTTAAAAAATCTCAAGGGAACACTGACTGATATGTCTGTGATACTCAATATGCTACTGGAGAAGCCAAAGTTCAACTGATTTTAGACCACAGAAGCATCAGGAACATTGAACAACATTTGTCTGAACTTTTGTAAAGCGAAAAGCAGTATTTGTCAAAAAATGTAGTATAATTGGAAAGATATTTTAGATCAGAATACTACCTGTCACTGGGCATCTGTGGATATTAAACTGTTCCCAACATGTCAACTTTTGTGACTATGGCTTATGAAGACAGAAAATAATTAGTTTTTTTATCAGAGTTTCTAAGTATTTCAGCTTGCAAATATCTGGATTTCCTGGTCTTGTGCCTTGTGTTCAGTGACAGTGCTGCAGATGGTCTTGGTAACCTCACAGACAAAATCCTAACTGAGATATTACTCTGATTCGTCAGATTCCTTCCCAAGATGCATGCTAATTGTTTTTTATGAGTGCCTCTCAGTATTTCCCAGATGAAAGACAACACCATGCATCAGGTTGACTTCAATAAAAGTAAAATTAGAGTACATATTTTTCAGGTAAAGTTTTAAGATGACATTTTGCAAGCTTTGATATTAGTAGAAATGGACATTATAGACAAGAAGAAAAATGCTGAATCTACATCCAATTAAAATAAAAAATACATTTAATTAAAAAAATCTTATGAAATTACTTAGAACTATCAAGGCAAATAGGCAAAGGAAATTACCAACAGCTGCTGAGGAGGATTCATAACTGTAAACTGAACTGAGAGGAAAGGACTGAGGGAATATTAATGTAAACTCAAAGATTAATGTTTAATGCTCATCATCATTAGGAATTTGCTTCCTTGTGCAATACTGAAATAAATGAGGTTCATTGTGAAGAAGGAAGATGTCATTTGTCAGTGAACAGAAATGGATATTCTAAGCTTGGCAGTACCTGGCCTTCAAATTTGGTCTGTGTAATCATCCATTAGCTTAGAGAGTTGCACAGGAATTTTGTTTCCCGATATGAAAGACCAATAGGAGGTTCCTTGGTAAAGTCACTTTTCCTTTAAGCTACAGTACGGCAGAGCTGAAGCACAGCCACAAATGTAAAAAGAAAATTGACCAAAAGTGTGTTTAATTAATCAGGAATATATTCCAAAATGGTGTCAATTAATTTCTAGTTATATGTTTAAATAATATGGCTTTGAGCTATCCTGGCCAAAGCTGATTCATCATATTCATGTTAGAGGAAGTGGTTCATCAGTTCCAAGTAGAATCTCAAAATCTTATCCCACTTTTGTCCGCTCCTTTTTTACATGCTCCCCAGAAAGTTCTCCCTCAAGGAGTCCTGTAATATCCAGCCACAGAACTCTCACTTACAAGGTACTAGGACTATCAAAACCATCCTCAAACTTATTGTCATCCAACAAGCTGTCTTCCTCCAAGACAAAAAAGACTGTATCTGAGAATACCACTATGTAAATCACCTTATTAGTAATATACCAATTACAAGGATCATCCCCAAGCTACATACAAGTAGTCCATACTAAAATGTAACCATAGTTTTTCTTGGATACTTCCGAGTTTCAACTTGGACAAGCTGTCAGCCTTACATCTGTCATCACACAGCAACTTTATCTCCAACAATGAACACCTAGGTTTTGTCTACCAACCTAGCCCCACAATGTAACTTTTTCACAGTCTCTTTTTGAGGATCAGATTTTAAATAATTTTATCAGTGAGCCTATCTTGTATAGATGACTGGAAACATAGATTCCCTTAGCAATTTCCATCAAAACTCAAAGAACCACTGCTTTTTCCACCAAATTCCTGCATCAATATTGCTTCCTTTGGCATCATAATTATTATCGTAGCAATTTAAAACCTATAATTTGCAGGAAGACCAGAGATCAGTGCACCTACTGCCATAAAATTACCAACAACCCAAATGAAACAAACTAGACAAACTAGTTTCTTGGGTAAAAGCACATTTGTTTTGAAGATTCTCAGGATACCACAGCAATCTAAAGTACATTCCCCAAGGGAAACAGACAGCATGGTTTAAAGAGCCATTTGAATACAATGTAAGAACTTATATGAAAGAAACCCCAAACTCCGCTGTCACATATCCTGGAAAGTCATTAAAATTATTAAATCTACCCTGGAAGATCACTAGAAGGCCACGCTTTGTACCTGGAGTCATCTAAATCAGGAAGCCAGTCTCCATCAGTTTCTTTCCATAGTCAATGGAGAGAGCTTAGCCGCTCTGAGAATTCCTAAACATCCTCTGAATTATCACAGAACCACAGAATAGCAGGGGCTGGAAGGGACCATCAGAGATTATCCAGTCCAACCCCCCTACCAAAGCAGGTTCACCTAGAGCAGGCTGGACAGGAACACATCCAGGTGGGTTTTGAATATCTCAAGAAGGAGATTCCACAGCCTCTCTGAGCAGCCTGTTCCAGTGCTCTGGCACCCTTAAACAAGTTTTTCCTCATGTTCAGGTGGAATTTCCTGTGTTCCAGTTTGTGCCCATTGCCCCTTGTCCTGTTGCCAGCCACCACTGAAAGGAGTCTGGCCCCATCCTCTTGACACCTGTCCTTTAGATATTTATAAACATTGATGAGATCCCCTCTCAGTCTTCTCTCCTCCAGGCCAAACAGACCCAGGTCTCTCAGCCTTTCCTCATAAGAGAGGTGCTCCGTTCCCTGGATCATCCTTGTAGCCCTCTGCTGGACACTCTCCAGTATTTCCCTGTCTGTCTTGTACTGGGGAGCCCAGAACTGGACGCAGTACTCTGGATGTGGCCTCATCAAGGCAGAGTAGAGGGGGAGGATGACCTCCCTCAACCTGCTGGCCACGCTCTTTTTAATGCACCCCAGGAGACCACTGGCCTTCTTGGCCACAAGGGCACATTGCTGGCTCACTGCTATCCTCTGAAAGAATCTCTCCTACATCCACTATGTACAGAACATATGGAAACTGTTCTCCTAAAGCAGGAACTATAAGTAGCAATTTTATCATCAGATAGTATAGTCCACTTGCCCTCTCCCAGATAAGTAAATCCCTTAACAGTATGTTGTGGAGAAACCTCGGGCAGTGATGATTTCTAATAATTGGCTTATTTCACTCTTATCTGCAACCACCTCTTGGAAGAGGGTGTTTGTCTCACAATTATATTTCACTGAGAGGACATAGATGGGACACTACTACTACTATAACTGCTTTTCAGGGGCTCATTACCTCTGAGTGCAAGGAAAAGCAATCTCAAGCCTAATTTGTGACCCATGCCAGACTAATATTATCTAGACCTAGGGCTGTGAGTCTGTTTCAGAAAAAGGTTAATTTCAATGTGATCCCTCTAACCTTTCAGATCCTGTGTTCACTGGACTGGAGAAATAGGACTTTTATAGCAAAGTGAATCTGTATTTGAAGATGGAAAACTTTTTCAAGATCTAGGAAACCAAGATAAGAACTCTTCATTCTTTGTTAATGTTTAAAAAAATAATTCAATATGACCTAAATTACCGTCTGGGTCAAGTTATTTTGCACAGAAGCTCTCTATCTGTACGTGGCTAATGCTTTTCAAATACAGCTGCTTTTGAAGCTATTGAATTGTGTTCCTTTTCCAAGTTACACATTTCTAATGCTTCATTTTTATTTAGGAAAGGAAATTGGAGACAATTATAGCAATAAAAGGAATTAATGGAAATTTTGGCTAAAAATATCTATAACCTGGAAGAGATGCAGCCATTTTGAAATTAAGGCAAGCAGGAGACCTGACAAGATAATGGAGATAGATGATTCTCACCACCTACACAACAGAAGACAAGGATGGTGAGGTTGATAACAGTAATACCGAAGTTTGTTTTGTAGCATGTTTGCTTTGCTTTCTAAGTTTGTAAAATCATCACAGAAATAGCAGGGTACTTAATTAACGAGTGGGCAAGCAAGACAGGAGGATAACAATGCTCCAAAACAATAATCAGTTTCAGGTTGCCTTTTATGGACCAGAAGTAGCATTAGGCAACTAACTGGTTAGGAGTTTGTTTCTTTAGCCTGTATTTATCCACTGCAGTAGGTGATTATTTGAGATACATGAACTTTTCAGATTATTTTGAAGGGCTGTAAAGGAGAAGCAAAAAAAAAGGAGTTCCTTGGAAGATGTTGGGGAGATGCTATGCAGAGACTCACAGCCTTAGACATTCAGGAAGAAAGTTACACTTTGGAAGAAGTGGTTTAATTAGCTTGTAGTTTGACTCACCTGAGAACTTTCTACCTAACTCATGAAATGCATATTGTCTTGCCTACCTACCTACAAACACTCCTTCCTACTCTAGTACACTAATAGTTCTGTTAAGGATTCAGAAGTGGGTTTTTTTCAATTAACTAACATGAGGGGTCCCAAGTCTGTTATCCAGGTTTTTCAGGTGGAATAGCCTCCCTGTGTTCCTCTGTCAGCATTGCCGATGAACCAGCTAATATACACTAACCAGGCTTGAGCAGGTCACTGGAGAACTCCGTATACTCTTTCCTCAATTATTCAAGAACCAACAGCACATCTTAGTTTCACTTCTGGCAGCTTCATAGAGGGTAACTCCTTCACACTCCCAGCCTGCAGCGTTAGCAAGTGCAAAGGAAGAAGGAAGCTTAAAGGACCTTTTTTTATTTTGGTGGAAGAGCACCAAACCCTGACAGTTCTGAGAAGATGGTGTTAGCTTTTCCCTGTGCTTGCAGATCTGTAGCGTCTGGGACTGTACCCAATGCTTTGGAATGAACAACTCGACCCCAGCCCACCCCTTCTAATCTCTCAGAGTGATCCACGTGCATCAGAAGAGGTAATGAAGGATTATCTGCAGGATATATCAAAATAGGGTAAAATAAGGTATTCCCAAACAGATAATGTCCCTGGCTAATAGTAAAGTCTCAGAAATACTATTCCATACATCTGAAACAACAATATTGCATAAAACCCTCCCAACATGGAAAACTGTGGAAGTCATCACTTAAGTTTAGATAAGACTTTGATGGCAAGGATTATGCACACACCAGTAAAGCCTCTATTGACTGCACATTTCTGTCTGGAAAATGAATCTTAGTTTTCTTTTTGCAATAGCACACGTTCATTTTCTTTTCTTCTTTGCTCCTTCATATCTAAAGTTTGTTCTTGGATTTTTTTTTTTCAAATTATACAAATATTTTGCCAAATAAATTCCCAGTTTCCTAAGGATTCTATTTTCCACATTAAGTCAGTTACACTGGACATGTTACATTATAAATGGCAGTGCTTTGACAAGAAGATGAAATCAGGATCAAATAGTTATGTCTAAATTCACACATGCACATATATGTATGTATTAATAATACTAACTTACATATATAAAAAAAATTACTTACACACATTGAATGCGAGCCTGCAACTGCAGTGCAAGCAATAGATCAAAACTCCCCATGAAAATATACAATGGGGGGTAAAAAAATAAGCACTGCCTTAAAAAAAATCCTGCTACTTTAATTATTATATAAGACATAAACTGGGATTTAGATTATGCTCTACACATTGATGCAAGATAGCCTGAACCTAAAGTTTGTAAGATTTAATTTTCTGTTGCTATTAATGAATATTACAACAGCAGCTGCCCCCTGTGGCTTGATATAAAAAGCAGTGTATACACCTAGCACAACATTTGCAGACCTCCTCAGTTTTGTGTTTTTAATGTGATGAAAAATTGTACGAATAACAAAGGAAAAATGTCATGGTAACTAAAACATTTCCTATACATGTATTTTAGAGGGAAGCTAAATCAAAGGTCTTCAAAGAATTACTAGGGTTCTTTCTAGGAGGTTATTGACAAATATGTAGTTTGTCTTCTGAGTTTGTGCCTCTTTCACAGATTGGTGTATTTGTGATCCCACAGGCAGGAATAAGTGTCTGTAATTCATTTCTCCTTGTTAACTAGTGTGCTTTTGTGTGTAGGATGATTGACAGCAAACTCGGCTTAGTCCCAACGGATGAGCTTGTTAGCAAAACCCTAGCATCCTATCTCTAATAAAGCATATCAGCAGTACATTTTGTCCTATCTATTAGCCTCTCTGTTTCTTTTTTGTGAAAAGCTGAGTGTCCCTTTGAAGCAATGACAAATAAACCCCTGAACTGAAGTGCTAGGCTGCCTTATGGACAGCTGGATAGTAAATGTCACACCGTGTATAGAATGCCTATTATCAGAGTGAGCCATTTGTTCCATTCCTTTCAGTATCTTAATGTAATACAAAATTGCTAAATCAAGCCCCATGTCTGTGACAGAACATAATTAATGAGAAAGCAGGAGCCAATTCAACACTCTTTATTGGGACCTAATTGGCTCAGGCAACAGAGTTGTCACTCAACAAGAGACTTCCTTTAAAGCAATTTTGTTCTTGGTTGTATTACAGAGCCTATTAAATTGTCCCCTCCTTGATCACACAAAGAAGTATCTGCATGCAATAATTAGCTTTTCCAAGGGGATTTTTTTTAACTCTTTCAATAATAGCACATTTTCAAGCACTGCTGGAGGAAACAGCACAGGGAGATGTGCAGCCTCTGGACTGAATAATTGTAACATGTGCATTTTGGGAAAGCCTATGAGGGGCACATCAAAGCTACAGCTAGTACTTGGGTGGTGGCCTGACTTCAGAGAAGGTTGCAGGTCAAGCTGGGCATCTAATATTTGCACTCTGTGCAAACTGTTCAGCTAAAGGAGCAAGTGAAAGTGTAGAGGTATGGATTGTTTAATCGAGTGCTTCCTTTCTGATATAATATTAAGCCACCATGAGGAATGAGAGGTCCTATTTCTGAGTGGCAGTATCTGGAACTTCCGATACCAGGATGAGCAGCCGTTCATTTTGAGTAGGAATCAAAACCTAGGAATCTTTTTCCTGAAAATGTCCATCAGAGTTTCGTGTACTGTATGTTTTTCTTAATCAGGAGATTGTTATGGCAGAGTAAACTGGTGAGGGAACTCTGTAAGCATTAAGACAGATTTTTTTTGCCAGACAAAGAATGAACTTCATATTTTGGAGTTAAGTAGCACTTAAATCGTTATGTAAGTAAGAAGGAAGTCTAGAACCTCCTTCTGTAGCCTCCAAAATCATAAATCTCTACAACTGGGTAAAAGACAATTTATTCAAAACCAAAATATATCACTTCTTGAAGTCAAGTGATTTAACCACTGTCAAAAAGGTCCAGATGTGGTCACATATGCCTGTTCAATTGAAGCTGCTAAGCCTCATAAGAACTTATATGAAAGCCAGAGAATAAAAATGAGACGGTCCTGAATCAGTTGAATATCTTTGTGTTTAGAAAGACTTATCATAAACTGAACTTTGCATTTTCCGTTCAGTCTAGAATTAAAGCTAGCATTGCAATGGAGGACTTGGCCCGTGTTTTTCTCAAAATCGTGACATTTGTATAGGACTCACAACCCAGTGCACCTGTTGAAAATAGTTTGGGAAATACAATGATAGTCAATGACATTTTATTTATTTATTTATTTAATTATTCATTAATAGATATTTAATATCCCTGTATAAGTTGTTACTTTTTGAAAATCATAAGTGAAAGAAATCAATACATTTGGTGTTTAACAATGAGCAGATTTTAGTACTTCCCTCCTATGTCTCCCAAAGACTAGAAGGATGTGGCTAATCATAGCGTGTTATCACTTATTATTATTTTCTTCAGGATAAAAATTCCAGGGATTTCAAAGGGAATGATGAAAGCAGAACTAAAAGAATGCAGAACAGTGGTTTTTTTTTCCAAAGAAATACATGTTTAATGGGTCTTGGCATATGCTATATCTGCAGTTATATTAAGTGATTGTGATGAAGACATTTTGATTTGCACATTTTATGTAGCTTTTTTAGTGGTACAAGTTCATTGACATTTGCTCTAATATGCATGCAAACTACATCATTTCTAATATCCACCCCTTTGAAGACTGAGCTAGAACAGAATACATAAATATATTACAAAACCATTTTTTTTCAGATTTAAGTGCAAGACAAAATCCTAAATGCAAATGTTAATCAACAATGTCTTTTCCCAGGTGACTCATGAAGACTATGAAAGCATGTTCTCTGAGCACAGTTTTATTAGCTTATTCTAGTAACAAGTGAAAATGATTACAAAAACTGACATAATCTAATTTTCTTAATTAATCATTTGCAATCAATATTATAAAACTAAAATTGTGTGTTATGATCAACTCTATATGGTCTAGAATACTAAAGGACACTGAGGAATTTTAAAGAATACACCATAGGCATCTATATAGAAGATTTTTGACAAGTCAAATTACAATGTCAAAAAAATAAACATTTAAACTGAAATATTGCACAGACTTTTCCCAAACAAATATTATGTGGAAAAATAGCCATGGAAAAGATATTTTGGGAATATATTCAAA
The DNA here is from genome assembly GCF_964199755.1 of Larus michahellis. Classification (NCBI taxonomy): domain Eukaryota; kingdom Metazoa; phylum Chordata; class Aves; order Charadriiformes; family Laridae; genus Larus; species Larus michahellis. The sequence goes on along the minus strand of NC_133899.1, from coordinate 60,772,027 downwards.
ACAACACTGATTTAAATGTTTTATCAAATAAAATAGTTCTCTGATATTCAATTTTCATCCAAAAAGTACTTGAGTTCCTAAGTGAATTGCCAAGCTTCTGTAGTTTTGGCCATCATAACTGTATCACATGAGTTCGATGCCATGCTGTTTGAATCTAACACAACACCAAAAGGCTGTTTCTCTGTTTCAGAAAACCTCGGGCTCCAGATATTAGTAACAGCCTCCTGACAACACATAGCCAGAAGTTACATATCCCCGCATGCTTGAAAGGTCACTGTCACTAATGACATAAAAGTGAGGTCTAACCAAGAGACCAATATGACATCATTTGGTTTTCATTGCAAACAGAACTAGAATGTGTGATTCTAGGACTGGTGGTTATTAATTTTTCAGTAACTGTAAAAAAAGACAATATTAGCTATGGATTCTGTCTCTAATGCATAAGGACAACATCTTGCATCTACATTAGCTGACAGTGGCTAGCAATAAAACAGGAATTAGACACCTGTTTTTGTGTATTATACAAAGTTATTATGATGCATAAAGAACATTGTTTAGGTCTGTAAGTTTTTCCTTCTTACATATGCAAGGACATCACAACAGATGTCTCAGTAAGGACTGGTTTACCTAATGGTTTTGAACTGTTTCCTTGTTTTGATAAACAAAGCATTGTTATTATTAGTAAATCTGGCAAAAAAGTCTGAGCAAGGACAGAAAACTTTCCATCATTTTTTTCTGTCTAGTATTATCCCGTACTACCCCACAATTTTACCCTATGAAAATGATGACAAATTCTTCAGCATATAATTTTCCAGAATATCATGAAAATGTCATTTTTTTCATGTAAATACGGTCTGCTTTCTTCATCTCCTATACAAATGTAATAATATGTGCCCTAGTAGCTTGGTCCCCAGTGGCATAATTTTACACAGGTCATTGTGTTTCAGAAACAAAAATATTGAACACTCTAAGCAGTCTTGGATTTCTAGGCACTAACTCTGAGGGAGCCTGCAACCTCTGAATCTGTCATGTAACCAGACTTTTCTACAGCACAAAGTATGATTAAAAGTAATAACACATGTCATACCACTGTGGCAATGCCAACACAGAGGATGCGTTTCTACAGAACAGATGGTACTTGCAATGCTAAGAAGTCTATTCTCTTCATTTTACCTCATTGTTGCTTGGCTTCTGTGCCTTCTCACACACATCACACATTTGAAAGTGTGCACAATGTCCTCTTTCTAAAGGGCATGAGCATATGAACTCATACAAACAAGATCAGAATGCAGATTAATTTATCTAGAGCGTAATTCAAAATAGACTTGAAAACAAATAATAATAATATCTTAGCAGAAGAACCCTATAGCTATTATTTTAGAAACTAAGGAATTTATAATTTTGAAAAGCTGGGAAAGATAGTATTCATATAAAAGATGATGAAGATCAGTTCACCTGCTACATTACAGATACTCGTGCGAAGTACAGCATTTTTAAGAAGTGCGGAGTAAACTACATGATAACGTAAGACTGAACATTATGAAAAATAATTTAAAGTACAAAAGAAAAAAAAGAACTATGAGGTAGGCAAAATTCCAGTTGACCTTCATCCAAAATAGGTGCTCTCATAAAAAAACAATGGGATACTTAATGACTGTAAGAGTTTCCTAAATATCATTCTTAAGGTGGCATGTCTAGTATTTCAGTGACTGACAGTAAGATAACAAGGCAAGAAGTTACACCTGTAAGGAACCAGAGGAAAGAGTACTATATATTATATAATCAATACCATACATTGAAAATCTTGAACTTTTTTTACAGATCTGTAAAACCTCTAAATTCTTGTTTACGCAGATTTTATGGATCATAAACTGAGGGAGAAATGCCTCAATGGGTACAGAAGGAAGTAAGTTCTGACTGACACTGTTCTGGATTACAACTCAGTAGGCCCCTGTCCTGCTCCAACAGATAGATACTGTTCTGCATGTTTATTTCTCAGCTACACAGGAAGCGAGGTACAGTTCACGACTGCAATACTCTCAGATATAGTACCAAGGAACAAGGAGAGTTACAAATACTTCAGTGAGCAAGAAGGAATGATCTGCCGTCAAAACTAGTCTATTAAGGAATGAGTCCGTATATACTGTAATAATAAAGTGTGATTTCGTAGAATCATAGAATTGTTTAGGTTGGAAAAGACCCTTAAGATCACTGAGTCCAACTGTAAACCCAACACTGTCAAGTCCACCACTAAACCATGTCCCTAAGTGCCACATCTACACATCTTTTAAATTCCTCCGGGAATGGTGACTCAACCACTTCTCTGGGCAGTCTGTTACAGTGCTTGACAACCCTTTCAGTGAAGAAATTTTTCCTCATATCCAATCTAAACCTCCCCTGGTGCAACCTGAGGCCTTTCCTCTTGTCTTATCACTTGGTACTTGGGAGAAGAGACAGACCCCCACCTCGCTACAACCTCCTTTCAAGTAGTTGTGGACAGTGATAAGGTCTTCCCTCAGCCTCCTTTTCTCCAGGATAAACAACTGCTCAGCTGCTTCTCACAGGACTTGTTCTCTAGACCCCTCACCAGCTTCGTTGCCTTTCTTTGGACATGCTCCAGCACCTCAATGTCTTTCTTGTAGTGCAGGGCCCAAATCTGAACACAGTATTTGAGGTGCAGCCTCACCAGTGCTGACTACAGAACAATCACTTCCCTAGTCCTGCTGGCCACACTATTCCTGATACAAGCCAGGGTGCTGTTGGCCTTCTTGGCCACCTGGGCACACTGCTGGCTCATATTCAGCCGGATGTTGACCAATGACCCCAGGTCTTTTTCCACCAGGCAACTTTCCAGCCACTCTTCCCCAGGCCTGTAGGGTTGCATGGGGTTGTTGTGATCCAAGTGCAGGATCCTTGTTTCTTTCTTGATCAGCAAGTGGATGAATACTGACACTTCAAGCCAGTATACGGTTGCCCTTCGCAGCCTGGAAATGACACAAATGCCCTGAAAATTGGGCAAAATTAACATGGTTTATCCATGTGTTACCTGAAAAATCCCAACAGCCTGTTCAATCCTCTTCTATAGCTGCCTGTGGGGTCCCCTATACTGAGAGATATGTAATATTCAGCAAGAATCAAGACTTGGAAAAATGCTAGCATATGTAGCATCCACATTTTAATGTCATCTGCAACATTCTCCATAATTTTTTCTGCAATCACTCTTTTCTACAATTAGTCTAGTATAAAAAGACCTGTTATAATAAATTGGTCAGCCTGTTATGTTTGCCTCTCTTGGTGGCTAGACAGACAAAATTGTTAATTGCATGGCACGTGATATGGTTTTTACAATGGCTGGTACAGCACAGTGATTCACAAATTATACAAATAATTTCCTTCATCTTTATTTCTGCTAATTAACTTTGTTTTCTTTGTCTCTGATTCATATTCTCAGGAAGAAAATTTCTTGTAAATCATTGGTCTTCACTGGATTATGTCTGAAATTTAGTTAGGACACAAAGAGTGAACGAAAAATAAATTATTCTGCCCTCTGTTATCTACTCAGTTATGGGATCTTCTTAACAGTTGTGAACTTCACTGCTCTAGACGAAAGATGCTAACAGAATACGTAGCAATATTTTTGAATATTTCAGGGAAAGAGAATAACTTTTCCTTGTTCATCAATGATTAATTGTTCAAAGCTAATTAATCTTCAAATTTCAAAGCTCATTAAATAATTTTTAATTAATTAATTGTTCAAGCCCTTGGAATCATTCAAAGTTTTTGTTAAAGCATCAGAAATCCTTCAGGCTTACTGCAGTCCATCTCAATGTTGAAACTGTATATTACAAGTTATGATCCCTGTAAATAGCAGACACTTTTGTTACATCCACTCTCCATTGTCTCTCTTACTGTGACATTCTAAACAGACTCTGCTGGGATCTGTTGGCAAAAGATCTGTTGATCTTTTCTGTTAGACCCTTCCTGTCAGCCCCGGGAAGAAAAAATGATTAGGAGAAACATGAATAAAATTCCTTCAAAAGCTGACATAGGCCTTGACTATGGGTTAAAATTCTTCACGCAGCTCATCAGTGGAGGAACAAAACAACTTAAGCGCTGTACTTCTTTAAGACCTCTGGGTACACATGTAATTTTAGCTCGGAATTCTATGTGAAATGTATTTTATCGTCTCAACAGTTTTTAAAATAACTATGTATACAGTTCATCCCCAGACAACACATAAGGCTTTATTTGGGGGAGAGAATTAGTATGATAAAGCTGACAGTCACTCTTTATTCAGGATAGACGTAGCAAGCTGTTACTACTTCTTTTTTGAACAAGAAGCATAAAAAAATTGATACCTCACTGAAATATAAGGCTGCTTAGTCACTGAAGTGTAAGTTTCTTTGGAGCTAGTAAGTGGATGTGTATGTATCTGTGTACAAATCACCCAGGAAAAGGGAAATAAAGTCAGAGAAACAGTCAGAATGACATAGAGGCATAAATGTAAAATGCTTCTGAAGCAAAAGAAAGAGTGGAAATGTCTCTGAGGAGAGGAATCCTGGGAAAGTGCTGAGAAATGTGAGAAGACAAATTGTCTCCAGTTACTTGGTTCCTGCTGTGTTCATAGAAAGGAGATTTTGTAAATTCTTTGTAAATGAACAAGCTCTATCAAATAATTTCTCTCCTCTAATGGAAATAGTTCAAAGCATTCTGACTGCTTATGACTTAATATCAAAACGAGGCAATTGCTATTAGATTCTGTATTGCTATTCCAGAAAAGGCCTATGTGAAACTGGTGAAAACAGCTTGAGGACAGAGCCTCAGCTAATCTCACTTGTTTAAATATTTAAAAAGGAATTTACATGATAAGACTGAAAGTTTCAAGGATCATTATATGATATTTGTGCATGCAGATTTAATATAGTGTATGTAAAAGCCCAGGCCAAACCTCCACAAATAGTTACTAGGCTTTGTGGAATTAGGAGCCATTGTGAGAACGATTCACATGTGGCAAAAGAAAGTGATGGAAAATGGTATTTCCTATAATTTCTGATTAATTATCAGAAAAAAAACCTCTGATAATATATTTTTAAAAGGTTTCAGCTGCCTTAGAATTTCCACCAAGTTTTCTCACTTCTTGAGTAAAGAGGAAGTCTAAGAAATAAATTCATTTGTAGAAACCAAATAAAAAAGATCTTAATTCACACCAATAATTTGATGTATATGGAAATGTGGTGCCTACCCAGCCACCATACAGACATGCTTTTCATTATTCTGAATACATGACCACTAAGATTTATTGAGGTGACATATTTTTATTTTATATTTAATTTGTTTTAATAATTGATGGGTTTTGATTAAAATTAACTAGATCTACTGTGCTATTAAATATGAAGCATAGATAATACCACAAAGCTGGACTATTTTAGATTTATCTGATGTAGTTAGCAAGTAATGTAGCCTGTGACACCTAAAAATTAGCAAAGCTGAACTGTATGTTTGTAACAGCATCCTGCCCACCAACCTTTAGTCCCACTGTCTATGACGACTGTCAGAGAAAGAAAAATATGTTCAACATTTTGCAAAACTCAGGCTTTTTATTAAATCCTATTAGACTTACGTTTGAATTCACTTGCTTTTGAATACTATTCCTTAAAAACCAGGGACTTAGCTGTAGAGGAAAACTGTAGAACTTTAGTCTGAGACTTCACACTGTTGTAATAAGAGTAGCAAGTATCCCAAAGGCTGTTCTGTTCATTAGAGAGGGACTGAGAGACGCTTATAGTTTAGATAAAATAGGATCGTACAGTCAGTAGACTAATTAACCTAATGTAGATGTGACACTCATATTATCCATGTCAAATATGTATAGTCTTACAAACAATGAAGTAATTTTAGTAGTACATTTTGCAGATACAATGTTAAAACATTTCTAAGTTAATGCAAGTTGCAGCCAAAAAAATTAAATTTTGGTTTAATTATCGTGTCCTCCCCATTTTTTCTATGGTAGCATTCATGATAACTGGAATGGAAACCTTCAGATTTCTTGGTATTTCAGAGTATCAGTACCAAACAGAACATGACTGTATGATGATTAAGAAAAATTACTGTTTGCTCAGGCAAATAGTAAAAGAATATAAAGGAGAGAATCATACTTCAAATTTTTGTAATGATACTGGACAGGCTAGTCTCAAATTTCTTAATATAAATCAGGCTGCTACAAATATTTATATAGTTTTGATATGCAGTTATACAAACAATTATTATTTAAACAGGCATTAGGAAAAAAATAATTCAGAAAATAAACAAAGAATACTGAGTATGTCCATATAAAATTGGTGCTTATGAAATCCACAAAGCAACGGACTTCAGTTTCTCATTAATTTCTCACTCTCTTGCCCTCAAACACGGTCTCCCTCATTTTAAGTTGGCCACTCCTTTCATATGCCACAGTTTGTCTTTATCTTCAACCTAAGTTAAGTTTAGGAGTTTACAAATTTCACTGATGTGTAAAATTATTACAAAGATGTACTTCCAAATACTGTTTAGGGACCCTGACAACAAACACTCTGGCCCAAATAACTATCGTTATGGCATTACAGTATTTGCCATTCCAAACTGAATCAAGACACATAAGGAGTTTCCCATCTTTCTTAGTATGCCACTACAAAGACTTAAGGTTTGCTATAGTGTATTCATATATATTTCTAGACCTTAAGTTAGAATTTTCAAAGTATTAGTTTTTGTGTACTTTGTCACTTGACTACATTGCTTTCACAGGCATTTGAAAAAGGACAGCGGCCCTTTTCAACAACTGATGCCAAAGCCAGTGTATGGCCACAATGGCAACTCCTGAGACATTAGTTTAGTCTTCCTCATACCACTAATTTATACAGTCAATTTGACTTGGGACATGCAAATTAGCAGCCAAGAAAGAATGGAGATTAACTGCTGAGATCACAAATAATGTCCTCTTAAAATTTATTAATATTTTGGCTTAACTTTGTTTTTAGGCTCAAAAAAACCAAGCTATAAATTTTTAATGTCCTTTCAAATGGAGGTCAATACTTCTTATAATAGGACAAATTTTCAGAAAATTCTGATCTCCTCTGGAAATCAAGTCCCTTTATTGTACTGCACCTTTATTAGGTGCAGATTTAATGAGATGAACAGATAGAAGAACTAACAGAGCTGTAATCCATCCCCTGCTCACTCACAGTATACACTGTGATTGGCACACTTCTTTCACAGGATATGAATTCTTTTACCTTGTCCTTTTTCCATTCACGTTAGGGCTGCTTCTTCCCCTATTGGGAACCAGTATCTATTGTCCTGTTGTTCCTGCCAGTATTTATTGTCCTACTTATTACAGTTCCAGGTATTTCCTACTATGGAACATTGTGGCATTTCAAAATTTTTCTAAAATAAGTATGAAATAGTAAGTACCATCTTTCCGTTTTTTACATTATCAGATAAATAGGCAAAATATAATGCAAAAATGCTTCAAACTTAAATACCTGAAACGTCCAATTTTAGGTCCACATTTCTAAAACTCTTTCAAATGTATCAATTAAAAATGTATAGTCTATGACCATCCAATACACAAACGCTGAACTATTTTCTCAAACAAAAATACAAAGAACATTTTCATGTGAACATGTGAGTCTTTAGGCTGCAATAATGCTCATCAGCTATCTGTTATAATGATACAATAAGAGAAGTACTTTCATTACTATTTTCACAGTGCAAGACAGAATATCCTTGAAACACCACCCTTTCTTTCAGACAGCTCTTTATGGGAAAACAGACTCAAAAGTGCAATATCCATGCTACCTGAACTTTAAGAAATGTATTTAATGCATTTCTGCCAGTCCATAATAGCAATATCACTTTCTAGAAAGCCTGCTGGGCTGAGTTGCTGGGCTGAAAATGTGCTGTTTCTTATTTGGTGCTAGTCACCTGTATAGTCTTACATACATAATCACCTTTTTCTGAAGATCTTTACTTCCAAAGATGTTTTCTATAGTTAAACTCATTTCTGAAGAACCAAGAATTTCCTGAACCTATTTCATCTTTGAATCAGTCACATTTCTTATTTACATCTATTTCAGACTTTGCAAAACTGTCCTATTGAGCGCTACAATATTTTTTTACTTTTTAAAGATATTTTTTATACAGGGTTTTAAATAAGCCTTTACTTTTTGGTGAGAAAATGAAAGCAAAAGATATAATAAACAGTTCTATGTCAACTATTTTTTAACTTAATGCAAAAAGAAAAAGCATAGATATTGAACTGGAATAATGATGTCAGGATCTTGGTCCTACAGTATTAGCATCATGTTCTGCGACCAGATCTTACCACTGGATCTGCAGGAGTTACTGCAGTTCAAGTTAGGAAACAGTAATATAACTGCCTAAGCAGCTGTCAACACTTAGATCCTTATGTAATTTTCATTTCTCTGAGAACAATGCTGTGTAAACATGGGTAAAATGACATCAATAAAGTCTTCTGTGAAGTACTTTGTGTTTAAAGAATGAACAGAAAAATAGCTAATGATAGTGGAAGAAGAAATCAGTGAAGAATCACAAAGTATTCAGAATAAAACTAGTAGTGTTACAGCCTTTTAACTATTTAATTTATAGATTTTTGTAGAATGAAATATTTTTATTTGAACGACTGTGAGTTATAAGACACTAGGTCAGCCTTTGAATAAGAAACATCCTTATAGTAGAGAGTAAGTGGAGGTAATAGAGTTTACCTTGTTTCTTCTTACTGACTGTCCTGGAATGGGTGACTTTTACCGTCTTTTACTTATCACAATGATATTGCTGAAAAATTGTGACATTGATTGTGTGGCATCACTGTGAAGAGAAAAATTATCATACGGATGAGTCAAAAAATAAAAAGCATATGTAAAAATACTTTAATCAAATGTCAATACTTTAATAACATATTATACTGTGTGTTATCTGGAAATGACTGACGAAAAAAAATCCCATGAAGTAAACTAGCCACCACTTGGCAAAAGCATTTTCTCCTTCTGATGGTGGAGGTGAATCAAAATTGCAAGAATAAATTGACATAACATAACATAAACATATGATAAACAATTCTTTATGCATATGATAAACAATTATTTTGTAATATGAAAAATGGTAACTCATACGGATTTTCTAAGCACAGCTCTCTGCAGTATTAAACAGTTAGAATTACTGAACGCTCCCAGAACTGGATGACAGCTTTCATGGAAAGTTTCAAATCGGTCGATCTTTATTCTTTTTTTCCTTAATATGATGCTTTTACAGACCATGAAATTATTTATTGAAAGTTTCTTCAAATACGTGAGTAAATGCTTTTTTCGCTCTTCAGAGAAAGAAACATTACCAGCATTATCAATGAATTCTGGAACAGTCCTGTAACAACAAATTCACTGAATCTACATGATGAAGAATAATAACATACTACAGAAAATGTCAGACTTTTTACGGACTTCACTAAGTGGACAAAAATGTTACAATTACAGCAGCTTTCATATACTCAGCTATTTCAGCAAATAAGATTAAAAAAAAAGGAGCCAAGCTGCTTCCTAAAGATATTCCTACCACAACCCCACCCGAAAGATGCTGCACTGAAACACATAGGCAAAACCTAAGTTAAATTAAAAGATGATTTACTACAATACATAGTGGAAGAGTTTTTGCCACTGTTCCCATTCCTGGGACTATCACGTTCTGAGACCTGTCATGCTTTATAATTTGTCCCTTTGGTTTAAAAAGAAACAAATACAAAAGAAATTTTGTCCTTTCTGAAAGCTGATTGTTAGAAAACACTGACACTCTATCTGAGTTGAAAAACTCTTTCAATAAGATAGACTGAAGATTGCTCAATGAAGTGAGCTATATTTTCAAAGCATGCACTTTGTTGAAAAGTTCATACTATGAAGATAGAGAAGAAGGTTAAAATCAAAATATTGCAAATTACAAAGCGGCTGTTATGGAATAGAAGACATATCTTTCTCTGCCAAGAAAAATGTGCAGTAATCTATGCATCAGCTGTCACAGACTTTCTGTCCCCATAAAAAAAGTTTTATAGATAGATAGCTGTTCAAAGTCTCACCTAAATTTTGAGGGAGCTGTACTGGACTCCGCCAAGGAGTAATTCTAGATTTCTAACTGTTATGAAGAACAATACATGGCCGCTGTGTACAATATACAAATAGACTCCAGTTTCTCAGGAAATACTGATTTGTCATCTGAGGCTGTTGGAAAATGAGTCATATTCCTCAAAAAAAATAGAATCCATGCTTGCAGTTTGAGAGGATGACAGTAACAGCTTCTCTTCAATTTGAATGTTGTTAGGACAAAACTATAAGCACTTTTTAAAGAAAACAACAAAAGAAATTCTTTTGTAGTTTATAAAATTTTCTTTAAAATTCAAACTGTCAGTCACCTTAATATAGAATTCAGCAATGTAAGTTTCTTGTAGGGAAGTGTTAGCTAAAAAGAAATAAATGGTCCAGTATAATAGAGCTGGTTTTACTCCTACACTCTGATAAAACGCTGTCCTTATGATAACCAGTCATCTACATTACATCTACTATGAAGAGCCAGAATTGACATCTTGCTGGGAATATTAAGGCAACTCTTCATTTACACAAATGGAATAAGCAGAGCATATGCACATGAGAATATTTACCCACATTTAAACATGAATTTGGTTTATCTGTATTTGCTTTCCTATTGGGCATATTTTCTGTGAATGCATAGGTATTCAAGATTCACTGGATAAAACCTTCTTGGCAGAGTTTATATCTGAAAGGAACCTCCTCATGAAGTCACTATACAATCAATTACACAAGACAGAAATCAGCAAGAACTTTGATCTTTCCCATACAGGGTGACAAGATTATAAAATCTTAAATGTGGACAGAAGATGGGAAAAAACATTTCTGAAAATTAAGTGCACTGTAATGCTGAGCTGACACACTAATAATAAACTAACAAGATAATATTTACTGCTGAGTATTATGCATTATACAGTTATTAAGTATCACCCAAATTCCAAGCACAGAACTAGAATTTTTAGAATTAGAAAATCTGAACAAGAAATTTGAGATTATTTTATTTTTATTTTGTCAGAAGAGATCTCCTCCCATCGTAATCAAGCATACTCAGAATCATAAAATAATCCAGGTTGGGAGGGATCTCTGGAGGTCATCTATTCCAATCATCTGCTCAAAGCAGGGTCAAATTTGAAGTCAGATCCAACTTCTAAGTTACATATCCAGTCAAATTTTTTAACATATGTAAACACAGACATGCCACAACTTCTCTGACAGCCTTGCATCCAAATTCTGATGTGGCAGCTAGCAGCTGCTTCCATGAAAAGTAGTATTTAGTGATCTTAAGTAGGTTCACCTCCTCAGCTCAGTGAGAAGAAAGAAAAAAAGAACTTCTCTGATAATGGTCAGCTCTCCGTGGACTTAAAATTATTTTTCTTAGAAGTTATTATTTTAGAAATCTACCCTGATACATCAAATATACTAATAAAATAGTTTCTGAAAACCCAACATAGAAATGATGATTAAAAATGAGCTATGGCTGCTGCAGCTTTTAGGCTACATCATGTCAGGAATAGCTGTCCTTTGGTAAAATGTCTGTGTAGGGTATTGTAAATGAAATTATAGACTATTTGAAATGCCCAGAATGTAACAGTTCGAGTTCTGTCTTTTTTAAATTCTATATTCTTTATTCTACAGATGACTTAATCAACATCCTATCAACATCAAACAGGCCCTTTGTCCCTTCGCTGTGCCCTCTGTGAAAAGAACTATATGAACTTATCCCCCTGGATAAAACCCATCTAAAATATGTGTTACCATAATACACATTTTTTCTCATGACCTGTCAAAAAACTGAAAATTATTCAATACGCTTTGGAAAAGGCTACAGAAATGAAAGTTAGTATTTCTTGTTTCCCACATATTTGTTGCAAATGTCCCTGTAGAAGGCCTCCTCACTCAAAATCACAACTATAAATTCATTCATGTGCTAAATAGATGCAGTGATCTTCCCCTTCAGCCCCAAAACGATCTACCTTCATTGTTACAGTGCTGCAGGAGAAACACCAAACTGGCCTTTCAGATCACAACTGTGTTCTAGTAACACTATATATTGTATATGTAATTTAAAACAGAAACTGTAATGAAATACAGTTAAAATGTCTGCCTTAGCACTTGATATTCTACAGCATCTCTCCACAAGCACTTTATAGAAAACAGAATAATTTAAAATCACATTGTGCTAGTATTGTCAATGATGTAAATTATCTTTGGTTTCAATTTAAAAGATGTTAGTGACGTACTCTGAGTCATTTCTGTATCGTCAGTAGAGGTAAAATTGAGAGGAATGAAGCAGAGTCATGAACATAAAATGTAGCACAAACTATAAAGAAACAGGAACTAGTCTTAGATAAACTGCAATATTAGAATGTAAAATATCATATTATAGCACAGGTAATTGAGTCAGATGAAACTGTAAGTTTATAACTATGGTCAAAACTTAGAATCAGGTGGAAATAATTCAAAGACTGAATGTGTAGTTACCGCTAGAGTCCAGAGGAGTAACACAGTCCAATATATTTCAGCTTATAATTTTTAAAATAGTAGAATTACTAAAAAGCAAGTCAAAGTTAATGTATTAGAGAAAAAGAAGGAAAAAAGGTTCTTACTAACAAAAATTTCCAATAGAAAGTTGTGAACAAAATTTTCCTCTAAACATAGATTTTTGGAAATATGCAGAAAAGATTAATCCAAAGCAGATCTAACACATGAAGAAAACTATAAACCTCCAACACATCTCTGTAAACTTGCTGTAGATCCGTCAAAGTCTTTAAGGATGATGTATTAGGTTTGCATGGCAAGGTTTTGGTAGCAGGGAGGCTACAGAGGTGGCTTTTGTGAGGAGCTGCTAGAAGCTTCCCCTATGTCTGATAATGCCAATGCCAGACAGCTCCAAGATGGACCTGCTGCTGGCCAAGGCCCAGCCCATCAGTGATGATGGTAGTGCCTCTCTGATAACATATTTAAGTACACATCCCCCCCCCCCCCCAACCTTGGCCCTGTGTGATACCAGCAAGGAGAGAGAAGTGAGAGAAACAACTCTGCAGAGACCGAGGTCAGTGAAGAAGGAGGGGAGGAGGTGCTCTAGGCGCAGGAGCAGAGTTTCCCCTGCTGCCTGTGGTGAAAACCTTAGGGAAGCAGGCTGTACCCCTGCAGGTCATGGAAGTTAATGGTGGAGGAGATACCACCTGCAGCCTGTGGACGCCTGAGGAGGTGGATGTGCCCAAAGGAGGCTGTGACCCCTTGGGAAGCCTGTGCTGGAGCAGGTTCCTGGCAGGACCTTTGGCCCCATGGAGAGAGGAGCCCACACTGGAGCAGGTTTGCTGGCAGGACTTGTGACCCCATGGGAGACCCACGCTGGAGCAGTCTGTTCCTGAAGGACTGAACCCCACGGAAGGACTCATGCTGGAGAAGTTAGTGGAGGACTGTCTCCCAGGGAAGGGACCCCACACTGGAGCAGGGGAAGAGTGTGAGGAGTCCTCCCCTGAGGAGGAAGGAGCGGCAGAGAAACCGTGTCATGAACTGACTGACCATGAATGACCCCCATTCTCCATCCCCCTGTAACGCTGGCAGGGAGGAGGCAGAGAAAATCCGGAGCAAAGTTGAGCTCAGGAAGACAGGAGGGGTGGGGAGAGGTGTGTTAAGATTTAGTTTTTATTTCTCATTACCCTACTCTGATTGGATTGGTAATAAATTAAGTTAATTTTCCCCAAGATGAGTCTGTTTTGCCTGTGATGGTAATTGGTATCTCGACCCATGAGCCTTTCATTATACTTTCTCTTCCCTGTCCAGCTGAGAAGGGGAGCGACAGAGAGGCTTTGGTGGGTACCTGGCATCCAGCCAGGGTCAACCCACCACAGGTGAAGAAAAATTAGGATGATCATCAAACAGCAGCTGGAAACCCAACAGTGTTCTAACTTCTATTTTCAATATGTGCTTGTAAAGCACCAGTAAGTTTTAGAGAAAAAGACAAAATGTGATTCTTAGTTCTTTATACTGTATAAAAGCTAAATGAATTCATTCAGTAAATAGCCTATTCACATGCCAGCATGATCACATTCATTGCTCTAAGGTCAGGATTTAAAAACTACAAAAATATATTCTTACCGCTTCACAAGAGTAAAGGTGAAAAATGCTGCCCTGGATTTTTGGTGGCAGTGTCAGTAATCCTGTCCTTATTTTTCCCCACAAACGGAAGGCCAAAAAGTAAGTATTTTGCATTCACTTAAAGATTCCGTTGTATTTGAAAATTAACAAACTACAACTCATCCTGAATTGTATTGATTCAGAATCAAGGCAATATACTGTTGTATTGGTTAAGCCAATATATGAAAGGAAAGAATTACAGAAATTTAGCTTCTTCAGATTCTATTAACCATTGCTAGACAGTAGCTGAGTAAAATGCCTGTGTGGCACTATACTAAAGACTGAGGCTGACTATATTTTACATAAGCCAAGAAATGGAAAGAGAGTATTAAAGGGAATCTGGCTACCACAATGATCCCATCTGGTACCTGTGAGGAAGGCATAACTCAAAAAAGGGTGTGCTAGAAGAGAAGTCATCTTCAGAAAGAAAAGATTAAGCAAGATTAACAACACAAAACGGTGTAGAAATGAAACTGAAATCTAATTCATTAACAGCAGAACTTCAGTGCTTATGTGTGTCATGATCTGTTGAAGGATATTACCATTAGAAGGAGTAGGATGTTAAACGGGTTGGACTGAGAGGCCAATTCCAAATGCCTGGCTTTCTGGAGCAATGCCAAGAAAATCCATTTTCTAGAACAATTACCAGACTTGCCCTAGAACAGTGAGTTCTTAGAGGGTCATGCCTGAGTGTGTGATCATAATTGAGATTTTGCAAGGATGCATGGGCAGTAATTCCAAAATGAGTAACATTACCAAAGAAATAATAGTAGCTGTTCTTTCTCCTGGAGAGTATCAGGATTAAGAAATGCAAATGGGCTTTGACAATGATGCCAGTTCAGTAATGAGTCCAATTCATTGGATCAGTGCATGCAACTGGGCTTCAGTAATGTCCTTGCTTCTAATTTTGGACCATAGGATATCTACCAAGATATTTTAATCTTCTTTCATTGCACTACTACTAAAACATTTCTGGCAAAGTCAAGAATTTAATTTAGCTTTCATGACTCTGAGATTAACATGCTTATAATGATCTTATTCTTGTGCTAACAAAAATAGAGTGCCACATGATACTGGGAATAATGAAGGTTATGGTAGAAGACCCTGACATTATTTCACAAAAGGGAAACAAGAGACAATGATGGAAGTACCAGCTTTTCACTTTTGAAACTACATGGAAACTCTTTCTAAGGTGAAAATGATCTCACTGTTCTTATCACAAAACCACTACTCAGCTGGCATGATTTCTTGTTGACAAACCCAGGACTGACTAAAAGGGATAGCACAACTAGGACTGAGAAGTACTGGCAGGACGGAGGGAGCCTGCCTGCAACTGGCTTGAGACAGTGCTTTTCTTCATTTTAATATCACAAAGCCTAGTGTGATTGCCTAACCTAAAGGAAATCCCATATAACTTTGTGTTAGCACAACCCAAATGAATAAAACTGAAAATATGCCAATCTACTATTAATAACTGCCAGACTTGGATAATAACCATTGTTAAATAGTTTCTCAGATTGTTTTGGGAAGGAGACAGCATGTCACCAAACTTCTAGGTAAGGCTAGTTTACAAGCTAAGCTAAATGGGAGGCTGATTCTGTGGAAGCAATACACAATACTGTCATCACAAAAGCTTCATGTTTGGCAGAACAATCATTTTCCCCCTTGATCCTTCATTCTGGGATCTGTAAGACCCTGCAATTTTCAGATAGCAATGGCACAAGATCAAGGTTATTACTATTTTTTTAAGACAGCACTTTTTAACAAAAGGAGGGAAACATAGAAACAGCCAGGCAGCAGTTGCACATGTGGCATTCATGTTTTGTAATAATTTCAGCCTGAATCCTGCCAATATCACTTCATCTCAAGCCACTTGCTGGGACGCTGAGCACATCCATCCTCTCCTGTAGGCTTTATTTCTACTCAACAAAGAGACTATGCTTGGCTCCAGAGACTGTTAGTCTTCAGCTTCATGGGCACAAAAACAACTCAAAATCTACTATGAATAGTGAATAGGAAAAAAAACCCTTAGCAGTCAGTAGCAGGCACAGCGTCGTGGAGGGGCTCTCCATTAGTAGAGAGCTGCCTTGTAAAAATAATCCTTGGCAGAAACAGGACTCACAGCACATTCGAGAACGGCAACTTTCTAGAAAGATTTCATGATTTTCCATAGTTTATTCCAAGATTTTTTTGACTAATCTCCAATCTCTTTTAAGCACCAACCATACTCTCAGGTATCACCTGCATTTACAAAATTCCATACCCTGTCTACCATCAGCTTTGGTAGTACAATAGTTACTGTCATTAAACATTTTAAAATGCAAGATATTATTGCTGAATAAGAAATGACACTGCTTCAGATGAAAACAGCTACTGTTGTTCCTAAAAAAGCCAGTATATATAAAGAAATACAGATTTGTAAAAATTATTCTATGACCAAATCGCAGTTACTGTGAATAAAAGTATGAAAATAAATATTTTGGAAGATACCATAAATATACTTTTTACTTTACATTTTGTATAGCACAAAGTTCATGCCTAATACTGCTGTGACTGGCATTCCTGTAATACAATTGCTGGGGTTGCGAGACATTTTGTGACACGGAAGATGTGGGGTTTTGTGTACCATTCAAATGTTCAATCTTACACTGAGTGCATCAGATTACCTTTTCTCTACTGAGGCCGTGTGTAATTTCAGGGTTGTTTTTAGCCTATCCTAAAGAGGGCAGTCTGAATTCTTACCGTACATAGGGACCAGCGTGTGACAAGACACCCTTCTGAACGCTCACCCAGTGCGGAAGAGAAGCCGCTGTCAGGGCCCTGAGCACGCCGTGACAGGCCTTAATGGCCCTGAGCGGACTCACCCGTCGCCTCCACCCGCACCCTCTGCCCACAGGCTTCGTTTAAATTCAGGCCTGTGCTTTCACGCCTTGCCTGAGCTGGGTTGTGGGGCTGCCGGAGGCCTGGGCCTACCCGGGTGACACTGGTCCATGCCTGACCCAAGTCGCCGTCACCAGCCCTGATCCTGACCTGCGGATCGGCTTCCCGGACTGGCCACGGGCCTGCCTGCTCAGCGTGTGTTTACCTGATGATCTGGACTCCACCTGCCCTCTGTGGTCCCGCCCCGCTTGCCCCGTGCTGTGGAGCCGGGCCCTGGCGGGCGCGGCACCGGCCCTGCCCGCCCTGGGGCTGACTGTGCTCGGCTGCCTGTCCCACGGGGAGCAGCAGCGCCTCCATGGCAGCCTCTGGTGTGGTGGTACCTTAGATACGCCTCTGAAGGCACAGGAAATGGACAACAAAGAAGCCCTGTTTTTCAGTCAGAGCGCTTAAAAAGTGCAGCTTCAGCAGTTTGGGGATTCTTTGATCTTTAGGAACCACCACATACCACTTGCTCCTCTAGTAAGTGTAATGAGCGGGAGCAGCTGGCTGATCCTCCCGGAGACAAAAACTTCATTTGTCTGAAGCTGTAATATAAATTCTCAAGAATGATTTCTGTCTCTCCAAAGAGCAGCTTGGAGGAGGCGGCAATGTTCTTAAATTTTAACAGAAGCTTGTTTTCGCTTTATTAAACACAAACTTCTACTGTATTCCCAGGAAAAACACCTTAAAAGATGGAGTCATGTTGTGGCATGTGGTGGGCTACAGAACTTACGATGTGTATCACCTTAGGGCCAGGCTGTGCTTTGAGACATCCAAAAAAAAAAAAAAAAAAATAAAATCACTTCAAGACTTAATGTTGCACCCTTGCCTGTACTCAACATTTTGTGAGTTGAGAGTGGCAACCTGGACATCCTATGAATTACTGCAGCAACAGATATCCTAAGTATGGTGGCACTCTCAGTACAATCTGGATGCAAAGGACTCCGATAACCTCCAACACTGCAGAAATGAAAAAGTTACATGCTGGTTTAAATTTATTCTCAGGTTCACAAGTAACATGTTGTCAGCACACGCTTCATCCATACACATATCCTTCCACAGAGGAAATCCTTGCAGGGACATTTTTACAGCATGCCTCTTGCTGTAGCATTACTCAGTCAGAATCCCGATTTTACTTTTGTGCTCAGTGATACAATGCAGTATGCTTAATACAATTATGGAACATTATCTCCTGTTTTCTAAGATGCTTTGAACTGCAGATAGAAACTTACAACTCATTACAGCACTTGCTACGTTATATGTAAAAAAACAAACCAGTGCTGCCTCTGCTTGAAGGTGGGTTTTTCATTTTAGGTTTGTACACTTCTTAAAGCACTCTTAAAAGCCAAACCTCTTTCTTTTGAAGTAACTTTAGTGACATGGTTGACAGATTATAGATAAGCTTCTACCAATGAAAATGTGCATAGCTTATATGCAAATACAACGCACTTCAGTCCCAGTTACATTGCATTTGCCCTAGATTTTAAGTTTCCTCCCATGCCTCTCATTATTCGAGTTATTGAGTAGTTAAAAGTGAACTGTTTTAACAATAATGGAGCATTATAATTCTAGTCCAAGACAAAACTTGTGAAGAGAGCTTATTATAAAACAAGAGGATCTTTGAATGAAGAGGTTAATGAGGAATATCAAGTGTCAAATCCAAAATCACTCAGACAACAATCCTGTGAAGTACAGTTTGTTTTGGGTATTTATTCTATGGTGTTTAGTCAGTTCCTTTGGTATGCAAAACAGGAAATCAAAATGACATGCGTACATATAGTATCAGAGTGTAACTCATGAAGATCTGGCTTTCTACAGCATGTAGGAAGTGAGCTTTCTTCTCTTGCAGGTATAATCATCAAAAGGCATTCTTACTCCATTTTTGTTAGAAATTCAAGTTCTCAGATGAGGCTTACATAAAATAAACCCAATACATTAGTCCTCCCTTTAAATTGGCACAAGTCACTGCTGTGGCTTAAGCTGGCACACTGATGCATAAATTGTAAGGAATAAGACTTATATATAGCCAATCCTCTCTGTAAGTACTGAATTTGATTCCTCTGTTTAGAATTTCTGAGTCACTCAAGTAGACATATTTGATAAGAATGTGGTCTAATTGTTTTACTGCTAAACCTGAAACAGTTGCTGTTAGGAGCAAATTAGCAAGAGACCTTTGAATAATTCTACCACTCAAATCAAAGTCTCAGTCAATTAGCCATCTTAATAAATAACAGTTCCCTATAAAAGAGACAGGAAAAAGAGGCTAAACAAATATGCAAAAAAATCTGTAAGATGAAAAATTTAACAATTTCCCAAAGGTCAGGAAGGAAGCCAGGATCTAAATTAGATCAAAGGTTTGATTTTTCTATTTTGTCTCTATTCAGGCATATTAAAACCAAAATAAAATCATGGTAACATAATGATTTTTTCCATTGTGGTCACAGTCCGTATTTGTGTAAAGAATTCAGTTCAGCTGCATGTAATGAGAGTCTGGAGGGTAGCTTAGAGTTTGCTTCAGTTTGGTCGGAAGCAATCACCAAGTAACCAGAGGCTTTTGGCTTTTTGTGGCCCGTTAGCTGTCTTGACTATGTCATGGAATGGAGAATGGATGCACTATACAGGGATGGTTCACTTCTTCATGGCATTAGTGCTTCCCTACACAGAGAATGCACATTGCTCTATCGCCTACCTGCATATATAGTTGATCTGTCTGTCTCCTGCTTTTATTTTGTCTAAGTTGTTCCAGCCATTTACTTCATGTATTTTGCTGTAGGTCTTGAATTCAGCCCAACTGACAGGTTGATAATAGAGCAAACTGACTGTACATTCCATTGCACTAGAGCATGTCTGTATTCTAAGAATGACTTTTGGGAGATATGATGCTGTATGTACATTTACTTGTACCATCTTTGTAGGTAAAGATATGCAGAATGAATAACTTGAAATAACACACCAACCTGTAAAAAAAAAAAAAAAGGAAATTAGAGGTAAGGAAAAATATGCCTTGCAATCATGCAACAGCGATGGAGTTGACGGTACATCATGGTACAGGTTCTTATGATCTGGAATTCAATCCATAGGAAGCTCCCTCATATGCAGAGGAGAAACAACCCCTAGTTCCTTTACTGTGTTGCTGCTGAATAATATATTTTATACTTGCATTTAAAAAATCTACATTTAAAATACTGACTCAGCTGCCAAAAATTGCCCAGCATAGAGTGGCTACTTTCAGCAAAAAAAGAACTTTGTAAATAACACTAAATGGGGAAATCATGTCATCAATCACTGCACATATCGTTACTGGCACTGTCAATATATAGGGAATTAACTCACCTGATAACCTAATTCTGCTTCTGTTAAAGACAACAGCAAACTCTTACTGTCTAACATAGAAACAGAACCAAACTCTTATGCCGAGGAACTGATAGCACTATGCTCTACGAATTATAATGCTGCACCCATTTCTTCTTAGCTGATCATAATTCACACTTTGACACTGTGATTAAATAAATTCAAATAAATCCAAATATTTTTAACAAAATAGTCTCTGATTTAGAGTGGTCTTTGCATCCGAATATATAATTGTTTACCCTCATTTATCACACGTAAGTGCCCAGTCTTTGGTCATAACAGTTTTTCTACACATGTAGAATGTTATTCATAATGTATGTTTCATTCACATTACAATATAAACAAAAAGTATCAAAATACTTTAAATTAATTTAAAGTTTCAGTTTTATATACCTTTATTACAGCAGTTTTAAATCTATAAAGAGCTACTTATTAAAAAGTCTTGAAGAGATTCTATGAAAAGAAGTTAAATTTATGATGTTTAGTATTAGACATTATACAGTTTCTTTATTTTTTGCTCACTTGATCATGCTGTGAAAAATTCATGAATATTTAGCTATTAAATGAAATGCAAAATTTTCATTACCATTTTATTGAAAACTTGACATCTTAAAATACCATACATACCATTAGTATTCTACTGCATTGTCACCTTATTGAAAAATGCTGCTAAAAAACAATACCACCATTCAGAGAAAAAAAAATTGTCCGCCCAAGGCTATTAACTATAGTTCTACACATACATTAGTGACAAATAAGTGAAGCAGCCAATGCTCACAAAAGATGTCACTAAAATGCTAGGAAACAACTGTAACCATAGAAACCATCTCACACTGCAATCTGAACATCTTTTGTCAGTGTTTGACTAGAAATGAGATGCTTAAAATCATTAGGCTATCAAAAAATCTGAAGTCTCTTCATTGAAATTTACATATTTAAATATTTTGAAACCTGCAAAAACTTCAACATGATACTTTCATAAAATATTGTTTCAGCTCCTAGCCCTCAACTATCACTTTAGATACAATAACAAGGATTATACAGATGATTACTCCCTCCCCCAAAGTCTCCCCCAGCAGACCCTGTCTTTAGGATACATACATGATAAGAAGAATCTGGGCACTGAAAAAAAAAAAAAACAACACAAAAAAATGGGGTGAGAAGTGAGGACAATTTACCCAACTCTCCTTAATCCAAAATATTCACAGACATGGCATTCCCTATCTCTACTTACTGCTTTGGGTTTTTTAATGATAGAACGTAAACACTGTGCACCCTACTGACCGGATTAGTGATATTGTACAACCTTCATGACATTAGGTACAAAATTGTCTATGGACAACAAAATAGCTGAGCGAGAAATTTTCTCAACCGACTTAAAAAAGTTTGAGAACTTTTGAAGATTAAGCATCTCTCCATTAGGCTAATGGCTTACTATTAACAGTACCTAATAAAAATGGCCTTTATAACTTCTGGCCTCTAGAATAATAGTACATCCCAGCCTTTCTGTACAGTGGCCGATCCTGTTCTGTAGGGCTGGGGGAATATGTAGGAAGGCAGCCTTAGTTCTTTTTGCAGTAGGACTCTGTGTTACAGTAAATCTGTGTTAGTCTGAAAATCTACTGTAGAAAGGCAAACCAAGGGCATAAATGGTGATTAACTCTTTAATACAGCAAAGTTCAATGGTACGAAGGACAGCTAATAACAGACATGCCGTTGTTTGCAGGGAAGGCTTGCTGATATTTCATAGAAAAAACGTTTCCATTTCTGCATGTGCTCTAATTTACCATCAACGAACTGGGAAATTTTGGAGATACAAATCAACGACATTTTTAATGGAAAAGCCAAGGACTGAAATAACCTGTACAGTGTCTTTCCATTATCTTTTTCAGAGGTCCTGAACTTTCAGGCACATATGGACAGTACTGCCAAGACCCTGTTACGCAATACATTGCTCAATTTATCTATTTCATTTTTCATGTCTTTAAGCAAAAATTCAATGGTCTTATAAACAACAGATCGCCAAGAATCAAAGGCTATGAGCTTGTCCTTTAAAGCATCGTTTGCCAATGCATTGTGAATTTCAAATTCCCCCTCTTCTCACCACCCCATCCTTTGGTGTTGCAAAAGGTCAGATTTCAAGGCCATCAATCTGATGCTTTCACAAATAGTGATACATTAGAACTGGTAAGAATGATTTTCTTACGATTGGCAAACAAGCTATTACAATTTGCTAACTCGGAATCTGTTATTTTTATCAGCAAACTAGATTGCAAGTGAAAAAAAGCGAAAGAGGAAGAAATGAAGAAATATGTCATTCATTATAAGGTGTTTTTATTATATGTGTTTTGCCAATGAGCTTCACAGAATTAAACAGAAGAGAACTGATATATTTTAAGTACCATCAAACTCATTCTGTAATTAGTAATCGACTGATTTAATATAGACTTCAGGGAGGTTTTGTCTACATAGAGATTGTGCTGTAGAAGTTAAAAGAATTCACAGGAACAGAAAATGCGAGACTGTAGGACTATAGCTTCTAGAAGGAGTATAATAAACATAAGCACAAAGGTTAAAAAAGTAATTTTTTTCTTAATCCGTTCTCTGAAAATGAATGGCTCACAATATTTTAAAGACAATGAATCAATCCTTTTCAAGTAATGGGACGAAACTTTCTATGCAAGTACCAAATCATTTTTGTCTAAAGTCATGATGAGTTTTAATTTCTGAATCCAGCCTTGTCCTACATCATATCCACGTATACCTTTAAAGTGCATGTTAGTACTACTTTGTTGCCTGTAGTTCATTGTCTTGCTATCACACAAAACTGTTGTAAAATTAATTTTTTACAGAAGGCAAAGAGATGGGAAAAAATTTATGAACTAGGATCACAACTTTTCTTATCATTTCCTGTTCTAGGAGTTTTTCTGTATTTGGTATTCTGATGGTGAAATAGCAAGTCTCTAGGTTTCACCAAATTACTTATACAAAATTGCTCCTGTGGATGCCTCATGCATTCATTGAACATGTTTTTCTACTTCATATGTTTTACAGAAAGATCATAAAAGTAGTAACCATTTTCCTTGTCCTCATTAGTAAGTCTTGTTTTAGTACTATCATATACAAATATGTAGTACACACTGTAATAAAATATCAGATATCACTATATAAATAGTTAGATAATATAAATAAATATTATTAACAAAGACATCAAACACAACTTATGTAATGCTGACAAAAACATGACCACTTCCCACCTTCAAAGCCCTTAGCATTACAAGCATACCAAAGTGCGCAAAATTGGAAATTAGCTAGTTCTACATCTACATGTAGATTCTGCTGATTCTGCTATTTTGAGCTAATTCAACAGTTTTCCTCTCCTGAAAACAGTTGATGCAAAATTATGGAAGAGCAGGTCTGTTCCAACAGCAGAAAAGGATCTTAGTCCCATTCACACACATATGGTCTTCCTTAACGTCTGATCTGATGGGTATCCCAGCGAAAATGAAAACATATTTTAAACGCTCTACATTCATCAGCACTTTCCTACAGCTAACTGGAAGGTATTTATTGATTATACCGGTTTGTTTTACTAAGCAGCGGAATTTGCAAAACTGAAACTGTGAAATGTCAAATAAATTGAGGTTCTTGCACTTTTGACCTATCTTAAATCATACTTTGTCATCTGTACTAATATTTTTCATCAAACTGAATTCCACATTCAGTAAATTCACTCAAGAAAGAGATAATAATTGGTTGGTGGGGTTTTTTTTGCCTTTTTTTTTATTTTTTTAATTTCTGTGCATCAGCACTCAGGTGTTTTTTGCATGACTATTTAGTGTAAGGTTGTATATAATCCTGGTGTCTGGATGCTCCTACAACTTCCTTTGTCAACTGCAAAGTGTAACAGTATAGCATCCTCTCACAGTTCTGGAACATTATACTTTTTTGGCCTAGTAATGTAGCAACATACAGATTTGCTGATGTGCTAAGTGCACTGGTTTTCTATTTGTTTTTGGGCATAGTCCAATAACTTATTTTCTAAGTTACTCAATAATTGGTCTTGACTTGGCTACGTTGGGTGACTCCTTTTCTCTTTGTTCTTTCTACTGGCAGAAATTAATATCAGCTGAGCAACTTGGTGTAAACCTGAAGTGGCTCCATGAGGATAACTTGGATCTGTCCTAAGTACAAAAGTCTGACCCAAAAAAGAATTAAGTAATTTCACAGACAAAGGTCCATAAACAACCACTACTGAAAACAGGAGGGGTGTACTCTCTAGCACCCCCTGAAAAAGCTGTGGATGCTGGGGAGCAGGAAGGGGGTGGATTGCAGGCAGAGGCCGCTTGCTTTCAGTACATATCATCTCCTGCTGCTGTCGTTGGAGAGAGAATACTGCTCTGGATCGACAAACTTACTTGTCCGACCCCAGAGGGGCATGCCTTGGTTGTGTCTCTTAATGAACTGGAGGCCTCCTGTCTTGGCTTATAAGGCCCACTTCACAGTCCATTTATTTATGTATTTACTCAAGTTTGGCTGAGACAGCTTGAACATTAGCAAGAATGTCATAGGCTTATTGGATTCAGTTATGCATTCGTAATGCATTATTTACTTCGTTTATACTCTTGAATATTCAGTAATCTAAATGATAATTTAGTTCTTTCAGCAAACTGATCAATGGCGTCATCTCATAGTGGTAAATTCTATATACCCGTAACTGTCAAACAATATGTGGATTTCTATTCATACAGATATTTCATGTTTCAAAAATCTCCAGCAAAATGTAACAATAGTTTTTTCAGTAAAATTGTTGTTACTGTACCTAATATTTTAATATAAAAGAGTATTATTCAGAAGTCAGCTTCTTAAATTTCTTGTTTCTTTTGTAATTTTGATTTGTAAAATAATATTTCGATCATAAATATTTACTATCGTAATGCTTTTATGTTTATATTTGCAAGAAAATGATATTTCACATGTTTCCATATGAATTATATAATGAAACACTTTACATAAAGATTAATGCCATCTTGAGAGTTAGATTATGTATATGGTAGCATGTCAGATCTTTTGTGTATACTCGTAACTGTTTGATGTTTTGGACTTCAAACTTCATATGCTCTTGAATCATTAAATGACAACATTATGATATATCTGACAACTACATCGACTTGAAGCAATGTTTTGCAACCTTTGTTAGTGGGCATGTCTTCACATTCCCAATCACGAGCCACACTTGTAGACACAGTTGTTAGGAAACCAGAAGAACACGTATACCCCTCATTTTCTGTGATAGGATACTTGTAGGGATGCTTTCTGATGTATGATAAAGGTTGCCGCAATTTCTCCACGTGTCAATCTTTTTAATTGCTGTTACTGTTCCACTCTATTCTACCGCAGTCACACTTCAAAAATAATTTTTTGCTTGATTAGGATAGAATGTCATTATCCAGACACCAAACATTTCAGACATGTACTGTTATCTCCAAAGTAGAGAGAGAAGACTTTGGGTAAAATCCTGATGCAATCAAGATTATTATAAAAATGCCATATTTGCCTTCAGCAGATTTACATCTGACCATATCGACCAGTGTGTTGCATCTATATTTCTTGTATTCTGTTAAGTGGACTCCTGATATTAGAGTCATTAACTGTATTTCCACCTCATCCTTTGCTTTCTTCTTCATAAATGCAGAAAAAATAGTTATGGGATGTGACTAGCCAATGTAATGTTTTATCTATAACCAAACTTTAAAAGGATGCAATTGACTAAGATATAAAATGGCCATATAATAATTTATTTGCAACACACATTCATTTAGAATTTCATCATCAGCCTACTTCATTACGCAATGTTTTGTTCAGCAAGTTAAGACAAAAAATAACCAACAACAAACCCAAGGAAAATAAATGATTTTGTTCCCACCATCAGTGCGTAAGTGATGCTCCTTTTTATGCATTGTTACAACAACTTTGTTACTGCCAAGTCAGTCCTGAAGATGTGTAAGGCTCTGATTTTGCATCCATAAGTGTGAAATACTACACCTAAATGAAGTATCATTAGACACAGTTCAGCATAACGTCTCTGCTAAGACAAAACTGATCTTTAGAAAATGAAAACCAACAGAAGTGAAAACACATTTTCTCCTTCTCAACTTTAATAACACATGATGAACTAATGCAATTAAAGATATGCATAAGCATATCATATCATTCACATAGCTAGACATTACTCTGGGTAGAAATAACCTATATTACAAGTAAACAAACTCAACACAGTGCATGGAATAAGAAAATTACCATTTTTACCAAGCAGTTCTTGAAACATACAGAAATCGCAGAAAGGGGACTGATTGTAGATACAAACTAGGGAGCTTGGCTACACTGAATATCCAGTTTTCACGCCGTCTCACATTTAATATTTTTTATTGTAGACACTCAACTTCACACAGCTGAGTTAAGCAAACACCAAAATCATACTCTTACCTTTCATCTACAAAATTGATCTAGTAATTATGGTGATGGAAAATGTAAGATTTACAATTTTTTCAATATGCTGCTGTTAGTGCAGTAACTCCACTACCATGGAATTAGAAAGAAAAGGCCACGCTTAATGATTTCATGTAACCAAAGGTATATCCTGACTATCTTAATGGCGGCAATTTCTCATTTGAAGCCCGAAGTGTTTTAAATATCCATTATTTATGTTTTCACAGTCTATCAAATGACTTTATGCCCAGCATTTGTACTCCTTGAGTACGAGTACTGGTGCTAATGCTAAATAGGTTAAAATATCTATATAATACTTCATTATTAAAAATCCTTTGTCAAGCCAATTATATCAGCAGAATTCTGATGCTCATGCTTGTAAAGAGGCTGAACTTCCACAGTGGATCACCAGACTGCCTGCCGGGTCACCTGAGTTGCTAACATCAGTATAATCAAACTAGAGCATGAGAAGTTGGCATTCCACAGCTCAGCAATGCAATGTATTCCTTACATATAGAAAATATTAATAATTTTATTCTTAATGACATAGGACTGCGTTCTGCTCTTGAAATTGCATTCAGTATAGCACGGGGTAGGCAAAGATATTTTATAGCATCTATAAATATTAATCTTGTTATTTCAGTCTCAGCTGTTGTTTATTGTCAAGCTCACAACAATGGATTCAAAGCTTGACTACAAATATAAGCAAAAATACTGAAAACGCGGGGTATTATCTCAGGTTTTCACTGAAAATTATTTTCACTGAATTTTTTTGATCACGTACAGAGAGATCAAAAGATTCAATCTGGAATGAGTTTGATTTTGCAGCAGCTGATTGCAATCTCTTCCAAACATCATAAAGAGCAACCTGTTCCACGTTAGGTATCAATATGCTTTAGCTTCTATAGTAAACGAGGAGCAGCCCTATCTATAATCTCTTACGTAAGCAACGGCTAAATCTATAATAATTAACTAAACCATTCAGGGCTTGAGTTCTGGCACTCTCATGTGATCATCCACATCATTTAGCTGTTCGGCATATTTTTGGCCTGGATCAGCTGGCATTCTCCTTGCCAAGAGCAGGCATGGTGCACGGGCTGGGGCAGGCTGGGAACGTTCTGAGGAGACTTCTTTAGGGACGGCAGAAGGAATCTGCCCTTATTGTGCAGTGGGAGAAGGAGCGTGTCGCTAGCTCTGTGGGCATTAGCCACGCTTACATCTTGACACTAAAGATGATGAAGAATCTTTGCCAGCAGATACGGTCAAACCGAACCACACCGTCAAGAAGAGAGGCGTTTCTAACAGAGCCTTTTTACTGTTTCCTACAGTTACCTCATCTAGAACACAGGAAATAAAGCGCTGCTAGGCTTCTTCCCTTAAACTTGATCTGTGATTTTCCAGTACTGAATGCTGCGCATCTACAGATAAGGTAGCACAATGTAGCGATTTTCTATGCTATTATTTTATGTGTAAACAGTCTGATCACCTCAGAATCCCTTCCCTATCAGTTCTGATTCCCTCCAGCTGCCTGAGAATAGTTTTTCTGTTAGGGTATGCCAACCTTTGAGATTGCCATCAGTCTTAGGAAGGTGGCAAGTGGAAAGTGACAATCCCAAAACACTGGCGTTAATAGCTTTATGAAAGTTCTGGAAATGGAGGGAAGGACAGGGGACAGAAAGAAAACGATACTATTCTCTGCGTCTGTAGTATCTTCTAGATCTGTTATTTCCATCATTGCCGTTGTCTGAGAGTTCTTAGGGGACAAATTCATACTGAAATGACCCTTCCCACTGGCAAGGGTGCTAGTCCTTCATTTTTACTTCAGCCTTACAGTTTATAGATAGATAAACCAGAGGCATTTATAAAATAAAGATCAGAATCCTTTAAATTCGAGTCTTTCACCAGCTTTAGTGATTTATGGACTATTGCTTAAACCACTCCATGCACTGATCTTCTTCAAAGCTTCTCATTTAGCGCCATAGAGCCGCTCTCTTCTATGAGACATTCTTTCTTTTTTATTATATTAAGAATGGTTCCATAGAAGGCAGATCTGTGGTGAAATTGTCTCCTAAACAGGGAGAGCTGAAATTAAATTCTCAATTTCTCATACATTTGGAGAAGCCTTAAGCAGTAACCTGCTAGAAAAAATAATGCTCTTTTCTGCTGTCTTTGGTGTGGCGTGCTCTAAGTAGCTAAAAAAAGGCCTCGTGTCCCAAACCAAACCAAAAACGCCTGATTGATTAATCTATCTGTGAAGGTTTAGGTGTTATACTGATTAGAGACCTCAGGTGTTATACTGATTAGAGACCTCAAGATTTAAGTGACCTTGTGTATGCTCAGCAGAATTGATGAAATTTAGATTATTCAAGAATAATGATGCAATGAGTAGGGGTTCTGAAGCTTTCAGTGGTGCTTAAATGTTGGACCTGCTGTTTAAATGCGTTTGGGAAATCTCATCTTAAACGTTTTTAGTATAAGCATAATTCAAAGGACCTCATGGCTGGATGCCAGGAAGTTCTCAGAATGGCATTTTCAAAACCCATAAGGCATAATGACAAACAGAGCACTGCAAATGTAGTTTCAGAATCTGAGACCTTCAAATTGCACCACAAAGTGTTTTTAGAATATGCTTAAATTCATTATTTTGTTATCAGTGCTCTGAATAAGACCCTCGTGCCACTGGTTTAAAAAGCAGTTTCTCAAAGTGAAATCTAATTCCATCATTAGGGGACAGATTGTTCTAAGAAGCTGGATTAGAGCAGCATCAGCATGAATTTGAAAAACTTGCCTGGAGCTATAAATATAATGTGCAATATTTTGCAATATCTAATGTGTTTTGGTCTAATGTTGAACATGCTCCATTGTTAAAACCAGCTGTGTTCTTTCACTTTTCATTTCTATAAAGCTATGATAAAGGCTGTCAAAGCAAACCCTGCAGCACCAGCCTTTCTTGATAAAAGTTCTGTGTACACAGTACATAGTAATCTCAAGATGGAACTTTGTTTCAAACCAGAACAAAATCTTCAGCTAATTATAAGTGAACTATATTAAGCACAAAAGGCAATTTCAATTTATACTGAACAAAGTTGCATTTTACTCTTTCCTTTCAAAATGCATTTGTCGTGGTTTCTGAAACTAATTGAAAATTCATTTCGCTTAATTTTCTAAGGTTATTTCTTTTATTGCTTTGAAGTAGTCTGTGTAATACTGTAACATCTAAATCCCCCCAAAAGAAGATTAGTGGGGCTTTTTTTGGTGTTAATTTGTATTTAAAGCTTTAGAATAAGAAATGAATCATTCTTTTCATTCCTTACATCACATTAGTGCAGCAATCACTAAACTAACACTCTTATTATGAACACATTCAAAGCACATGGAGGAAAATTGCCAACAGAAGTACTACATAAAAATAGGTCTGCTGTTTAAACAGAAGAGGATTAAAAATAAAATTGTAGTTTATAGGTGACAGGTTAAGGGAAAAAAAAAATTACCCACTTTTATTTGTTTTGACTTTTCTGTATATGATATAAAGAAAACCTGAGGAACATTTTTTTTCTTTTTTATTCTCCTAGCTATTTTTTCAGTTATATTTTATGGAAAAATTATGGAATTGTCTCTTCTCCTTTTCATGAAAGCTTTAAACCCAATGGATAATTCTCACCTCCGTTTGTAGTTAGAGGATTTGGCTGGATCTAGGCAAAGACATAAAGGTTAAAATGTCCTAGATGTACTACCTCAGCTCTACCTCCGTGAGAACCTTTGACTGGCTATTTTTTTTTGTCTCAAAGAAGTCAACAGCAAAGTTTATGAGCCAGAATTCAGTCCAGATTTAGATCTGGTAGGAGCAATCACAGCAACAAGAAGACAGGTATTAAGGTATGTAACTAAGCACATGGGAAGGATTTTCAGCTGACTCAACACAGCAGCCGGGGGTGGGAGCAGGACCCCACTAGGGAGTCTGGGAACGGATCAGATGACATGCTGAAAGAGCTAGTTAACTCCTTAAAGAAACTGCAGGGCTGGCGCGTGGCTTTCTCCTGGGATGCAGGAGCTCACTTGCTGGTCACCCAGCATTGCATCATGTGGCACCAACCCAGGATGTGAGTAGAGTTTTCTACTAGTTCCTTGAGACTAGGACTACGTTCTACGTATTCCCTGGTTTATTTATTGTGAGTAGGAGCGGCTGTAATCCGACAGCAACCTTTCTGCAGCCCAGGTACTTGCAGCAGTGTTGATGAGCAACTCAAAGTTCCAGACGTTTTCCTCTTGCCTCTCAGATCAAAGGAAAATTTGGGAAAAAACAGTTTGTATGCAAGTCAGGAAAGAAGCAAAAAGACTGAAGGAGCAGAAGAAGTTTATTTTAAATGCATCACATCATCATTGCAGTTTCGTCTTCCTACTCTGGGGTCTGTAATGCTTCTAAAAAAATAGGCTTACTGTCAGTGGGGACTTGCTGAACAGAATTCAGAGAGGTTGGCAGAAGTGACTCAGAGTCAGCCCAAGACTTCTCAGCGGTGTTAAATGATTTTAGTTCCCTAAAGCTAAAGATAAAATTATACATCTGAGGCTATGAGAGAGAATAAGAGAGAGAGAGCAAGCAGTAATTTCTCTTTCTACTGTTAAAGGACTAGAAGAGATGTTTGGTTTTGATGATTACTTCAGCTTCAGGGGCTGAGGAACAGCCATATTGACATTATCTGAATGTGCAGGTAGGAGGCAGAGATTAATAGGCTGTTTTGATACTTTTGCCAAAGCAGCAGAGTCTGAAACCTATTATTTGAGCCAACCTGGTGTTCTAGACAAATCTTAAATACCTAAACCTGGCTCTGGTTTGGCATCTCCAGTTCATTGTTAAAAGAAAAGGAATCAATTGTATGAGAGAAGAGAGGAAAGGAGTAAGAATCAAGTGGGACCCAGAGCAGGTAGGGACCAGCTCCCCCTGAAAAAAAAGTTATCAGTCTTTATCAGTTGTGTAGTGGTTATCGGTCTTTATTTAATTCATATGATGTATGTAGTTAGAAAACAGACAAAATTATGTCATCTTTATCGAGGTATATTGTGAGAAAATGCTAGGTGTGAGATGCATGGAATTTCGACCCAAAATGCAAATTAAACACATGAACCTGTGATTAACCTTATTACAGTCTACTGTGCACTTGCTAATAGGTGACTGTTTGTGTGCCCAGCAGGCACACAAGTAGGAAGCAATGTCCCACCAGACAGGACCTTCAATACATATTATAAAGCCATAAGTTGTTAGGACCCCTAACACACTCTCACCAGTTCTAGAAGATTAGGACCACAGGAAGGTTCTTGGTGTGTTCAGCGGTTACCAACCCAAGATGCATAAGTCTCCTCTATTGGTGTGATGGTTAAAAAGTCAGCTGAATGTATGCTGATTTACCATTTCTGTTCCCCCAGTAATTTACTATTTGGTAAATGACACAAGTGGTGCACAGCTGTGGTACATTATTCATTTGATTCAGTCATGACCAAGATCTTGGATGTGTCTTACAAAGTGTCATATTTAGTCCTGTTCCTGCCAGCTCATTCCTTCAATTTCAGTGTGTTAAGTTACAGGTTTATGGGTCAATGCTTTTCTGATCAGGTTATCCTTTTCCATTTTCATTTTGAGGTTTCAGTGGCATAGCACAATGCTGAAAGAGGTTGAGTCTGGCAAGCTGGGAGTCACAGGTAATTCGTGATCTTGACAGCTACCTGTTTGCAGGCAAGCTTGAGACTAGCAAGTATGACAGTTTTCAGCTGTATTTCTGGCTATCAAAGGTGCATTAGGAAAAGGAAGGTTTTTCATCTTCTTCCAGAAGGAGTTAAAAATTAAAAGCCTGGTACCCAAGTCTGCGTATTTGAAATCAGAGACTAGCTTGGGTGAATCCTGTCTCTGATAGAATAAGATATAATCTTAGAGCCATGACCTTGGGAGCAGAATTGGACAGAAAAATATTAATTGGATGTTTAAAGGTTCTTCTGTAACCTTGTGCCTGGCAACGTCACCTGCCAGAGCATTTTGTGACAGCTTATTGGTGACCATTGCTTTTGAAAGACATCTTTACTATGTCAGAATGATGAAGGTGATGAGGTGAGGTGATGAGTCTGAAGAGTAGCTCTCCTTCCTGCGTTAATTTAATGGGGTTTTACTTTGGCATTGAGGTTTAAGCAAGCAGGAAAACCAGAAAGTGCTCTCAGATACATCAGAAAGGGCATTTTTAATTTCTGTAAGCATTTCCAAGTAGAGCAGTGTGTCCAGAGACGCCCAAGACAATAGCACATGTGAACATTACTGAGAAGGAAAGTTTACTAAGAACCAGATTCCATTTGCTATGTGAGAACAGTCAAACAACCTTGTTGATCCTTCAGTCAGCTAGGCTAGAGCTTTCGTGGTTCACTGTCTGATCTTGCACATTCTTTTCTTGAGTGGCATGACAGCACAGGAGGAACTCTGTGACGCTTAGAGAATGACAGATTCAGTAAACTCTTGCACAGGCAGTGAAGACCCAACCTAGGGAGGTAAGAGTTAATGAAGGGGAATCACCGTTTGTGCCAAAGACGTTGAAGGTATGGAAGTCTGACTTTTGGGTGTTCCAGAATGTGGTACAGGTAGATCTCTCCACTCTTAGGGACAGCGTGCCATGTCACACACCTCAGAGGAATGGCTGCATTCATCTTGTTGAGCCCCCCCCAAAGCTTTGTTGGGATGAGCAGGAATTTAGGACGGGTACCAGGACAATAATGCTAAAATTTTTCGTTGAAGTTGTCAAACTGAGTAAGAGAATGTAGCGGTAGACTTTTTAAAGGCCCTTACTATTTAATTCAACTTTGTTAGCATTTATCATAAAAATCTAACAAACAGTTGAAAAAAAAACCTTTATTTGTTGCATTCTTCACATTCCCTGATCCTGAAAGATGGGGTGATACTTTGGTGCTGTTGAGAGAATGCTATAATGTCTTTCTCATTCAGTGCAATAATTTATTTGAAACAAAAAGCTGTTATCAATGCTACTACTTACATACTTAGTTTCATGCAGGTATAAATGCAGTTTGGATTAGAATTTGTAGCAGCAACTGTTGGGCTTTTAAACACAACTCTGTCACCCCCATGGCCCTACAAGGCATATAATACATAAAAGAAACAGTAGACTTCATATTCATCAACTGACAAAGCAAGGATGATTTTAAAAAACAAAACATGCATGCTAAACGTTTCAGGCCTTCTTAATATGAAAAAGTCTTTAGGCCTTAAATTCTTTGCTTTTCACTCTTGGCAAATTACTGGCATAGTACACTGATAGGAGACATGGCTCTGTGCATTTGTATTTTGAAGACGCTTCATGGAATTTGCCCTCATTAAAAAGATGGTGAAGGCAGCTAAGATCTGCATTTCAATTTTATTTCTGGTTGATTTCTTGAAGAGTAGGACACCTTAATGTGTCTAATGCAAAGTTGGTATGTGTTCCCTCAATGACTGCGTGCAACACTTGAGACAGACAAGAACGGTCTTGTGCACCAATTTGATAACATTTATCCGTATACTCACCGTATATTTGTTAATTGTATACTACTTTGTGATTGACTTATTTTATATCTTTTAAGTAATTTATTTTGTTTACTTACTTTGAAAAATAAGTTCAACTAAGATGTTCCTGCCTTATTATTTTGAAAGGGAAAACATACAGATAATTTAACAAAATATCATGTAAGATTTATGAAATCTTTGGCTGTCATTTCTCTTTCCTTAGGTACTGAAAAGAAAGGCTGTCTCCCTGCAACTGTGCAGAAAAGGGCAAACCAAAAAATTGTAATGCCATAGCAGAACCCTAACAGAAACAAGAGAGAAGAGACACACACAAGACACACACAGGACACACACGTAGACACACACAGGAAATTACTGTGATGCTCTTAACAGTGAAATTGTTACTGCTACAAATTTTTCATTGTTTTAAAGTACACATTAACATCAAAAAATATTGCTTCTTAATATAATACTGGTGTATTTTCCTGTCTCCTAAATCAAAAGGAATAACGAATTGCCCCTGGCCATGGATGCTATTGAAAATGAACTGGAAAAGAACATCAGAATGGATGCCCTTCTATGGATGCTGGACTTTTTAAATGTTTGGGGATATATTTGATTACAGATCAAGACCCATGACTCATTGGTATATGCTTAATTTTAAGCACATGAATAGTTTAACTGATTATAATGGGATTATTCAGATGTTTATTATAAGTGTTTTGCTGGATTGTCCAAATTAATAGATTGAACTATATATGTGAAATAAAAGCACC
Source organism: Larus michahellis (assembly GCF_964199755.1). Classification (NCBI taxonomy): domain Eukaryota; kingdom Metazoa; phylum Chordata; class Aves; order Charadriiformes; family Laridae; genus Larus; species Larus michahellis. The sequence continues at coordinate 60,736,694 of NC_133899.1, read as the reverse complement.
TTTGCAAATTTTCTTTTCTGCCTTGATTAGTTCTGACTTTAGTCTCATAATGTTCCAAACTCAAAACGTTACTCTGTTTCTTATGGTTCTTAAGTCTATTGAAAATGGGATATTATATTCCAAGTTCTTTACATACTTTTTGAAAATTTAAATCTCATCAATATTTTCACATCTTTCTAAGGAAATTCTATCTATAAGCACGAAAATATATTCCTTTCTCCCAGGAAAGAAGCTTCGTCTTATCTCTGGAGGCAGTAATATCGGTATGTGATAGATAGACAGATAGATAAATGGAAACCTCTTATATATTCCTTCACTTGAGAGAAAATACACATTTCATTTTCCTCTCCAGCTGTTTCACTTCTGTTCATGTCTTCTTTGGATATATAAGGAAAATATCATAACTGTAGCTTCCCATTTTATGTAATCTAATTTGAGCATGATGACACATTTTATTAAGACTTCTAAATGATTGCTTAGATCTTAAAAGACATTCATACTTTTATTTAATCTGTGGAAGTCATAAATATTAATCGTCAATTCATATACCTAATCTTTAGCCTTGGTATATAAAAAACATATATACATTCTTTATATAAAGCTTACTTCATCAAATATTCCATTGCATTTTTCCAAATAGTTATAAAAGGGATGGTATGCTAAGCAGTAAAGCCAATAAATATTTTCTAAAATATATTTAAAACATCTGGGTCATTTGTACGACTTTCTAATATAGAAGGTATCACTTTGCTATGGGAGACGTAGCAAGATAAATAACTACTAGTAAAATTATGGTTCATGATTCAGTAAGACGCAGCTTAAAGCTGGAGATGCAATCGTCCATCCAGGTGAGAAAGCTCATGGGAAGAGTCACTTCGTGGAACTAATATGCACAGATAAATCTTTGACAAGAGAAGAAGCACGCAAAACCAATCGGGTCCGTGAAAAAGAAGCAAAAACATCCGCCAGTCATACCAATTTTTCTGCTTTTAACCTTTCACTTTACCCATTTAGATGGTGATCTACTGGATTTACAGGTATATAATGAATGGCCAGTGCATATACGCATAGAGGCCATACTGTTGCCACAGCGAGTCAAATATATCCTGAACAGATCAGATCTACAGCACACACACAGTAAATTCACCTATGTTTGTGCCGAATTTTTCCCAGGATGCCTCAAACATGCTGTGCATTTACATAGCAAGTTCACACATCTGCATATATATGCCTCCAGAGGTAATAATCTTTGACCTACTAATTTTGGAGAGCAGACTAATAGTTTGAGCTGCCTGTTAGTGCAGCCCTGACTAGGAACACAGCATTGTCACCCAGTAGTAACCCAGGTATGCTCTGTCTCTTCAGTATCTTCTCTGGGGCACCACTGAATTCCTGCACAGAAGAATGGAGGTTCCCTCTGTTCTTTCTTCATTTCAATCTCTGTCAACTCTAACACGTGGCACACCAAGAGTTGCGCCTTTGGCCTTTGGCCTCCATGAGTGATGCAGTGACAGAATCATAAGCAGCTTCGTTGTAACTTGAGGCCGTATATGCCTAATTGAGCTCTTCCCAAACATTACATTCACCACATGGAAACCTGGAGAGAGGTTGTGGCACCATACAGCAGCAAAACTGAGTATGTGGAAAACGGTGTTCTCCCCAGTTTCATCCTAGATCCTTCAGACAGTTTTTTGCATAGCAGGTGGGGCAGGTGCTCTTTCTCCAAATGCTCCAAGAGTATGGCACCTTACTACTGAGAAACACAAAAATTAAGAGGTTTGTACCTCTCAGAAATTCTAACTACTGGAAGTAGAAGACACAAAGGGTTTTCCTGACTCTGGTCCTTCTCGTGAGCTGACACTCGCATGGTGGTTAGTCAAGAGAAATACATTAACATGAACAACCACAGTATGTAGGGCACAATGCTGCTAGCTGAGTGATAAAATACGTGAAAAGGTAGCTAAAACTAATCAACCAAAGGAAGAGAGAAAATATTTAGGTTGATCATAAGAAAAGTTCCCTGACAAAATGATACAACACCCAGTGGAGTGATTTCCTGAGGGAAATGATGGAAATGCCATCAAAGGAGAATTTTTAAAGTGAACTTGACAAAAAGAAATGTGCTTCAGGAAAAATCCTGTATGTATCCTATGCCAAAGAAATGTGCTGAGTACATTTCTATTTCTTAGATTTCTCTGATTCTGCATCAGTTTATGCTATGTATTAGAAAAACAAATGCTTTAAATATATAAGCTGACTATGCACACCCAAGCAAAATAATTTTCATCATTCTTAGATAATCTTTCTAGATCATCCCTGACGGCAAGGAAGAATCAGAGAATGTGTTCAAATTACTGACAAGTATTTTCTAGAGGTTTTGTCTTAGTGATATAGATTTAGTGTACATACTTGACCCTTAAATTAATCTGGTTTTCTAATCTCTTCCAAATTAGAGTTCATTATTCCTGGCTTTCTTGCTTTAACTTACTTTTTCCAAATAGCAAAAAACCTTCATTCCATGTGCATCATTATCACATGATTACAATACTCTGAAATCTATCATAATGAATAACAATAACTTGATGTAAAGTTCATTTTATCAGACAATATTCAGACCCAAATAGCTGGTGACCCATCACTACAGAGAGCGAATTTTCTGTGGTTTCAGAATTGAAAGTTCTCACCACAGAGAAGCAGAACCAGAATTATTCTTCAGTCATTGTCTTGCTTCTCTCCCCTCTCTGCTGTTTTCCATGTATTTTCTAGTTCATTTGTGATTTAAAAATTATCTGCGCTCTAATGGAATTAAAGTTTCTGTGTCATTAGATCGTCAAATTATGGGAAGATTTCTGAGACTCTGCTTAAGATTCCACAATTCATAGCTATTCTGTGAATTGGAATCACATTTCAAGAGTTTTGGTGATGAAGGTAATTTGGGTTTTAAGAAAATTCCCGTGGTTTCCAAATGGTGGACACTGGAAAAGATTAATATAAACCTAGACTATTTTTCAGGTATGTTATTCATCTCTGCTCAACCAGTTCTGCTGCAGTCTCAACAGAATGTCTGTCACAGAAAAATATCTGTTACAGAACTGTTAATAAAAATTAAAACCTTTTCATTTTGCAACACATTATTACAGAAGCAAAATGGCAGTTTCTCCGTATTTAACAGACACTGTTTTACAAGCATGCTGAATAACAAACAAATCTCCAGAGAGCCAAGTACAAAACTCAGGAACACATTTGAGAGGAGGCTGAGATATGTATTTTTAGAAAATTGCTACGTAGGTAACCGGCTACAATAGTTTTTACAGACGTGACGATGCCTGACACTAACGGGCTTTCTTTTGTTAAACAAAGGAAAGGCTTATGTGTTCATGTTCCTCTGAGCCTGTTCTGCATTACAGTAGCTTGTGTGTTTTAAAGAGATTTTCTCCAAGGAATTGGCTTACTGTGTTATGAGTGGAGAGAGGGTGGAAGGAAAATGGAGCAAAATAAAGGCTCTTCCCCACATGAATAATCTGCTTAGTGTGAGGTGGAATTGTGTTTACCTTGTTGGATTTTAAAAGCCTTTTCATTTTACATCTTCTGCTGCAGGGGGAGGGTAGCAAAGTATGGGGCCCACATCCAGAGTCATACTTTATGGACAAAGTATTAAACGTGGCCAAACTAGTTTGGGCTGCTGGTTAAAAATAAAAATTACATAAATCTGATTTAAGTAATTTAGATTGCAATTTGATTTTAAATTTATTGATAGAGTTAGACCTAAACATTGTTTATATATAGTAAAAGTGATTTATTTAAATAACGTCTTATAAAAATAATTATTTATTGATGAAATAGAACAGTAACAATGTTTTATTTCTAAGGATTATTTTTTAGAGATAGTATTAAGTAGAGAAAACAGAGGAGGTGACACAGAAAAGGCGTGAGTGACCGTCTCTCTGTTAAACCTGGGCTAAATAACCTTTTTGTTATTTTTCTATGGTGACACCTAAGATCTCAAGGATAACAAGTATAAACCATCCACTCACACATCTGCTTAAGATATAAACTTGATAGAATGCATGTAAGCATGGAAGCCAAGGCTACAATTACTTAAACCAGTGAGGATTGTGATTTCCAGCTCCCACTAGATGTCACTACAGGACATCGGTTCAACTCAGCGTCGCCGCAGGCTCCTGGAATTTTGACAGCTAGAAATGATACCTGTGGGTTTGTGTACGAAACTACTGTAACTGTTTGCACATTTTAAAAAAAAAAAGTAACAATAAGTTAAAGTTAGTGAATAAAGTTCTTAACAAATACAGTGTCAGGCTGCTTTTTGAATACCAGATGGGAAGAATGTGTGCTACCTCAAAGTAACTTGTTTATCAGAGATACACATCTTTTAAATACCTCCAGGGATGGTGCCTCAACCACTTCCCTGGGCAGCCTCTTCCAATGCTTGACAACCATTTCGGTGAAGAAATTTTTCCTAATATTCAATCCAAACCTCCCCTGGCGCAACTTGAGGCCATTTCCTCTTGTCTCATCACTTGGTACTTGGGAGAAGTGACAGACCCCCCCGGGAGAAGTGACAGACCCCCTCACTTTGCGTTACAACCTCCTTTCAGGTAGTTGTGGAGAGTGATAAGGTCTCCCCTCAGCCTCCTTTTCTCCAGGCTAAACAACCCCAGCTCCCTCAGCTGCTCCTCATAAGACTTGTTCTCCAGACCCCTCAGCAGCTTCATTGCCCTTCTCTGGACCCACTCCAGCACCTCAATATCTTGCTTGTAGTGAGGGGCCCAAAACTGGACTCAGTACTCAAGGTGGGGCCTCACCAGTGCCAAGTACAGGGGGATGATCACTTCCCTAGTCTGGCTCACCACACTGTTCCTAATACAGGCCAGGATGCTGTTGGCTGCCTTGGCCACCTGGGCACACTGCTGGCTCATATTCAGCTCTCAGTTGACCAATACCCCCAGGTCCTTTTCCACCAGGCAGCTCTCCAGCCACTCTTCCCCAAGCCTGTAGGGCTGCATGGAGCTGTTGTGACCCAAGTGCAGGACCCGGCACTTGGCCTTGTTGAACCTCATAGCATTGGCTTTGGCCCATCAGTCCAGCCTGTCCAGATCCCTCTGTAGAGCCGTCTTAACCCTGAACAGATCAACGTTCCTGCCCAATTTGTTGTTGTCTACAAACTTACTGAGGGTGCAAACCTAACAGACTAGTCGAATTTGGTTCTTTTTAAGATGCAGACACACAGACAAATTAGAGTTCCTAAGTGTGTGAGATGGCTGTATATGTTCAAGAATTAGTTGTGTAGTATAAAAAAATCAGGTTCCTACTAAATGTTTATGCATGCGTAAAACAGAGAATGATCTCTGAGGTAATGAAGGCCTCTTATAGAGGTTAAATTATGTAGAAATTTGATAGTAATTAATATTCTTCTGTAGGGAAACCAGGCAAAGACTCAAAAAAATTCTCATTCTTCCTGGCACCATTCTGCTGTGTCAACCAGTACAAGTCACATACCTCTGTGTACCTCAGCTTTTCATGGCTGAAATGTGTGTTTTGAGTTCTTTGACTAAAAACAGCATTTAAGATCTAGTACGATGGACAAATTTCTGTGTCAGAACTTTATTGAAATTGTAGTAAGTGGATTTCCTATTGCTATACAAAATGATTGAAAAAATAATATTGATTCCAATTACTTTTGTGTCAGTGTGGTCATGTGCTTGGGGTTACATCATAGTAATACAAAGCTTTCAATCAACAGAGTGCAATTTCTTTAATATAACTTTCTCTAGTTATTTATTTTATTGGAAATGCATAATATTTAATCAAATTTAAGTTATCAAGTTGGATTGGTTTTGGAGATAAGTAGCAGATATTTGGAGATATGCCATATCGTGTGTCATTCAATTGTAATTGCCATTGCTTTGTCCCCTTTCCCATTATATTACTTTTTACCAGAAATCACTTTAGAGATAATGTCAGCCTAAATAACATTAACATGATTGCCTATAAGAATCCAAGATTATGCGCCCATGTGTGTAAATGTAAGCAAATGCTAATAAGGGAGTGTTAGGGGTGTTGTTAAACAATATTATTTGTCTAATATTCTACCCATGATAACTACACATAGCATCCATTACAATCAATAGGAACTGCGCATGCACGTTGAAGAGAAACAAAATAACTAGTATTTAAAGCATTTAACCTGGCTTCTTACGGAAATCTTCTAAATTGAGAGAAGAACATATGTATACACTGTGGGTCTAGGAGATTATGTTATCGGTGGAAAATGACTAGACTACATTTTAGATTTAAATTAATGTTTAATTAACTACCCAAAACTAAAGGAGCTGTTTCAGTTGTCTTTACTAAGGTTTTCTAGCAGCTGGGACAGAACATCTTGAATGAACGTGGAGTCATGCTAAAGTTAATGGGTTGAAAATGTTTGTATGAGTGATCCCTAGAGGAGACATGGACTTGTTTCCAGTACTTCTAAAAAGTGCATGCTGTTTACATTTGGCAAGCAGCAAAATGCTATGAGATGAAACGTTTCAGTGGAATGGGACCTCCCACAATGGGAGCTGTTCTCCATCTAAAGGATTGCAAACAACAATTTGGAAGGCAAGATGACGTCATGGGTACATGGACAAGCCAATCGGCTGTTTGGCATCCAAGCCTTCACTTTTAACAAGTCTTTAGGCCAAACAGTTGTGAAGGAAACTGAGAAAGTGTGCCTCAGTATAAATCACAGAACAATGCCTTTCTGAGTTAGCAGAGAGGTAAAGCAATAACTGTGAGATGTGAACTGACCGTTTTTATTTAGTAAAGAAAATAAGCTCCGGAATTACGAAAAATGACATTGACTCTCAGAGATGAGCTGCTGTTGTTCAGATTCCTGCAGCTGTACCAGCTCATAGTTTCCAATTAAAATGAAATTATTTATAACCAAAACGTGGGCCAAAGTAAACTGAAATCCCTAAGTTCCAAAATAATGTGAAAAGAGAGTAGAGGAAACAGAAATACATTAAAAATACCTACCAACCATAAAAAGCAAATCACTTCATCTCAAAAAACAAGGCAATCCATCTTTCCTGCAAAGAAGGCTGAGTTCCAGTATGGCATTCTCTCTTGGACTAAGTAGTTTCAGTATAACTATTTCTGCCTCTAAATGTTGGCCATACATGGTCAATGCAGGAAGCATTTGACTATTAATGTCCATTCACTATTTTAGCTGTTTCTTAATACCTCAGAATCAAAGGTAGCAGTCAGACGGAGTGATCCTGTAGGCTACATTCAATGAACTGTTCCTCACTTCTGTTAAAGACAGAACGTAAAGACTGTGAACACATATGACTAGAGAATACATATGGCAATTTATGTAATTACTTTTTTTTTTATTATTATTACTAGCATTTACAATTACAAATTTCCAGGTGAATGAAACATGGTATGCTGCAGATGGAAGCAGAGCCTTCTTGAATCTATGAATGTGAAAGGCTGGTAGAATAATGTGTTTGCTTCAGGCAGTACTGCTGAACAGATCGCTCTCCTCTATCAACACTGCATGGTGGAATATTGAAATTCCCAACAAAACCAGAGAAAAATATGAGGTATGAGAACCTGTGAACACTTCTTTGCTTGTTCTCTGGTTTTTGCAGTCACAAGGAGTGGGACTCAGCATCCTAGGTCGCTCCGTGTTACTTCACTGTAGAAGCAGAAAGCAAAAGTTGGAGTGGATCAGCGGAGTTAGAGTTGAGAGGCCTCGAAATAAAGGACATAGGTAGAGTCTCTCAGGAGGCTTTAGGAAGCTTGAGAGAGAAACTGTACCAAGGTATTGCTGTACTTATATCCCTAATTATTTCATACTTCCTAACAGCTGAGCAGATATGCAAGGCTTACATTTTTCATTTTATGTGTCGTTTACCTTTAAAATGACGCCTTGCGATATTACAAGAAATAATATTAAATATAATATCTGATTTCTAACATTGTGTTAGAGAGGCTAGAATTAGAGATATCTCTGGAGTCTGTTGAATTCCACCCAGCTTGACAAGCCCAAGTGTTCCCAAGGTTAGGTCCGGTTAAAAACAGTGTGAGCAACGTTCCCTGGGAAACTTGTCCAATATGTAATTACCATAACCGAGAGCTTAAATCAATGAGAAAGTGACTACATTACTATTCTGCATGGGTATGCCAGAATTTTTTCCCTACTTTAGACAGGTTCTAATTAACAATGTTAGAATTTGTAAGTAATACAAATTGCTGTGAGTTAAAATTTTCTTTCTCCCCTCGGATATCAAAACAACCTAATAAAAGTCATACTTACCCCTTCTTAGTAGAAATGTTGGAGGCATCTTCAAAAATGGACAAAATGGTACAGAGCTCAGGAAAAAAGTGCTTAATCAAACACAAGAAAAACTTCCTGTAGCATTGTACTTGCTCTCTAAAAGATATCCTCTATCAGCTACTCAGTTTAATAATACTTGGCCCCACTTTGAGTACTGAAACCAGTTTTGGGACTCTCACTACAAAAAAGACATTGAGGTGCTGAAGGGTAATGAAGCTGGTGAGGGGTCTGGAGAATAAGTCTTATGAGGAGCAGCTGAGGGAACTGGGGTTGTTTAGCCTGGAGAAAAGGAGGCTGAGGGGAGACCTTATCACTCTCCACAACTACCTGAAAGGAGGTTGTAGCGCAAACTGGGGGGTTGGTCTCTTCTCCCAGGTAACAGGTGATAGAAAAGAGGAAATGGCCTCAAGTTGCACCAGGGAAGGTTTAGATTGCATATTGGGAAAAATTTTTATACTGAAAGGGTTATCAGGCATTGGAAGAGGCTGCCCAGGGAAGTGGTTGAGGCACCATCCCTGGAGGTTTTCAAAAGACAGGTAGACGTAGTGCTTAGAGATATGGTTTAGTGATGGTTTTTGTCAGAGTTAGGTTGATGGTTGGCCTAGATGATCTGAAAGGTCCCTTCCAACCTAGGCAATTCTATGATTCTGTGATATCAGAGACCTGATATTCTTTGCGGAGAGGAATACATGATGGTTGTATGCTCTACTTTTTGCAACGCAGGTACAGCACCTTTGCCAGCAAAGTCTAACAAGAGACAAAACATGGGTATTCCACAAGTACTAAGCAGAGAGGAGAAATTCCCTAAAGTAAAAAATATGCTTTGTCAAAGGACATAGGCTGTCCTTTTTATTGTGCATTGCCTTCTGTCTGCCTGAGAAAAAGAGGGAGGCAGGAGTCTATTAAGTTATTTGAGTTTGAGTCAATAGATCTGAGCAGTTGAGTTTTTGAAAAACAAAACCTATATATGCTATATTGATTTAAGCAGTAATATATCATCTGTTATCCTGGCTTTACTATAGCAAGATGTTATTTACATTGGGGATGTTGTTCTAACAAAAGCCTCCCAGAAGGCAAGTGTAACGCAAACCATAATAATAAGGAACCAAGCAAAACATTATTAAACTTTCCAGTAAGTAAAAGAAGCATATTTATTTTTCCCATGATGAAAAAGAATCTCAACTGGTAAACTGATTGACTCGTTTTCTCCATCAGCACTTCTTCCATGGTTTGGCTGATGTATGCAACGTCCAAGTTTCAACGGAATCTATATATTAAAGAGTCTATAAGTTTATGCATGACAGTATACCATGTTACATAAAAATGCTATAATTCTTATTTCCTTTGACAGCAGTATAAGCTCAGAATTAGTTTCTTTCACCTCTGACAGGACACTGTGTCCATGCTACAGTATTATCTACCTTTTATCAAGTATTGTTGACCTGAAGTATGCTAACATCCAGTAGAGATGTGTTTGACTGCTCACAAACAACATGGAAAGATGCTTTAGATTATAATTTAGTATAAGCTACACTTAAGCTAATTTGAAAAATATGTTTTATTGCCTCAATCATGTAATTGTTAAAGTAAATCTAAACCCAGTTTCTTATAAATCCTTGGTTAGCATAAGAATGTTTAGAGAAACTTCAGTAAAATTGCAGGAGAAAAACCGTGGGAGTGTGTTATCATTCATTTTGCATAGTGATTATTTCCTGTCTAACACCAGTTGCCGTTTGCTGACTTTTAGAGAAATCAGCAAATATCCATGTCAACCATCTGCAGTCAGCAGTTATTGAATGTCTGTCTTCTGATAATTTTGCTTCCTTGGGAAACCAACTTTTATGCTCAAATAATACTCTCATAATGCTCAAATAACACAGTCTACACTCTCTGCTGACTGGGCCTGTGTCATTTAGGTGAAAGACCTGAAAATACTGAGCGGTACAAAACATGATATCAGAAAGAAATCTTAAAGACAGAGACATTCATGTTCTGTGTCTTTTATTGTTACAGGCTCTCTCTTCAAAGGTGCACAATATACCAAAGCATTATTTCGTTAACTGTACAGGGTAGTGACACGGAATTAGACTTCCAGAAAGGACTAAAAAAAGGAAGTAAAGTTGCAGTTAGGATCAGCCTACGATCAAGAAAGGAATAAGTCAAGAATGTTACCTTTGGTCAGAAGCCGAGTGGGAACTGAGGATGAAATGACAGGAGGCCAGAGGCACAGGTACAAGAGGCACTCAAATCAGAGCTATTCCAGACCTTATAAGTGCATGTTGAGCAACTGAAGGGTTTTACTTATATTCCTAATGAATGGTCCACTACCAGTTAGACTTACAGTCAATTGCAGATAAACTGCTCTTAAATTTAACTGCCAAAGAGATTAAGTGTAATCAGTTTCCCAGTCAGCCTTCTCTGTGTGGCCTATTCGTTCCCTGCTTGGTCTTACATGAGTTTTCTTGAGGATCACATGGACTGTAGCCTTTGCGGGTAACTAAATAGTTAGAGTTTACCAAGATTTTCTCACAATCTATGCAATGCAATCTTTCTGCTGACAAGTGGTGGTGGAGGTGGCATGTAAGTGATGCAGCCTTAAATTGTCTATATAAAGCTTAAACTGAGACATGAGAAATATTGGTTGTAATGTAGATTAACACACATATAACTTGATTTATCTTTCCTAAGAACAGTTGATGCATCTAAAGTACCAATACTCCAGCCAGTGAGAAGACTGGGCGGTTTGTTCTGTGGGTACAAGTAGACCCAAAGAGTCCTCGTGCCCATCACCCCAAATCCCATGGGGCTGTAGAGAGGGAATATTCCCGATTTTAAAATGAAAGTGGTAACGAGTTGTGCTAAAAGTGGGCTGAGATGTCCGGATGCGTTCCCTCTCCCATGCGCACTTGTCAGCACCATGTGCTGTACATATGGAGACCTCACTGGAAAATCTCACTGCCGTGTGCTTGTGACTGTTCATTCCAGTCCTGCTTAGGTTTTGGCTAACCCAGCTCATGCTGAGGCCCGATGTGTGCTGGGAGCAGCACCGTCAGGGCAAAGCAAGAGCACCAGGTAGGCAGGACGAGGTGAGGCGGCACCAGCCCTCCATCCTGCGGGATCATCCCCTCTCCTGACCGGCCGGTCGTGCTGTGTTTGATGCGCCCCAGGATGCGGTTTGCCCTCCTGGCTGCCAGGGCACACTGCTGGCTCCTCCTGAGCCTGCTGCCCCCCAGCACCCCCAGATCCCGTTCTGCCGGGCTGCTCTCCAGCCACCACTCTCCCAGTTTAGACTTGTGCCCGGCTTTACCCCCTCCCAGGTGCAGGGTCTGGCATTTGTTCTTGTTCCATTTCATTAAATCAATGATGATTGCCCAAGGCTCCGATCTACCCAGACCCCTCTGCAAGGCCTCTCATCCCTCCGGAGTTGTCCGCAGCACCTCCCGGTTTGGTCTCGTGAGGAAACGTGGGTTTTGGGGGGATAAAGCGGACATGCGGTTTTCTGGGGACAGCCCAGCCTCCCTTCCTGTCCCTTTGCCACGCCCAGGCCCAGGCCTCGGCTCCCTCAGCTTTGTGAGGGCCCTGAAGCCGAAGGAAAGCCGTTTCAGAAAGCTCTTGGTTTTGAGGGGATTGAGTCAAAGCTCTGGCTTCCGGGGGACGCCTGAACCTCTCCACGATCCAAGGAGCTGTAGGGTTGGGTTTGTGTTTGGTTTTTTCAACCTTATTCTCCCCTATGGAGCTGAGGCCCTTCTGGGGCCCTTAAAAGATCCTGCCCTTAAGAGTGACAACAGCCAGGGCACAGGGACCCGCCAAGTGACAGTTTCAGTGCCACCGCAGCAGCCGTTGCCGGCGAAGGGGCTGAGGTAAGGTTCAGACCCCCCACTCCGCCGCAGAGCCGGGGGTACCAGGCTCATCCACCAAAGCAGCAGCAGCTTCGCTTTACAAGTTTCCATTCCTACCGAACCTGCTCTGCACTGGCTGCTCGGCCCCCATGGGCTGAGGTGAGTGTTTAAAGGCTGCAGAAGGTGGGCTTGCCCATAGCCCTGACAAATTGCAGAGAGCTGCTGATTCCTGGGTCGAGCGTTCTCCTGACATGAGATGGGAAGAAGTGGGCCCATTTTACTTGGCAAGGAATGCAGAAAATTGCTCCAAGTCCTGTGGTGTGCCCAGGGATCTCTCTGTAATTGATATGTTCCTGAGGTGATTGTAAAGGGGGGCTGGGGAAACTCCTATTGCTTCAAAAGCCCCCTTCTGTCCCAGCTCGGTTTCGAGCTAGAGTTCACTTGATCACTCCACACTAATTGTACTGCGACAGCCAAGGCGGCAGGAAAGACCCTGCCATGGGCCTGGCTGAAGGGATTTACAGCTCCTTGCAAACTGCAGGCAAACCGGCTTTGGGGTACAGCAAGAAGAGCAGATACCCCTGCCCTTGAGCGGGTTCTCCCTTCAGTGGCCCACGCCAGCAACGCAGGGAGGATTCCAGCTGTACAGCAGGATGGGTTTTCTCCAAATTGTTCTTGTGTGCGTATTTTGCAGGTATTTGTCTCAGCATTATTTTGGAATGGGATGAGAGCAATAGAATGCTTTAGTGAAGTCACTGAGGTAATGACTAATCATTAAAATGTTGGTGTAACTGAAGATAGAGCTAATGTTGAAAAAGGAAAGTTAAAATATGATTTTTTTTTTTAAATAGTCCACATAAATTTCAGGTTTCTATAATGCATTTTTATTTAATCCAATAGTTCTATAGCTTGAATAATCAGGCAGGGAGATTCATTTGGTCAGAAATTAAGGTGTAGATGACTGAAGCTTGCTAACAAATGTTTAAATCTTCATCTTGCTAGGACGACTTCTCAGCAAAATAATACAAGACAGGAGGAGAAGAGAAGAGGAGATAATAACATTAATACAGGGAGCTGCTCATCCTTGGATGGCTGCCTCAGATGATAAAGACATGTTTTTCATTATACCTCTCCTTGAGCAGGATAAAGCGCAGTTTGCTTTTACATGGAAGGGGATCCAGAGTAATTTTAACAGGCTCCCGCAAGGATATAAACATTACCTCACTATTGCTCACAACACTTTGGCTAAGGTTTTAGCAGAGATTCCTGTTCCACCTGACAGTACAGCATACCAGTATATTGATGACATCCTGATACGGGGAAAAAGCCAAGAAAGTGTAAAAGACACAATGGAAAACATTCAAGGAACACTAATCGAATTAGGATCGTAAATTCCAGACTCAAAATGTCAGGGACCAGTGTATGATATTAAATTCCTGAGAGTTCGGTGGATTAAAGGAGCTGCCTCTCTTCCTTAGGACACCCTAGAAAAAATAGAACAGGGAAAAAGTCCATCTAATGTAAAGGAGTTACAGCAAGTTTTAGGAGCCTTAGGTTATTGGTGCAAACATATTCCTGGGGTTTTTTTGCTCATCCCCTATACAATCTGCTCAAAAAAGGAAAATCATGGGAATGGACTGAACAGCATACAAATGCACTAGAATTGTTGATAAAGGAACTAAGGCTATTCCAACAGCTTGGTCCTGTACACCTGACTGACCCTATCCACGTAGAATGTGAATTTAGAGAGCATGGTTCTCATTGCAACCTATGGCAAAAGGGGCCTGAAGGGCCAGAGAGACCACTGGAATTTAGTTCCCACTCTTTTCAGCGATACCTAAATGAGATACTCAGGTTTACTGTCCCTAGTGAGAGCGGTGCAACAGGCAGAACGAATGAGGAGAGAATAGAATGTGATCATTCGGGGACCCAGCCCAGCCCTTCCCTACTGCTCTGCTCCCTCGGTCACACGACCCAGCCCTTCTTGCCCGCTCCCAGCACTTTGGTACCCGTCTTGGTCCTGCTGTCTCAGCGGCGTCATGAAGCCTTAGAGGAAGAAGACACTTGTCCTGCTGGAGGTAAAGTCCCACTCCATGGAGGTGGGCATCCCGCCAATGCCTTTGTAGGCTGGAACAGGCACTGCAGGGACGGGGTGGGGAGCTCTGGGGAGCTCAGGTTGCCAGGAGCTTGGCTCGCCCTCTCCACCCACCCCTGCAAGGCCAAGGTCTGGGAGAAGCCCTTCTGGGCTGCTCATTCCCTGCTGAAATTGGGCATCCTTGCATGGGGGGACATGGCCCTGTGTGAGCCCAAGGAACCCCAGGCTCATGCTGGAGGGATGCTTGCCGGGAGCAGCTGGGTCCTGCCCAGAGCCTGAGCCGGTGCCTCCTCTGCCCCTTTCCAGGCTGGCGCCATGGGAGCTCAGCCCTGCCCATGGAGCAGCACGAGCCAAAAGGCCCCCTGCGCAGATTAAGGAGCTTCTGAGTGCCAAGGCAGGTGTGGGGCTAGGGTCTGCCTCGGTCCCCGTGGAGCAGGGAGCAGGGCCACTCATCCCTGCCCTCTCTGCTCTGGCAGAACCACAGCACCTTGCTGCTCTCCAGGCTGCTCAAGCGCACGAAGCGCAGGATCCTCCAGCTGCAGGCACTGGCCTGTCAGTGCTGGTGAATGCTGGTGGTTAAGGAGCCACCCAGCCTCCAGCCAGCTCCTGCTGGGGACATGCCCAGGGGCCCCATCACCCCACAGCTCTCCCCAGGTGGCGAGAGGGGACAGGGGTGCTGAGACCCCCTGTTTGCTTGGCTGGACAGAGCAGGACCAATGCACTTTTCTGCTTGGCTTTCAGTTTAGGATATGCCACATTGCGCTGGAGGATACAGAGGCAGCTGCCAGCAGTGCAGATGTGGGGCTGGACATGGAGATGGAGGTGGAGATGGAGGTGAACTGGGAGGTGGAGATGGAAATGGGGATGGACCCAGCAGCACATGCTCCCAGGACAGGCACATGCTCACTGTCCATTGCACACAGTGAGGGTGGGTCTCCTGCTGCCAGGCTGGGGCTGGGACTTGAGCTGGGGTGGGTGGTCCCTACTGCAGGAATGCGGCACCTGGTCCCGCCATCCTGGCAGCACAACCACCACCACCACACTGCCCTGAGCACCTCTCTGCTTTGGGAAGGGAGCGATTTCTTAGGGCCAGGCAGCGCAAGTCTAACCCAAAGCCCAGCTGGGGCTTAGCACTGATGGCAGAGTCCCACTCTCCCCAGTGTGTCCCTGGACTGTGTCAAATCTAATGCCCATCAGGTTGAACCTGGCCCAAAGCAGCTGGTGCCGCTGAGCCGGCTTGGGAACCCCCAGCTCTGCTCCACGAGCGCTGCTCGTTAGGCAAATGGCCATGCTGCTTGCTTTTCTGCCAGGGACAACGGAGATGTTGGGAATGGCAGAGTGGGAGGGGAACTTCCAAAAGGAGGACTTGTAGTTAGTTCTACCGAGTCATTTAAAATTATCATTTAATGTATCTCTGTAAATAAAGAGATTCATTTATGTTTTTCGGATCCAGGCTCTCTGTCTTCACATTGCATTTCTTTGGGCACATGTGGCGTTTCAGAGATGTGGTTTCCATTTGCTCTGGGTTCCCAGGGCTGGAGGCGGCTGGGGGTGCTGGCATTGCCACCCCGGGGGCAGGGGTCCCTGTGCACAGAGGGGGTCCCACTTATGGAGGTGACAGCACTGGGCACCAGCGGGGTTCATGGGCTGCTGGAGAGCAGTGTCCCCATCAACAAAGCTGTCACCAGCAGAGTGAGCTCTGAGGTGACTGACCCTTGCCGTGATGCCATCAAAGCAGCCAAGAAACCTTCTGCTCCCCTTTTATCTGGAGGAAAGGAAAAGGCACTCATGGAGCACTAGCCAGGATCAGGCCACAGAGATGGAAAATACAAAATCTTTAAGGCAGGTGAGGTGCCTCCCACCTCCCCCGCCCCGGCCTGTCCCTGCCCTCCGGGGCAGGGCCGGGGGTGCTGGGTGCCCCAACTGCCCCTGCGTTGGCTCCCTGCCCTGGCAGAGCAGCGCTTTCAGGCTCTCTGTAAACGCAGGCAGGGCTAGGCACGGGCGAGGGGTGGCATGAGGTTCATGTGTGTCCCGTGTGGAAGTGGTAGCTCACTGTGCCTGGGTGGTAATGGCACTGAGGTGGCCCAGGGGTGCCCAGGTCACCCTGGGAGAGAGGTGCACGCCATCCTCAAAAGTCTGGGTGCTCACGCTGGCCCCCTCGGCTGGCAGGGCACCTGGCCAGGCTGCTGGCATCGGGCACCGCCTGTGTCAACATTTACCAAGGCTTCTCAGACTGTGTCCTCAAGCTGGAGCAAAACATGGGCACATTCAAGGAGGCAGACAGCATCAAGCTGCAGGGGTTGCACTGAGTCTGTGGGTGAGTACGACCCACGTCAGGACCCCCAGCATGTCCCACCCTGTGGGGCCAGTCCCCAGAAGGGGGTCTACTAGGTTCACTAGGTACTTTCAGCATCCTAGTCTGTTATTTTTTTAACTGTACCAAAACTCTCTCAGCACATGAAGGACAAGATCGTAGCAAAGGGACATTTCCTACTGAACACAAAAGACTTTCCCATTGTCATTTTTCACCTGCAACAGTGCTTAACAAGTGTTATGAGAGAATAGACCCAGCTAGGTGAGTAAATCAAAACATTCAATATGATATTTCAGAAATAAAGTGTATATTATGACAGGACACGGAGTTCTATTTGGAATAATATACCTTTCTGACCTAGTTACGCTGCCAAATTCTTCTAATTCTCCCATCCACTTTTCAAAGGGAAATGCTTTAGGTGGAAGAAATTCCACCTGGAAAAATGAAGATCCTTCCTGTTCCTGTGTGTTTGCGCAAAATCATGTGAGAAAACCACCTGTGAGGGAAAGCTTCTAAGCACTGCTGAGGCGTAACCATCAGCGAGCAGAGAAAAAATAATTCCACAGGATGCCCACGTGCTGTCATGTCTTGCTGTGTGTTGTCTGATAATCCACTGAGTTCATGTTATTTATAATATCCTGTGTTCTTTTGTCTAATAAAAGTCTTAAAAGCACAACATATGAGAAGAGAAGAATATTTTAGTGGGAAGGGACCTACAATGATCCAACCGCAACATGGCAACAACCTTATTGATTTAGATAATTGTGTGAATCATATCAAATGAGTTGTGAGTTTATTGAACTATTTGCATATGCAAAGCACACTAGTGACATCAAAAATCTACTAATAATATGACTTTCACATCAGATTACTCTTTGTGGTACCTTAATTTGCATAGCAGAAAGGTGAGTAACATGCCATAAAATCACGTATATAGGATTTTCCCATGTCAAACATTACCCCAAACAGTAATGTACCATTTTCACTCTAGTGGAAAGACGACTTAATGCTGCATCTACCTTACCTTTCCAGCACATCAGGTGAACAATGTATTTCATTACAGATTTACATCTATGCTACCCTCGCGCTTTCAAGTGTGAGTGTGATCAGGAAAAAACTAATCTACACCACCACCACACTACAGCCTTAATTAGAGCTACATCTGACTTTTTTTTTAATACTACAGTTGCAAAATCCTGCTGAAGAAAAAGGACCATTATAGGCGGGTTTGGTGTCCTGACAATTAACCCTTGCCGCTTCTCTTATTTGTCACGTTTGGAACTTTTTTCTGCTTTCAGGAAATAAGAATTTTTATCACATTTCATGCTTGCGGTCCCTGATGGAATTGCTACCCATAAATTTGCACAGCATACACAAAATATTGTGCCATCAGCATTTCATATGACACACATGAGAAGAATATAACACAACAGTGGAGAAGAACTGTTGTTTATAGATCAGTGGGGCAGATGACAAAATATTAATTTCCCTAAAATTTAAAACACAGCATTGCTGATCTGGCATACTGAATTATTGTATTATTACATAAATAACAATGAATGGAATCAAGGGAAGGGCAAAGTCTGAACAATGACGCTTTTCCCATCGTTACCAGATTAGCAGCAGGGATTTTTCGGTAGTGAAAATAGGATTAAAAAAAGACAGAAATCAGATCAGGCAGTACATGTGCGTATGTGCAAGCAACATAAAGGACAACACAAATCATTCCCTGAAACTGAAGACTGAAGTCACCTAATATATCTAATATATTACTTGTTCTTTTTTTCTTTCTTTTTCAGGGGCTTCTCCGAATAGCTATACAAAACAAAATTCCTACATTTTCACAGAAGTGACTACACATTTTTCCCTTCCACTTCAGAAGTGGAAGAATTTTCCCTTCCATTACTTCAGAAACAATACTCCAAGCTAAATTAATTAGTACCAATACTCATATGATACATATTTCTACTGCACCTTACTAAAATACTCATTCTAAACCTGAAGTTGTTCTTTCCTGCTACTTCATAGTCTTACTGCCACAGAAATGGTGGTAATTTTTTTCAATAATTTCTACAGCAAGGTGACTAGTTTTTAAATAGAACAGCAAACACTGCACCCAGGAGGCACATCCAGGGCATAAGACTATATGGTAAGACTCATGGTCCAAGCTGGATCCTGTGGCAGACCTGCCCATCCTTTTGACAAGTCATGAGACTGAATAGAGGAACTGTCTTCTCAGCCAGGATCCACCTCTCATGCTGAGGCCCTGAAATGAAGTCAAGGACAACGCTAATCCTTAGGAAAAGTGGCAGGGACACACAGATGTAAATTTTTGCAGACGTAATACATCCCTTTGAAAATCTGAATTAAAAGAAATCGATCTCGCTTGTCTATCCTTTGCATTCCACTTCGCACCAATTTCTATGTATTTTTGATGGATACTTAAAAAGTCGCTTGTACTTTGTGCTTATGTCTTGAAGTTGCAAGCATTAGCAATGTTGCTAATGTTGTTGCTAAGTTAGTTGGCTCCTACCACTTAGGTGTTGGTGCATTTCAATGTTTTTGCTCCTGTACAGCTTGCAAACATTTTGAGGAAAGCAATCCTGATGAGAGAAGCTATGCACTAGTAAATGTCAAGTATTTATAAAAAACAGCTCAATATCTTTGCTCTCTGACTTTAATTATGCTTCAGAATTAGATGCTGGTTTATAAGCACTCTGAAAAAAGCAGAATATGCCAGTCTCAGTATCTGACAGAATGCTACTATTCCCACTTATAGTGGCAAAATCCATTATCCTTTGGGCTGTGTATTTTAAAGTACCTCTGCTTTTTGTTCATTATGCTGTTTAAAGAGATCTTCAGTCTTCCTAGTTTAACATTAAAGGCATCTCTTAGTCTCTTATTTGATTGCTGTCACCTTGATAAACACTTTTTTAGGATCTCATTTGAAGTCTAGTTAGCAAGGACAGTTGTCAGTCCCATGTGGACAACTGGCTGTTGGTCAACAGCTTTAGTATTGTGATGTTCAATTGTGAGCACATAAACTAATTATGCATCAGGAAACACATTTGTTGCGTGAAAAGGGGCAAAGCGGTTTTTGGCAGAAAATAAACCCCCTTGCGTTCTAACACTCCTCACTGAGGTGGGAGGCCAGGTGCGGCTAGTTTTAAATTCTGAGTGATGCCCAATTCAGCACTATCAGTCCAATCGCGTTTAATATGTATTAAAATGTTATGATTTGGATACACTAATAGTGAACTGCACCTTCAGTCTAGTCGTGCTCATGAACTAGCACGGCCACTCTCCAGTCTTTGGTCGCGTTCAGTGAGAAACCGAAACGACTAGCTACTTAAAAAAGTGCAGTTTATTTAAACAACAGATATATAGGTTCTTAGGATTGCCAGTGATAAATACACTGTCTGCAAAGCACGCGCAAATGAAAGTATTGTTACATATACAAAACGCGCGACAAAGTTATAAAGATACAGCCTGGCTATAAATGTAGAAAAGAGAGTCTCTAGAGAAATTTCTAAGTTTCCCGAGAAAGCACTCGGTATAATCTAATCTCTATATAATCTATATAATCTCTATATAATCAAAGTCTTACCCAAAGGCGTCCCTATGGGAGGGAAGAGAGGCTCAGCCCGTCGACTGATCCCAGAAGTCAGTGATGTAATTCATTGAGATGGTGTCTTCCCTGGGTATCCCCCCTCTCTTGGGCTATTTTTATACTATTTGTTATCTTCAAGGTGGAGTTTGAGTGACTTTAGTCATACATACTTTTATCATGATTGGTGTAAATTTTTCTCGCTTCACAATTAAAGGTATAGTTTACGAGAAATTCAGGGCGCAGACTCAAGAAGGAGTGGTCGCACCTTGGAGGCGGGTAGCCTTCGGGGTGGAGGTGTGTTTTGGTATTATAATGACATTATAATGAGCAAAGTTTGCACAAAGGACAGCATTTCATCAAAATTTGACAAAATGTTGGCTCCGAGTATCGAGCGGGCAGCTAATTGGCAGCTTATCTGTTTCATGGTATCATCCCATTCCCGTATCCGCTATACATCGTAAGGTAAAGCCGCGGAATAATTGCATCCCGTCCTGTACCTCATGTAGCTTATCAGGGAACCACAGATGTATTCTTCATGCCAGTTGCGGCTATTTTCTACCTCAGAAGCCTCTTGATTTTATACTTTTCCTTAATGTGTGAACAATGCTGTACTTTTGTATTTTTAGCCGATTTAGTATTTATTCCACAACATTTTTAAAAAAGCCTTGAGAATCTGCAGTCCACCCTGTCATTTTACAATTAAACACTTACCTAACTTACCTAAAAACTTACGCTGACCTAACATGAGGATAACAGCTCATGGAGAGTTCTTCCCACAGCTGAAAAAACCCATCATTGCCAGAAATTAATACTAAAGGGATGTCTCTGAAAGACAGGGGTCCATAACCTTATCCTATACTTTTTTTTCACTGTCATACTGTGGGTTGCTGGGTTGGGTATTTTTTTGCCACAGAAGAAGCTTTGAGCCAAACCCCATACTCTTGCTACCTTTTGCAGGTCACAGAGCTTGAGAAAATCTACATTTCATCTTCAGTTTTGGTCAGTCAGACCAAACAGGTCTGACACAGACAGGTAGTGTTTTGATGTGGAGGGTAGTCCCAATTTATATAATTCCTTATCCCATCAGTTATTTCTTTTGAAATACAAATATCCTACCAAGGTGAAAAACTAATTATTCCTATCTAGACTATTCAGTCCTGTCAGGAGTAAAATATCCTATCAGGACTAAAAATGTCAATAATGAATTTGCTGCTTCTATAAAATCTCTGTTGCAGCAGCTGCCGAAGTCTGGTACGTAACACACAAGCCATTTTTCGCAATACAGAAGTAAGAACTGGTCATGGCCAGGGACATTAGTGACTGCAGCTACTGATGGTGGCTATTGCACACGCAAAAAAAGTTATAAAGCTCTGCTCTAAAGTCTCTCCTTAATTTTAAGGAAATATTTATAGTAGTAGAGTGAATTGCAGAAAATACTTGTTAATTACAAAATGTTTAGAAATATCACGGGTTCTTTTTATAAATTTATTTGAAAATAATTGATACCAAGTAAAGTCTTCATTTAGTAATCTGAAAGATTCATTACTACATAACTAGAAAAGGTTGTACTTTAAATATAACACGACCATTTACTTATGTATCTAAAATGCCATATTCGTAGTAAATCATGCTGGAACAGGCCCAGAGAAGGGCAGTGAAGCTGGTGAGGGATCTGGAGAATAAGTCTTACGAGGAGCGGCTGAGGGAGCTGGGGTTGTTTATCCTGGAGAAAAGGAGGCTGAGGAGAGACCTTATCGCTCTCTACAACTGCCTGAAAGGAGGTTCTAGAGAGGTGGAGGTCGGTCTCTTCTCCCAAGTAACAAGAGATAAAACAAGAGGCACAGGCCTCAAGTTTTGCCAGGGGAGGTTTAGACTGGATATTAGGAACAACTCTTACACTGAAAGAGTTATTAAGCATTGGAACAGGCTGCCCAGGGAAGTGGCTGAGGCACCATCCCTGGAGGTATTTAAAAGATGGGTAGACGTAGTGCTTAGAGATACGGTTTAGTGATGGTTTTTGTCAGAGTTAGGTTGATGGTTGGCCTAGATGATCTGAAAGGTCCCTTCCAACCTAGGCAATTCTGTGATTCCATGATTCTAAACTGTCTAGTAATCTAGTATACTTCAGTGATTTCTTTACAAATTTAGTAAATGTAAAGGAAGTTTTCCAGAAGTTTCCTAAGGACATTTCATAGAAGACCATCTTAATGAAAAGATTTTCTTTCTTGTCCTTGGGTCTTGGGGAGGTTGTGGAAGCAGCTCTGTACTGTAGCTGCTAGAACTAAAAGAGAGCATGTCACTGAATGAGACACACACACAGGCAAAAATAACGGGCTGAATTTTTTCTAGAACCCTCATAAGGTTTCACAATAGATAACTTCAGAAAACTGACAAATAGTTTGTGTTAGCCCCATACCCTTAACGTCCCTGAAGGTCTCTGTGAAATGACAAGTGGATTCAAAGACACTAGTAGTATTCCATGTCTGAAATGTGTTAGAGGAAAAAAGACCACATAAATTTGATCCAAATGACTAAGTTTAGCGACTGCATGAGCAGATCGAGATGACAAGGTAATGTCATTTCATTAAAAAAAGTCATTGTGTTGACATGTTTAATTCAACCTACAGTAACCTGATCGGCCTTTGGAGTGTAGAAAACCTGAAACTGACTTGACTTCATCTGTTTTGGCACTTAAACTGTGTATTAATTAATGATGTGAACTTTGAACATATAAGGCAGTTTTCATCATACGCTAACAAGCAGTCTCATAGTGTCACTTCATCAGCACTAGGTTCATGTTCTACTTCCACAACCTTTCCAAGCATTTTGAAATGACACTCTAGGTTCTTAATTCTTCTCCAACTGAACTTTTTTCTCCCACTGGGACCTGTAATGAAAATTATAACAAATAATTAGCAGTTTTTGTCACTGTTGACAAATTCTTAGAGCTTATAATTGTGGAGACTTCCAGCAGTAGTGTAAATCCATTCAGTTTCAGAAGCAATACCATTTGTAGGAACTAAGAAGTCACACAAATGCATTGTCTCGAAGTCCTCATGTACTAAGTTTATAATGGACTTATGCTGTGGTTCACATTTTTTTCCCATTTACACATTGCATCGTAACTGCAGAGCTCCTGCTTGTCCTTTAACTCTGCACAGAAACACAATTGTGAGGATGTAACTGCTTTCTAACAGGGTTCTTATTGCTGTGGCATATTGATGTGTTTAGATGATTGCATCCACGTCGACAGACTATCCTGCCTTTCATAATTTCACAGTTGTGTAAGCAGCCACATGAGAAGCTTTTAGAGCTTCTTCAGGACTGAAAATGTAAAAATATCCTTCTTTTTTTTTTTCACAGAAACCAAAAGGTTTTTCTCAAGTGACCAACAGAGAATTCAGAATGGTATGGGAAAGGAAGGTCTGTTGAACCAAGGTTTGTCCAGGTTATGTCCAAGAAATCTTACAGTGTTTAATCTTCTGACAGCTGTGCTCCATAGAACTGCCAGTCACTGTGTTGACAGTTGTACCGTAACAGTGACATTTTGGTAACAGATTTGCAACTCAGACTATTTTTAAAAAATAAACTGGAATAGCCATCTCCTTTAAAGCCATTTAAGCCAAATGCAAAATTCATTCCTCTGACACCACTTTTCTGTGTTTGAAAACACCAATGTTTATGGTTACGGTCTCCCTGAACGCTGTTACATGGACAGTCACCGGGTTGCTGATCCAGTGTGCGGATCCCTTGTGCTTCTAAGATTAGTGAGCCTGAGCAGCACTCGAGACACTGAATTTGTGTCTGTCCTCTCCAATACTGCCACAGCTACAAAACCAAGACTGGTGCAGGAAACAGCATAAACCCCAAGACTGTCTAGGAGCTTAAACGTGCTCCCTCATGGAATCTCTACATCGCAGAACTCTAGGGTTTATGATTGGTGAAGTAGTTAGCATCACACAGGTAACAATCGAGTAATATAAAGCTTTAGAAAGACAAAAAATCCCATTATTTTTTTTTCAGTCCTTGTGCAAGAAGAGAAGAGTAGACTTCAGGCCTACTGGACCAGGTCACCTATGCCACAGAGAGATTTTAGTTCTTTTACTCATCCTATTCTTTCCAGTTCAGTTTTTCATTTGTCAGTAAATACTTTCCTCTAAAGCTCTTTTCTCTGATGCTGTGTATTAAGAAGACCTTGCCTCATGGTTTCTAATAGTAGTAGGGCAATGCTATTGTTTTATATATAGTTCCTAGTGCCTATTCAGTGCAGGGATGGGAACCCAACAGATGCCTCCTCTCACCTTCATAACAAGAAGGATGATCCAAGGACACAATGAAATATACTCATTCAGATGCTTTTTTAAAAGAAATGGAAGTCAATTTCCAAACTAAACCTAAGGTTCACTAGCTGAAAAGAATATGCACAAATTAATCACAGTTTACCAAACCAAACCAATGATTCTTTGACCTACAGCTGCCTTAAAATCTTATTTAAGGAATAGCGGCATTGTATTATTTCCTGGAGTTACATAACTGAACGAGCTTAACTTGTATACATAATTTTTAGAGCTGATGGGGCAATCATCGGTTTTTGGAGAAAAGCTGAAAGCAAAAAAGATTTCATTTCTAAGTTGCTTTTAGGTGCTTGTACTCTCTTCTAAGACATTCCATACTCTGAGACGAAGCCATGTCTACCTCAGTGGATCTGACTCCGATTCATCTGGTTAATCTATATCATAAAGAAAAATGAAGGCATGAGACAATATATTGGAGCTTTCACTGCACGTGGAAGCAACATACAGAATCAACATACAATTTTTCCACATTTCCAAAATTTTGGGTATCAGGCATTTTCATTAAAAATCTTGTGAAATAAGTACTTTCCAGGTGTAAAATTTCATTTAGGTCAAACTGTGTTTTTCTAAAAGTTTGTGAGGAAGATTTTCAACCAAACATTTCTGACAACTTTACTAATTAGCCCCTTCATTCTGCTTTTTGATCATTAAGTGACAGAAAACACCTTGTTGTGAATTATGTCAGTGGCATTTGTAAAGTAAGGTGACTGACTGTATTGTATTTATGTTATCTTTTAAAACTGACTCAAACCCTTATGGAAGAGAATTAGAACCTTACAGAAACACCAAGACTTAAAAAGCAGGGTGCTGTCTGTATTCCCTTGACCTGAGCCACATTAACATCATTGATTATTTTACTGAAGAAAAGGAACTAGAAAGATCAGACAGGACACTCCATTAAATAAAAATAAAACACACACCCCTGAACTCCAACATCCTTTGTTCTGATTTTTTATTTGCTCCTTACACAAAGGACTTAGTTTAGAAAAAAATAATCAGTTTTTTATTTTCAAATACTAAAAAGTTTCTTAAGTTCTACTTTCTGTTCCATTTTTCAGATTACAGTAGGATAAAAACCAAGGTTCCACCAGAACAATTTTTTTTCCAGCCAAGATATAACCACCCCTTTTAAGAACTGACTGAAGTGTTTCCATCTGCATTGAGTGCTGCACCTGAAGCCTGTGTTGGAGGTTTTATCCTGCCAACATTTATATGCTGATTACTCCTATAAAACTTGAGAGTAATTTCCCCAGCAGCACCTGGAATAATTGCAGAGTGACTGGCAAATGAATCATGAAGGTGCTGTTAAGTGTGCCAGTCACTCTGCAGCTAATAATTCTCCAGAATCAACACGAAACGTCAGTGTATGACCTTTTGTTTTACGGCAGCCCTGTTTTTGTATCCTTCCTCCCTTCATTTGTTGCTGCATGTAACAATGACAACAAAAGGAAGGACCATCTACACTGGATTCTTTTCTATTAAAATGAACTATGTTCATTAAAATGAAGAATGAGTGTAAAGGCTGCTAAATCCAAAGGGCCTTTTATCAAAAAAGATGACTCCTTATTGGCTGAAGATACCCTTTACGTTGACATGTACAGGTTGTGCTTTAGTTTTTCTGCGGAACAGCAGTTAGTTAAAGGTGTAACGCACTTTTGAAAAACAGGTCAAACTCCTCATTGTATAAAATGTGGATCCAAAATTCTCAAAGAAAAACATATACATAATACATTCACCAAAGTTGCTTTTCTAATTAACTTTTTAAAAAAGATGTCAATGCAAGTACTACATTGCATCTGGCTTTTTTCATCTGAGAAGGAAAAAATACTTCAAAGATATCTTTCATCCCTCCATGTCAACAACGCCCTCTTAAAAGAAAAGTCAGGCTACTTAGTCAGTTTAAGATGCTAGCAGTCTGTGATAATTTACTTTTGTGTTGGGTTTGTATGGCAAGGTTTTGGTAGCAGGGGGGCTATAGGGATGTTTTCTGTGAGAAGCTGCTAGAAGCTTCCCCCATGTCCAATGGAGCCAGTGCCAACAAGCTCCAAGACAGACCCACTGCTGGCCAAGGCCGAGGCCATCGTTGACGGTGGTAGCGCCTCTGGGATAACATATTGAGGAAGAGAAAAAAGACCGCGCAGCAGCAACTGCAGCCGGAGAGAGGAGTGAGAATATGTGAGAGAAGCAGCTCTGCAGACACCAAGGTCAGTGAGGAAGGAGGGGAGGAGGGGCTGAAGGCACCAGAGCAGAGAATCCCCTGCAGCCTGTGGTGAAGACCCTGGTGAGGCAGGCTGTCCCCCTGCAGCCCATGGAGGTTAACAGCGGGGCAGATATCCACCTGCAGCACCTGCAGCTGCACTCCAGAGCGCGTGGATGCCTGAAGGAGGCTGTGACCCCTTGGGAAGCCTGCACTGGAGCAGGTTCCAGGCAGGACCTGTGGCCCCATGGAGAGAGAGGAGCCCACACTGGAGCAGGTTTGCTGGCAGGACTTGCGATCCTGTGTGGGACCCTCGCTGGAGCAGTCTGTTCCTGAAGGACTGCACCCCGTGGAAGGACTCATGTTGGAGAAGTTAGTGGAGGGCTGTCTCCTGTGGGAGGGACCACATGTTAGAGCTGGGCAAGACTGTGAGGAGTCCTCCCCCTGAGGAGGAAGGAGCGGCAGAGAAAACGTGTCATGAACTGATCACTACCCCCATTCCCCATCCCCCTGCGCTGCTGGTGGGGAGGAGGTAGAGAATTCGGGGCTGAGGTTGAGCCCAGGAAGAAGGGAGGGGTGGGGGGAAGGTATTTTAAGATTTAACATTTATTTCTCGTTGCCCTACTCTGATTGGATTGTCAATAAATTAAATTAATTTTTCCCAAGTTGAGTCTGTTTTGCCCGTAACGGTAACTGGCGTGCGATCTCTCCCTTATCACGATCCACGAGCCTTTTGTTATATTTTCTCTCCCCTGTCCAGCTGAGGAGGGGGACTGATAGAGCGGCTGTGGTGGGCACCTGGTGTCCAGCCAGGGTCAACCCACCGCATTAGGGGTAATAATGTCTAACAAGTCCAGGACAGTCACCTGATACGAAGAAGTCCTAACCAGAGCTGTTTCGGAATATTTTGACAACATGTTTATCATCAGAAAGTAGTGTTCCACTGAAAACAAAGTTTTAAATTTAAAAATATAATCTTCAATATAAAATAAATGATTTCATAAATATATAATTTGTTCAGGAGAGTTAAGTATGAGGTTTTCCCTAGGGACTCCCATATCCTTTAGGTGCCCTAAATTCTGAGCTTCTGTTTCCTTTGCATTACACCTCTTTCTCTCACATTTTTCCTGCTATTTCTGGAAGGGTTTGCTTTCATTCTAATGCAGGATGAACAGTTTTACAAGCCTCAAAAGTATCTGAAAGATAAAAGTTTGATTTTTTTGAGAGGTCCTGATTTAAAATAGTATTACAGAAACAGCCAAGAAAATAATGTGTACAATCATTTATGATCACTACAGAAAGAAATGATGGCAACTGTTGATACCCCGTCTGTAAATCTTGCTCTATTTTAATGGGAATAAGAGCTGAGGGTTTGGGGATTAGGGTAATATAACCAATGTTAGACCTAGGATGTACCTGAATGCTATCCAAGAGAATGGTTTCCTCCTAGTATCTATTTGGAATGGGACTCTGTGGCTTCAGAATATGTATAGCACATAATTCTATTGCAAGTGGAGGATAATCATATTAGGAAAATATAAATTATGTAGAATGTTGGGGTTTTTCACTCTGTTAATCCTCAATTAAAATGATGCCTAAGAGTAGGGCAGTTATCACAACCATAATTTAATGATCTTCCTTTGGTTTACTTGGCTGATAACTGCCAAAATGTAGAGGACAATAAATATTCTAACAAACTGGGAATCCTGGAAGCTTCAGCAGTCTGAGTATTTCCGTCACTGTATTTCAAAATACTTTCTTCCCCCTTCCTTTTCCAGATGGACCACGTCCTGATGCTCTTCTCCCGTTTCCTCTTCACTCACCATAAGGTCCTTCGGAAGAATCCTGTCTCATGCTGCACCTGAAGTGTTCCTGATGCCTAACATCCCCCACTGAGAAGCAGCCGCAGGAGCAGAGCAGCCACTTCTAGGCAGTCCCTACTGTCCAGGTAGGGAAAGGCATCACTGATCATGCACTAGAAAGGCACCTGGGGGAAGCACACCACAGTCCTGGAACTGGTTTTGAAAGTACATAACTGTAATTATCCAGTTACTCATGGTAATCTCTGCTTTATTGTGTTAATGCTCCTAGCTTCCTAAGCCTTGGCCCAGCAGGCTTAAGCCCAGAACTAAGAACCAAGGGACGTTTGTGTGTGCCAGTTGAGTTGAATTAATGGTGCTTGTGTTGTTCGAAGTTGTATAGAGCAATTCTCACATATTAAGGGACAGATACTTTCACAACTTCATATGGTCTACTGTCACGTTATTTAAATCATCAATTTTACAAAGTTCATGAAATATGCTGTCGTTTAGGAATTGCTTCTCTGTTGTATGCCTTTTCAACTTTCTGAGAGACAAGCCTTATCTTTAAGACCAATATTTATTTCCTCTTTGAATGCTTTCGCTCTCAGCAACATCAGAAAGCGCCCCATGTGAAAAATAGTTCTCATTATGTATTGTGGCAAAACTCTCCTGAACCAGACAGGCAGCAAAAAGAAGCCTGAACTTCATTGATAAAAAACGGGGAGAGCAAATGGGTGGCCTTTTGACCGACATAAGCAGACTCAGTATAAATTCCACGTCAAGGAACTTCAGAATTTTTAAAATGCGTGCAACTTGGAAAACAGAGGAAGATGTCCTCAAACCAACAGGGGACAAGTGTTTACAGCTTAGTATACGTGTGAGACTGGAGGTAAGAAAAGGGAAGCTCATATCCCCTACCTGTCCCTCTGAGTCTAAAGTACACTTCCCTGTCTGAAAACTCATCTGCAGGATATTTGGATGGGACATAGAGGCTGTATTTGGCACACAGGTTATTGCTTTAAAAATCTTGCTGTAGAAGGTGCCAGTGGGAATAAAACACTAAGTTTGTATTTCCTCTTTTACTAATACAGTATATCTACTACTAACAGCTCTTATATGACTAATTTATCACACTGCCTACAAATGCTACCAAAGTTTCCCCTTCATAATTAAATGTTCAATTCTAGTACCTAACTAAAGTTTACTATTAGAAGAACTGAAGGTAAATAGCAACGTATGCATTTTCTTTCTTAGTTCATTAGGTACAATATTTATGTATTTGTGTAGTTGCCTGGTTTAAGAGGTTGTCATAAATAAGCTGAAGATACTTATGGCAGCCAATCATTCATGGAAGTTTTAGAAGCTCCTCCATCTTCCAAGAACAATCTCCCAATTAACTGCTTCAACATGAAATGTGAAATTCCTAACATGATAATACCAAGAAGTACAATGTTTGGTGAAGATATTTTGATATGAACAGAGCTGGTAGCAGTAACACAACAATAATTGCTGGCTCATTTACGGGCTATTTAGCTCGTGCAGTGAACCAGATGAGAACAGCTAATGAGCACAGCTTCTTACTGTAATTAGTAGAACAGTAGTGGCTCACAGACGATTTACAGTTTGCAAAAGTCAGTGTATTTACTGAAAAGCTTGTGTTGTCTGTGAAGTTGTGCCCATATGATGACCTGAGGATACCATACTTTACTTTCTAATAAGCCTTAAGACTGATTCATAAAGACCTCAGAATTCATGTAAATCTAACGGAAATACAACATGGAAGATTTGTGTGTGCTGTCTGAGCCTGCATCCTAGACTATCAGAACCTATTTTGCCAGCTGATGTGTTTTCTTTCATTTCTGTTGTTGCAGAAAAAAAATAAAATAAAAACCAAATGGTTTAATTCTTGCCCTACTGTCAGAATAAAGACCATTTTCTGTTGTGGTAAATCACGGAAATACGTGCCCTGCACTGCTAAAATTCAAACTGTGATACGGGCTAAAGAAGGGACAGAAAAATAGGGAAGTAAAATGTTTGCAAAAAACCACTTGATCAAAATTTACATCACTGCAATACTGATATTTACAGACCCCTGAATGAACAAATAGATGCCTTTGAGAGAGGTTTAATTCTCTTCCTTTCCTCAGCTATACTTCTCTATGGACTGCTTATAGCCAAGAATCCAAATAGAAATGTCAGACAGCTATACCAAAAAGATATTTACTAAATCTATGCAGAAATATTAAATGTCCGTATGAAATGTGCAGCTCAGTGTTGCAGATTCACAGAACTGAACCAGAACTAAGACTGATCTAAAGTTTGTAGAACTTTATCTCTGCAATTATTTTTATCACTGCGAGTGATGCTGTTGTTCTTGAGGCGTAACAACTGAAACTGTAAAACTACTCAGGTCCAGTAAAACCATAGCAGAGACTTTTCTTTAGCTTACCTCTCTGCACTTGAAATCATACCTCTAAGAGAAAACAAAAAATCGTGCAGGTGGGAAATAACAATAAATTACGATGGTAAAAATAGCACATAGTTTAAAAAATACATTAATAAACTTTTACATTAGAGAAGAACAGGGCTTCTGAGTAAAATATACTTCTGCTTCAAAACACAATCAAGACAATGAAGTTTTTCAGCAAGTTCAATTCAAATTTACTGGTCAAGTTCAGAGGAAACAGAAGTGACACAGCACTTAAATTTGAAATGCGCAAAAGAACTTTCTAAACATTTAATTTTCAGAGTTTAATAAATACTACATGATAGTTCTATTTTACTGATGGTAGTTTGTCATTTATTTAACCGTCCAATAATTAGATCTCTTACATGCAACATGGAAAACCTCAGGTCTTTCATGAGGGTTTCTGAGTCTTGATCACTACGTTCTGTCCACTGCATTGTACTGTAAGGACACGGTCATCTCATTTGCTCATGTTGACCTACTTGCTCTGTCTTGCAGGTACTACTTAATTATTTAATGGTTAGAGAAAGGGAATTCAAATGAAGACATTTGACATACTAGGAATGTACTGCGTTCACTGCCTTATTCAATTGCACTCAACAGCTCAACAAAATTTTAAGTGGTGAAAAGGTCACTCAGTCCATAAGAGACACTGTAGTACCTCCTAATTCAAATCGAGCTACGTACAGTACTGTTCTAGTAAGTCAGTAAAATGGGTTTGAACACCTTTATGCGGGGAGAGCAGAATACACTTCTTCCAGGTTTCTGCTTGAATGGGGGAGGTCGGACAAGATGATCTGCAGAGGTCCCTTCCAACCTCAACCGTGCTGTGATTCTCAGGTTATAGATGGTCTTTTTTTTAATTGTGTTGCAAACAAAGAACAAGTATTTATTTATAAAGCTCTGACACATAATGTTTTATTTGTCATCTTGCTGGCTGGATAATTAAAAGTCAATTAGCTATATAAGACACTGCAAAAAACTGACTAAGCAAAATTAAGTAGCATAGAATCATGAACAGTAAAAGAAATTCAGCATATTCTGGTTTGGTTCTTTACACTTCCTACCCACACTTCTTCACTGCTTCTTTTGCCTTTTCATTGTATCGCACGCTGGAGGGGAATTCTGAAACATGATAAAATGTCATTAAAAAGTTTCAGCGGCAACTCCTCAGCAAAATGATAAGTAGGAAGTAATGATACCCACAAGGTTCGCTTAGTGCAGGGAGGCGTTATCAGTGCCCAAGTATGCTATTACAAATCTGCTCCAAATTATAGCACTTGCCCATTTCTAGTTAGAAAGAGTTTTCAGGAAATTTAGCAACTATTTCATGCAGAGAAGTTGAGTACTTTGGCTAGTGAAACAGCTATCCATAGGATCACAGAGACTCTTCTTGCTCTTAAATATTTCTTGTCCACTGGTTTAATTTTCTTGCCTATAGCCCCTCATCACCATGATTTCTTTCTCGTTTTTGTGTCTTTTAAAACGTGGAACAGCGCATTGGTCTTTCTCTGCACAATTATTTCCCATTCCTATTTGGAAACTTGGGTCCCTTTGTGACCGTTTGTATAATGAAAAAGGCTGTAACAGTCAAAACTCAGAAATCTCACTTTTAGCTGCTGGAAACAACCATCTCGGTCCCAAACCTGGCCGAGAATTTTGGCTACAGAGCGTGACTAGTCTCTCCTGTCTGACCTAGTGTACCCAGATGCATTGATTATGTGCTTAAAGGTAAACAAGGGAGAACAGTAATTTTGTATGAAAGCTGCACAAAGGCAGCTTCCTGTTTACCAGCAAAACGCCTAGATCTTTTCTGGGTTTGTTTTGTCAATTTTTCTTTTCCTGTCATGCCTTTAAATTTATCTTCAGGAGTGTCGTGAAACTGTCCATTTAGAAAGTGAATACAAAGTTGTCCTTGTACAGACTTTAAGAACTTTTCTCTGCAGAATTTCTCTGCCTGAGATTTTTCACAGATTTAGCCACGAGCTGGATTTGAGTATATTTATATATGGA
Source organism: Larus michahellis (assembly GCF_964199755.1). Taxonomy (NCBI): domain Eukaryota; kingdom Metazoa; phylum Chordata; class Aves; order Charadriiformes; family Laridae; genus Larus; species Larus michahellis. The sequence continues at coordinate 60,703,655 of NC_133899.1, read as the reverse complement.
TGGTGAAAGTCACCTGTCTTTTACCACACTGACTGTCACCACAAAACTACAAGTACATACAGCAAAACTGTGAGGAGCTAGAATTTCTGAGAAAATGATGTTTAAAAGATGAACAAAAACATCTTCTGTAAATGTTGTTTTTTCAAACCTTACCCAGGGTCACTGTTTGGCAAAATCAGAAGAAAAGTTGAAATGTGGCATTTCATTGGAAAGGTAAACACTATCACCTGTACATCCTGTACTACGACTGTATGCTCATTATTTTCAAGTATAAATTTATTAAAAAGAAAAAGGCTTTTAGTTGCTGCTGATAAACTGTGCCTTGAATTACTACAAATCTGAAATACGTAATAGTAGGTGAACCTTTAAATTTAGTTCTACTCAGAGAAGAATCTAAATTACATTGTATAACATCACATTTAAGGAATATGTAGTATATTTTATTGTTAGTCCAAACCTACAGGAGTAGAACGGCTTCAAAACGAGGCGTGATCCATTACAAACGAAGCGTGTCTCCCTGGAACTTCCAATTTTAAAAACATAAAGACAAGAAGAAACTCATTGAAGCAGAAACGCATTGCGCTCTGTTTTGCGGCGTTCTTTGCTCCATTTACACTGTCACAGACATCTCTGCAAACTTTCTGCTATCAGTAAGTTCGCACTTCTGTAAATGATAAACCACACCACTGCGACAAACTGCATCATGTTCAGGAAATCCTCTAAGCTGAAAGGATTTGCAGCCTGGGAAAGTATAAGCAGGGAATTATGACTATACGTGCTTGCCCTGTTATTTTTCCCCTGACATCCATTTATAGCCAGGCCTTTTTTTCCCCTTCAGTTCAGTGAGCCTCTACCAGCACAGGACAGCTGACCCTGGGGGTAAAGACTCCTACCCTGCTCCGGGAGGAGCAGCCCACCAGTTCGGTCTTCTTCTAACGGTTGATATTGACTGGTCGCAGCTTTTGGTAGGTGACTGAGATCTCTCCTCAGCCTGGCCTGGACTGGACACAGGTGGGCTCTGCCTAAAACCCCAGTCGCTGTGCAGGTCCAGGCAGCGGCAGGAAAGCAGAACTAGACGAAACTTTCATCTGAATCCACATGACCAGATTTTCAATATTGTTTTGAACTGTGCCGATTAGTTCTGTGCACGGAATCCGACATTTTTAATAACGAAATCTACCTTTTGTCTCAAAAAGGCACAAAAAATCATCACCTAATACACCTGAGTGTATATCTCAAATGGGAGGGAGTAGAAGGAAATCTGATTAGCAAGAAGATCCACGTTTCACATAGAGTTTTCATTCATATTAGGAGGTCATTTTTTAAGGTAAACTTTAGAACGTTAACATTTTTTCAAATAATGTAGGATTGTTTTTCAATTCACCACTGAAATCTAAGTATTAGCGTCAAAAAATTTAACTTACTGTCATAAAAATACCAGCTAATTTTGATACCTCTTCAAAGTGTGAATTCTTTCTGAACAGTTGAGTGATATGTGAAATACCTTTGATATTATCAAACCATTATATATAATAAAATGTAAGGCTATTATTGAATGTAATACAATCTCTGTTTAACTACATAGATGAGATCACCAGTACGTCTGTGCTAAAGTAAATTAAAGTAAATTATAAATTAAAAAATTATGTAATCTATAGTTGGAGTTGTACAATGAGAATTTAATTTACATTGAACACAAAATTTTAAAGAATTAAACGTTTAAAACTTTGATATAGTTGCTGAATGTTAAATGAAATCCAAATGAATGTAACTCTTTTGCATGTTTGCAACACTATGTCTTTTCTTTAAATTACAAATTCTTTATAAACAAATTTCTGCAAGGGAAAAACAGGAACTCAGAGGCAAGAAAATATTTTCTTCAGACTTTGGAGCCTGAATACAATTGAATATGGTAGGAATTGCATTTTTCAGATGTTCTTTAAGCAAGTATTATTAGTGCTGGCACAGGACAATTAAAAAGATGCTATATAGAGACGTATTACTACCCACTCTTCAAAATCAGACATTATTCATGTAATAAAAGTAGGCAAGAAGAGTCTCTGCTTTTTAAAAAATGTACTTTTTGAGATGGGGGAGGGCCTCTCGCGCATGAGTTCCCATAAATTCCTTGGTCTTTCTATCACATATCAGTGAAAGCGTCTCTTGGAGTTAGTTATGTATACCTTCTTCTACAGACTTGATCTATTTGACCTATTTTTTTGAAAGAAAAAAAAAATTGTAAAATTCAAAGTCAAGTATAACTTTAAAGAAGATAATACAAGCTAAGAGATGGCATGGTGTGGGGCTAGTGAAGGACCATAGTTCTCTAGTGATAAGATAGCAAAGCAGGTACACCTGCTACCAGAGATTCCTCTGGTTACTGCTTTGCTATATATTTAGTATATATTATAATGTTTATAATACATTATATTGTGAAAGATAATTTTTATAACCTTAGAATAAAGATTAAATATATTATATGACTGTTGAAAATGTCATGTCTGCGAAGCAGTCATAATCAAGGAAGCTTCTACTATCAATGGTATGTCCTTTTCGAACTTTCTTAGTTCACTATTTTATCATTTAGACAATACTGCTGTTAAGATATTGCGTTTGGATCCTTTTTCAGAAGAGAAATCTAGGGATGAATGAGTCAGGGCTTAAAAAAGAAACCTGTTTTCTAAGATGTGTCAAAAGGTGCACTTGTTCAGGTGGAGGCATTTTCCTCCAGAGATGTGCTTGCTAACACCTGGATTTCAAATATAAATAGAGATATCCAAATCCTAAAATGGGTGGCTGTGGTATTTCTTACTTGGGTTGGAAACAAAAGCTAAGAAAGAAGCTGGCAGAACTTTAAGCAGCACCTTTCATGCCTGGAGTTGCAGAATAATGTGCATAATGATTTCACAAAGTGTTGCACAGTATGCGACTTGGAGTATACATGAGTACATTCCACTTAAAGTCACATATACACAACAAAACAAATAATGAATAATGAGATGCTGAAACTGAACTGTCACTGAGGTAGCAATTCTGTGTGTCTCATTTTTGCTTCAGTGACTCTTTCCTTTTAGCCTGAGACACAAACAGAACAAACAATTAGTGCGTAATTGATGATCTGTGCCTTCAAAGCTTGTGGTGACCATGGTCATGTTTTATAAGTCTAATAATGCAAACACCTCTTCCTTGGGATTAGCATGTTGCCTGTTGTTCGCGGAAAGTGCTTGGGAGGTACACCTGTGTCAGACAAAAGAGTTTTATCTGCCTTTTTCGGTCAGTGAATCTGTAATAAACTGATCTTCTCTCCCTTGCTGGTTTTAGATCCCAATTACACTTGTTGCTAGAATTGGTGCAATGATTACATATGTAGCCCATTTTCTAGAACCTAACCTTGCCTTCTGATGGGGCTGAGTTGTAGTTGGTTGTGGTATGTAAAATAATGCTGCAGGTATTAAAAAACTCTCAGATTTTATATATCAGGTTTTGTTTTTCTTGAGGTACTCAAACATTGATGTTTCTCGAGTCCGATTCTATCCACACCGGTCTGGTAAACTTTTATTTACAATAGAAAAGGCCCCGGCTTTTTAAAAAGCCAGCAAAAATCAAAGATCTGTAGTCTTAGGATGCAGCTTTCATTGCTAAGTTTGAGGGTAGGATAAAATGAAATTATATCATATGAAGGAAGAATAATTAAACTGATAAACAGCATGCCATTTTAAATGCTTTGCAAGAGGGTATCTTTCGTAGTATATTAAATTCCTCTATTTATAGATTAGGATAAGGTAGGAATTAGTCTGGAAAAAGTTTCTGATGGTCTGAAACCATTCTACAATTAGATAGAAATGTAACAGATGATTGCAGGCAGAGTACTATTCACCAGTGATTTCGAGCCTCTATAGCACATATGCCCTTGCTTGCCAATACTTCCTATACTTACTTGCTTTTATATTTCAGCTAATAGGTAAAATAAATCTTAAGTATAGTCCACATTGCCAAACAAGAAAATGAGGCTGTGCCTATAATCTTCTAGTCTTCTGGAATCTATAAAATAAAATAATAGTGGTATTCACATGACCCTGTTTCACATGGATCAATTTTGACCTTTTGTGTATGACTAATCCAAACCAAAAAAAAAAAAAAAAGAAAAAAAATCTGCCCTTTTTTCAATAAGGGAATCTCCCCCCTGAACCCAAGTAAACGCTTAAGAAATGCTTCATTTATTTTCACGTATCTAATTTTTCATACTTCTTTAGTTTTAGAAACACAGCAGGAAGCCTAAAAGACAAAAGGCTGAGATTCTGTAGTATCCCATTTTCAATTCTGCAAGATTTCATTCTGATAGAAAGTGTCACAGCTTTAAAATATCCTATGTGAATAGCACTAACACCGGCAATTCAGATATTTCAAGGCCAGGCTTGATGAGGCTCTGAGCAACCAGATCTAGTCAAAGATGTCCCTGCTTATGGCAGGGGGTGTTGGACCAGGTGACCTTTAAAGGTCCCTTCCAACCCAACACATTCTGTGACTCTATGATTTAGAGGTCTCAGCATTTGTGACGAAACACAACACACAATGTCAACAAAGCACCCTGCAGTTACTGGATAGGAAACACTAAGTTACGTTACCCACTGCAGGTACAACGACTTCAGATCCCTGACTTCTGGATTGCAAGGGATCCTTCCTGGAGTTTCATTTTCTTCCCTTTGTCTTCTACAGTTGAGAACTTCATCATCCTTTATCTACATGCACACCGTAAATTCCAGTTCTTACCACATTTGGTGTCACTTAAAAGATTGCTCTACACGTATGTCCCTATGCGTTCAGAGAAGCTAAAAGCTTCTCCTAAAAATCATCCGATTACCGATCCATGAAATGACAGATAAAATGAGATAAGATTTATAGCCATATAAAGCCAGCTCTGCCAAGAAATCCACCCACACAAATGCAGATGTGCCATTAGTGGGAAACACAGCATAAAAAAAATAATTGTTTAGTGTTACATATACCATGGTTATTCTGGTCTTATTAGTGATAGGTAAAATCTTATGCAGTATCATCTTAAAATAAAGGGAGAAGTTGATGTGAAGCTTGGGAAAGAGAAAATTAAATGTCTGTCCATAAGACTAAGTCTGAACTTACCTTTCAAATGTTTTTTCTAACATTTTTCCTTTTTTGACCATTTATACATGAAACAAGAACATTATACAAGAAAAGATTTTCACTGCAATGTCTGTCATGATACTCAAGCCTTTCCTGAGTGCTTACAGTTGCTTCAGAACTCAGTTAAGCACTTGAACTTTTATTCGTTTTATTCTTTTCAATGCTGTTTCTTTGCAGCAAATTAATCTATTACCAACTTTGCAACATTTTGTGTCTTGTTTTGTTTTTGTCACATAACTAAATATCTTCCTACATAAATTGATGCAGAAAAATTCCCATTGCTCAGTTTACACAGCAAAGCAGATTATTTATGCTCTGACGCATTGCCATTTCAACCCCCGTTGCTCTCATTTTTTATATCTGCTTTACAGCCCTTCTAAAAAGAAGTCTTTGTGACTCAGAACTGTAAATTGAGTTTAAATACATTGAATCCAGCCAGAAAATCTCTAAAGACATTTAGCTATAGATGGTCAGTCAAATAAACAATTCTCGTACTCATACTCTGAAAACACGAAGACGAATGATATTTAATCTGTTAAAGATTCAAAAAAGCCTGCGCAGGATTCAAATGCAAATACGGCACATTACTGCACACAGCTATGCATGATCATGTTGGGTTCATATCGGCTGCGATATGGAGGACAGTTGGTAAAACAATGGCTTAACAAATGTGTCAGCTTAATACAATTGTCAGAGGTCCTGTTGTTAGCCATGACTCATAACAGTAGCAAACATGAAACACCTCTTCTATGCAGCTTCAGGGAATTCACAGCAGTTATTCATAAGAGCACATACTCGTTATCAGGCTTGCAATGTGTTTAGTTTGGTCGCAAAGTTTTTGTTTTGACGGATGCACTTTGGTCTCCTAATTCTGAAATCCTGGCTCAAATTTTCTGATGTTTCAAATATTCTTCCCATCGTGTACGCCTTGCAGAGGAGAAATAGTTGATGACACAAAAGGAAAATGAACCGATGTCAAGGTGTGACATTTTGAATGCAAAGAACTTTATTAAGCACAAAAGTTTGCACAAAAACTTCCTAATGCTATTTCAAGGCCAAAGTGAGATTCATACTTTTCCATTGACAAGCTGAAAGTATCCTTGAAACCCATCAAAGCCAAAGCCTCTTACACTGATTGAATTTGAACCTACTCTATTAACCTTTGACAGGAGCGAATATTCAATTGAATAGAGGCAGTTTTATTGTGCTCGGTGCATGGTTACAGCAGAGAACTCAAAAAAAAAAAAAAAAATTCCCACCAGCAAACTCTAAATCTAATTCTAATGTCCTAAGGTTTTCTCATTTTTCTTAAATTCAAGAATACAATGTACCAGAATTACAGTTTTTACCGCATTGTGGAGATTTTTGCTTACAAAATCTTTTAGATAAAGCAAGCACAAAATAAAAACCTGTAGAGGTTGGTTGCAGAGTGGACATGATTTACTAGACCTTGAGCCTTCTTATTCACAGGCACGTTGGATACTTTCAACATAAATCAGAACATTCAAATTATGTAGCAAGACTTTGTACTACTCTTTGTACCCTTTTCTGAAAATCTACTGTAATTACTCTTCTGTAAGGTGTATGAAATACTAAAAGACAACATAACAGGCGGATGTTGAGTTCTCATCTGTTTTGCTTAATGGCCAAAAATTACAAAGGCCTATTTTACTGCTCCTTGCATCCCTTTAAATGACTTCCTGGGCCAGCACCCACTATTTAGTGTTCCCATCCAGGTCAAGCTAAGTAACTGGGAAGATGAATTGCTTGAGAGCAGCCCTGCTGGGAAGGACTTGGGGGTACTGGTGGAGGAAAAGCTGAACATGAGCCGGCAGTGTGCACTCGCAGTCCAGAAAGCCAACCGTATCCCGGGCTGCATCAAAAGAAACGTGACCAGCAGGTCAAGGGAGGTGATTCTGCCCCTCTACTCCGCTCTGGTGAGACCCCACCTGGAGTAGTGTATCCAGCTCTGGAGCCCTCAGCACAGGAAAGAGACGGACCTGTTGGAGCAGGTCCAGAGAGAGCCAAAAATCCAAAAATGATCAGAGGGCTGGAGCAGCGCCCCTGTGAACACAGGCTGAGAGTGTTTGGGTTGTTCATCCTGGAGAAGAGAAGGTTCCAGGGAGACCTTATTGTTGTGGCCTTTCAGTAATTAAAGGGGGCCTACAGGAAAAACAGGGACAAACTTTTTAGCAGGGCCTGTTGCAACAGGACAAGGGGTAATGGTTTTAAACTAAAAGAGGGAAGATTATGCTAGATATAAGGAAGAAATTTTTTACAATGAGGGTGGTGAAACACTGGTACAGGTTGCCCAGAGAGGTGGTAGGTGTCCCATCCCTGGGAACACTGAAGATGAGGTTGGACGGGGCTCTGAGCAACCCGATCCAGTTGAAGAAGTGCCTGCTCATTGCAGGGGGGGTTGGACGAGATGACCTTTAAAGGTGCCTCCCAACCTAAACTATTCTATGAGTCTATGATTTTATGATCTGTTCAGGTGAGTGGAATTCTAAGATGTGGCAGGTCTGTCCAGATGTGCAGGATAAAAACATTGGATAAATACATCTGCTGCATCTTTCAGCATAGAAGCAACTAATACTAGAGTATCTAAGTAATCCTTATCAGAGTTCAGAGAACACCACATTCATTTGTATGGGTAAATGTAAGACTTCTTTCAGTGCTATTGTTTCAGATAGACTAGGATAAGAATGATAAACTTTTTGTAAAGGGATAGTAGAGTTTCCTGTCAGCTGGGGATGAATTCAGGTTTGCTCTCAATTCCTAGTGAAAAGCTCTCAGATATCAGTGACAAGCCTAGAGATTAAAGGAATATATCAGACTTTGAGGTTTTGTTACTATCTTCGTTCAGTGCCTTTACGTCACATGCACGATCCCTGTGAGAAAAGGGTTCCTTTTAAGAGTTATAGTTTTTTTCTCTATTTTTTCTTTTCCTGCTGTTATCTTTTCTCAATCCTTTCATGTTTGTTTCTGTCCTAATTCAGTCCTTCCCTCTATATTTTATTCAATGAAAAATTCTTAATATCTCCCAACAGTTTTACCTCCTTTCCTTCTGCGGTATGTAGACTAAAATAATCACTCCTAAAACAGTGAATATGGTTGTTAACAGAACATCATCAGGCTTTAGAACTAAATATGACAATGAGATTAATGGCAGATGGGAAATGCTCAACATTGCAGTCATGGTTTCAGCCTGTCTGCAGACACAGTTTGCACTACTTTATGGTTTGTTTTGAAAGAACAACAGCTTGGGTTTCTTTTTAAGGTTAAGGTTAAAACCTATGAAATCTGAATATACCATTGCATCAATATTGAAGTAAAGCAAAGATGCATGTATGTCCTGTGGGAAGGGTTTCTGATTTTTCTCATCTGAAAGCCCAAGCCAGAAACAGGGCACATTTGGTTTTGGGTTGTTTTGTTTTGTTTTGTTTTGTTTTTTTTTTTTCCCCACAGTCAGTAGTAGTCCAAAATCCTTGGTTTACCACATTCATTTCAGATATATAACACTCCTGTTTTTCCAAAACACTGGCATTTTCCATCAGAGGCAGACTTGCACTCTGTTAAGATACTTAATCTGGAACTTCTAGGGAGAGAGGTCAGGCATGAGCCTAGCTGCCTGACAGGAGGAAGGCAGGTCCTCAGGGATGCCATTGGCACTGTTCTACTCAAAGCCATCCATATCGCTTGGCCTGCTGTGCTCTCCACAATTTGCCTCAAGAAAGATTTCATACCACATGTAGACACATAATAGCGCTGCCCTCCAGGCCACCTTCACAAAGGTAACTTCTTTTTTCTGCACTCTCTGAAGATGCCTCTCCACATCTATCTCTATCGTCCCAGTCCTTCCTAGCTTGGGTGAGAAGGATTTCTCTTGCTCTTCCTTTGTTCTGTCATCGGGCCTTACAGTAGGCAGCCTACTAATGAAAAATCCTGCATGTTACTACTAAAGTTAGTCTTAAAACAGTCAGAGCTCAAGTATGTCCACTATCAGTAAGTGGAGTTAAAAGAAGTACACCAATCCTTCGTAGTGTTTGGTGACACACAATATGCCTGTTAACGCAGGACATACTGCACTGCTGTTCAAAAAGCAACATGATTGTGACGTGCAACAGACGCCACATACCCAAGCCTCAGTAAACTTCACAAATGTCTAAGTGGCTGCTGAGGCCAAGATAGACCTATTCCTTTGCAGCCTTTGAGAATTGCTAAAGAGGTCCAAGATGACATAGCAGCTACTGGCAAGTGTGCATGGACTTAAGTTAGAAGGCAGAGCCTTGAGATAGGTGCTCATTTTTCTGCAGAGTTCTGCTGGTCTGCAGGAAAAGTGAATTCAGGTGAGTACTGATGACATGAAGAAGGAAAGAAAAGGCCATTATGTCTCCTTTAGTAAACTCCTAAAAGTTTTTCCTGCCTGGGGCTGTTGGAGTTTTATTCTTATAACACTATAAAGGGAATGGGCATATGGATTTAATACTCTTAGGAAGATCAGAGGATCTGTCCAAAGTCATCAGGAGAGGTCCTTTCATGTCATGTCTTACGTTCTTAGTGCATATTGCGGGGCTAAGAAACCAGGATACTCTATCCTTCATGGCTACAGAGATCACATGGGTAGGATTTTCCCCTCAAGAGAAATATTTCGTTCATCCCAGAATGGAGCTTGTGTGCACATTAACATCTATGCAGCATGAACAATAGTGTATTAGGACCTTGGCATTAAACAGGGAGTGGGCCAATGTGACAGTATAAACATATCTTTTGAGTCTGCAACGTTCAGTAACATTCCGCAATTCTTCTCTTCCATCTTGTCCAAATGAGCTTCTCTTGGCTTGAAGCCATTTCTCCATGATAATGTCAATGGCTTTAGCAATGCTAAACAGGCTGTGCCTGTTATCTTCACATCTTTTTTTTTTTCCAGTTTTTCATTGTTACAGCTGCTCAGCCAAATCGTCAACAATTTACTTCCTACAAGCTAAATTGAGCCAATAACATTGTAATCCAGTATAAATAGAGAAGCAATTGATTCCAATTAGGCAAAAGTTTCAGTGTTTCCAGGCTTGCAGCCAGTTTGTGGTTTATGAAATTTAACCAAGTAACAGCTTAATCAGTTTGCCACTAAAAAACAAATTCTAGCCAACAGTATCCTGATGGTAAGGGATGAGCATGAGGAATGGATAAGAAGGTCTTAGTGATGTTTTTTTTACAGCAGCAATACCCAGCCATTGACAGTTAGGAATCACAAAAATAAGAACTCTACCATTCTCGAGGCGAACAGAGTTGCATAACGTAAACCAGCAGGCACTCAAAGTGACAAAGAGGTCTGTCTGGCTGTTGATCCAGCTTCTTCAATGTGGAAAAGAAAGCAGCAAGGCAGATAATGCTCATACAAGTATGCTCTAAGGCTTGCCCTGTGGTTAAGGGAATCAATAAATTTAGAAAGCTATGGCAGATCATTCAAATCCTGAAAGACAAGAAGGTAATATATTGGTGCTGGAAACCCAAGAAAAAGTGAGAGTCTAAGTGTTTTAGAATCAACAGAGATACAAATATGTAAACCAATGGTTAATGTTAATGAAGTTAGGGAAAACTGAATGACTCCTGATGATACTCTTGAAGAGCCATAGTGTATACTGAAATGTTTACACTACTACAGAATACCAATAATGCTTTCCAGATTATAATATGGGCAACGCTGTTGGCATAATGGCTGGATACCAATTAGAAAGTATGAGGATTATACTCACAGAAACTTAATCATGATAACTTTGCTGACTGATAGAGAAAAATCCAAATGAAAGTTCTCTTCCTTCATAACTATTTTCCGACACACTAGTCTGGAAAATTATAAAAATATTTACAGGGTAGGCTGTGTGAAGCTTAAAAGGGTTGCTCTAATAGCCAATACATTGTAAAGAATTTGAAAGTTGTTTAGTCCAGTCAATCTCAACCCATCTCCTTTTTTTTTTTTTTTTTTTGTAGTTGTGCTTTGTGTTGTCCATTGCTTAATATTCCTCTCTTCCTGATCCTGTTAATCTGAGATAGACACACAAATGTTGGATCCAAAGTGGAACTCGACCATTCAGGACATTTGTAAAACGCAGACAGAAAAGGGAACCCTCAAGCCCAAAGACAAGATTTGTGAAGGTAATGAGGTTGACCTGCTTTGTTCAGTGTGTGGTTAGGACTTCCGTTTAGCAGACAGAAGACCTGTGGGATCACCCCTGCATCTAAGCAGCCCGCTCTCATTTCTGTTATTCTGTGCACACAGAGAACATGCACAGAGATTATAAGGCATTCTGGGTCAAACTTTCACTGTGGATCAATAGTTTTGTGATTGCTGGACCAAGAAGAGAAACTCAGAAGGTTAACTCTATTATCCAGTGATCAGAAGAGTTCACAGTGCCATGGAAAGTCAGGTGTGAGCATATATCCATATTACATCAAAAAAGAGAAAAAGAGAATGACTGAGAGAGCTTCATCTAAAAAGTACCCAGGAGCCTCACAATTGTTCCATGTTCCAGCGACCTGTATTCCAAGTATTCATTCAGAGCAGGCAGAATGGAGATTTAAAAATAAGTTGCCTGCCCCTGAATGCATCATTTGTAACAATATAACATTGCAGTTCATCCTTCCTCATTTAAAAAAGGATTGATCAAATCTAAGCATGTCACAGCAGACCAGAACTCATATAGAAGTAAATATCTAGATGCAGCATGGCTCATAGTGTCCCAAAGTAGCCAAGATAAAGCCCCAGTTGGCTTGCTGGCTCTTAGGAATCGGATACAACTACGCATTGCATAGGTTGCTTGTATGCTGAAGCCGATCGAGAGCTAAAAGCTGCAATTGCCGAGGTCTGTCCTTCACTAGTGTAACTGTAAGTCTCATTTTCACGTCCTATATCTCAAAAAAAAGTTCTAGTGGGTTCTGCAGGTCTTTGACACTGGTGAAAATTATGATTAAACTCAGCAGGAGAAATGAGAATAAGTAAATGTGATGTAAAGCCAAAGACAGAAGAGATTAAAAAATAGCAAGAAAACTATTTCTGGCTACGAAATGAAATCAATAGTAGCCTCAGGCAGAATTTATAATACTGGTTGGTGTGCATTTGTAGTAAAGGGCATATCTGAAAAATACAATTAATCATAAATTCATTCATTCATGTAACTCATCATAAAGCTATTCATAAATTTATCAAACAGTTTAGCTAAAATTAAAATTTCACCTTAGATTCAGAAGCCTGATGAGGAGTGATGATATATTTCAAACAAAGGGACACATTTCCTTTGAGCAAAGAATTCACGTTCATCTTGGGGTCCTGGAGGTAAGAATGACACCATTAGCACTCTCCCCACAATACCAATTTCTTCTTTAGGGGTGGGTGGTCCAGACTGAAAAGCACCACCACACTTGGGTAAGAGGACCACGTGTTTGGACAGAAGTAGCATGATTGGCAACTCCTACGTTCAGTGGCCAAGTTAACTCTGAAGGGAGGACAAACCTCACTTAAGTCTCTTAAAAGGCACAGAAAGTAAACTCAGTTCCTTATTTAATAAGCCTACAATGAGAAATAGAAAGGAGAAACAACATAGTTTTTAAGCAAGCTTAAGTCTTCCTTTGTTATTAGGACACAAAGCTGTTGGTGTACGTTACAACAGCTTAGGAGCACCCCCAATTTGCTCTCAGCTGGTCTTGCTACAGGAAACCCTTTGACACCAAGAAATAACAATAAGCTAGGTTTTAGTCATTCTGCCGTGACTTTTACCTCCTTTTTGTTTAGTGCACGGTAAAATATATTGTGGAGGATTCATGAGTTCTCTCCAATATGTTCTTGTTTTACCTGTATTGCAGTCTCATTATATTGAAGTAGTAATAGAAGGTTATCGGGCAACAGAGACTCAGACTTCTTTTATGTGAATTTCTTCTACCTAAATCTATGGGTTCAATGGGAAAGGATAAGGAAGAAAAAAGACTAAACTTATAGGCAATGCTGGTATGAATTATTATTGTTTCCATCCCATTCAGAGCCCCTGTTGAGAAAGGTGCTGTAAAATTGCCACATTCAGCGAGAAGCTGTACAGAAGTCTCTTTGTCAACTACTGCAATGTAATATCTTATTTAACTAATGCAAACGCTGTGCTTGAGGTAAGGCTTGATTAATTAAGGGCTTTCTGATTCTTCCATAAAAGACGCTATCAAAGGAAAATGGTACCAGAAGAAAGCTCCTATCTGTTTAATTTAAAGTTTTTGTCTGTGTAATGGCTTCAACTGTGCATCAGCAATTTTGTAAATGCATTTTGAGTAAACGTTATAAAACCTAAAAAGAGCAGCTGTTAAATCTCTCGACAACATCTGTAACACTTCTTTTAAACATTGGGAAACCTGCTCTGTCTCATGATGAAGTTCTTGTTGGGTAATATTATATAGGACAGATACACCAACTATTGGGGACTTTTTTGTTTTCAGTAGTTATTTCTTTTCCAGTTTAGTTGGAAAGTTGTTTTTTTTTTCCTTTTGTGTGGCCACAGCCTTAGCGGGGGTAGCGACAGTATACATATTTTTCTTTCCCAGGGAAGTTAAAACTATGCTTTAGATATATGATTAGCCTTATTTAACATTATATGTAATTATAATTATTCTAAAGATTCAAAAAAGATCTGGGGAACCAGTGAATATATGGGAATAATAAACAGGGTGATACCAGTGCATTAATATTACTTTTAGTAATGCTTTAGATAAAATGACTGTTTATTTCCAAACAAAAAATTGTGTATCTTGAAAAACAGAAAATCAGAGTCCTTTTTGGCACAGTAAGTCAACACCAGAGTCAATAGCTTTGTTCTTCATTTCTCAAGACCTACCTCTCAACGGTGAATTATGAGACAATATAATAACTCTACATCAAACTGTCTTTACTTTTATACAAACTGAGTTTTACTGTGTCAGTCTTGTCAACACTGCTGAATATTAATGTGAATAAAGTTAATTGCTGGGTGGATAAAGGTCTGATGCAGTCAAAGTGAAAGAAAGCACCTAGCAGAAGTCTGTCATTTATGACAAGCTGTAATTTATTTCTGCTTCATGATATGTACTGACAGGTTTCAAACCTTACTCTAGTCTTTACCATAAATTGCAATTATTATAATTCACAGCGACATTTGACCCAGAGGTTGCCACCTAGTTCACCACATATCAAAGACTTCACATCTCAGGGAATTAATTTGCAAACTCCAGCATGTATTTCTCATTGTGAATCCAATTGTTTGCACTCAACACTGAACGTGCACAGTAAATTTTGTGACTTGCACTGCTTAAAAAAGAAATAGCACATTGCTTAGGCTGAAACATGAAGTGTTTATGACAAAATATTTACAGATATTTAAAGACTAAGATTAAATTTCAGTATGACTGTACAGTTATTAGTAAGTTTTACAATATTAGGCACTGGTGACATATTAGTCTGATGAATTTTGCTGAGTATTTTTATAATCAATCGTCAATTGTTTTAATAAATGTTGTTACTGGTACCATCAACAACACAGCTGAAGCTAACTCAGTTTAGTCCCTGAAGTCTTGCTCATCTGTTACTCAGTACAGTTTATAAGAAAACTGTTGACAAGTATTCAATTCTTGGACGCAAGCAAAATTCCCAGTCTGACTGAGTTTACGGTGAATGTCTCTAGATCTATAAACCGAGGTTTGAAGTCTGAGTTTATTATGAGACTTGTCATTTCTTAAGCTTTATAAATGTAACCTACAAGTACCAAAATATCTTTTAAAAATTATATCAATTTAGAAAAGTTCACAAAGATTTTAAAGTTAATTGGATGATGCAGGTAGTAACAAATGTGCTACTTCTAAAACAGACTTTTCAAGAGATTTAAAATTCTTGAGAAGACTCTGTAGTATATCATAGTAATTTTATTGCTATATGTAAGTTTATTTCATATTAAATTAGGGCCCTGCCAAATTAAAATATTTTCTATTTTGTTTTTTAAAGCTATCAATCTTCCATATAATTTTGGAAAATGCAGTGCAAAAATAAGTACATATTACAGATATCTATCAGAAAGATGACGCTTCACTTAGCTTTTTTTTCTTTTGGTAGCATATTTCCCCTTGGGAGAAAGAACTGGAACACTGATCTGTATGTGTTACGTGCCCTTCACATTTAAAATACAGGAAGAGCACCTGACAGCTTTTTTGATGTCTGTCTCTCTGGTTCATCCTTTTTCTTGTATTTGATTTCTTATCACGGAATCACGGAATTTCAGAGTTGGAAGGGACCTCTAGAGATCACCTAGTCCAACTCCCCTGCTAAAGCAGGATTGCCTAGAGCACATTACTCAGGACTGCAACCAGGCAGGTCTTGAAAGTCTCCAGAGAAGGGGACTGATTTCTGATACAAGTAGCAGCACCTGTGAAAGAAAGTAGGACTGTGATTTATGTTTGCTGAATACACTTTCAATTAACTATACAGCTTTATTTATCTTAGACTGTACCTTTGCCTTCTCAGGCCCATAGTTTGTCACTAAGCAACTATCAATGTTCTTCCCTCCATAAAAGCACCTTTTTGCTAAACACGATAACCTGCATTCCCGCAAAAACCTCCAAATTCCCATTCACTTCACTGAGATCAGAATTAGTGTTCTCTTCCTGCTTCTTCACGCAATTCAGTTAACAGTCTAGAGACAACTTTTAGAGAACCATAAACAGAGAAAACGACAAAAAAAACCCACCAAAAAACCCCTGATAACATCGCTTAGAATAGCAGAGAGATATCTACTTCTCTCAGCAGAGCACATTTTTAAATGAACAACCTGCTTTGCTGAGAAACCGGTAGAGACGTCCACAGCATCACACCAGGGAAATCATACATGGAGCACGAGATTAAGCTGAGATATTACATGGCTTTTGTTAGCAAGGCTTTGGGCTTTCTGCAGATTGCTATCACGGTGGAGCACAGACACTTGTAAGCTGAAACCATTACCAACCGAGTGCATAAATTGGCGATGAGTGACAAGGAGTGGTGTCTGAGGAGAGAGGAGTAGGAGTGCTGTTCTACCAGCCACGTGGACTAAATATAGAGAAGAAGTTCAGGGTTAGCAGAGGGAGGGAGAAATACAGAACATTTTACCCTGTTTTAGATATAATTTACTGATGTCGTAAGATTTGTTCAATAAAAACTCTAAAAGGAAGGCCTATGAAACTTGTGCTGTCCCAGTGTTAAAAAAGATTGTTAGCCAGCACCCTTTCTGTCATCCATTTCTTATGTAGCTATTAGTTCTTTATTGATAAAGGAAAACTGCAAAATAAATGCTTGAAATGTTTAAATGCTCTGCAAACTTTTAAATAGATACAGGAAGAGGATCTTGATTTGTTTTCTCCGGTTGCATGATAAAGAATACTAGCTTTTGACAAAAATACAATGGAATAACATTGTGGTGAAATTATTTTGCCTTAGTGCCCACCTCTATTGTGCATTTCTCCACAAATTTTATTTGAAATGCTGAAACTGTCTTACAACAAAAGGCATTTGAATGCTTTTTTTCCACATACTCTTTTTCTAAGTGGTGCTAGACCTATTAAGAATGAAAAATTGCATATTGAAGAATTTCAAGGTTTACTCCATTATTTGTAGACATATAGAGAACAATAAGAGGAAAGAAATACTGTAAAAAAGACAGCAGGAGAAAATCCATATCTGAAAACTCAGATTCATATATTTTAAATATAATTAGGTAGTCCAGGAAGGATTCTACATTTCATTTTAAACGTCCCTATTATTTGCAGTACTACAATCCATCTACAAGTTTACCAAATGAACAAAAAGTAGCGACTCAGGTAGCAATGTGAGAACAGTAATACCTAAAAGCATTTTTTCTTTGGTCTTTACAGAATAAAAAGTAATCTACAAACCAGCCTCTGCTTTCCTGAAAAATATTAAACCTGCAATTTAGAGCTGTGGCAAACCTTCAGTGGAAGGTACGTTATATCCTTTTTTAACATGCCATTTTGAGTATCCTTTGTCACAAGCAAACATTTTACCATGCGATTAAGCCTATGTTTCCACAACCTTTACCAAAGATACTAGTAAAACACATACTAGTTCCCTACGGCAATCAAGCAAAAGCAGTATGTCACAGAATTAATCCTTTTCACACGCTCTCCCTTTCTGAATTACTTCACTTAAGCATGCATACACTTTCTGATATCCAGATTATGTATACTTAGAATATAAGTGCCTGAAGCGTTGTTCTTCTTAGCTAAAAGTATCTGGAAGAAATGTTTATAGTTGATTCTTGTTTAATCACTATGACCTGAAAACATGTTGTCAGAGGCTTGTTATAAACCCCTGCCCATAACAAACCCAGTTATAAGAGTTACATGTCTGGAATTCAGGACCTTATCGCACCGCCTACTGAGAATATGTCTGAATAAAAAATGATGATCAATTATATGTTCGCTAGAGCAATACTATGTCAAAGTCTGGACAGATGCAGCGTGTAACCCACCCTTTCCTCACGGGTTGGCCCTTCCAGCCGTGGTCGTGAAACTTGCTTGTTGTAATAAGGCAAAAGCACCACCTTCTTTGGTCCTGAATAGTGTTGTTACTAAGAATTAAATTACCCAAAACGTCTTTTAATCAGAATTTCCAAGCACTTAGAAAACTAAGCAAAGCCTTCAGCGCTTGTCCATGGGATCAAACCTACTATACATAAACACCTTATAAATCTGCCAAAAGACATAAATCTGAACAGCAAGACCTTTTTTTCCTAGACATATGCTATGCTTTTAATAAGGACGTGGCTCATTTTCAGGATTATCTTTTTGTTAAGGCAGAACTGAAAGCAAAAGCCTTGGAAGTAGTTAGAAAAACAGTGTAATCACTAAGATACCATTATCCTGTCTCTTGTAGCTTTTATATTTGAGCTTCTCAAAGCTACGGACAGCAAATTACTCATTTGATACCTGAGCTGCATAAAGAAGATTGAAATCCGGGCTGTTAATGATCTTTTCACTCTGTTTGGGAGATTCTCTGTAAGAGCTCGTGTGTAGCACAGATGCTGGCTGCCTACATTATTCCTAGGCACCCAAGAAAATACAGAGGTGGAGAGTGTCATTTATCCCGGATACACTAATGCTGAAAGAAATCTTATTTCTGTATGAAAGCTTTTCTAAAGAAGGAAATGGTTTTCTAGGAGACCAGATATGACTTGGAGAAAAACATCAGGTTCTTTTTCTACTTTTTTCTTTTTTTTTTTTTTTTTTTTTGTGGTAAGTGACCCACATTACTAGATATCTTAAATGAATAATCAACTTAAATGAAACAGAAATTTTGACTAGCAATTAAGGTACTGAATAATAACAGTATAGACAAACAAGTGATTTATTCAAAACAAGATTATCCAGGTGGTATTTTTATGCCTAATCTTTTAAAAATGCTTTAGACTGAAATGAAGTGTATATGATAAAAGTGCACTTCTTATTTGGCTAAAGCCACAGAGCAATTTTTAAATTTTGGTTTGTCATTGCTACATAGAACTTCTTACCACAAAGTTCCCCCAGGAACTCTGGGAAGATACGAAAAATATCGTCATTGCTGATGGTACAAAGCTGGAGCGTATGAAAGATTAACTGAAGTGCTCAAAGTCACACGAGTGTGAGAGATCTGGAAATTCAGTTTGGGCATATAGGCTTCATGCTGTAATCCACACATAACCATCTGTCTTCTTCCCACTTCTCTTCTTATGCTCTATTATTAACCAGGTAAATGCAGTGGTTCCAGCATGCCATTGCCAGTTCCAAAAATCATTCAGCATATCGTTCATTTTCTTAGATCCTTTAGCGCCCACTCAATTTGGTGAAATGTGTACATGGAGTTAATGAGACTTTACCCTTTTTATCACCTTATAGATGGCACATACCAGAAAGAGGTGCAGTCCTCAGCATCTGGTTGTGAATGGCCTCAACAGGGGAAATAATACTATCTTTATCAAAGAAAAGGCTGATCATATTCTACTGGGCACCTCAGGAAAATAATCTTTTCTCTGGAGTCAGTCCAGAATGCTTACTCTGCAGGCATAACTAAAAGGCCAAAGTCTCATTTAAGATATTGCAAATTCCTTTAATCTATTTCTCACTTATATCACATACAGGTTTCTCTCCAATTTATGACTTTTTGAATACTTACCCAACCATTTAGGGAATACTTTAAAAACAGCATTTCAGATTTTTTTTTTTAATTGACCAATCTTAGTTTTAAGTATCTTTTGGTATTTTCTTAATTTTTAGAAAAGTCTTCAGTCAAGGATGAGGAAAGGAGTCATGCAGTGCAGATAGCAGAGATCTCAGCAGTGTGCTCTTAAAGCTCCTCCAAGCATTCCAGTTTATAAAAATAGTGTGATCAGACATTCCAGCAAATACATAGTTCCTTCTAGTAGAAAAACTTGATGAATAAATTAAATTTCAATTTTTAACTTCCCCTATTATAAAGCACTTTAATGAAATAATTTCCTCTCTTTCTATCCTGCAGAGACTAAATGCAGAAAATCTTTGAAAAAAATGGTGGATTTTCACTAATTGAAATAGTTAAGGGAAAGTCCTATTACGCTACCTCAAATTCTTTTTCCAAGAAAACAAGTTTAGCATTGAAAAACCTCTGTGCTGTGCTGATAGCCACATTAAGTAATCACAACTTTAATTTAGTAAGTGCTGTTAGACAACTATCCAAAACAAAAGGAAATCTAAAAAAAAAGTTCATGTATGATAAAAGCAAGCTCAAGAAATCATACCTTTTTTTTAAAGTCAGAGGTAAAGTAACTTAGCAAATCCCATTGACAGAACTACAGTGTTAAAGGGAGGCATCATAAAAATGAAACTGTGTGTTTTCTTACTGTTTTTTTTTTTTCCCCTAGAATGCAAATCCAAAGTTACTGAAGAAGAGAACCTGGGATGCTGAAAGGAAAGAAAAGAAACCATTCACTTAATGAAAAGAAACTTATACAGTTCAACTTTAGTTTAGTTGAGTTTAGTTTAGTTCATAGGAATTAAATATTTGCATGCATTAAGTTAATGTTTTCCTTCTCTTCTGATTTTAATAAATCTAACTGGTGAGACCCTTGCGCGCTTGGGAACATCTCACACAGTATATCTCCATAATGAAAAAGTAACTTCAGAGATTTATAGGACAAAGAGATTACAGAACCTTAAAGTAACATTTGGGGGGAATCAACTGGGTAGATAGCGCTGAGATTTTTCCTATCAGGTGGCAGTAGATGAACATCTGTGGGGAAGCCAATGGCAATAGGAAAGACGCAGAAGTTTGCCTGACATAAAGTAAAAGAGCAATTCTGATGGGGAAATATAGAATGAGCATATGTCTGCTCCACATGGATATTAAACTTTGGATGACATTTTCCTTAAAAAAGAAAAACATCTTTTAATATTTCCTCTTTTGCTGTGGACTGTCTGCTACACTGTTTGTAATAATTTACGAATCATCCTTCAGGCACCACTTAACCTATCTAAATGCAGAAAGATGAATCTGGAATACTATCAAAGCACATATTGAATAAAAAGAGCCATTTTGCTTCAGCAGCAACACAAGAGACCTGTTTTTTATTATGCATGTGAAGTGTTTAATTTAAACTGTTAATAGTTAACCATGTCTGGCCTAGAGCTATACAGATCTGGGAAAAAAAATCCATAAACAAAACCCCCTCGACTTCCCTTCCCTTCTTTCTTCTCTAAGGTCAAAGAGAGAGGGAAAAAATAATTTTGGAAAATATGAAGATTGCTTGTGTGAAATATCTTTTTCCCAGAATATGCAGAGAAGGAAGGCAAAAAGTTTCTAGCTCGCACTGAAAAGCCCAGCAGCCTTAGGGTTACCGGTATTAAAATGTCTGGAAAACAGGAATACCTTACAATAGAGTTTGAAGTTGAGCTAGAGGTTGTCAGGGGAGCACACGCAAAGCATTTATGATAAAGGTATCTTAGATGTCTGTGGTTGTCAGATGTTTAGATAGATGTGGTTAGCTTTGCACAGAGGAATCCCCGCCTCAGCATGGAGCCGAACTCCATCTCTCAGACTAAGTGAATTCGCCATTATTCAAAAGTAGTTTTACAGTTTTTATTAATAAATGACGCTAACAAAATATATTTATCATTCATAATGAATAAGTTTACTTTAATAAGCAAATAACTATTCCTATATTTAAAGTTTTCAAAAAAATTCCATCTGGGGGAAAACACAAATTACCTCTTTTTTTTAATCCCGCTTTCAAAAGATTCCAGAAATGTTATGGGTTTAGGCTTGACATTTAATTAGTCAGAAATATGGGAACATAATATACATACCATAGTAAATCAATTTTAAATTCAATATTAGAGAATCCAGACGCCTGTGTACTCTTCCATAATTAAACTAGCACATATACAGTTCAAACAGAAGGCAAAAGTTCAAGGTCTTCTTTGCCTAAAGCATTTACATTTTCCACTGAAAGTAACTATTGTCCAAGGTTGACTGTTTTTGGCATAGAGATTTCAAATGATTCCTAGCCTGGTGAGACAAAGAAGAAATTCAGTTTTAATGAGAGTGAAAATGAATTTAACTGTCTAATCATTCTTTCTCTAGTACAGGGATAAATACATACTAACAGATGTTAATAAACTAAAAGAAAGCAAACAGAGTAGAATAAATATAAAATTTCTTGCTTAGCAACAGTTCTAGAAAGGGATAACAATTTTAGCCATAAATTGCTCAGAATATAACACTCTGAAAGAGTCTAATAATGGACAATAAAAATGACGCTGAGTAGTACCTGAAATTAAATGGTATCCAGTCTTATAGTCTTGTAAAAGAACCTTCCCAGGGCTGAAAACGTTTATTTCCACAATAATGTCTTAGGAATTCAGCAATACTTCCTTGATGACAACCGGTGACTTACTTTGTTTTCCTTTTAGGCCTGTCTTGGTTTGGTTAACAATAGATTTTTAAAAGGTAAATATACACATGATTATTTCTGTTCCTTTTCACAGTTTGATATGATGGAAACCTAGCTTACCAAAGAATCTACATTAGCCTTTGCTGTTAATATACGTAAAAAATACTGTTTCTCATATCAAAGTGGATTCTACTGGATTGTATGCAGCCTTGGGAATTCCTATCTCATGACAGCCATAACTAATCATTAATTTTTTTCTTCTGTTGCCAAGAACTTTTGGATTACTAAACCAAATCAAATTATATTTAAGTCAGAATGTCCCAAATCCAGTGGCAACATAGGTTGCCACTTTATATGACTTTGTCCGATTATTAATCAGTCCAAATGACCATGCTGCAATGAAATTACTGTGGTTTATGGGACTAGAACTGAGTCAAGAAGAGATGAAAATGGACCTAATGTAAATTACCAGTCCCTTAAAAATGAAAAGAAAAAAACTTTAACAACAAACCCCCCACTTGCTTATGTAAGGTGTCGTTTTAAAACACTGTAACTATTCTTTTCCAAAGAAATAAGCATCTGAAAACTTATTTGTCCATACACAGTTCACCCCTACTCCTGACTGCAAGTTGCAGATCCTGCAGATCCTTAAAAATGAATGGTCATGTACAGCAGGGCAGAAGAACAAGGCAAATTATTTCTTACACTTGATTCTTAACACTTATTTAGATTTTACTGTGGGTTAATTAAAAATCTGTGAAAGTTGAGGAGCTGAAAACTTGAATTAAATTTTAAGACTGCCACTTTAAAATAAAGTAATAAAAGAAATAATGCAGGCTACAGTTCATTCAATTTTTTTAAACCAGAAAAAGTTAGATAATAAAGTAGTACGATAATAAATGCTATTAGTTGAACAGTTAACATAATACAACTTAAATGCATCATCCCTGTACTTCCAGTAGATGGCAGGTATAGTACTTCAAACTTTTAAAAACTCAACAAAACTCTTTTCTTAATTTTTTGAATGAATAAGATGCTATTATCTGGGAAATTTTGCTTATAATATAACAGTCTTTCCATATACATGTATTTTTACATTTAATACCATTACGGAAAATATACCAAGAAGAACAGGAATGTTTAATACAAACACATTAAATACTACATGTACCACAAACATATTAAATACTTTTAGTAAAGCAAATTATTAAGTAATAAAAACAGAAAGAACACACTCAACAACACTCACACGGACTGGAATGCTCAGAATAATATTCACAATAAAATAAAAGCTACAACTGGCAATCTTAAAATGGGAATTTGAAAAAAGACACTTTGTATTTATTTCTCTTTTTCAGCAATCTGCCTCTTTTTAAGGCAACGAATATATTTTTTTCTATAAAGGAACTTTAAATTTTCTGTTATGTGTCACTGAAAAGAACCATGAAATGACAGTCGAGCATTTACAAATCCAGAGATTTCAAGCAGTAAGGTTGTCAGCTAAACCAAGATCAACATACACAAGAAACGATGATTTTTATTTTTTTACTGCAAGAGTAATACAATCCTACTTGCAGCAGAGGAGTCCCCCCTCTCTGCGAGCACAGGATAGCTAATACTCAGTTGCAATTAGGGACAAAACCTTTCATTTTCTTTCCATTGTTCAGTATGTGAGCCCATGCCTTGTTCCCTGCGCACTGCTACAACGTCAAACCACTCTGAGGCCTATCTTATTATTCTGCAAGTGCTTTTTTGTGTGTTCAACAGTTTTATAATGTCACTTTATCTTGCCCAAGGTTTGGTGAGCTGACTTTCTGATATCATCTCAGTTTTAGAAAGGGGAAAACAGAGATGTTCTGAGATTAAGGTCAAAAGTATTTGCAAATGTTCATTGAGTTGTCTGACGTGTTTTGGCGATGGTGGAGGTGCGTGTTAAGTGCTATGGCATTAAAAATATGTTAAAAACATTTTTAATTAATTTTCAGTCATGAATGCTACTTGAATGCAAAAAAAGACAACCGCACGCCTAGTAACAATTTCTGAGATCGATGGTTTAAAGACTAACATCACACAGAAACTGCCACTAAAATCACCATCTAAATACAATTTCTGGGCAGGTTTCCCCATCCTCATCATGAAACCGTATCTTGTGCTCTTTCTATTCCATGTCTTATTCCAGTTTCTGCACACATCAGAGTAGAACCTACTCTCTAGTTGGTTTCCCTAGACATCCTCTGAAGGGGGTGGAGTCATCCCACAAGCGTGTTTACTGTTCTTGGTTTCTCTGCTCAAACTCACTATATGAATATTAATTATTCCACTTATTTCCTGTCTTGCAGCTCACCCCTCATAAAATTCTTTGTCCTTAGTTAACCCTTCTGTCGTCTAACCAATATTGGCATTCATGGGTTTTCCTTTTTGTTTTCTTTTCATCCAATCTTCTCCCTGGCTTCTCATGTCCACACATCTGCCAGAGTGTTTCACTTCTTCCTCCGCGTTCCAAGTCAGGTCAAATCTTCCTCTGTGGTTCCTATCCCTCCTTCAACTTTTCCTGAAGACTATACCCTGGTATCTTGTTTCAGTCTTCCTACAAAACCAGTTTTGGTTTTGGTTTCATGGCAATTCGTCGCCCACCTTCAGTGTTTCACAGTTTAGACACCTGATTCCCATCTTCTGCCTTCATTAT
The DNA here is from genome assembly GCF_964199755.1 of Larus michahellis. Lineage (NCBI taxonomy): Eukaryota > Metazoa > Chordata > Aves > Charadriiformes > Laridae > Larus > Larus michahellis. The sequence goes on along the minus strand of NC_133899.1, from coordinate 60,678,854 downwards.
TTCTCCTAGACTCAGGTGCTATGAGTCCCTTCACCCCAGTTCTAAGACACCAGCCTGGAATGAGATGCTTTCCTTTTTTTCTGTTGTTTGGAAATCACAAGACAAGGTATTATGTCATTTCATGACAAAAAAAAAGTAACTGATGACCACGAACACATCAATATCTATTATGCTCTTTAGTCCAGTGCCTAATATTGACTCTCTCCCTAAACAGAGATGCTTGTGCAAGGAAGCCTGGCTTTTGTCACGTACTCTGAAGTTTGCCTGCTCACTCCCACTGTGAAGATGGCAAAAGTCCAACCTTGTCAGTAATAAGAGGTGTGAGAGACGCAACTGATGATGGAATCAACATTGAACATTACGAACCATCTACTGAGCATGTACAAACTGAAGTCTCCTAAAGGCCTATTATCTGAACAATTTTTTGGGTTTTAAGGAAATGGGAAGACTACCATAGGAATAGAAAAGTTGCCAAATCTCCCTTTCTGCTTATAAATATGTGAATTGTAGAGTTTTTCAAGGAAGAGAGCAAGAAAGTTTTTTACATGCTAATTTATTTCCCTTGGCTTCACTCTTGGAAAACATGCAATTAGTTTTGGCTGAATTAAAAAATAAAACAAAATAAATTTTCATGCAGGTGCCAAACATGAAAGACTTCAGCGAAATGGATAAATTAAATAAAGTTGTACACAACAGATAATAGAAAAGTAACCTTAATAAAAAGCAGGAAACTTTAACAACAGCTGATGATACAAGCTCTACATTTAATATGTGTTCATACAAAGCAGATGTGGTAGCAATAGCCTTACAGAAAAAAGCACTTCTCGTAATTTTCCCAGTGTTTCATCTGCACTCTGCCTATTTCCCACTTTGGTCATTGCACTGAGGTCATAGTTTGGATCATGAGAGTTGGTTTGGTTTGAGTAGAAGAGGAATTTCTAGTGAAGCCAACTATGTCTTTAATGCAATCTTATTTATTTATCAAAAAAGTACAAAAATCTCTTTTTTGTACGCAGAGGGAATAAAATAGGAGATATTATCTTTGTGTATGTTGCCATGCTTCAGTTAGCAATCAGAACAAAAAAGCTGCTCACAAGCTTTTTTTTTGTGTGTGTGGTTCAGGCTTCTGGCATTTCTGTGGAATTCTGTAGCACTTCATTCTTTGATTCTTTGTGGTACTTTTTGCTGCTCCTTTCCCACACACATAGACATAACATGCAACACAATCTTTTCATTCATCCACCTTCAGGTACATTTTTTAAAACCCATCGAGAGGTTTCCTCTAATTATAAATATATTAAAAAATATAGACACTAATTATAGATCAGCCTGAACTGTTTAAGTCTTCAGCCATTAGCCACTTTTACAAGAAATGCGTTACTAAAAAAAGTAACTAAAAAGTCCCTAAAAAAAAGCTTTTCAAAAGTGGAATTTCTTTAGATTAAAAAATTGAGTTTGCACAAATCATTAAAAATTCTAGCTAATAATTTTTCATTTAAATGGCTTACTGCATATCCATGTTACATACATAGATGCTATGCAAGATAACAAAATGACACCATACAAATGTGAAAAGGATGATTATCTTTTGGGATAATAAAGATGCTTAATGCTGATGAAAAGACATGATTTTTCATTAGAACTGAGTAGCACTATTAACCTCAGCCATTATCGTATTTTTGGTCACTTGTTTTCATGTGGGAAAAATAATCTTTCCTTGAAAGTATAGAAAAAAGGCAAGCAATAAAAGAATAAAAGACTTTCAGAATAGGCAAAAATAAACAACCCATCCATAATCCAGGAGGAAGTAGTCAATGATCTGCTTCTGCACCTAGACGTACATAAGTCTATGGGCCATATGGGATTCACCCAAGAGTACTCAGGGAGCTGGCGGGAGAGCTCACCAAGCCTCTCTCCATCATTTATCAACAGTCTTGGTCAACAGGGCAGGTACCAGATGACTGGAGGGTGGCTAATGTGACGCCCATCTACAAGAAGGGTCGGAAGGAGGATCCAGGGAACTACAGGCCTGTCAGCCTGACCTCGGGACCAGGAAAGATCATGGAGAGGATCATCTTGAGTGAGCTCTCACAGCAAGTGCAGGGCAGCCAAGGGATCAGGGCCAGCCAGCATGGGTTTAGGAAAGAGAGGTCCTGCTTAACCTACCTGATGTCTTTCTATGACCACGTGACCCGCCTTCTGGATGCAGGGAAGGCTGTGGACGTTGTCTACCTGGACTTTGGTAAGGCCTTTGACACTGTCCCCCACAGCATTCTCCTGGAGAAGCTGGCGAATCACGGCATAGACAAGTGTACTCTTCGTTTTGTAAAAAACTGGCTGGATAGCCGTGCCCAGAGAGTTGTGATTAATGGGGTGAAATCCTCTTGGCAGCCGGTCACCAGTGGTGTCCCTCAGGGCTCAGTTTTGGGGCTGGTTTTGTTTAATATCTTTACTGATGTTCTGGATGAGGGGATGGAGTGCACCCTCAGTAAGTTTGCAGACGACACCAAACTAGGTGGGAGTGTTGATCTGCTTGAGGGTAGGAAGGCTCTACAGAGGGATCTGGACAGGCTGGATCGATGGGCCAAGGCCAACTGTATGAGGTTTAATAAGGCCAAGTGCCGGCTCCTGCATTTTGGTCACAACAACCCCAAGCAACGCTACAGGCTTGGGGAAGAGCGACTGGAAAGCTGCCCAGCAGAAAAGGACCTGGGGGTGCTGGTGGATGGCCAGCTTAACATGGGACAGCAGTGTGCCCAGGTGGCCAAGAAGGCCAACAGCACTCTGGCTTGTATCAGGAATAGCGTGGCCAGCAGCAGTAGGGAAGTGATCGTGCCTCTGTACTCGGCACTGGTGAGGCCTCACCTCGAGTACTGTGTTCAGTTCTGGGCCCCTCTGTACAAGAGGGATGTCGAAGTGCTGGAGCGTGTCCAGAGGAGAGCTACCAGGCTGGTGAGGGGTCTGGAGACCAGGTCATATGAGGAGAGGCTGAGGGAGCTGGGCATGTTTAGCTTGGAGAAGAGGAGGCTGAGGGGAGACCTCATTGCCCTCTACAACTACCTGAGAGGAGGTTGTAGAGAGGTGGGTGTTGGCCTCTTCTCCCAGGTGAATAACGACAGGACCAGAGGAAATGGTCTGAAGTTGCGGCAGGGGAGGTTTAGATTAGATATTAGGAAGAATTACTTTACTGAAAGAGTGGTCAGGCACTGGAACAGCCTGCCCAGGGAGGTGGTTGAGTCACCATCCCTGGAGGTATTTAAGAAACGTCTAGATGTGGCACTTCAGGGCATGCTCTGAAGGGCAGAGATTGTAGGTTGTTTGGTTGGACTCGATGATCTCAAAGGTCCTTTCCAACCATGAAGATTCTATGATTCTACGATTCTATGAAACAACGTTCACTACTTAATAATATTGCAAGACTTTGTCAGCCTGATTCAGTCCAGAGTCTTGAATCTATTCCCTGTGAACATATTACTGTTAAAAAAAGACAAGGAAGAGAGAATGGAGTTTCAACATGGCACTCTGCAGTCAGTTTGTTTCACAAGTGTTGAAGACTAGTTGAGAAAGTGGAAAATTTTTGAAGATCTTGTCACATGCTCCAAATATGTCAAACAGACCTTGAACTAAAGCTTCAAATGTGTATTTAGGGATAACACTATATAACAATAACTTTTTTTTACACTTCTCTTGCAGCATGGTAGGAGTGAATGTACCCTAAATGCGCTTCCTTTGTTTGCCACGATTAACTGCAGAGTATTCCTGAGGAATTAATTTCCATCGCATGTTTTTATTCTTTTTCACGTTACCACCCAGCAGGACCACAACACAGAAAATTGCAGGAGGATTTTCCTATAATGCAAATCTTCAGTATACCACTATTATATAAAGCAGCAAGCCCCCAAAAGATACATAGTAATACATGACAAAGACTAACACAAAAGAGATGAACAGGGATATCTGAATTCAAATTAATTTCTGGAATATCCTGTGTACTTTGAATTCAGTGTAGATATCTTGCTATGTGGAATTATCAGTAAATCTTATCAGATGAAATTATTTAAATATTGTTCCAGTAATACAAATTTCGTGAAAGTTGAAAAAAAACCCAAACCAACAAAACCCCAGAAATTACCTTGTTTGTGTAGTTTCAATAACCTGCACTGGCAAACTGTCCAGTGTTAGTAGCAGTCTAGGAACTCCCCCCTTCCAAACAACAACAAAACCCCGAAAGGAGATCCAAAAGCCAAAACCAATATCCCCCACAAATCATGGTTGGCAGTATTTTGAGGTATTTCATTGAAAAGCTGCACAAACAGTTGTACTACCTTATTTCCCCTGGCGCTTTCAGTTCATTCTTTTGTCACCTGTTCTGTCAGCAGAGGATAATAAAAACAATTATTTTTTTTTCTCCAAACGAGATCTGCTTTAACTGAAATGCTCCAAGCTGCTCCATGCGCGTAGTGGAAACAAGGCCTGGCCTAATCAGTTTTCCTCCTCACTCAGTGACAAATGCAGCATCTCTGGAGGCTCTACCCAGACAGAGCTCTAAAGCAGCCCCTGGCTTCTTGTTTACTTGTAGATGTCAAAAGCAAGTTTCCTGTTCTCTAAAGGCTTAGGCCAAAAATCTAATCACGAACACATGCATGGAAGTGGGAGCCATTAGTCTTAGGAAATTAAGTCATTGAACTATGAGGAAAAAAAGTTTGAAGTAGATGTTTACTGGAATTTTCACAATCATTATTTGAAATACAGCAGCTAGCTTTCTCTGAAATCGCGAGTGTGACTGGACTAACAAGGCTATTTTGAAAACACCATCAAAACTTTTTAAAAGCATGAATGCTGGCACAAATTCCCCAAATAGCAATAGCAGAACATAGGACTTGAGAACATGTTTACTTCAGCGTCCCTGTACAGACAATGGAGAGAGACAAGCAGCTGCAGAGGGTAAGTCAGTTCATAAAACGCAGAGGTGCGTATCTCTCACCTCTGACTATCTAAGGAACTTAAAATAATTCATTTGTAGGTGCCTCTGCTAAGTGCTTTATGAAACATGGGATTCATCTGAACTAACGGTCAAGAGGATCACTAGTTTCATGAGTTCAAAAAGTTCAGGGGGCAGGATATAAAGTTGTTCAGCATTAGTGTGGACCAGGTACAGGATTTTGGGTGACTTTTCAATAGCTCTGGAACAGAGAAGGAACACTGACGCAAAAAATTAAAGACAAACTAGCTTAATGTGCATGGATATCTAAGACCTTATTAATCCAATTGTTCTTGAAGTCAGTGTCAATCTTTTTCAGAATAGAGACAATTTTAAAAGGGAGAAAAGAAAAACAATAATTTTCTTGATATTACAAAGACTGGGATTTTAAATGTGAGCATCAAATGAGAACAAATATTCTCAGTCCTCTTGAAAGGTTTCAATGTTTTTTTCATATGAAAGAAAGATAACAGAATGAAGAAAGAAGTGTACATTTGAAGCGATGATGGTACAAGCACCAAAGATGATCCTGGCCACGTATTTATTCTTTTGAGAATAGAAAGCGTACTTGTCTTAATCATCACATCACCATGGATCCATTACTGTTGTGGAACGTATGTCGGCTTAATTGTCTCTTCAGTACTGAGTAAAACTAGTCTAACTAAGGAGGTGATCCTGGTAAGAAGGCCTGGTGCAGAAGAAAGAGAAAACAATACTTTCAATTTTGAACTAATTGCTTGTAAAATAAGATAAATGAAACTATTTATCTTCTTAGCTTACAGTCCAATAAATTGTCTGTAGGTCATAGTACTCTGACAAAAACCTGGAATCTGCAAGTTTTGCACATAAACTAGCCTATTTAATTTGTCTTCACCTCATTGTACCTAATTTAATTCCCAGTTTTTCCAGGATAGTTATAGCCAGCTGCCATGTCTTGTCTTACATTAAGGTAATTCTTGTAGTGAAGCATGCTAACAAATTCTCCTGTGTCTAATAGAGTCTCAGGTGTCAGAGACTGGGGTGTGACATAGCTGAATATTTCCAATAAAATGATTTGTCAGTCCGCATGTTTCAATGCTGGGCCATTGTTATGTTTCAGAACTGTGCCAGATCACAATTTGTATCTTCTGTTTTGCTCTGGTTGTAGTCAGAAAGAATAAAAAAAAGTCTTTGGTCTGTTAATAAAGACTTGCATGCAATAAAGAGCTGAGTGTTGCAAAACAGATGACTGATTTGCCTTTATTATCATATCTTCTTATTCCTAACCACCACTTTCCCCAAGACAGAACTACAGAAGTATTATGAAGATTGTTGGATGCTAAGAAAGCCACGTATCAAACTTTGATCAGGAAACATGGTGGATCTTCCTTTCATTCTGGAACTCTGATATTTAATTCACTGCAAATTTAAAGGAGGACAAATTGCCAGACAAATGCTATCCTGAGTAGGCTGTTCTTTGCAATATGTATGTTTGAATCAGAAAAAGAGGTCAATTGCATCCAGAAAGAATGTTTTAGAAGTTTTTTAATATCAAAAGTGGAACTGTACAATGTTCACAAATACCAGAAACTTACTAGAGGAGAATCATGTTGGTATAAAAGCTGCTGTTTTCAAGTGTAGAGTACGTACAAGATCTCAAAGAATTATCAAATTATGCTTTTTTTGCTTTCACAGACAGTCTTCTGTCAGTGGAAATGTCTTTAAACAGATTACAGTTAAACCCAATCCATTCTTCAGCCAAGATCACCTAAGGATTCCTTTCAAACTACTTTTTAAAGTTCTGTTTATCATGAACAGACATTAAAATTTTCTATCCAAACTTCTTGTTTGAGTGTGATATCTAAGATAAACCCTAATTGGATGAATTTATTGTAATTTATATTACATGCACATTTGGCTGTGATTGTTGAAGTTTATTGATTTTCTGTGAAGATTTTTGTCAATAAAAATATGTAGTACTGTGGTAAAAGAACAGAATATGCATGCATATGAATGAAAATTTGTTTATTTAAAGTTTAAAATATATTTAGGAAATATTTTTGAAATTACTGTCAAGTATTTATGTAGAGCTTTCGAAGTTTTAATAAAACGAAAGAAATAAAAACAGAGTCACTAAACGCAAAAAGAAAAACTAATTCTATAGACCCAGCTAATAATTTGAAAATACATTTTCAAAATGTTCATAAAACCATGTCTGCAAAGAGCAATCTGTGGGATAACGTTCGTGAACATCACGGGATTCCTATCCCTGCAAATATGTGTTAATGTATTCCTGAAAGGAATAAGGGAAGCAGGCTCAGACCTTTGCCATGAAACTCTTCAGTTACAACAGCTGGACTTTATCGCAGGCAGAATAAACTTTCGACAAAGAGTTCTGGCGGAAATGTTGAACATCTATCTTCATGAACAGTATACAGGATAAATGATCCAAGTGATCTTATTTCAAGAAGCACTTTGTGAGTGTTAACTAGAGAATTCAGAGCTTAATCCGGCTTCTTACCATATATTCAACATAAAGATTTAATTTAATCTAGTGTTATAGATGAAAATTTAAATATGCCAGACTCAGGAAATTAAAAATGCAGGTTCTCACAGCCGCTGGTATTGAGCCCCTTTGCAGAGATGTAAAATTTTATTAGAACAATGCTGAGAGTATATGCTGCTGTGGCCGCGGTGCAGTTAAGTGACAGTTGCTGTGAAAAACATAAAATTCAATTTCACGACTTCTGCACACTGTTCACATCCTCTTGAATTAACATAAATATTTGTAATGAATATAATATTTGGCATTCCACACTGAATTGTTTTGGCTTTTAGAAATACAGATGATTTTTCATTGGAAAGCACATATGTAATATACCAACTACTGACTCGGTCTAATGAAGTGCTGTATTTTAAATGTACTTCAAATCTTTAAATATATTAATAGCTGATATTTTCAGTTCATGGTTTGTATGTTTTGTCTATTGCAAAATGTCTAAAAAGGCAACCTTTTTGAGACTTTAACTGAAACCCCTGGGGGAGGAAGGATTGACTGAAATGAGAAAAAAGTATTTTCTGATCATTTGCTCCTCTTTTCCCTCCACAGTCCCTAAAGAGTTTCCAGTACAGCTTTGTGCTGGTACGATTTGTATTTGCTTCCTTTGAGATACTGTGTTGCTGGTTGAAGACTCACATAATTTATGAAACTTAACTGAATGTATTTGACTGTTCTGGTGAATACAGAGAAGGAAGCTTATGATGAGGAACAGCTGCAAGGGTCTACAAAGCATAAAGATCAATCACCCTAATATTAAAGATGTGAGTCACTGGAGTGCTGATAAATATAATTAACTGTTTCCTAGACCACATCACCTGAGATTAGGTCAAAGTAATACAGACCGGCTGTTCCATGATCCCCTGACCCCAACTGTCATTGCTACAATTAATATGGACCAGCCAAACAAGACCACCTAGGATTTCAATGAGCCAAGGTTTAGACAAATGCCTGCTACACCTATGAGGACTGTCACATCTCAGTGTCCTAAAGAAAGAAGACATGGAGTTACCTAAAACTATTATTTCATCAAATTTCTTCAAATAAATTGGATTTATGAAAAAAAACCCCACCTTGTAAGACATTTACCTACACATTTATAAAGAACTTTCAGCAATGCTGTGTCCTCAAGTCTGAACCGAAAGAAGCAGTTGAAGGTTTGCACCAACACACGTGCATGCACAGTCTCCTCCTCAGAGGAGCGCATATTCCTTCTTTCTTGGCAGGAGGCAGGCGGGGGGCAAACGGTTATTGAGCTAATTTGATATTGGTGATACCTGAATTCAATTCCCTGCGCTATCACAAAACAATGTGGTCCATAAAATTATGAGACATTGTCTCAGCTGTAAAGCACAGTGCACTCATATGAAATTAAGCTTTAAATAAATTAATTTGTGTCCCTGTACTAACTGCAAAGTATGAAGCGTATATCTATACTAGTTTAAAGCAAGATTGCATAGCTTTGTTTTCAAGAAGTATCATGAATTACAAATGTACTTCATTCCATGACTCTCAATATGGGAATAATAGTTCTGCTCTGCTTTTGCAAAGCTGCTATAAAAATATACTTCAAAACAGTGAGGTATTCAGATAGCATGGGATGAACACTTAAAAAAATTCTAATACATTCCTACTGTAATACCTGCAAGGTAGCCAGTGGAAGTCCACTGATTTGTGTCCTTAGCAAAGATTTGTCTTCAAAGTAGGTCTGAAAAACATGAAGAAAAAGGATATTTTTTTTCTTATTTTTAGAAATAGTAAAAAATGAGTCTTTACCCTGATCCATAACTACAATATGAAAATAATGTGGTGGCAAAGGGACAAACAGTATTTAAAAAAAATGTATTGCCCATAGTCTGGATTAAATCACAAAGATATGTTATCTGCCCACATCACAGAAAAGCTCGAATCCCTATTTTCACATTGTGACACTTACAGTCCTTCTGAAAGCAAAAATCCTTTTCCAGCTGTACAATTCAAATAATTCAACAGTTGCTGAATTAAACCAAAATAGGAAGTGGCTTTTCTTTAGAAGTTTTGGAGCAGTTTCCTGAAGCTGTATTGTGTGTTGCTTTCATAATGCATAAAAAAACCCCCTAACATCACAAAGGTTATTGAAGACTCTTGCTAGTCAGGATCACTAATACAGGAAAAAGCTAAATCCTTTGTGCTCTATGCTGCAAAGCTGGCTACTGTTTGCTCATTGAAACAAATAATCTTTAACTAATAAATAACATTTTGTTGTGCCAGTGCAACCAACCCCTATGCACCATAGCATCATTTCTCTGCAAGCGCAGCATTCCATCATTATGTTTTTGGTATTAGGGATATATATATTTACAGATATACGCTTGTTGATTCATGTACATGAACAGTTTTTAACTGGTTTTCTTTTCCATTTTAAGTGACTAAGAAGATTTATTTTAAAACTGAAGTTATTCAGAATCAAGTTAAAAATGGAACAGAAAGAAATCTGAGATCCTAAGGTGAAATATTTAGCAACCTTTTCTTCACCTCTAATGTCTTACTACACAGCTGTGCTGACACTATCAAGGTATAGTGACACTGGTGGTACCCTGAAGATCAGCTTTTCTGATTGTCCATAGACATGCACTCACCAAGTTCCAGCTCCTACAACCTATAGAAAGGAAACTGCCTGACTTAGGGAGATACTACTAAGCGAAGGAGTAGAGCAGCCTGTATCAGGAGCTGAAGCTTTGTCATTGTTCTTGCTGTACATACGTGCCCTGGTACCTTGCAGAGTCTCACCAAAGGTGGCCTCTTCTTTGCCTTATCGGCTGAGCCTCCAGGTCAAGATTGGAGTTGCTCCAGTAACTGTTGTACAGAGAACGATACAGAGCAAATTTCCCCTTGGGGGTAAACACCATACTCAAAACGGTACTTGTGAACTTCAGTCATGCTGGGCAGAAGGAACAGATTCCACATAAGTTTATATTAAAGGCCAAGTACCTATCTAAGTTTATATTAAAGTACCTATCTCAAAACCAAATAAACACATAGGGGTCAGTGCAGGCAATGGCATCTCTGTAGCTCAGAACATATTTTGTATCACAGTAATGGCCAATCTACTCTGCTTTTCTGTTTCAGTGGTACAGAGCTGCAGACAGTCCTATTACCCATTTACAAATGGTACAGCTATTAGGAAAAAATGAAGGAAAGGAATGTAGGGGAGCAAACGCAGTGCACAGCCAGAGTTGGTCACTGATGAACACCAGAGGTTTGAGGGACATGATGACATCAGATACATGGCTGTGCACAACGCTTGTCATCAATGCAGGCTGCAGCTGGTCAATGTCATCTCAGGATCTGATGATACTGATTGCTATTCCAGCACCACCTCTGGCTGGAAAAGGTGTAGCATCTTAAAATACTTATGAAACATAGGTTTGCTGCAGGTGACAACCAAAAAGCACCTCTTGGAATCATAAATTCATATTAAGTTCTTTGTCTCAGTTTAAGAGTGCATGGAAAATTCTCTGGGCTCTACAGGCTTCTTTTTATGCTTCCCTCTCTAGGAGATGTGATCCTCAAAACATTTTCAAATGTGCTCACAAAGAATCCAGTGATGCTCTTTGCTAGTTTTGCTACCTATGCAAAATCAATTAGAGGACTGGGTTCTATACTTGCAATATAAAAATATTTTTTTTTTGCATTTAAAAGACAAAATAGGTGGTTAGAGGTGGTTAGAAAGGTATACACTTCCAAGAGCTTCACACTCACAAAGACGACCAAGTTAAGTTGCCAATTTTTCTCTCCTAGTTCTGGAGGTATAAAATTGTTGATAACAAGTTCTTGAGAAATGAGAAACAAATTTGTCTTACGGACCTCTAGAAGAGAGATTTCAGAGATAAACATATTATCGTGTCTTGACAACATAGACCCAGAATGTTAGCCTGATACTTTCTTGTTGAACCTAATAATGTGTAATACAAACTGTACAACTTTTAGAAAATCATCCACTTGTGTTTGGAAGATATTCACAAGAATTTCTCCACTTTCTTTGAGAGACTACAAAGAGAAAGATGAAAAAAGGTGCTTTATTTCTGTAAGTTTGATTTCAACTTGCAGGTTTTTTTAAAATGTCATCTTTTTTCTAAAAAAATCCTTTATCCTTGGTAATATTTAGCATGATCAAGATCATATTCCTTATGTTTATTTTTATATTCTCCTGTTTGTCTATCTATATTTCTATCTAATTTCACATTGTTATATTCTCTTACATCCCTGAAAGACATTATTCTAATCAAGTTATTTTTAAGACTCTCTTCGCATGCTTCATTGTGTCAAGATCCATTAAATTTAAGCATAATCAAACACAGTTAATTTGTTTGAAATGTCTTCCTACTCTATCTTACAATTTCCTTGTTTATCTAAAAGGATGACAATGCTGCAGCATTCTGTAGGGCTTTGTGTTGAGATGTTTGTCTACTATGACAAGGAAAAGATTCATTTTTTTTTCACCTGTGATTAAGCCCAAGTTTTGGTTGAAATGAAAGGCTATTTTCTTTTATTACTTAAGGAAGTATTCAGCAATCAAGTCTTTTTTGTGTGTAGTTATTTTTCCTATCTTGGAGTAAGGCGCAGGAACAGAGGTTTTGTTTCCTGTGTGTATTTAGTTCTACGAGGTTATCCTAAATAAACATATGATGCAATTTTTGTAAGAGTAAACTTTCATTAAGTTATTTACAAGGCTTGTATGGAACAACTTTTAGTATTCATATGGTTTGTAGCAGGTGGTTACATGGGTTATCAGTCTTTTATTTGTTGCATATGAAAATTAAATGAGATGTTTCTTAATTTGAATTCCAAACTGAAAAGGTATGATAAAATGAAGTTAAGATTGCAAGACAGTGAGACAGTGACTGTAAATGAAAGGAAAATATAGTTCTAATTATCTTAAAACCCAGCCTGTTGAATTGTTAAGGTTAAATTTTTAAATCCAAACATCTTCAAGTGAGACACTGTGATGCACAACTGTAGTACTCCTTGCAATAAATTACTTTCCTGGGAATCTTCCCTCTTTCCACTTTTACCTGCCTCCCTCCCGCAGGTTCCTTGGGATCCCCTGCACCATTCCATTCCTTCGTCCTCTCTCCTCCTGTGTAAAATACTAGTTTCCCCCATAATGTTATTCTTAGCTCCAGCTTTTCAGTTTCGTGCAGTGAAACCAAAGCAGCAGCAGTAACCAACTTCAATAAACATTAAAAGATCAATGACAATTTAGGTAAGAAATCTATTGATTCCCTTTTCCTATGGGCAATCTCTCTTAACTCATTAAATCATTACAAGTAAGGCACAAAAGAATAGAGGAGCAGTGTTTATTGATTGTCTTACATCTATTGTCTCAATAATCCCACCTAAGTATTACCTGGGCACGTATGTGGTCTTAGCATTCATGCAACAATCATTAAGTAATTTAGGTTAACCATAATTTATTTTATTCAAATGACATTTTTCACCAAATTTTGTGGATAAAAATATCAAACCACATAAAATTATGGTAAAACTAATCATAGTGGGACTACACATACATATCTGATTCTGCGTGGGCAGTACTCTCATTCCCAGGACCTGGAGTATTTTTCGAACTGCCAAAGAATTTCAGTGGAAATGACATGGAGGCCTGGACAGCAGCCACAAAAATATTAGTGTGAAATAACAATATAACAGGTTCCTGATGTGTAAAAGAACAAAGTCTGTAAAACGGTTATGCTCCTATGTATTAATAAGTGAACAGTACTTCAAGAACTTTGCTATAATAAAAACCAAATTTAACTGAAATACAGTATAACTGATTTTCAATAGCATACCTATTTTACTAACAGAATTATCAATCTAGTTTCAAGAAAATTACCAAAATACAGCAAACACACTAGCTGCTTGTTGAAAATTATCCCCAGTTAAATAGTGAAAATCATGTAATCACTTCTGAAGAGGAAATAGCTGTTATATACTATTACAAATTCTGACTCTCAGACCGAGAAATTTCAGAATTTGCAGCCCAGAATTCTGTAGAATTGTATGACAGTGACATTCAGGAGACTGGTTAGTGAAATCATGCCATGTAAGCAATAAAAAAGTGTCCTTCACACAGAATACACTATTCAGAAATCATCCAAGAAGTAGAATTAAGAAATTTCTGAATAAAACCTGTGCTGTGTCTTCTTTTAAGGTACAATGACTACCTTATTTCCAGTATCCTCAGAATGGGAAGCACGTCTCTCAGACAGCAGTTTTAAGCAGCAACGACCATCTTGTTCCAGAAGTATCATGCTCCTAAGAACCAGAGAGCTAGTGAGGACAATTTGCACAAACAATGCCAAGATACTCATGCTTATCTGAATGCATCAGTTATTCTATCAGCAAGCCATAACAAACATCCTCAAAGCATACTTTGGGATAAATGGAGCCTGTCCTATCCCAGAATTTTTCAAGTATAGCGAGGACAGTTTGGAGCACAGAGAAAAAAAACGCAACACATCAAAAAACATCTTCCATTCCAATCCAGCACACTTTTTTTCTCAAAGAAAAGAAACAGAGTATGCAGACATTTGACATAAGAGAGATTCTATTGTAATGTTAATGTACATTGTATGTCCATGGTCAGTTTTCCCAGAGGTAGGCTTACATAGGCAGAAAACAGTTTTGCCAGCCTAAATCAGATTTTAAGTTCGGTTCCCAAGATATTAAAAAATTTGGGGTTTTTTGTGATCCACTTATAAAAAATACTACATTGAGTTGTCTCAGATTTTTGAACTTGAGTTTTGAATTTTTAAGCTTAATGCTTTAAAATGTTTTGTCCTAATTATCTAAAACATTTAGCAGAAAGTCATGGGAAATAATACTCCAAAACTTTCCTTTTAGAAATGCTGAAGCAATTTCAACAACTGGAAACATTAAAAAAACCCACCAAAACAACAAAACCAAAACAACAAACAAAACAATTTGGGAGATTTACTGACCGTATTCACATCAACCATTTTGATCTTAAAATGTTATAATTTTCTCAGGGAAATAAGTAACTCATCAGGAAATCCCTAACCAGTTTTACAGTAACATCTGCTTCTTCTCTCCAAATAAATACCCAGGAGCTTATCTGTAAAACTATTTTGCTAGTATTTCAGATGACAGCTCCATTTAACATACCATTTCAGCCCCTAACACAATATCGATCCCAGATCCAGTGACATTTGCATTTCCAACTCTAGTGTGCTTTTACTTTCCGTCACAGTCTCTACATTTCTTCCCAAATTTAATTGCAATGTATTTACCAGTCTGGTTTTTTTGCACTTCCTTGGTTAATTTTTTTTTTAATGCTCTGCTTTTGAACCAAAGAACTTCCTCCTCAACAGCATCTGCTTCAGGAAAGAAGTTACAGGAGCATGCAGCTCACTTTAAACATCATTTCAGTCTCTGAAAACAGTAGAAAGAAAAAATGGTTTCACTTTTGCAGACCTGTCTTTAATAAAGCATGTTTTGCTGCTTAGTAAGAATGCAAATACCACAGTCTGTACTCAACTGTAGAAACAGGAAAAGTTCATATATTCTTAACATAAAGAGATTTGGCTGAAAGTTCAGTGTTAAAATCTAGGTCTATATAAAGAAGATGTAAACCACATCCAGATGCGAGAGCTACTCCTTGTAAAATTTGAGGCTTCTGCTCAAGTCTGTTAGTTGCAATGGACAATACATTATTTCCATTTCACAGATCATAATATAATGAAAAGTAACTTCTGGAAATATTGATCCACTGCCAACAGAAAAGATATATTGGATAATGCTGTCATCCATAATGCTTTTTTTGCAAGCATGTGACCAGCGCAGTAACATTGTTAATAACAATGAAAAAAATAAATCTAGTAGGGGGCAAAAGAAGTTATATTTAGCTAATTTTTTCAAATAGTGTCTGATAGAACCTAGGGGTTTATTTAAATATCTCACTGAAGCAATCACAAAATTATAAATATTTGCCTCTGAAGATTAGTAGACGAGTGAGAGACCGGAAGATTCAGAGTAGAAAAAAAAGTATTTAGGGCATTACTGATGTGTGAAAGTAGCCTAGAACAATACAAAAAATGTAAACACTGGAAGACAATAATAAAATCAGTATCGGGCCAGCACCGATTTGTTGTAAAAGACAAATCATGCCAAACTAATCAAATTTCACAGAATTATAGAATGTGTTGGGTTGGAAAGGACCTTTAAAGGTCATCTAGTCCAACCCCCCTGCAGTAAGCAGGGACACCTTTAACTAGATCAGGTTGCTCAGAGCCTCATCAAGCCTGGCCTTGAATGTTTCCAGGGCTGGGGCCTCCGGCACCTCTCTGGGCAACCTGGTCCAGTGTCTCACCACCCTCATTGAAAAGAACTTCTTCCTAACGTCTAATCTAAACCTACCCTGCTCTAGTTTAAAACTATTACCCCTCATCCTATCACTACATGCCCTTGCAAACAGCCCCTCCCCAGCTTTCTTATAGGCCCCCTTCAGGTACTCCTCTTATTACAGAGCATAAGCAA
The DNA here is from genome assembly GCF_964199755.1 of Larus michahellis. Classification (NCBI taxonomy): domain Eukaryota; kingdom Metazoa; phylum Chordata; class Aves; order Charadriiformes; family Laridae; genus Larus; species Larus michahellis. The sequence goes on along the minus strand of NC_133899.1, from coordinate 60,662,799 downwards.
CAGGTGTGATGTATTCTGACTGATGAGGTTTTTGACAGTCTCATAAACCAGTCTTGTGAGCAAACAGAACAATTCAGGTTGGGAAGAAAATATTATAAAGTGGGCAAATAACTAGTTGGGTTATAATACCCCAAGAGTATGGGTGTGATGGAATTCCATGGGACTCTGTACTTCATCCTGTTTTATTCAATCCTTCACTAATAACTTGAATAATGACTATACCTTTTAAACTTGTGGATTATTCAAAAAAGAGACAGACTGCAAATGCTGTGGAAGCATTTGTGATTCAAATTCAAATGATCTTGGCAAATTGCTGTAACAGCCTGGAAAAATACGATGGGTTTCTATACAGGTACGTGCAATGTAGGATGCTTGTGCAGGAATAATCAACTTCAGATATACAGAAATTTGAACAAAATAATTACTTAGCGGGAAGAGACCTGGAGCTTATAATGGACTGTGCTCTGGATGCAAGTCAATATGCCAAGAAGCTGGACTGTTTGAAAAAATGGCATTGGGATGCCTGATCAAAGCCGTAAGCCTAGAGGCATGTGTGTGGTTCAGGAATGTGTGAGATTAGGGGAACTGGTAGAATGCAAAAATGGGTATCAGCCTGATTCAGCAACAAAAACTCTTTGCCTACTTTAATATTTGATTTGTTGTTGTAGGCTGAAGGTGTAAATTTTCAAGTACAAAAAGGTGTTGTTATCTTCATCAGCGGCTTGGAAAATCCCCTCTTCCACAGGCTCCTGCTCTGCCTGGAACAGCCTATGGAGTCCAGCAGAGGTGAACAAGTGGAAGTGACCTATGGAACAAAGGGTTTATGTCAACTCACTTTCATCCTGGACTTCTTCTTCCTGCTTTCCTTCTGAGGTAGAAAAGATACATTTCCTTCAAGGGAGGAAAAAAGATGACTATCATTACATCTTCGAATTCATGTGTGCTGTCACAGTTAACAAAATCTGCCTGTCTTTTTTGGATCCCACTAAGAGCATAATAAACAGCAATTATCTTCCACTCTGACCTTGGGAAACACTGAAGTTACCGCTGTACTGAGCCCAAAAAGCTTGTGTGTGAGTAAACTCTCAGTCTAAATTTGAAAGCATTAAAAAAAGGTTATCTGTCACTTTCTTTGCATATTCATTCTAATGACTAATCATTTTCATGGTTAAATTTTGAGCTTTATTTCTAGTCTCACTTTCTAGCCAGCTTCCAGAGGCTGTTTCTTCTTACTGCTTTCTCTGCTTTAGTCCTATTCTTTTCTCCTTGCCAAGATATGCTATACTATTGAGTACACTGCCAAGCAACCTATTTTTCAAAATACTGATCCTAGAATTAGATAGGATATTCCACTATCTGCCCCACAAAACCAGTAGTAATAATCTCATCATAATCACCTGTCTTCTACTCTCTCCATAAGCACATTGGAACTAAATTTTAGGTCAACAACTTTGACCTAAAAACTAACACCACCTGTGTCAAAGAAACTGCCTCATAGAATATCTCCCTTGTTTAGGCATATCCTGCATTATTCTTTGCTAGGTATTTGTTGTTTTGGTTTTTTTTTTGAATTAAAACATATCCAACATATAACTGCTTGTGTTAAAGAGCAGAAATTTAAATGGACAACCAGCTGTTCAAAAAGGACCAGTTACATCACAGACACAAAAAGGCAGAAAGCAGTAAAAACTTCATGAAGGGGATGTTTTATATCCCCAATGAACAGAACAGAGTTATGTCTATACTGTAGTAAGCTGAAAGAAAAAAAAGGTATCAGTTTCAGAAAGGCATCTAAGTGGAGGGTCAAGCACGCAATCCATGAGAACATCGACAGAGCACTAGCCACCCTTCATACTGTAGTAATACAGAGTAATTAGAAGGAACATTACAGCAACTGTACCTTGGGGGCAGCTGGGAGAGGTTTTCATAATGTGATGTTAGTGACATCCTGGGCTGACTGCCCTCTTCCTGTACGTAGCTACATGCATAAACTGTGCAGCCATGCGCAGCAAACTCATTTTTTTCACCCTGCAAGTTTGTGTGGCAGTTCATGGACTGCTTAATCGAGCTGTACAGGTGCAGTGAAACCACAGCTTCCAGCGGTTTTTACAACTGTGCATGTACAGATTGGTTCAACCAGGCATACACACTGTATGAGGTCACAGGAAAGAGAACGGGTTGCTGCGGACGGTCTTTTCTTCTCCCTGGCATCAGTGCAATAATTCTCCCATCTGGAAGGATCATGAAATAGATGACATTTCAGTCAGTACAAGAGGCCAGGTTGTACTCGGGATCACATCATGTGACTTCACTAAATCCTTTTATAAATAGCATTTGTATGTGGCTGGCTGACACAGCATTGAAGAAGTCCTGCCCCCATCTATTCAGATTACAAAGGTGTAGTCAGCATGGACGATACGCTAATCAAACAACTCGGGAACCTACAACTTGTTAAAAATACTGTAATCTTTCTTTTTGAAGAAAAACTTGTTACCACGTCTGCACAGAGGATGTGGATCTGTGGACGAGTCACAACCTATGAGCTCTATCACTAAATTTCACATAGATGAGAAAATCAAGGATATATAATTCTCAGCGTTGCTACTGCTACCTCTCCTCTTCGGTTATTTTAGGAGTTGCAAAAGAGTTGTAACACAGTGTATAGTAGCTAAGGTCATAAACAGCTGTCATTTTTCTACTCTTTCCCTTGAAAGTAAGTGTCAGCAAGTGACTCGTGAAATGCTCAATTATGTGACCCTGTAATTAAAGATGTCAAGAGCAGGAGAGAGGAGGACAACTCACCACCTCTATTGCCATCAGAACCACATCTGCTTTTGCCACAGTGAGCTGTAAGGAAGAAGCACTCAGAGTAGTTGATGACACTTATGACAATTTACTGCATTCAAGGATCACGTGAACAACGAAGCAAGGCTGCAGGATCTTCTAGTATGCTTCTTCCAATAGGAGAGAAGTAGAAACTACAGTGCTCAGAAAAAAATCTACCACCAGCTGGCTACCTGATGTGGCTCTGGCATTGCATTTGCATTTGAACTTAATGACAGCCATTCAGGGATGGACCTCACATGCCCTCCCTGCTGCAGATTCACAGCTAGACCTCACAGTTCTCCCATGCTGACTCCTGTATAGAAAAGCTGTCTGGGCCATGGGATCATAGGAAGCTTGCAGTAGTTATAATGCCTCAGCAGGCTTTGATCTGGCAGTATTAATGTACATGGTCCAAAATCAAGCAGCAAAACATCTAGTATACGGGGAGCTGTTAGGAAACAGCCTGTCACAATACTAACCAGCACAGCCAGGGTACACTACTGTACTGGAACCAATTCATTCCTAAGGAAATACTGCATACAACAGCAAAATTAAGCATGATTTCCAACAGCAAAGCCAAAGAATATGGCTGAAGATGATTATTACTCTTCATGCAATAAGAAAAAGTAGTAAGCGGGACTAGTAATCATCTCATTTTAGAGGGGCGACATTTTCAGCAGATTTGGTAGTCTGCAGAAGACAGAAATTAAAATGCAACGATTTCAAAAGAAAATTCACCAAAGAATAAATGCACTCAAAAATTATATAGACAGTAAGGTGCTCTGTGTGTGCAAATCCCAGGTGGGAAACAAGCTGACAATAGTAAAATTGATCCTAATAAGACAGCTGATCAAAATGAAACAACGCTGCAGCTGTACGTTTGGCCAAAAAAGCAGTTTGTAAAGAAACAGGTTGTAAATTCGATCAACCACTGCACTCACAAATGTACACTTAGTACCGCCATCCTTACAGGTGCCATATGCATAGTTTAAGAGTTTCTCTGTTCACGGTTCCATTGCCTTCACAGATTTCCAGGTGGAGGTTAGGGATGGACTCTTCAGACTGCCCGCCGTCCGTGCCGCTTGCGCGAAGGGACGAGGCTCGCACCGATCCCGGGCGCCGGGCAGAGACTCATCCTGGCTTTCGGTGTCAGGGGGCTCCTCCTCAGCATAGACCGTACCCGACACTGGATGCTGTTTTAGGGAAGAGATGGGTGCGAGCTGCCCCTTCTTCCTTCCCCAAAACCTGCGGGGGCCGCCGGCGGAGGCGGCAAGGTGCCGGCCGGGGCCAGGCCGCAGCTCCCGCTCCCCTGGCGCTTCTTACCGCCCCGCGCGGGAGCGGCCAGCGCGCTGCCCGCCAGTGAGGGAAAACCCAGGCTCTCCTCAGGCTCTGCCTCCACCTGCGGCCCGGGAGGGCACAGACGACGAGGCGAGGCGGGATGAAGGCGGCTCTGAGGTACTGCCCGGCGGGGGTGGCCAGGGAAGGGGAGGCTCTCCTCTCCCCAGCACCGCCGCCCACTCACTGGGCTGGGTGGGGAGACCAGAGGCGGCTGAGGCGAAGCCCCGCCGTGGGGGGGTGGGGGACGGGGACCGGCCGTCCCCGCCTGGGCTGTGCGGCACCCGTCGGCCCCTGCCGCCTGCCGGGACGCGGCCGCCGTTTGGTGGCGGAGCGGAGCGGCGCGGCCAAGCCCGGCCCGGCCCAGCTGGGCGGCGGGCCCGTCCCGGCGGAGGGCGCGGCCCGTCCCGCCCCCGCACAGCGCCAACAGCCGGAGCGGCGACACCACCTCGGCGGCGCTGGGCCGGGCTCCCCCCCTCGCTCTGCGCGTTTGTCTCACCGCCTTTTCCTGTCTGCATCCTCCTCGGTCCTCCGCCTCCCCCTTCCCTTATCCCCCCCCTCCCCTCGCCATTTTCAATCCGGGAGGAGCTCGGCGGGGACTTCCCTGAAACTTCGCGGGGGAACTCGCCCGGCGCCTCCGGGGCGGCCGCAAACTTTTCGCCGCGGCGCCCGCCTCCCCCCTCCGTCCCTGACCCCCTCGGCTCCGGCGGCGGCTCCGGCGGGAAGTTTTCGATGAGCGCCCCTCCGCTGATCCGGCCGCCCAGCCCGCTGCCGCCGCTGGGGGCTGCTGCCGGCGGCGGCGTCGCCTTCCACCTCCAGATCGGGCTGAGCCGGGAGCCGGTGCTGCTGCTGCAGGACTCCTCGGGGGACTTCAGCCTCGCACACGTCCGGGAAATGGCTTGCTCCATCGTCGACCAGAAGGTAAGACGAAAACTTCCCCCCACCGAGTCCCCTCCCGCTGCCTGCCGGCGCTGACGGTGACTGTAAACTTTCCTCCTCCCGGAGAGCTAACGAGACCGATCGCAACTTTCCTGCGCCTCTGCTCCTCTGCCGCCGGCCCCGCTTCCCTCACCCCGGCCCCCCGCTCTTCTTCTGCTGCCACCCCCCGCCTCGACCCCCCCGGCCCCGCTGCCGAGGAGGCTCCGTGCGGGATGCTCGCATGCGAGCTTGACTTTTATTTTGTTGGCGATGGATGCAATTAACCCTACTAATAGCTGTTATTAAAAACAAACCCCAGCCGGATCTATCTGCCTGCTTTTTAATGCTGCGGAAAGGAAGGGGGGGTGTGTGGGGGGGAGGAAGGCAGAAACCTGTCAGCTGTGATGGCAGCGCGGCGCCCTGGGGCAGTGTGCGCGTTGTCCCGGCCTCTGCTGGGAGAGGAAACTTTCCACTGAAAAAAAAAAAAAAAAAAAAAGGCAAACAGCAACAAGGAAAAAAAAAACCCAACCCCGAGAGCCCCAGGATTCAAAGCGGCGCCCAGCGCTTCGCACGCCTTCCCGCTGCCGGGCAGCCCGGCCGGGGCTCAGCGCTACGGGGCCCGAGTCGGGGGGCGAGGGGTCCGCGGTGTGGGGCGGCGCTGGCTGCCAGCCTTGGGAGCTGGGCAGGTGGCCGCGGGGCGAGAGGGGACCGGCTGGCAGCCTCCGGGCTGCGGGCGGCGGTGGGTCACTGGTCGGGAGGGCGGGGAGCCGCCGCCGCGCTGGCCCCGGCGACAACGGTGGTGGCGCCGCCTGCGGGGGTGGCACTCGCCGCCGCTCCTGGGACGCGGTAGCATCGCCGGGCGCAGTCCGCCAGCAGTCTGCTAAAATCGGCGCACCACGACGAAATCCACCTCGCTCTGCGTCTGTCCCTCCGCTGTCCTTTGCCTTTGTCTGTGTTTTGACAGTCTTGGTGTTAAGCTAAAGTAAAGTTTTACTTGGTCAGTGGTTGCTGCGTGAGACCCACAGAAAAGTATCATAGTGATTGCAAAAAAAAAAAAAAAAAAAAAAAAAAAAAAAAAAGACGTTCAGGACGGTTGTAATGGAAAAAGTTGGGCTTCCCCTCCCCCCCCCGCCCCGTTTTTATTAAGGTAAAATAATTTCAGGCAGGGGTTTATGTATTTATTTGTTTATTCAAGTTGATAGCTTTGCCTTATGCCTGTTTGTAGATCCCATCAGTCTGAACTTTACTACTAGTGAAATTCACTAATGTCACTAATAGTGGCATTTACTTTTTTTTGAAGAGCAACTAGTTAAGTGTTTTCAAAAGAAGTATGAAATACACACCTTCATTTCTAAATTTTGTATTTTTCTTAGTTTAAGAAATGGTTACCTGCTTTATTAAACTTAATTCTGAAGAAAGGCATACCCTTTTGTTTAGCCGTATTTGCTTTCAAAGCTAGGCCAACACTTGTAACTTGGTCACGTAGATGTCAGACACAACTTAAATACTTTTAATATTTCACCATGTGTAAGTTATTCTCCCAGCAATAATGGAAGCGTTAAGATTGTTACATGTATTTTTTTTATATTTTTGTGTTTGATTAGTTTATTCATTTCATGGGTTTGCTATAAATTTAAGTGTAATCCTAATTTCCTACCTATGTACCGTTGTCTAAAGAAAACTAAAGGTGTTGGCTTGCGCTCAAAGAGTCAGAGTTAACTGAGTAAGTACTGACATAAAAATTTTGAATGCTTTAATTTGTTGCAGTTTCCTGATTACGTAAAAGAGAGCATCATTTAGCTGCTCTGCAGAACACACTTGAATGAGGAATTTTCTTCTAGTCACAGTTTGTCAGAGCCCAAATACCTGCTTTTCCAAGGCTGTTGAGATGGAAGTGGCTCAAAGAAAGGGAAAACTGGAAGAAAGATAGGCTTTAGGTTTGTTTTATCTTTCTTTTCAGGTGGTGGCCTCTACCTCCCCTGCTTTACAGATTAATTTGTATGTTTAGTCTTCAGAATCTTTGTTTTAAGCTTAAACCTGCAAGTATGTCTGTATATGTGACTTTGTTGACACATGTCCTTTCTCGAAACATGATGGGATGGTAACAAAGTAACTTGGCATACTGGTAGAGACTCTCTTTTAAAGAAAAGTTACATGGTATCTAGAACTGTTGTGAGGTAACTTTGTGGGTGTTGTAGATTCCTGTTTTTTTCTTGAAATGATTTGAAGCATTGCTTACTCGTGATTTTATGAGGAAGATGTATTTGCTCATCAAAACCAAGCAGGAGACTATACTATAAAGAATATTTTATGAAATCTAACACTGTTTTCAAGCTTCTTTGGGTCTGTAAAGTAGTGGCCTACCAGGTAACAGTTTTGTCCCAAAATCTCCGGTTTGGATTGTTTAATCAGTATAAAAACATGAGACAATGTGATTTTGTTTTTCTCTTTGTCTGTTGTGTTAGACTGCTAAAATGAACTCTGTCTCTGTGGTGTGCTATTAAATATTTAAGCAGTCCTCTTGTACACAACTTTATTTTTAGGATTGTGCCAAATTCTCTTCAGTATCAGTGTCAGATGACCTGTTTATAGAGAGCCTCTGCCATGGTAATGTGGTATACCTGAGTCGAGATATTTATGACCCTTATTCTGCACAGCTTTATACACCAACTTAATTTAGTGCTGCTCAAAATTTACGTTAAATTGAACTAAGCTTCTCAAAGTGTGCAGAGTGGACCATATTTAGGCTTGAGTACATTGTTAACATAGAGGGTGTGTGTGTGTGTGTGTAGTTGTATTTATGTATGCATGTGTGTTCATGTATAAAACCATCATATTTCTGTATCTTTATAAGTGGTTTTATATATAAATAATATATAATATACATTGCATGCACGTATGTAAAACTGTTATTACTATGTGTAATTTGGAAGTTTAGATTTAGATATAAACATGTGTTTGCATATATTTATACTAGTGGACTTTAAACAGCATCTGAAGTGCAAAGGTTAGGTTTTTTTTAATTTTGGTAGAGAGTATAATTTCATTAATAATCTAATGCATATGATGTGAAAACTGGAATGAGCAAAGTGTGGTTTTTTTTCTCCATTGTCCATGAGAGGACTTCTTTCAGGAATTTCATCCTGAGATAACGGTATGGAAATTTTCTTAACAAATCTTTAGACGATATGGTACGTACTGGTCTCAGGCAAAAATTCAAACACATTTAAATCTGTTAAGAACTGCTCTGAAGACAAAAAAATTTGATTCCTTTGAGTTTGTGTATTCTTAGAACCAGTGACATGAAAACCTTGAGACTTGTTCATGTGGGGTTGTTTTTTCTTAGGTTGAAAAGGAATTTTAGTGTTTAAATGATGATGTGGTTGATGAGAAATGAGAATCAACTGCAAAATGTGTGTCAGTGTTTGACTTCTAGGCCAACTCCCCCACAAGAGCAGTGGGAGGATATTGTAAAATACAATCGTTGTTTTCTGAAGATAAATAGTTTGAATTACTGCCCTTTTTGGGTTAGCTGCACACAATAGAACCACTTCTCCAGGGCAAAAGTGTAATGCAAAACTCACTAAGTAAGAACGTGGCATATTTTTAATTGTCTGGAAAGACTTTTTCTTTTTACTGGCAAAAGACAAAGGAAGGAATCTTTATACAAATTTTTATACAAATTCATACAATTTAAATTCAAAGGGGAAACTAATTATTATTTATATTTTCTGTTTATTGAAATTCTTTCTCATTGTTGTACCTCACATACGATGTGTTGGGCTACTATAGTGGCATTGCCAAGTTTTGAAAACGTTGAGTTCTCAAGTAAATATATGATGCAACGTTATTTGACTTGAGAATGTGGGTTTTATAAAATAGCCCTTAGGTCAGCTGTTAAGATCAGATGTTGGCTTGGCCTTCAGCATTTGAAGGCAGAGAAGTAGCGAGGAATAGGAAACACAGACAACAAATACAAGAAACAAAATTTGATCTGAAACAGAGGAAACAAAATTTGATCTGCACAGGCCATGTGTGGTTCAGACTGATTTATAAAAGTAGTGTTGTAGACGGTTCACTGGTTTGGATAATTCTGCAATTTCACTGTAGGGAAAAAAAAAGAAGTAATAAACAGAAAGTAGGCCATTTCGGGAAGGGGAAAGGGCAGAAAGAAAAGTAATGAAAAGGTGGTTCAAATGGCATACTGCAGCTGGAATACTGTGCCCAGATTCATCTTTAACATATTCAGTGTTAAATTAGAAGAATTATCACAAATCAAACCAAGAACCTTTTAAAAATATTCCTGACTATCGAACTAAACACGTTCAGAAACAGGTGGGCATCCACTTATGCTTCTGGTTGTCCTTGGTAAGAGAAATCCAACTTATTCTTAAATAAATAAAATAGGAAAACCAAAATAACCTTAGTTTTGTTTTCTCAGGCCAGAATTTCCAAACTTGTGGTCTGAGCGAAGAAAGGAGCTTTTCTAAAGCTTGACATGAAAATATGCTTAACCTTTTCTGCAAGGGTTTCAAGCAGCCATGGAAAACATATGGGGTTTGTTTATATGGATCATGTATTTATTTATTTTTTTCCCTCTTCCCCCTCTCCCCCCCCATCCCCCAATCTACAAACTCTCCTAAAATAAACAAGAGCCTGGTGGTAATGAAATCATTTCCTTTGGAGTGGGATAGGGACTCAGGGTAAATAGTATACTAGAAAGATTTTTAGCCTCAGGATAAACAAACTGTTGCAGGTTTCTACCACGCTGACCTAAACTCATATACCTTCAATCAAAGACACGGGTGTAGGCATTTTATATATTCGCTACATTTTTTGGCTGTAGTCACAGACTTCATATGTTCTGGAAAAGTAAGTACAGATGTGCTGTTTATCTCTTAAAGTTACATTCTTATGGAGTCTTTAATTGGTGTACACTGGTAACAAAATGTTAAGCTTTCTTCCCTAAAGGGAGTCTTTCTCTGCATGGAATGCTTCCTTCTGCCTGTGTTGTGAAAACACCAAGTTGTTAAATTTCATTTGAGGAATGCAAGGTGCCTTGTCATTATGCGCATAAACATATTACAAAGTGAAAGTACTTTTCTACTGATCTCACTCTTATAAACTCAAGTGAGACTTTTGATATTTACTGTTTAATCTTTTATTGACTTTACATTTATTATTCTCTGCCCTGTAAACTGTAAGTCAGTGTATGTAACAGTAGTCTGTAGATTAGTTAAAATTGCTTTTGGAGCATATGTGAGAAAACACTAGGAAAAGCATAACTTTGATGAAAGGGAGTCAGTCTGAATTTGTTTAAAAAAAACTGTGGGTTTTTTAAGAAATGCTAACTTTGTTATCTATCCTGTCTGTGATCCAGGTGAGGAAAATTGGTCTATTGCCACAAACTTATCTAGAGCATTTGAGAAATTCCTTGCCAAAGATTAAAGGCTATCAAATGAATTCTTACAGAATAGGAAATAAGATGGTGCTTTGAATAGAGGACAGACTTGCAACAAAGCAGTTGACATTTTAATTTTTAACGGAATTGTAAAAGGAGCCTTGTGTTGATCTTGTGTTAGTTCTACTGATGGTTCCCCCAGGAAATATATTATTTCCATAATGGTTTTAAAACAGTAGAAGATGAATAAGCATACAAGATGCTTCTCTTATTGCCGATGAGATGAAGCTCTATTTCCAGAGAAAGGATGGAATTTATTAATGAAGTTGCAACATTTCCCAGACAGAAGTATATATGTGGACATCATATGACACATGCTCAGTGAGTTTGAAATACCTGAGGGCTGACTGTCTGATACAAGACATACTGGCCATAAACCACACGGTTGACCTGAGAACACACAGTAAGCCCGGCGCATCCTGAAGGTGTGGTGGGTTTACTGCTTCTAGGCAAGTGCTCTGTGCTGTGGATTATGTGTGGAACACCCAGTATGTGTGAAACCCCTGCACGGATTTGTACAGACTTTGTCCACAGGTATTTTCCCATGATTTCTGGAAATCCCTCACAAACACCCAAAACTATTTGCTCTTGTTATCTAGATGTTTGGGTTTTTTTAATTTTTTTTTTTTTTTTTAGTATGTTTAGAGAAATCTGGCTGTATGGTTACCTGCAAGGAAACAAGCACACTTCTTTAAGTCTGCACATTGTTACTTTTGGTTTCTTATTTTTACTGTATTTTGTATATGAAACTATTTTGATTAAAAACTTTTGCCAAATGTATGTTTGGGGGTGGGTTGTTTTTTTGATTTTTTTTTTTTTTTAGTGACTCTATGCTAGCAATTATTTTAAGGACATCTGTAGAATTTTTAAGATATGGCTATGTGAAATTAAAAATTCAACTGGTAAAGACAAATTAGGTACAGTGAGACCGAGGGTTGTCCATCTCAAGCAACCTGTGATAAGGACATGGATTGTTTGTTTGTTTGGTTGGTTTTTTTTTAAATATCACTTCTGTACAATGCTACAGGCCATCACTAACTTCTTGACCTTGCCGTCTGGTTGATACCAGACAAGTTTATGTTGATATTATGTAATATGGCTGCAGTCATACAGCTGCAATTAAGTATATAAATAAAACCTCTCTCTGAAGTTTTTATCCAAAGTGGAAGCGAATTCCTTTGAGCTATCCAGTGCAGATTTCTAAATGCTGTTGGGAAATGTTTTGGTTTTGCCTTTATATACAGAAGCATGTGCCACAGGTCGATCTATTCTCTAGAAATATTTGATTAGTCCTCCCCATACAACAGGGTCACAGAATATCTGTCTTCAGTCAGTGCTAGCTGACTGCTAGTTAGACTTATATTTGGCTCTTGCCACTTAGAGGAGGACTTCTCTTTCAAATTGTCCTCTGGAGCTTCTATATACTTCTCACATAATGTCGGATTGTCAGTTTTGGGATATATTTGAAATCTGCTTTAGGGTGTGTTTCAGTAAAATAATTGTTTCCTTTTTCAACGTCAGACTTCAGTGTCTCTTACACAGGGTTGATGGCAGAGGTTCTGCTAGAAAGGCTAGCTGCGTTTTGTTGTCATGTCTCATTAACTCCAAAAAATGTGGGTTATATCAGAATAAAAAAATACATAAAAATCCCCATTTCGTTGAGATATTGTTTACCCCATCTTTGACAGGGATTTTCTTTCCATACGTGTTTACATTCATCGCGCTTTACCACTTTGTGAGAGGTGACTTTTGATGCAATGCCTTTCTGTGCTTGGCTGATGGGGCACTCACTGGGGTAAGCTTGGATGCTCAGCATGAACTTAGTGCTCTGCCCGGACAACACCTCGTTTACGTTCTCCTGGCTTGTGGTGTCCCTGTGAACGTCCAGGGTTTTGCAGACCAAACCAGATTTCTTTGACTGGCTTTCAACTTTCTTCTTCCTCATACAAGACATTTAGTACTGCTAAATGATCTCTTGCTTTTGGGGACTTTTCTTTGCTTTTAAATATTTCTATCCATGTAACAGTCTAAGATGATGACAGACTTGATGTCACTCAAAAACTGTGTATAAGATTAAAATAACTTGTACATGTCTGTCTTGAACTTCTAAAGTGTAAAACCCTGAAGTATGCACTTCAAGTCAACTATCTCATGAAGCAGATTTTTGCTTTCTAAATCCTTTTCTAGTTTTATCTGCCAGAACAACATCTGAAGGTTAGAAAGGTAGTGTAGTGTCCACACTATTACCTCTACATTATAGTGTGATACATATTACAGTGGTACAGGCATAGACGTGAATTTCAGTGTATTTGGCTGTCCTTTACTTTCTCTTCCTCCATGTATTTGTGGGTTCCTTTTGCTTGTTCCTTGTAATTCTGTTTTCCTCTTCAGCCGTGGAAAACTTGGTCAAGACATATGCTTTCACTTCTCCCACCATGCTCAGTGTATAATGGTACTGTGATTGTCTCTCTCAGATAGCTTTAGTCTGCTGTCAGTGCCTCTTCTGCATTCAGAAACAGTGTAATGACATAGCTGGTTATTTTTATGAAAATTTATCAAATATCGAATTTTATTCTTTTTTAAAAAAGTAAGAAACACGAACATACTTCATCTAATCTGGATCTTGGCTGTTTTCTAAGACAAGAAAAGAGGCATTAAGAGGCTTTTATTAGCGTTGGCATAAAAAGGTCTTTCCAATGTAATTATAAGCACAAGATATGCAAAACTATACAAAGAGAAGGTGCAAACCATGACCACAGTTATCAGCTCTAAGCCTCTATCTTGTACACTTTAAAAGAACCGTATCTGAACATGTCCTGTGCAGTCTGAAAGCATGTTCTGTTTCTTCTCTCTTCAAGTTATAAAAAAAAGTCGACCTTGAGAAATGCATTTTTTTTTTAAAGTGTTAGAAATAGTTTTTGTTAGCATCTTGTCAGTTGCAAAAGCGCAGACAAGACACAGCTGGGACTGGGAGCAACATTCTGGCTAGGAGGCATTTTGCCTAAAAGATGCTTATCTTTAAAAACAGCATCTTTCATATTGCCTTATCTTTTTCCTACCACCTGAGAAATCCGTTTACATGAAAATTGAAATTACTAATGTATGTGGACAATAATGGTAAAGTATACCGTGGTCTCCCTCTTTGCAGCACCATATGTCCTTATGTACTGTATGGATGCTAGGCTAGGGCTGTATTCAGACTGAAACAGCACTGAAAGCCCTGTAGATCCTTGGGCCACAAAGGCTTGTTTATGTGATATAAACTTTTTAAATTGTGGGTTTGATCCGTGGGATGAGGGCCTGTGGGGTGAAGGAAACCCCACTGATAAGGAGGACAGCATGAGTTATTGACACTGTTTTCAGTTAGCTGTAACAATTTTCACATTTTCCTCTGGAGTTGTGTCCCCCTCTGCATCAGCTTTATAGGGTTGCATTACAGGTTTGCTCTCTGTTTACATGACGTGACTCTAGATGTGCTGACTATGCTAGCTAATGTTGTAAGTGCTGATCTTATCTGCCTGAGGATTTCGTGTTGCCACCCAAAATTAACTACATCTAGGAAAATGTGAAAATTGTACACTAAAATCATAAAATGCAACCTTTGATATGTTTGCAGTATGTGTGAACTTATGCATTTGTTCTGGTATATTTATTATACCTACCTCTAAAAAGAAGACATGCAGCAAAATATGTAGAATATGAGTAGGAGTCTGTCCTGTTCCAAACCCATAGTTTTCACTGCAATTTTTCCCAAAGAATTGTCTGTCCTGTACAAAAAATATAGGAGGGGAAAAAAAAAAGTGGAGTGGAAATTGAAAGAATCTGGTTAGAGTCTGTGTGTGTGCTTGTGTGTGTATTAGATTAAGGGAGAGGATCTCTTGATACTAGACTATATGTTTTTATTTTCATTTCCCAAGCAAAATTAACCTTTGCTGTCTGTACGTTATGCCTGTCATGTATCAGTATGTTTGCTGGCCTGTTTGTCACAAGAAGCTTGATAAGTCATTGTAGCAGAAAGGGTTCAGGTAACAGATTGTTAGGCACAAAATATGGTAAAATCAACCGATTTGGAAAATAAATATTTGTGCTTTATATCTAGAAACATGTCTCTAGTCTATCTTCAATCTGTGTTTATGATCATACTTTTGTTGTCATGCCATCTGTACTTGACCCAGAGAATAACACATTTTCAAACCTACAAACAAATGCCAGTGTTTTGACTTTCAGTTCTTAATCTAGGTTAAATGATCATCCAATGTAAACCTTCTCTTTCTTCCTTCTATTTGATTTCTTTTCTTTGGCAACTGTCACAGAACCGAGGAGGTTCTGAGCTGTATTCTGGGGCTGAATTAGTTCTTGATGTGAACTAAGTTCTTTAAGGGGAGTTACAGAGGTGATGGAGCTAAACTCTTGTAGCCAATGACAGAGGGTGAAACAAAGAGCAATGACTGCAAAGTATGGTTTGAAAGAGATTCAGATTGCACATTAGGAAAAAAACTTCTTTGCTAGGAGAGTAGTGCAGGACTGGAGCAGGTACCCAGAAAGGCTGTGGAAACTTCATCTTTCATTTTTGGACTTGGATTAACAAACCCTTGTGTTGGAGATAGTCCTGCTGTAAGTGAGAAGTCACACTGGATAAATTCCAGAGCTTCCAGTGTTTCTGTGATTCTCAAAGTATGCAGTTCATCGTGGTCAATAATTAAACTAATATTCAAGTTACAGTAGCAGCATTCCCCTGTCAGACACAGCTAAAATTTTTTTTATCAGTTGACATAGCCTATATATGGTTTTAATTGATCTATTTTTTTTTCATGCTTTATGTTGTATCTGTAGTCTCTCGTTTGTCTCTGATTTGAATATTTAAAAATGAAAAGTTATATCTGATAAAAATTAAAAGTTATATCTTATAGTTAAATATACCTACTAAAAAGGAGGTAGAAAAAAGCTGGAAAAAACTATTTCTAATAGTGCTTTTGAAGCTTTGTTTATGTACATTTGTTGCATTAATGCCTAATAGATATTAAGCAGCCTGTATTATGATAGAACTTTATTATACGCTACATTATGTAGAGGGAAGAAGTCCTTCCCTTCAGTACTTTGCAGTCGAGGCATACTGGACAGCTGGTTATTACACCACATCTTACGCCATGTGGTATGAGATCTCAGCATTAAAACCAGCAGTTTATCAGCAGTATCTTTGAAGAAAACCCTAAGAGAAATCCATCTTAGGTTGTAGGCAAAAGCACAGAAATTCCTCATGGAAACCTGTGGTTAGTAAAAACCACCAGCCCTTTTGATATGAAATAAAGGCCTTGAATCCTATGGTTTAGAAATAAAAAAAAATGTTGTGTAGGGAAGGGGCCTCCTGAGTTACCTATCCTTCTGGAAAGGTGAAGGGTTGGTCTTTGCAGAGATGAAAGGAAGAAATGATAAAACGAAGTAATACACCCATCTGCTGCAAAGATTGCTTTAAGTGGAACAATGCATAAATTTTCAAGTAAGGAAGACCATATACTGCTTGAGAAGTGAACTGATGAGGACGTGCTTGATTATCTGTCTTTGCAGGGAGGACATGTTCATGTTAGGGATGTTCCGCAGCAAAAAAGATGCATTATTTAGAGCCTACCTTGCTGTTAGGGCTTAGCGGGAAGGCCAAGGTGACAACAAGGCTGCAGTTAGTATTTGTCGTTTACTTCTTTTCCCTCCCCCTTTGCTCATTTTTCCTGTGCTTCTTAACAGGCTGTTATCAAATGGTCACACTATGTAACTTAGGGATCTAAAGTTAATATCCTGGACTGATAGAGAGTCACTGAGTAAAATAAGGACATACAATCTAAGCTAATATTTGGCCGCTGATTGTTCAACGTATCTTAATATGCTATGCATTCACAGGCGGCACATAATTGTAGGTGCAATTGTATGTGTAAATTTAAGAATGTTAACAATTTGGTAATATTCAAAATACTGTATAGTTTGTGTATTGTTTCATGTGGTCACATAATTTTGTTAAGTATCTTGGTTTACCCAGAATTAAGTGCTTCATGTTGTTACAAAAGGAAAAACAAATTTGTGTCAGTTTTACTGACAGTTTGGCATGCTTCACTTTTTTGGGTATAACATAGATAAGAGAATAAGGATGAAATCCCTTTTGAAGACTGAAGTGCAAAACAAGAATTTCTGAACTTCTAAAGCTTCTGAAAATCAGACCTATTGTTCCAAGATGGCCTAAGAACAAAGAACTTCATACGGTCAGTTTAAAAGGTTGGCAAATGTCTACTTCCTTATTTGAGAGGTAAATAATCAATACATAAAACCTTGAAAAGTGTATTTGGAGATGCCTCAGGAAAAGATCTGAAGGAAAAAACGCCCTCATGGGTCTCCCTAAAATACTGTGTGTATCTTGTCCATTGTGGATGAGCGAAGCTGCATTGTTTACCTTTAATTTAGGAACCATATTTTTTCTATTAAGAAATCAATTTTTGAGTAATAACGTCACCATTTTTTTCCGCTATTGAGCAGTACAAGAGGGAGGTTCTGAAAACAACAAAAATCATTATATAGCAAGAGAGGCTTCACAAAGAGCAAGTCAAAAGCTTAATTTCCATCTTTTGAATAGGAGTGCATAAAAATCTTTCACTGGTGTGGCTTGTTTGTTACCCCCTTCTTTTCCCAACGTGTTTCAATCAGAAATAAATGTTGAGTGTCACTTGCCATGTTGATACCAGGCTTATATTAGTACAAATAAACAGTAGGACAAGTTTAAAAAAAATTGAGGCTGAACATCATGATAATTACAAATACATCTGTAAAGATTAATACCTATTCCATTTCTTCTAATCCAAGACAGATGCAGATTCCAAAGTTTGCATTCAGATCTTCATGAATTAAGTAATCAATCAGCTCTGCAGCAATTTGAAAATACATGAAGCTTTAAGTTAGAATAATCTGTATTTTTATTCTTTCTCTAGAGAAAAAAAATTGCTTAGGTATGTGAATGTAGCATTATGAGAGAACTTTTGATTTCTCTACACACACAGTATTTTGTCTGTATTGAGGAATGAATCCTTTGTATTAGAATTATAAACGTAAGCACTAGTATTAACGTTTTGAAGGTCACATCTTCAGGTATATTGAAATCCATTGCTGTGCTGGCTTTATAAACTTTGGTATTAAGGGATACAGAAAATACTGAATCTGGGAAACGTGTATTTGATCATTTCTCTGACTCCTGCTGGCCATAGTTGCCACTGAACAAGTCACTTCCTTCCCTAACATATTAGTTTCCATTTCTGAATGGCATATCGATACCGAGGAGGACTAAATATGAGTAACGCAGGATTTTGACTGTGAGTAATCTTAACAGAATTGTTTAGTCTGTAAAATATATAAGAATTTCATATGCAGAAGTTTATAAGTAATTTTTGATGAATCTTAGAATTTACAGTACAAAGATGTGTGTATACAACCAGAAATATTCATGAATATTTATGGAATATATTGTTAGAATGTTTCTAAAATGTTAGGATATGATGATTGTTATTGTATAGATATTTGCTAGTTGAAAATAACAAATAAGAAGGATTACAATGAATTATAGTAGTATAAACTACAGTGTTTATTAAGAATTGGTTTTAAATTGTGTGAGAAATTTGTATGGAGCATAAAATATGCTTCTAGATATCTTTCTGACTATGAAAATCTTGCTAGAATTCTGCTAATGAATTCTTGGTTTGAATACACATATTTTGTGTGCAAATTCTAGAGTTGGGTTTGTATTTATTATCATTTCTTCTGGTACAGAGAAGTTACCCTTCGTTCCAGTATATTGTTAAATTTTTCTGATTTATAATTTCTTAGCATTATTCTTCAGTAATTTCCCCAGACACAGATACACTGTGGGAGGGACTATTTTTTAATGCATTTTTTGTAAGGTAGAAAAATGTAACTAAAATGTCAACCAAGCAAATGTCAACCAAGTATATCTTACCCCTTTCAGGTGTTTTCAGAACACTTCGTTTTTCTTTTGAACTGAATATTATGTATATAGCACTTAAGCGTGCGTTTAACTTTTCCTCTATCAGTTATCTGATCCAGTTTACTGCTCAGGTGCTCTGAAATGTCAATGGGGTAGTGGGCACAAATGAGAGGCGGCTGGAGTGGACACTAGAGAAAGAAACTAGATCTTGGTTTTCTAGGTCTAATAGTTTATAGGTTCGTTATTCTGTCATCTCTGACCTTCCACCCACCTGCCCCGTCACCCCCCCTTTCTTTTTTTCCTCTTGGCTGGGTTCAGTTACATTTGATGGAAGACTAGAGGTATCAAAGAGAATTTAGTTCTTCTGTCTTTTCAAAGAGACCAACATCTGGGTGGAACAAGGAGCCAAATAACCTGACTGAAGGGAGGCTGCCCTGGAGCTCAGGCTTATTAGGTTGCAGAGAATTCATATGGGAGACAGACATCTCAACTGGCTTAGGCATAGAAAATTTTCCATTAGAATTTACAAACAATCGTAAGACAAATGCGTAGGAAATCAAGCTTTATTATTACTAGGTTAAATGGATGCAAATCATTGTGCATCCTTACATTCTCTGTTGCCTTCTAATTTGCCTCACCAGACAAAATTAAAGGAGTTGTTTGTAGGTTCCCTAGTTATATGTAAATTCTTAAATATTGATAGAATATTAATGAGCTTTCCTAAATTAGTTATTTATTCTAAATGTCTTTCATCACACTGTCTCTCCTAGCATGTCATGATCTGGGCTATGACTCTTATGGGACAGGCAGATCCTAACTAGCATTTTTCTTACATGAGCAAGACCACTTTTGTTACCCCTTCTCAGGACAGACTGATGTGTTGGCATCTTTTTGTATGTCCCAATATGCAATTTTAGATGGAAAACAATTTGTGTGGTTTTATTTTTTCTTCTTTTTTTAGAAAAGTCCCCCAAACCAAAAAGAAAACTTCAAAAGAACAGACCCCATTAAAACTCTGCTACAAGATATTGTTATCTTTGAGATTCGTAATGGCAAATTTGAATGAAGATATCCTATAAAGGACAGATGTGCATGTAAACATGAGTTTTCAAAAACCAAAAATATCTATGGCACTTTAAAGATGCTTTATAATAATTCATTCTTCCTACATGTATATATACAACCTCACCTGCTCCAGAAAACCATGGTTAGATTGGATTACAACTCACTTTATGTTTTTACACTTTTCTGGTACGAGCTTTTTATTAGGATTATTTTGGTAAATTAATTAAAACTTTGTTAATTTTAGAACATATTGTGTGTATAGCTTAGTTACACAAGAATAATACTTGTGTACTTCTGCTTCTCATTTTAAACTCTCTTATTTTGTGTTGTAAACTGATAGTTTTTTATTTTGTGCAATGTTATTTATGTATGAGGACAACTCTGTACAGATATTTATGTGGTTGGATTATACATTTGGGCTACTATGGATATTGTGCAGCCTCACTTTCTGCTCCCCGCCCCCCCCTCCCCCCCAAACATACTGAAATTCATAGGACAACTGTCAGCTTTGTAAACATTACCTAGGTGGTTTCTTTGATATTTTTTCCAAGAGCTTAATGGAACTGCTTTTGAAATAAAATTTTTAAACTAGGATTTTTTTTTTTGCCAATTTCCATTCTGGAATTAATTTTCTCTTATTGCTTGTAAAGTGGGAGTTTCAGTAATGGGAATGTAGGCAGGTACAGGGCTGGCATACAGAAAGTGGGAGTGTACAGTATTTTATAGAACGCTTCAGGCCAAAGAGTATTCATAATGAAAGGTCCGATTTCTGTTCTTGCAGTTTCATGTCAAGACACAGTGACAATTTACGCTTTTTAAAAAAAATCACACAAGAATGAATAGGTGAAGGAAAAAAATCTTCAAGTGAACGTTCCCCTAGAAAGTAAATACTGAAGGCTGTTCTACAGTGACTTGGGCCATGAAAGCTGGAGGAAAAAATGAAGGGCACCCAATGAAAAACTGCTATCAAAGTTATCTGTGTACATATATTTTTGTTTGGAATCCGTATAATAACAAAAACATGGCCTGAAGCGTATGCTAGACACATTCTTTTACCTGAATGGTCATTAAACCACTTATATCGTTAATGAAACATGAAAATATGGGTTCTTAAAGATGACCTTTACGTGTTTTTTTTAAAGTTAGTGTGACACGATTGCTAGAAGAAATTGCCAATGACTTCCCGCTATTCTAAATTTTCATTGCATAAGTTTGATTTACTAAGATTGGCTAAAAGATTGTTAGAACAAGGGACAGATTATAGTAAAAATGCATGTGGAAAAACTTTTGGAATGCTTTGAAAGTGCATAACTTACCACTGATGTTATTTGTGCATTTTAAAGCTATGTTAACATAGGTTTCTTCTATGCTAGGCTGGGAATCATTCCCAGCTTCAGATGTAGGTGAGTGCTATGGCTGCATTCTTGGGGGCCTGGGGATACAGGCTACCTTGGAGCACACCTGCCCCACAAAATATAAACTGAGTATGATGTCTGCTACATAGACTAATGCAGCTCTGTGAAAAAGTGACTGATATCGCTGAGACAATGAATTTGGGATATCTCACTTGGAGACCATGAAAAATGAAGTTGCTTTGCTGTCTTTTGCTGTGCACTTTTGACTTTTTAAAATTTTAACTGTAACATCCACAATAGTATAGAAGATCCAGCAGAAACAATTTTTTTACGGTCAAAGAAATAATTCAAATATCCTTTCCAGTAGCTTTACTTGGTAAAGAAGAACAAGCATGACCATATTTCTGTCTTTGTGGTGTTTTTTTTTGTTGCTCATGGATGTTTGTAAAAATAGAACTTCAAGTAAGGACATACATTTTATTTTTACAAGTTAGTTTACATCACAAATAAAAGCCAGTTTTAGCCTAATGAAATGGCTGCAACTAAACCTAGCTGCAGGTAGCAGTTCCACCTAGTTGCTTAGTTTGTGTTTTGAATAGTACAGTTTCATTTGTGTTGGTGCCAAAGATACTATTTTTTTTTAAGTTTTAGGGAAAATACTTTTATTTTCTTGTATACTTTATTTTACCAGAATTACACAGAATCCCTGAGATTGGACACAAATTTTTTTAGCTGACATACCACCTTTTGATATGAGATTCTTGCGGTTGCTTGTTGAAGACACTTGACAAACGGATTATATCTGCTCCTTTGTGAGGTAGAAGCTGATAAGCTAGGTGCCAGGACAAATGTCTTGCAAGACATGGATTTAAACAATTGATAGAATACAAGAAAACAAATTTTTCATGGGGACTTCTGTTTTCTGGGGTTTTTTTTGGTTCGTTTGTTTTTTGGTTTTTTTTTTTTTTTTTAAATGAATTTAAAAAAAGACAACAAACAACCTAACACTTGACCTCTAGGAATAATTTGTTACTAATACTTGTACATTCCCAAGGAAATATATATGCCTGTGATAAGAGGAGGGTTTGGTTAGTGATGTGCTATACTTGAGCTCACAAAAATACCATTTTAAAAAACATGAATATACTTTTGATTACCTAGTATATATCTGTCAGGTGGAACTGTTCTTCTAGGGTGTGAGATAGCAAGGGAGAGATTTACAGTGCTGTATGAAATGGAACTTTTTTTATACGATGAAATATTTTTGATCATGCAAAATCTAACTAGATGTAATCAGTCTATATATTGAATAAATTGGGTATTTTTACAGAGTTGGTGATATCTTCCCTGGCACCCCAAGTCCTAATCTACGAACTAACTCTGCGTATTTGGCAGGTAAATGAAACAAAGGCCAAAACTGAGATGAAATCAACTGACTTTTATAATGCTCTCAGCTGCTAAGAGGAAGTTAATAAATTCTAAAGGTACCCATTTCCATGTAAAATTTTCATCTGTGTAATTTGGTTTTGCCAGTCTGCTGCTGAGTACAGGACTAAGATCTTTGTTAAACAAGCCTATGTGAATAAGGTAACATAATAGTTGCCCTCCAGACGTGAGCCTGCATCTATTTCTTTCATGATTCTTTTAGAGGTGGAATGAGATGTCAAGAAATGGTTTTTGGAGAAGCAGCATCAGTTTTCCTACCATTATTCTTGTTCTTTTCAAAATTTATGTGTTCATTCATATTCAACATGTAACCCCTTAATCCTTTTCTGAAGAAGTGCTAGTTAACCAGTTGTTCTGCATGCTTACTTTTCTCAAACTGTTTCTCCAGTAACACATCCCTGTAAAACTTCATCCTCTTTTCTTCAAGTCACTTCTCCTTTTTTTTTTTTGAGATGTTTATGAATTCTAATCCTGTCTCTTAATGCACTTGCTGTGTGTTTCAGTTTCATATAGTGTGAAGATTTGCGAAGAATTTTCTCTGGCCCTTCATCCAGATAGTCAATGAAATCATTGTAAAGAACTGAACCAAGCTTAGATTCCACTTTGGAACTTGCCCTTTCCGGCCCTCTTCAGCATGTCTTTGCTTTCTGACAGTGCTAAGTACTCCATCTGGGTCTAGTTATCCCATCAATTTTGTCTCTGTTTTAAGACAGTTTCGGATAAGTAATGTGAAATTTACTTCTAAGAAGGTCATGTCAAACAATATTTGAAGACACATTGAAATTAAAATACATAGCTTCAGCTGCTTCCCCTTTAACTCTACAGCTCACATTATCCTATCAGAGAAGCTAGATTTGGTTTGCATTAATTTATTCTTAGCATATTTAGATAGTTTGCCATCTCACTCCTATCTATCTTCCAGGTTCATATAAGTAATCTGATAATCAGGAGCCAGTACTTCTAGGATGAAAGTTTAGTTGACCAGTCTGTAATTCCCGAATTCCTCTCTTTCCCCCTGATTTTATATCTAATGGTCATTCATTAAGTCCTACCTTACTGCATTCATCAATGAGTTTTCAAATGCAATTGCCAAGGGTATTAAAAATGCATTGAAATGTTTTATAAAATGCTAAATGAACATCTACTTTGCATTTGTACTCCGATTTCTTTTTCTTTGGCCTGGGTTAGTCATCTTTGTTCTGATGATGTTTTAACTGAAGCTTGATGAAGAAAAACATTTGAAAATGTTTTTGATATCAAAAAGATATCACCAATCTCTCCACAGAGTAGTAGGCAAACTGGTTATATGTCTAAGACTATACAACTGAAGTCAAATTATTACTTGCTACTGCTAATACTTTTTACTAATGCAGTCTCTTGTGCCTTTTTTTTTTCCTTTTGTCTGGCCTTAAATGTTTATACTGTTCCTTTGTACTCAACTTTCTTAATTATACTAAGTTTCCACTTTCTGAATGTTGTCTTTTTATGTTTGAGGTCAATCAAAACCACATGATTTACCTAGGTCAGTCCTTTAGTACACTTACTGTTTTTTCTTCAGCCTGTTTAATTTTTTTAATGGAACTGCAGGTCTGGGTTCCTCCTTAGACTTTTCTCAACTCTGAGATTATGGAGGA
Source organism: Larus michahellis (assembly GCF_964199755.1). Lineage (NCBI taxonomy): Eukaryota > Metazoa > Chordata > Aves > Charadriiformes > Laridae > Larus > Larus michahellis. Next base: position 60,638,784 of record NC_133899.1, on the reverse strand, counting down.
CTGCAAGGCCATTGCTTTCATTTTATTCTTCTCATTCCTACCTTCTCTGAGGAATGTGAACTCTCTTATCCTGTAGCTGCTCTTTGCCAAAGTGCTTGTCACTTTCTCATTTGTATTGGTTGTATTCAGAATTTGAAGAGCCTTTTACTACTTTTTTCACCTTTTAATAATATTTACCAATGCATTCCAAGAACTTGAGGGACAGTCTGGTGCCTTAGTGACTAGTAAAATGCAAAGAGAAAGGAACCAGGATTTTATTTGTGCAGTCTGTTACACATCTAGGAGCATATGTTCGCATGGCATATTTATCACCTGTGGGAAATTTGCACCAGGTGTTGGTCCTAGGTGTGTACCACACGTCGGTGTGATGTAAAGCAGACTTCTTTACAGATTTGTGTGCATGCACAGGGAGCAGCGTACTGCTTGGGGAGCTTTGGGAAGATACTCTTTCATTCTGGTATAGTAGGTACCTTTTGTCTGCCATCCATGTGCAGTGCTGTTATGCACAACTTCAACTTTGGTTCCACCAGAGGGGAAGATGTACTGAAAAGGCCTCAAGTTTTGCCAGGGGAGGTTTAGACTGGATATTAGGAACAATTTTTACACTGAAAGGGTTATTAAGCGTTGGAACAGGATGCCCAGGGAAGTGGCTGAGGCACCATCCCTGGAGGTATTTAAAAGACAGGTAGACATAGTGCTTAGAGATATGGTTTTGTGATGGTTTTTGTCAGAGTTCGGTTGATGGTTGGCCTAGATGATCTGAAAGGTCCCTTCCAACCTAGGCAATTCTATGATTCTATGAACGCACCAGTGATGTGTTTTGCTGTGTGCTGTGTAGATCCAACAATGAATGCAAGGCACGTTTGCACCTGAAAGAATCCCATCAGGAGACCAACCACTAACCTAGGTATGTCCCTCTGTCCTGCTGTACTTTTCTCAAATCCCAAAGAAATTAAAGTTGTGTGCTTTGAATTAGTCTGCTGGCTATTTAGAAGACTGGTACAGCTCATTTTTAAGAGTTATACGAGCCATTTCACCAGCTAATAAAGTCTTAATTATGCATTAGGACATCCATGTCCTCTGGTTTATTCTCCATGTTTATGTATTAAGCTGTTTTGTGTGAGGTCTCTAAGTTGTTTTCCTCCTGTAATGTTCCTATGAGTAGCCATCTCTCTATCCTATTTCATACAAAGCATGTTCTGTACATGTTTTTGTGTTTAATCTTTATTGTGGAGTTTAGTTACTACTTCCCTATTTATTTTTTTTAATAAACAAAAATGAGCCAGCAATGTGCCCCTGCGACATAGGCAGCGAATGGTATCCTGAGCCGCATTAGACAAAGCATTGCCAGCAGGTGAAGGGAGGTGATCCTTCTCTCTACTCAGTACTGGTGAGGGCACACTTGGAGTACTGTCTCCAGTTCTGGGCTTCCCAATACAAAAGAGACATGGAGCTACTGTAGAGAGTCCAGTGAAGGGCCACTAAGATGCTTAAGGGACTGGAACATCTCTCCTGTGAAGAAGGGCTGAGAGAGCTGGGACTGTTCGGCCTGGAGAAGAGAATGCCCAGGGGATCTTACCAAGGTATATGAATACCTGAAGGGAAGTCAGAGCCAGGCTCTTTTCAGTGGTTCCCAGTGCCAGGACCAGAGGGAATGGGCACAAACTGAAACACAGGATGTGCCATCTGAAGATCAGGAAACAGTCTCTTTATTGTGAGGGTGACTGAGCACTGGCACAGGTTGCCCAGAGGGGTTGTGGAGTCTCCCTCCTTGGAGATACTCAAAAACTGTTTGGACATGATCCTGGGCAGCTGACTTTAGGTGGCTGAGCAGGGGGGATGGACCAGAAGACCTTCAGAGGACCTTCCAACCTCAACCATTCTGTGAAATAAGGTAATGAACAGGAATAGAAAACTGTGGCTTCTGCCATCCTAGACTGTGTCAACTGTTGAAGTAAAGTCAGAATCCTGGAAATTTAACCATTTTGCCTGGACTCCTGTCCTGAGAATTTTTGGAGTGTTTCAGTGAGCGATTTGTGTGAGGTATCCACAAATCTAATGGACTAATTTGATTTATTGTCGTGGGATCAAAAATGTTTGGAGTGGCATTTGCTTGTCTGCTTGTACTGTGATTTACTAACCTTTTTTACAAACTCTTCCTAATCCTGTCAAAGAGAATTGTCTAAAAAATAATTCTGGGCCACGCTACTGAGGGACCATGCTGCTACTGTGCCCAACATTGCATATTTAGTCATCTTGTAGACTGGCTCTGTGAACAGTACACTGATACATAGATGAAAAATAACTTCTTGCAGCTTTCAATAGAGTTTTTGAGCTTTCTTGTGATACATGCAATATTTGAAAGTATAATTCTGAAATTAATTTATACCAATTGGAGGTATAGAAAGAACAGTTTATCAAATTAATAAACCACCTAAAAAGAAACTAATACAGTAAATATTCAGCATGTAGTCTTGACTCTCAATAACTTTATCAGTTCACCAAAAGAAACATAGCTGAAGGCAACGTATTTTTTTTTCTACCTGTGGTTGCACTTCAGTAAACATTTGTAAGTGTTTTTAATAGTTATACCGGGAAAGCTCTGCTTTCTATCAGAAACGAGATTTTACTTACTTATGTTTGCAGAAACAATTTTGAATTTTATTAACTGTGTTTCCAGATACACACCCAGGGAAATGATTTACTAAAGACCTAATTAGTAGTTTACTAAAGATCTAATATGCAAGGGAGAGTAACAGAGAGGCGCAAACCCCATTAAATGTCACTTACAAAAGTATAAACACTCTACTTGTGCATTTTGAGTGCATTAAGGAAAACATGCTGTTCTACAGTTAAAGTTGTGTCATTTTTTTGACTTTAGTCCAAGTTAAGGTTGCAGAAACATAGGTGTCTGCTTTGTGAAATAATAATAAAAAAAAAGACTTAAAGTTCTTTTCCTCACTTGACATTCCTTCTCTGGTCTCTTGTCTTTTGTGTAAATATGCTGTGCAACATTTTCAGTTGGTACAGTCTTACTTTTAGACTTTTTTTCCCCTACTCGTGCATTTGATGTCTACAGTCTGATGTTCGCTAAGTTTTGATTATTCGGGGTTACGTGTGATGTCAAGGATTCCTGAGTGGTTCTCAAGTACCAGGTCCAGGGCTTCCAAGTGCAAATGAGGTGTGGTGCGGTCAGCCCAGGAAGGCTGTGGGCAGCAGTTGCAAGGAGGAAGATAAATGATTGTTGAAGACTTCGCTAACTAGCTGTGTTACTAAAAGTGAACAGCATATTGGCAACTGGTTTTAGGTAATGATCAACTAATAATGTTTGTTAAATACAAGAAGGAAACAAAAAGCCATTTAGGTAAGTAAAAAACCGGTTTTGGATTTCTTGGTTGAATTTTTGTTTAACAAAAAAAAAATGCAACACATCTGTTCTTCATTGAATAGATGTGTTTGCTGTATGTCTTCAATTATGTGCCAGTTTGTGGTACAGCCACGTAAGTGAGCCACTATTGCTACAAAGACTAATTTCAGCTAGGAGCTGTAGAAACAAGAACGTGACTTGGAAGGGGTTATTTGTCTTTGTGGATATTTGTTCTCTTCTGCCAGGGAAAAAAGTGAAAAAGTAAATATCTCTTTCCACTACTTTACCTGTATTTATTGTCACATTTCTGTTTCCTTGTGTGCAGACTCGCTTATGTACCAGAGTTTCAGACTCTGTTTATCTTCCACCCACTGCTTTAAGAAACTACATTAATGTGCCTCAGCTGTCTTTGCTTCTGTCAAATCCATAACTAATGACAAAATGGTTCTTTAAAAATTAATCAGACTGTTTCTGGGGGAATGAAAGAGTGATCTGCATGTAATCACTTTATCCAGAGAGGAGAAAAATATTCAAACATGTAAATTCATAGGATGTAAAAAAGCATAAGGCTTAGAAATGTGTGCACTGCTGTATTTTGTTAAAGGTTCCTACAGCTCCTCAACTCATTCTCCAACCCATTTTTAAAATGGACTGCTACAAGTGAATCAAATGTGACTCATAAATCTGAAGGCATCTTGGGTGTGGTTATGTTAGAATATTCAAAAATGTCTTTAAATTCAAATAGTGAACTTCAAAGTGTTTATAAACTTATGTAGCATCGTGATTTTCAAAATGAAATTTTCTCTTTTTCCACTTTTCTTAGTCCCACTTAAAGATTTGAAAATTACATGTATGTTTTCCTTTTTACCAGCAAGCACCAGCTTGCTACTGGTAGGAAATAAAGAAGTAGTTTATCTTGCATTATATTTACTACTGAATATATGTTACAGTTTTTTAAACTGTCACAATGGCCTTGCTAAGGCCCTATTCTTAAAAAAATAAAAAAAGCTATATTTCAACCCTAGTTGACCAAGAATCTAAGAAATTTAAGAAAATATGAAGATGATGAATTTTATATTTATCCACATGAGTTTCCACTACTTGGTTTTATATTATGGATTTGAGTGAAGTTATGGATCATCTGAAACAGTAGATTATCTTGTCTGGATTATGTGGACATCAGCTGTAGTTTCGCTGAAGGATGTCTGTACCTTACAGAGTATTTTCACTAAGCTCTGACAGAATTCTTTCTGTATTACCCAAACATGAAAACATGCTATTTTTGCATATTTTTGCAATGGTAATTTGTAAAAACTCTATAAAGAAGTATTTTTTTAATAGATGGATGTAATTAGTATTTATCAATAGAAATCCATACATATATATAAAAATTAAAAGGTGATCCTTCCTCCCCAAAATCAAAAAGTGTAAATCAGTTTTACGAACCTGTGAATTTCAGGACGACATGAAGACATTTGAGTGACAATTTTTAATCCATCAATAATATTCTCTGTAGGAACTCTGAAGTAAACAGGATGGTTGTGGAACAATGCCTACTCAGGCAGCTTGACATCTGCATCCTAAAATTGTCAAATGTGTCTCTTGGTGATTCTAAGTGGTCTCCTTTTTCCTATCGGACAAGATGCAGGAAAGTTCAGCCATAATTTTTGCTGAACTATTTATGAAGTCTCCAAGATGAATAAAACTTGCTGGGTTAGGTTTAGCAGTAAAGCAGCAGGCGCAGAGATATTGCACATTGGAAGAAATACTATATTTCAGTTGAAAATGTAGAATTAAATTTTCAGTATTTGTGAGGTTGCTTGTTCAAAGGTTGAAAAATCCTGGTTGAAAGCAGCAAGATACTGGAATGGTTTTCTAGTACCTTCTGATCTAAATAGATCGGCATGTCTGAAAATATGGCAATTTTCTTCACATTTTAATAGGATAAATTGGCCCATGTTTCAGTATCTCGGACACCTTACGATACAGCAGTAGCAGTAGAATGTAAATTTAAGACTCTTTGTCATGTTATTTGTGCTTATAATGGCAAATCTGTTGAACAAAAACCAGATACTCTGAAGTTGTCTTCAAGTCTAGCATTTTGTTTTTATGATATTAGTATGCATGAATGCCTGTGAAAAGGAGCTGCAGCTGAAGGGGTGTGCTTCTCCCCATCATACACTAAACCTAATTTGGTCTTTCTTTGTCTCATGAAATGTGGAGGGAATCTGAACTAGGGTTCTAATCATTTCTGATTGCACCCATTTTTTTCTCTCTGCAATCAAAAAAAGAGTTACAATTTTCATGACCTTCTTGGGGTAACAGTGAAGCAGAAGCTGTGTTGCCGTGAAAGGAGAAATCAGTCAGTTGAGTAAGCAGTGACCGATACAATGGGAATAGCTAACTTAAGAGGAAGAAGAAGGGAGCTGGATGAGAAAAAAATAGCTGTGGATGTATGTATATTTTGAGAATATTTATTTTTACAACTGAGAACAAGGGTAATTTTTTAAACTACAGAAATATGGGTCTAGTTTAGATGTAGAATTTTGGAGCATATTGGTTTGTCTGCATTGTAGTCTTTATGAAGAAGGGACTGTAGAAGAAAGATTCTGCAACAAAATTAAAGATTCAGTTTATTAAATCAGGTTAGGTCAAGAAACCTTTAAAACTCAAGGAGACTAAAAGAAGAACAGAAGAATATCAGTTACATTTTTATTTACAACTCTTTTTGTTAAGAGGATGTAATTTACTCCCATAGAGAAGTGTAAATATTAAGTTTCCTGGAATGTACAAGGTATAATTAAGCTCAGAGATAGTATGCTAAAAAATGTGCAAGAAAATGCACAGTTTTAGTTCAGAATGTATGTAATGTATGTTGTGTTTTAATCTTGACTGCATTTTTCCATAGAGAACAAATTTGGTTTAAGCTGATTTAGAAAATACTGCACTTATACCTTGGTTAGAGTTTGAAGCTAAAAAAAGTTTTCTGTGGTTTGACTCTTAAGAATATAATTATTTTTAGAACAATTCTTTTGGTGATTATAAACAAGCTAACTAACTTCCTTAGTGCTCTTTGTAACTAGCATAGATTTTCTACGTTTCTGTCAGGATGAGGAGAGTCTCCTGCATTCCTTAAAATAAGTTAAGCAACAATAAAATAAATACTTGAGACCGGATGGAAGTGGTCATTTAGATCTGATCTCCAAGCCTGGAGAAATAGTTGTCTGTGAACTTTTTAATTTGCCACACACTTCCAACGTTAGGCTATTCTGTGTTTGTTTTTCCATCAACTGTGTGGGGTGTTTGCACATGCATGCTTCTTGCATAGCTCCCTGAATGTCAGCCAGCACTTGAGGGCACTTCAGATTGTGTATCCACAAAAGGAATCCGTTTCCTGGGGAACCTGGTACTTCTGCTTCTTTTACCTGTAGGACTCTTTTCAAGGAAGCCCAACGGTTCTTTCAGAGCTGTAGAAATACTTGGATGATCAGTTTTAGGAGGCATAAGTAACAGGAGAGTCAGATTTTTGGAGAGCTTTGTTCCATGGCTAATAAAACCTGACCTCTCCCTGGCATTTGATGAGTGACTAGGATTTTTTGAGATGAACCTAGGGAACAAGAACATGGTGGAATTTACTGACTGAAATCAAACATGAAGAGGTGTAGGCAACCTTTTTTTTTTTTTTAATAAAAATATATTATTTTTTTTTAACCTGAGGATGATATATTCTATAAAATACACAAACTGAGATTGACCTTTATAAAAGCAGAAAACACGATTAGGGCGGAGCTGTAAAACTGCTGACATCTGGTTCTCTATGCAACCTCTGTATCTGCAACCACTTATATGCTATGTCCTAATTTATTTGCAATATTAAAGCAGGAAATCATGTTTGTGCAGCTCACTGCACAAGTACCTTGAAGAAGTGAAGATCTAGTAGATCTAAAGCAATAGATCCATGCCAGCTGTTCCGCTGGTAGAGAAAGCATTTCCTATTTCTTTTTTTCTAATGAACAGAAGATGAGCAGAAATGTCGCCAGGAGAGAAATACCACATACCTCCATACTAAACTAAACCAAAACTCAGAATGCACCCAGAGGAATACATATGTGTTTGAACTTTTGGGCTATAGCTCTGGGGTTGAACTGGGACTGAACAGTGAAGGAGGCTGTTGCCAGCATAGAATCATCTTCATTTGTTGCAAATTTTAAAATATATGTGTGAAAGTATGTGTATAAAGTATATGAATGAGGCAGGAAAAAAGTAGAAAAAGAGATGGGTTAATGGCAGAGTTTATAAAGTTGGATGCCATTTTGGGGGATTGTGTTCATCCGCTTGCCTGCTGCTAACTGCCTTTGTGGAGCACCTCAAGTAACTTTTCACTGCTACTGCACCATCACTTCCTGTGTATCCAATCTCAAACCATGAGACCTGGCTTGTAGAAGTGTAGGAGCTTGCAGCTGCAACTACACGAAGTGTGTTATTTTGAATGAACTGAACACCATGTAACAAATACGGATTTATTTTGGGTGTAAGGAAGGAGCAAAAGGGAGGCAACTATTGGAAGCTTTATCTTCTCAATTACTCTTCATCACCTGAAAAGTGTGATGAAGGTGAAAAGTATCTTCTCCTACTTTTTATGCTGTGGCTCCAACCACATTCCTTCCGTATAATTTGCAACACAGAGGATGTGCCACCTTCATTTCTGGGTTTGCATTATACGTATCAGGCACATGTAATGGGAAGTACTTTGGGAAACAGTCAAACGAACAGATATGTGTAAATTTGAACTAGGCATAGACAGCTGCCTTCTGCTTTCTCTCCCTTTGGCCAAGTTCCTGATAATTCAAACAGACCTAATGATGTTTCTTATTTCACATGACTGTTGTCATAATAATATTTTTGAATGATTAATATATTATAGCAGTGAGTATCATACAAAAGTAATTGAGACAATTTATTCAAACATTATTTAAAAAAAAATATCAGCATCTTAAAATAAGTTGCTCCAAAATAAGTATCTGAACAGCAAGGAGAAAACAAATGATTTAATCCCAGGCATGGAGTGGCGGAGGCATCAGAAGTACTACGATTACAAGTGTAACGACTATCAGTATTAAGGTCCTGCGAAGCAGATGAAATTTTCATAGGCAGTCTTAATTTCAGCACTTCTGAATTTTAAAATGTCTGGCTTTGCAAACTTAAAAATAATTTTGTATATGTTTAAGATGTATAATGTACTACTTCAAAAACATACAAAGGGAATGGAAGTTATTTGTACTGATGTCTATGTGCTTTATCATTAGGCTTGGAAACCTTAAACCCTTCTTAACGTTTTGCCAATTGACCTAATACTCTAGGCAAATGTGTATAATGTTTCTGTTTTCATCCTGCAGCTTGTCATGTCATTACATCTAGTGATGAAATATTGTATGTTTAGAAAATATTTGTAAACATTTCTCATTTAGAAAATTTCTGAGATAGTGCTATAATTAAATATTTTTGCCAAACTGGTTTTGGGTAAGTAGTTCAGGTGATCAAAGTTTCTGTTTCTGTTTTCCTGGGTCATTTGTTGAACAGTATAGCAGAAGAAAATCACAGCCAGGACAAAGACTTTGCAATTAAGTCATATGGTTCTTATGAATCTTTTTACATTAATCAGATTCATATTCAGAAATGGTTCTAATTTGTATACTCACATCCTCTAATTTAAAAATATATTGTATGCATTGCGTTTAAGAGCACTAGTATCTTAAATGAATGCATTTTATATATGGGAGAAAATTATATATGTTAACTAATGCTAATGAGCAGCCTAGTAAATTGAATTCAACCCCATAATCTCACATCAAGTCCATTCATCACTCTTCCAGTCCAATGGTCTGGAACTTCATTGTGCAATTAACTTTACTTCTAGGCAGCTAAATGTGTTGTCCCTTCTGCAAATATATGCAGGGCTTGGAAGTTTCGTTTATTTGGTTCCCCTGAGGCAAGCACTTTCTGTACAGGGCAGAAAGTATGAAAAATCACCTGCCTCATGAAGGACATAAAAAGTGCATGCCATTACCGACATTCTTCTGCTTAAAACAAAATTTCTATTTCCTTTCTCCTCAGTTGCCATCACTTGTTTCTGCTTAAGAGAGGAATGTAGGAAAGGGATTAAAATGGCCATAGCATTTGTAGCCCTTGTGGTGAACAATTAAAAGTTTTGGTGGTTTTTTTTACATTTTATAAAATAATACTTGATTTTTCTTCTGGTCTCCGTACTGCACGAATCTGTGTCTTGGACATGAGTACTTCAGCACATCAAAAATCTCATGAGTTACACCAGTTGTTTGCCTAGCCAAGTACTCCTGTCTCCAGCAGTAGTAGTTAGGAAAAGCTCTTTAAAGGAGGCCACTCAAGCCTGTCCCCTCTTATGAACTTATTTCCCATGCTGCCGCCCAATTCCCTATCATTGATTAGGGATTTTAGAGGGCATGTACATTCTTATTTTAGGATTTGTTTTGGACTGTGGTCCACTTATTGTCTTAAGCCTTTTTGATCCGGTTACTTCTGCTTCCACATTTTCCTGCCATGAATTCCAGAAGATCGCTATGTGCTATATAAAACACGAGCGTACACGTTTTCTTTAAGTCTGTGTACTCAACCTCAGCTATTTCTTGCTAGAGTGGTATTTCCATTTCCAGGGAAAGGGTTGTCTGTGCTTAGCAGTTGGAACATGCTGAGGGCTGTGCGTGTAAATCTCATTCTCTCATCAGGGGTAATTTTCTTATATCTTGTCGTCATCTTTTTTATCCGGTGGTCTGAGAATACACAAAAAGGTTTTGGAACTATGGACCTGAGTAAAGTGAGTGATGAATGTGGCCAAATCAGTTGTTTTGGTACATTGTAAGTGTGCCTTGCACCCTCTTTCATGAGATCCTTGCAGCTACTCAACAGTCGCATGTACAGTTCTCATGTGGGGAAAAATGCAGTCATCCTCTGCCTCATGATGGACACTACTGGTAGGGTAAGATGACGGACATAGGTATGTGAGTATTAGATACCGCTTACTTTAAGTCTGCTTAGGTTGATTTAGTATGAGGTAGCTGGAGCATGGACAGATAATGAAGCATGGTTAAATTATTTTCGTCATATTTGATGCTGCAACTGATCCTTCAGTGTATTTTTAGTCCATCCTAATTGCAAACTAAAACATGTTGTTTAAGCCATAATGTAAACATTGATCATTTGGTTATCCATCAATCAAAATTCATCATGACTTGGGTTCTTTGGGCCTGAATTGCATATTGCAAGAATACTAGATTTTTTTCAGAGTTTTTACCAGGAAGCTTGAAAAACTCAGTACTTGGCATTCCTCACTGTGATGATGTATATAAAAGTCCCCTGTATATTTACTGTAATTGTTGCTTCTGAACAGATTATGAGAAGCCTCCTTACATTTTTGGCTAGCTGGGAGTATCTGTCGTACGGAAAAACAATAGTTTACAATTCAGTATGTATAATGACTTTTTTCTGAGATTAAATTAATATATTGAACTCAGTAATACGTTATTTCTTTCACTTTGTATTTCCTCTGGCAGACTAACAGAAAATTTCTCTAAATGCTGGTGTTTTATTTATGCATCCTAATTCAGAAGGAGAGGAAGAAATAGGTACACATGAACATAAACAATAGCAAACATCCTTCCTTAAAAATTAAATTTATTAGTGTATGTAAAGAATAGACACTAAACGGCTCAGGAAGAAAAGTTTTGGGATGCAACAACAATTTGCAACCTTTTTTACATCCTACTATATTTCAAGTTTGCATAATTTTTCCAACTCAGCTGATCACCTATCAAAAAAGGAGTGACTTGGACAATTGCAGCTCTTTCAGAGGAGGAAATAAAGAAAGGTATGTCTCCTCTGCGGTAAGGTAGGGATTTGCCTTCTGAAGGCCAGTGAGGGTATTGTGTGCTCACGAGGTGGTAGGATGACAGTCACTGTGGAGCATTTCACTCGAAATGGCACTGGGCAGGCTGTCAGGAAGAGGATTTTTATGCGTTTCTCTTTGTCCCTACCCCCTAAGATGATCACCGATAATCACTGCATCTGTCTTACCAGACTGAATACTCAGTGACATGTGCTTTACAAATATGAATCCACAGCTGAAAAAGACAATCTGGCAGTTTTTTTTGGTTTTCAGCTGTTTAACTAATTGCTACGTGTGTGGAAACCAGTAAGTGGAAATAGAAATAGACTATATGAATTTTTGTTATCATAAAATTCAAACCCCTACTCAAACCCTGTTCTAAAAAAAAATAAAATAAAATAGTGGCTTTATCTGCAGATAGAGGGTGGTATTTGTTTTTCATTGTGTAGATTACATTCTTACTTAGTATATTTAATGTAGAATTAGTGTCCTGTGATGACCTTTCATGTTTTGAATCACTATTTGCTTGAAAAGTAATAGTTCTTAAGAAGTTTGGCTATGTAGCAGTGAGGCATTATAATATGAAGTTATTGTATCCTTTGTTATCTCTTTTGGCTGTTGCATCTTATTGTCATCAAAACATGTACTGTTTTCTATTGAGTCTTTAAAAAAAGTTTTGCTTCCTGATTAATATTTTTTTTTCTTATTACCCCCACCCCCTGCTTTGATAAAAAAGGATTTATTTTGTATACTATGTTTTAGGAAACTGCTTAGGAAACTTCCTCAACTGTTTCCTAAAGATTTCATTTTAATGAGGAAGGGAATATACACACGCTTCTTCTATGTGTGTGTGGATAATATGTTTAAAAGTGTGTCTAAAACCTGCAAAAATTTTAAAACATAAGCCATTCTCCCCTAAGTCTTTGATCTCTGTGTTTTGACGTATTGCTGTAGATAGAACAGACCTTATGTATGGACTGTGGTGTGAAATGTGGTATGAAAGTGCTGACATTAATTTATTATTACTTTCAATATTTTGTCTCTGTTGTGAAAGTTTTACTCTTTGACACTTTCATGTAAGTGACTGAGTCATTACATCACTCTCTGCCTTTATTTTTTCACCTTTAAAAAGGACAAGTATATTTCACTCTTTCTGCAGTGGTGTGCTTTGAGATCAGTGGGCCATGCTTACAGAAGTGCTACTGGTAACAGTAGTACTATCTAACTATTTTAAAACTTTATTCAGAATAAAAATAGGTGATTAATAAAGTAGGAAAAACTGGTGCTATGAGGGCAAAGCTTATTTGTGGGAAATGCGTGTTTTAAAGATGTATTTAATCATCGTTATACGAATAAAATTAATTTCTTTTATAATGGTGCTAATCAGGAAAAGAAAATTATTTTGAATTTTAGTTCGTATCAGTTCTCAAATCGTAAAAGGGAAAGACTGCTGCTTTAAACATTTCTATACTGTAAAGAAGTAACATTTCTGTTCGTGCTAGTATGCCTCTATTGTCATTATAGGTTATATACCTGACACTTTGCATTCACACCTCTTTCAGTGACGCACATTTAGTGTTTATGTAAATTCAACTGGGGGCCAATGTCACTGTTTCTGCTACTTTCATATGGTGTATTGCTAAGCAACATGTGCACGAACGACAGTGTTTGCTTTCATTTTATCTCTTTCCTGTCCCCCTTCAGCCCCCCCTTCCCTAAAAAGTGACACAAGTTTGAAAGGTGAGTATTAGCTCGTCAGGCAAAACAGTATTTTTAGTTCATACCCTATGAATGATGGAAGATGCAGGAGGTAGTGAGGATTTTGGATGTTCTTCAGTTTCATTACTTAAATATTGATGATGTTCCCAGCAATTTTTTTTTTCTTGCAAATGCTATTATTTTCTTTAGGAAGCAATGATTCATTAGTACTTTATTACACCTCCTGGGCTGTATTCACCCTGGAAAATAGTTTTGGAATACTGTTTTTATTATGTACACATCTATTGTATTGTACCTATACAAGGTATGGGTAAATTATAGATCTGAGTATCCGTTTCAGGCATTGCTGAAGACCTGTCATCATGCTATCTAGATTCCTGAAGTGTAAAAGTATAATGATAAAACATTATACAAATGTATATAGATACACACACACACACACACACACACACACACACACACACACACACATATATAGAGAGAGAGAGAGAGAGAGCGAAAGATAGGATTTCCTATAACTGGAGTATATAGGGTGTGTGACTTTTTTACATTCATATACAGCAAGCCAAATTCTGGTGTAAATTCTGGGGAGAAATAGGAAAAGGATAAGAGTTCTGGAGTCCTAGTCTCTTAATGAATTTAAGCAAAGGAATTACTGTGTCAATACAAGAACTTGTCTGTTGACTTCCTTAAGCTTAAATACATGAAATAAATATGCAAGCCCTTTTTTATGTCTGGTCTAGATGGATCTTCTTAGTTCAACGAAGGTAGAAGAATAGCAGGTCTATTTTTTGGAGGTACATTAATGGGCACACCAGAACTTGAAGAGAACCTCAATATTCAACCAAGTTTGTGTGGAAAAAATAGAAGTAAAATGCACTTTTTCCAGCCTGAACTGCCACTAATACCAAAACTCAGGAAGGAGGTATGTATGTATTCAGCCACATTTTATCAATTTCAGTTTTATTTTTCAGACAATAGACTTTGTTTTTCAATATTAATTTTACTTGTACAGTGCAAACTTTCCTGTCTATGAAAAGATTTTCCAGGATGTTTCACTGGGTTTTTTATGCTGTGGAAACTTCCCAAAGCTGGCTTACGTTTTGCTGGGTCTTTATGTGGTGGTGTGTTCTGGATACCTTGTCTTGTCTTTCTACTTTTCTAGAAGGAATAGTCTGAGAAACTTGGGATATGAGCCATCGTTGCTTGTCCTGCTAGATTTGGACTTGGACCAATTGAGTATACTGTTTACTGATAGGTTGCCTTGTAAATATCCTGCATTTTAAATCTGTTACTCAAAATCTCAACTGCTTTCTCAGATTTTTACCATGAAAATTAAATGTATTTTACAGAACTTAAATTTTGTACCCATTTGATTTTATCGTTTGCAAAGAACGTATAGCTAAAAGTGATCAGCAGTAAGTTTACTCAATTTTCTTTTTTTTACTTACATTGGCAGACTGATGGTAGCCTTATTCCTATGTTGCCTTTCCTTTTTTTTCCATTTTTGAGGAGAAAAAGAATGTCTTTCCCAGAATGTTTGATTACACAAAGGTGAACTCCATTATTTTTCTCGTTTGCTATTCATCAATTTGCATATTAATGTTTTCAATGGAAACTAAATATGCTAATTTCACAGCTTCTTAGCAGATACCTTAATCATGAGGATATTTGTATGTTTAAAAAGAAATGAGGGTAAACTGCAGCATTGGTTCATAAAATTATACTACGGGTCAACCTGAAAATCATGTCTGTTTCAGGGGCCTCATCTCCACAGGGAATACAACGAGCTGCCACTGAAGTTGAAGTTAACCCATAAATAAAGAGATTTGTGTTCTGGGTTGGCTGGTTGATCCCTCTGCCTTTTACCCCTGGTTTCTATAAACAGTCAAGCAAACATTCAATCAGGCAGTCAGTCAGCAGGTCTACTAATCTTTTTGTAAATGCTCTTTAAAAATGTGTTTGTACACATATTAAATATAGGTAGCCTCTTTACCCTCAATTATGACTAGATGGATAAAGACTTCAATGCTTTTGTCTACTGTAACATGGAGTTAGTGTGATGAAAGCCAAGAACCACTGTTTTATTATCAAAATACACAGGAGAAACTAAAAAGGAGTTCCTGAGACTTGCAAAACGATGGTTGCTGCTCTTCTGAGGTTAATTTAATTTTTTTCTGAGTGTGAAGTTTATTCCTTCCGTGTCTGCAGAGATCATATTATAATGTCAAGTCGAAACAAGCTAAAATACGTATAAGCGATAGTACAATTAACAGGTTTTCTATCCCAGTGGCGTAGAAATGTAGCACTGTAAGGAGGCCAGTTGCAGGGTTGGGGGGATATCCAAGACAGATGCTTAAACCCACCTGTGCTCTTCTTCTATAGCGATGGGGGAAGTAAGCTTAAGAGCCATGCAATTTAGAGCACCTAAATGAGGGCTTGCCCTGATGGCCTGTACGACCTCTAAGTAGGCACATTCCTGGGGTGGTGATGGGGCTGAGTCCATCAAATGACTAGGAACTCTCTTAAATATGTTGAGAAATCTTTCAATAAATGTTAGTTCATAGAGCACTTTAGTTTGTACTATTCGCAGAGTATTATTTATAGCACTTGCTGGATGCCGTTTGTACCATGCTGTCCTTGTATTTAAACTTGATTAATATATCTTCTCACTTCGCTTTCTTATACTGTATGGTAGATGCTGAATAATTACGTCTGTAAGTTCAAGCAGTTTAGAGCTTAGTCATTACATTTCATAGTCAAATTTTACAATTGTCATCCAAATGTCCTCATTTAAATGATATGCATCTCATGAGGCTGCCCCAGTGAGCAAAATTTAAATAAAACACATGTCATCTTGTCATTATGAACTCTCTGAAGAGATCATTCTCTTCAGCTGTATTTCAGTGTTAACCCAATTCTTCATAGTAATTTCGGTAACATTGTCACTTAAAATGAATAAAACATTACATTATACATTTTTTTTCTTAAAAAAACCAGCCCAACAACCTTAAAACAATCTACCCGTAATGTGTTGTTATTATTACAATAATAACAGTACTTAAAACTAGTTGAACCTTAACTATAGGTTAATGCCTGGAAATTAATATTTTGGTGCCCCTCAGATGGCATCTAATTCAAATGTTGCACAAAGACATTACCAAGACAGACTGATACCGTATGATGTCTGGGAGCTAAATTAATATTTAAGAATCACATTTCCTAAATAGTTACTTAACAGGAATAATTTAAATTTTCAGTAAGTTAATTTGATGAAGTAAATGTCCTTTTCCAGACTGGATTTCAATTAAGCCTAAGCAAAATCAATACTTTTTAAAAAACATATTCAGCAGAAATAAGTACAGTTTGTGATATATACTGTTTCAAGCCATTTTTATGAACCGATCTAAGATTTTTATTCTCTAATCACATGTTTAGGGGATTGGCTATTTAGTAGATTTTTAGCTTTCCAGATGCTCAAACAATGCACTTTAAGTACAGTATCCATAGATTATCCACAGAATGCTGTAGATTAGCTATTTTAAGATGTGAATTGTGAATAAAAGCTGGAGAAAAAGCAATAGCAGTTGCAAATGTGTTGTCTCAATTAGCTCATTTAAAATGTATTTACAAGTGAAAGAGACAAAGTAGGCAATGCCTGCGTGTAACACTGTTACTTCATTAATATTTTATATACATATGTGTGTGTCTATAAATAAAAGCTTTATGTGAATTCTGTCAACAACAAAGAGTATCCAAATCAGAGGCCTTTTTTGTTTGTTTATTTCACTAGGAGGGCAGTACAAGTTGTTATCACCAGGGACTGATTAACGAATTTTGGACAATAATGAATGTAGTTAAATTTTAAGTAGAACTTCTTTCTGTTTAGATATGCAGAATTTTACAGTTTTGGCAGAAAGGTTGCTTCATTGCCAGTTGGAACAGTATTTTTAATTTGCTTTAATTTAGTAATTGTAACTCTTACAAATATATCTTTTTATTGAATAAATTGTAACATGTAATTGTTAGCCTTTAAAAATAAGGATAAAATATGTCTATTTTAATTTCAAATAATTGCCTTAAAACGCTTTTATTATCAACAGTTAGTACTTGTTGGATCTCTGTCTTGTTCTGTTACCTGATTTAGCTAACTTAAACCAAGTTCAAAGCTGTGTGCTTCTCTTCTTCAAATATTTGCGTTGAAAAAATACTTGAGTTTATTAAATGGCTTTTCTTGATAAAAGGCATGTGCCTCCAACCAAATAAGTAAGTTGCACAGGTACTTTAATGAGAAGTCAATAAAGAGTTCTAGTAAGTACTATACACAGGTTAAAGCTAACCAAACCACATTTTCTTTATGGCTGATGTCCGAGTTGCTGACAGTGCCAAGTGATGCAGATCTTACTTTCATTGTAGGAGCTATCTGTACTGCAGTTGAGTATGTTACAAAATATTTTTTAAAATCAAGAATGACAGACCATTTAGTAATGGTATAATTTTCCGACTTACTTTGGTTGAATAAAAACTGTATCTCCGCGTACCTCTCCTCTATCAGACATGGTCAAAGGAGCCTGCATATGTTACTATGTTATTACAGGCTTGCTGAACAGAAGTAGACTTTGTGTGGGTTCCTGCAGAACATGATGATTCCAGGGTGTTTCAGACTGATGGAGGGCAGCTACAGAGCAGACTTGCAGGCAGAACAGAACCAGTGTAACTGAACCCAAAAGAGTAATCAAGTAACCTGTTTGTTAAAATTTTATCCTACTCCAGTGACAAAGAAAATAAGAAAAATTGCTTTATTTGTTAATTTGATTTAACTGATCACATGATTTAAAAGTCATTGTTGGTTGTTTATAAGCAGTACTGAAAAAATTTTGTTTATATTATTTTATTCTCTTTTTCTGATGGCCAGATTTTTATATAATAGAATCATAGATCAGCCCAGGTTGGAAGGGACCTTGAGAGATCATCTGGTCCAGCCTTTCATGGGAAAGGGAGTCCAGATGCCATTATCTAGCACCCTGTCCAGTCGCATCTCAACAAACCTCCAGTGATGGGGTCTCTACCATGTCCCTGAGGAGGTTGTTCCATTGATTGATTGCTCTCACTGTATAAAATTTCTTTCTTATATTGGGGTGAAACATCTCCTGGTACAACTTGTACCTGTTTCCACCTGTCTTTTCCACGTGGCTCATTGTGGAGGGAAGAGGGAGCCCCTGTGCGCTTTGTAGCCACACTTTTGAGTACTGGAACATGCTGATGTACTGGAGAGTAATTATATATTAGTATGAAATTGTTAGTACTCTTAACATTTTTGTCTGTATTGGTTTCTTAGGAGAAGTGTCACCTAGGTATCCGGAATACTGCAAAATATTTTTTTAAAACATTGAAATCCCTGAATCAAAAAAAAAAAAAAAAAAAAAAAAAAGGTGAATAAGAAATTTTCCACACTGCCTCCAACTGAGATTGTAATGTCAGCATCCTGGAAACTAAGCTTTTCTGTTTGTTGGGCACTCCAGTATTTTCATGGCTGCAGTTATTGGAACTGATTGTACAGATATATCAAATTTGCGTAGTCAACCTATAAACCAAGTGTCTTAGTAACGTAGTTGCAGGCTTCTGATGGCTAAAATTTCACATCCAGCACAGGTGATAAATTATAGGCACAGGGGAATTGCAGGCAATGAAGTATCAGTGGACCACTGATACCCACCTAAAAAATAAAAAACCCCCAAAAGTGTTATTTTATTCCATATCTCCCATTTCTCTACTATGAAAACATTTTTCTGCTCTCTGTTG
This sequence comes from Larus michahellis, assembly GCF_964199755.1. Taxonomy (NCBI): domain Eukaryota; kingdom Metazoa; phylum Chordata; class Aves; order Charadriiformes; family Laridae; genus Larus; species Larus michahellis. The sequence goes on along the minus strand of NC_133899.1, from coordinate 60,619,978 downwards.
TTTGCTTAGAGTAACTGTGTACCCACTGCTGGGCATATACCACCATTCTTGTTGCAGACAACTCACTTAAAATGCACATGGATTGATTAAACTACTGAAGTGCCTTGAGCGCTGACTTCCAACTGTGCGTGTTCTGATTGCTGCTTGCAGTGTATGCTGGGAACTTCGCTCATGGAGAACAGGCAGACATTTGGTATCGCGCTGCTCCATACTAATTGGGTAACAAAAGTAGTAATGGAGAAGAATCTTCTTAATCTTCTCAGGTGCGAAAGGGCTTTTGAAGAAAAAGGAAAAACCTAGCATTGATGCATAGGTAATAGCGCAGATGTTCAGTTTTTGTATGCTTTCGGTATAAGCACTAGCCATATAACTGATAACACACACTAGATAGTTTACTGAATCCTGTTGTCATGGCTAAATTTTTCCTTGTTTTTGCCTACTGAGGGTAACTTTTTTTGTAAAATCTTGTAAGTTGTTTTTTGTTTTTTTTTAGTGGAATGGTCTTATTCACAGTCTTACTTGTTTACTGAAGGATTATCAACATGACAGCAGTTTCTAAAGGAGGAGCATTAGTTATTTTTAAAATCAATTATTACAATGAAATTAGAAATTACAGAACGAATCCTGTTATAGATTATCATATTTTCCTATTAAGGTGGAACTACGTGACTGGTATTTAATTTGGATAGATGACTGTCAATAAATGATGCCAGATCACAGTCTTAAACTTAGGGGGATAAAAAGACAGTGTTAATAAAGCCACTGTGTTAGCTGTTGAAATTACCAAATTTGATCTGCTGCTGACTGAGCTCTTCATCTTGAGTGTAATGAATACTTTGTGTTAAACAACTCTGCATTATTTATTCAAATCTTTCATCCAGAAAACTAGATTGCTTTCTGTGCTGATGGGAGAAAAGTGACTGTGAGTATAATCTGTGAGCTAGATGCTGGTAGATGTAGAGTCAAGGAATTACCAGTCCTTAAATGTACAAAGAATTGGATTCACTGAGTTGGTTTGCAGCACTGGTTCACGGTTACTGATTACAAGTATGGACATTTTGTATAAATATAGATTATGACACTAAATTGGTGTGAGTTGTGGGTGGAGAAAACTAAGAGTAGTTCTTTATTCTACAGTATATTTCTTTATATTTATAGATGTGGCTTGCCTCCAGATCAGAATTTTCTGCTTCTTATTTTTTATAGTACATACATATTTCAGATTTTACACTGCAAAGAGAGAAATTCTATGCAAACTGAATAGGCTTTTTTTTCTTCAAGAAAATCTAGCTATTGGCTAGAGTCACTGCTTTGAAATGTGAAAGATTTCTCATCAACATTGGGTTTGATTTTTCATTTAAGTAAGGTTCTCAATGTTATTACTGAATGAATAGTAAACTTAGGATCTAAAATCTGATAACTATTCCATGACCATTTTAACTTATACATGTATTTAACTTTGAAGTTAAAGTAATTAAAATTAGCATTTATGTTCAATTCGAGAACTGTTTTGCCAACCCTCTTGCTAGCAAATGTCTGGCAGTGTAGCTCAGCTCTTTTTATTAGCTCTTAAGGAAATCAGATTGCAAATGAACAAAACCCCAAACGTCTCCTATCGTATTTGCAATGGCTTAAAATTCCTGTACCTAAAATGAGTATGAGTCTTCAGTAAAATTGCTTGCAGTTTCCTCATTAGTAAATGAACTTACTGGAGGAGATCAGCACTTACTATTGTTTCTAGTAGGCCTAAAACTGCAGAATGAAAGATGGCTCTGATTTCACTAAAGCTTCGCTATCATACCTTTCATCTTTTGAGCCTGCCAGTGTGTGTGATAGAAGCCATCAAAATGTGTGAAAAATGACCCAAAAGCAGAACTGTTATTTGCAGTTATCAATACAAACTGTTATTGTGCCATAATTGACAGATGGTTTTTCACTCTAATATCTGTTTTTAAGGATATTTTTACACTGATTTAGACAGAGTTGTGCTGTGGGTTGTGGGTGTGTTTTTTTTGGTGGTTTGTTTTTTTTTTTTTTTTTAAAGCAAAATCAGAAGGCCAGGAATTAATGGTGTTCAACAAGGAGGAATTGCACTGTAGAAAAAGTGGGGAATATAGTAACAAATTTCAATTTGTTATTTGAGTTGGGGAGCTCTAGGGCCAAAACACAAACTCTCTAACTCCCTGAAAGTGTGCTGATGAGTAGCTGTTGGCTGTTTTGGTGTGATACGTATTTTTCTTTCTGTGAAACTCTGTAAGAACTGAGGTTTATTCTGCTGCAGAGAGAGAGAATATTTGAGAATTCATGAAGCTGGATAGAGTGAAAACTGCTTTCTTTCTGGCTTCATTGGAGAACTTACGTGGCTAGAGCAGTGTCAGAGTTTGATGTTAAAGTGACTTCACCCAGGTCTTCCCTCCTGTCAGTCGTTTGCTAGGAGTGAATTAATGTGATGGTAACTGTAGCTCTGCCTGAACACTGGCATTAAAATTAATGTGTTCTTAGAAAGTTCTTGTTTTCATACAAGTCGCATCTGGCTCTCCATAGGTGTACAACTTCAAGACTAGCGTCTGGACTAAGCATAGATTTCTCTCTAATTTGATACAATTTCCACCTGATGTTTCTCAGAACATTAAACCCTATGTTTTTAAACTAAACTAGATTTTCTTTATTAAAAATCAACAGGTTACAGTTCCTTGCTTGAGAACACCTGTAGCCAGATGTTTGCAATATAGAAAAGATCTGCAGTTAATAGGAAGGTGTATGGTAAGATAGGCTGGCCCTGTTATGAAAACTGTTGTGTTTCAGGGGACTATGTTGTTATTGGGGGAAGTGTATAAAAACTGCATCATTTGCAGTTATATTATCTTAGAAAAAGTTTTGTGACTTTCATTGTGCTCCTTGGATAGACTAATATGTGATCTCCCTTCTTACTCGAGCCTTAACTGTTGCTGGATAAGAGGATAGCATAATCAATAGACAATGTTTCTGCTATACCATAGTATTTCTGTAGCTGCTTTTCTTGTATTAATTACAGCAGGATTCTCCTATGAGAAGAATTTGCGTGGCTGACTTGAAGCATCTTCGATCTAACTATCAGCAAGGCTCCCTTGTAATGATTAATTCTGCAAAGTGGAAATGCAGGAAGCTACCGTGGCTGTGGAAGCTGAGGGGGTGCTGCAGCGCTCTCTGGTGAAATGGTGATGGGATTAAAGAACATGGTGATAGTCTGAGGACCAACTTGCATCTGGAGGTTGGCAGTTCCACCTGCCATAGTCTTTTTGTGGAGAACAGAAGAAAATTGATCTCCAGAGACATTAAGTAAGGTAAAATGATAGGAACCGGGTCAGGGAGGGCAACTGTTTGAAAGAAATTTGAGAAGTGAAGTAGAGGCAGAAAGGAAGAGAGTTGTGTAAGATGAGAATAAGATGGTGAGGAATATTAAGCTAGAGTACAACTACATGTAGTACAAACAAATGAAGAGCTCTAAAAATAAATGTTTGATTATTGTCTGGGAAACAAGCCATATTAGGTGTTGGAGGGGGGAACAGAAGTAGAGGGGGATAAGAAGCATGAAGGCAAACCAATTGGAAACACTGACTTGTCCCCCTTTCCTTCCGTGCTCCACGTACTCACAGCTCTCTTTTTTCCTAATGAGGCCTTCCTGGATAATTACTGGTCCAAAGTTGTATATATGTAGGTCTCTCCTCAGGCACTGCTGTGTGCCAGTACAACCGTTTCTGGAATTAGAAAGTGTAGGAAACTAATTTCTAAATACATTCATCCATATGTCCATATTATAAATCTGGAGATTTGCTTACTCCCAGTGGGTTTTAGGGAATTTCCTTGGCATTTATTGAAGGTAAATGTAAAGAGTGTATCCGTGGCAAGTGCATGGAACACGTTCATGGCACCCACCTTTAAGCACCAACTTGAAGTTGTTACATACAACTTTGCCTGAAATTAAACAGAAACTGTCACCAATGATGCTTAGTGTTTTTATATATACACACACACATATATAATTATTCTCTTTGTATTTTTATTGCCTTGAACCCACTGAAGAGTTAATACTTGGTGCTGTCACAGCAGGTTGCGTTGTCTCCTGTCTGTTGCTATAAATATTTCTGTCATAATCTTAATGACAATCTGAAGCGATACAAAATTTGCCAGTTTGCGAGAGTATTCTCAGAGCTTCAGCTGAGGGCTAACGCTGAAAAGAGAGAAGAACGACCCCCAGAATAACTTGCTTGTGATCCTTGTGTGCATGGATGTTTTTATACTGTGGGTTGAGGGTTGAGTTTTTTTTTTTTCTTCTCTGTTTTATATACCTGCTGGGAAACTACAGGAGCCTTTCTACAGGGATTAAAAAAGTGATAAAAACAAAAGTCAAATATGTCACTGCTTTATGTAAACCAGACTTTTAATATGATGAGCAGCAACACCTAGCCGTTAGGCATGAATGTTCAGCTGCTGAGAGCTTCAGCATCAAGTACTAATGTGGGCATTCATCCCCACTGCCCTTTCCCATAGTGATTCCATGTAACTTATTTACTTTATTAAAGACACCGACTCTAATCTGACAGCATTTGCAATCTGCCAAAGTGTAAAACTGTCACAAGATACATTTACATTTATAGCAGAATTTGCATAACTGTACAGGAGGTGAAAATAAGTCAATATAAACCTATGTCAGTGAAGATGGGATTTTGTGTACAAAATCTGGCAAAACAGTTTATCAAATTTTGGGCTGTCCTTGGTGCCAGATGAGAAATGGAAGATTTTATGAGGAAACAAATGACAAAATTTTGAGTCAGTTTATTACAGGACAAAGTACAGGCAGTAAGCTAGCCACTCCACGTTGAAAGCGCACAGTAGATTGTTATTAAACACTGCCTGGAACATGTTGCTAAATTGTCATTCTCGTTCGGAGGCTTGCTGTATTTTTTTCATGGTTGGACCCCGCTTTTCTTCCCATCTTTGACTTTATTTTAAAGTTTTGCTGTCTTGATATAATTGTGGAGACACTCGAAGAAGAAAAAAAACAAACCACTGAAAAATCCCAAACAATTTTATGAAATATAAACATCAGGTTTGTGGTTTAGGTGTTTGGTCTTTTTTTAAAACTTTTGGGTATGTTTAGTCTTGTGGGTTTTTTTCTTTTTTCTGATACCTTTACTAAAGATGAAACCTGGATTTTTGTCACATGCAGTAATAAATGAGTTAAGTAATTTGTAATGCATGTACTTCAAAATATAGATTAATATATTTAAAAGTATTTTCTAAAATACGGTCTTGGGACCAAGAAGTTGAGGGCATCTGAAACGCATGCGGTGTTGTGTCCCTTTTTGCAATATAAGAGCCAAATCTCAGGCAGCTTTTTTCTATTTCCAACTGTTGTTATTTGCTCCATGTGGGCTTCTGCTGCCCGTGGATCAGCGAAGATGGAAGAGCTATAGTGTGGGTTTTAGTGCTTCTTCTCTGTGCTTGCACTTGGAAAGATGCTACCCTTCAATATTAGTTTATGTCCTCCTGAAATATTCCACTGATACTCATAATATGGGTTGGTAACCCGAAGATAACTGAAACTTAAACCTTGGGAAAGTAAGAAATAAAACATAATGGTTATATATTGCATGGCTGTATATCGTTTTTGGAAAGTAGTGCAGAAACTGCTTGGTAAAACCTTCAGTTGGTCGAGGCACATAGTAGCAGTAGTCCTGGGGGATCCCAGCAGGGAGGAAGATATGGTCTTGTCTCAATGATACAAGCTATGAAGATGAGGGCTCTTGTGGTCAACTGTTATTAGAATGCAACATATGATGCTAAATCGGCATGGAGCAGCTCTGCCTAATTGTTAACGAATCGGTAATGGGGCTAGTAAGAAGGAAAACATTGGGGAAGGTGCAAGCAGTGGCCTGATGTTGCAGGCCAGAAAATGGAAGATGAAACATAGGTTTCCTCTCACATATTTAAAATTGTGAACGCTATGCAATAAAATGCTTCAGATACTAGAATACAGAGCATGTCTGTGAATCCTCCATCTGGTAACATTAGCAAATATAAACTGGACGTTGCACTGTGGGGCCATAAATCCAAATCCATTGTGGTAAATTATCCTGGATGAGGGAGTAACAGGTGGGAATTACGTTGCAGGATGGCAGGTTTTTAAACGCAAACTTTGTGAAACAACTAACAAAATCATAATTAGTTGCTAAAACCAGTGATTCTGTTAAAAGATGTTTAATTCACTGGTAATTTCTTGTCAATGTATTTTTTTGCTAGATAGGATTGTGAGTCTTTGCGGAAGGTGCAGGGACAGGAAACCGAAACTTCGGAAACGGGGAGATAAAGCATTAACCACCGTGCTGACACAGGATGGTCAAACCCTTAATTTACCCACAGTTAGCTTTACTTAGAAGATTGAAATAAATGTGCTTTATATTGTAATGAGAATTTATGTAAATTTGTTCCAGGCTCACTAATTAAGTACCACTTGAAATTAATGATTGTTTTATGCTGAAAGCATATTTATGTTTTTTCTTTTTGTTGTGGCAGGGAATAGTCCAACATGAATATTTATTAAAACTTTTCAAGTTACTTAACATTTTACACAGTGCTTCTTAATGTCTTTTAGTAATTTGTTTTTCTCTGATTGGTTTTAGAGCAGGAATGCAAGATAACATTTTTTAATACAGCACTTAGATTGTTTGATCAAAAACTTTAAACCATAGGTCCCTGAGAAAACAGGGTGGTATTGGGTTTTTTTGGTTTAGTTTTCTTTTTTTTTCATTTTAAGATCTATAGATTACCTGTGTAGTCTTGTGGAGTAGGTTTTTGTTTGTGTTTTTTGGTGTTTGGTTTTTCTTTCCTCAGCCTCTGATGTTAGACCATGGATGTTGAAAACATCTGTGTTTTTTTGATGTATGGCTAGATAATATGTCGTGTGTTCACACTTTTGAATTAGCAGTATTTAACCTCTCAGTTTGTAATCCATTTTATAACAAGAGACATTTAATGATATCTGTGTTGCACATGGGGATTATGAGTGTACATTTTCAAGTGTACTCTGTCTTTGCATTAAAACGCTCAGAAATCACTGTTCATTTTTCCATAACAGGTATCTAAGGAGTGGGGTGGCTGATGATAAAACATTCCTGTTTAGTATACAGACACCTTAAATTTAATAAACCTCCTGAAAATTTAAGCAAGTTCTAGATTTGGTAGTGTAATATATTTCTCAAGAGAGTACAGGTTTTTTTTTCAAGACTGTTACAGAGAAAAGATATATTTTAATCTCTGTCCGTTACTTGGGAGTAAAGATCTTTCTGATATTTTCAATGACTTGATATTGTTAGAATACTAGGTTAAAATCTGTAAGGAAAGAATACAGTGGGACAGATTACAGGGGAGTTAGTCAATGTAATGCATAATTTGGGTTGGACTGCGCTTTTAAAAACAAAAGGAAAACACTTTATCATTTAAACACTTTATCATTTGTCAGGCCGTTGAGAGGGGACTTCAGCAAGTGAAGGAAATCAGGAAATTCTGTCCAAAGTATCCAAAGTATTTACACTGTGTTGCCCATGTATTCAGCTTTCAAAGCCTGTGATTTGAAAGTCCATGTTTTCTGCTATTGGCTAATAGAAGCGACGGTATTTTTCCAAGCTATTTCATACTGTTGTGAGACTTGAGATCTTTTTTGCCGCTGAAGTGTATAATCTATATCACTCACACAAAAAAAAGGTTTAAGAAATGCATTCCGCAGCTACCAATGCAAACAGAAATGTTAAAATGGAACAATGACTTAGAGTGAAATCTAATATTATGCAAATATGTCATTGTCTTATCTTAACAAAATGCATATTAAAAAGGTGCTAGATTTTTATTTAAAAATTCTCTGAATGTAGGGTAACATGTGGTTCTTGTCTTCTTGTACTTTTACATAGAACCTTTATAAAGTAAATATGTATTTAATGTGAATAAAGTTTAGAAGTGTTCATTGATGTAATTAGGCAGAGAAATGATAGGAGTATGTATATTTGATAGAAAGTATAGTTACTATAGGGCTCAGGAGTAGTAAAGGATGAAGCTGGGAATATATGGTGAATATTTACACTTTCCATTGTTATTTTTGCTCATAACATAACTACTCAGCGAACTGATGCATGCAGTCATTAATTAGCCCCCTGTATTGCTGCAGCTGTCTGTGAATCAAAATAAGGAAAAATATTTTCAGGCAGTATTTTAGTACTACTGGTCAATCAGGTGCGTATATTGAAACCATTTTGTGTTTATGAGGGTCTTCAAAGCTCCTAAATACACCATTTTCCTGTAAGCATCATGGTTCAAACCCCAGTTGGAATGGATTCTTAATAAAGACAGTTTGTAGGTACATTTTTTTTTAATGTGGAAAAATGTTTGTGTATCACTTGCAGTTGTCCTCATTGGGGTAGCAGATGTAATTTCTTCTTCACATTACTGCACATTTCAGGTGCAGTAATGAATGAACATTTTTCATAAAAGATGGTTTACCAAAGGAAAATATTAGTCCTGTGATACTGTCATTCATCCCTCGCTGCGTACAAATGTTAAGCACTGGTTTATTTTTATTGTGTGCATACATACATTTTAAAGAAATATAAATATATATATAGCCACACATTTGCCTTTTTTCAGCCACAAGAGAGGGCTGAAGGGAGTGAAGTTAAAATTTACTGCAAATATTCTGCTGGGAATGTTTGCTGTTAACTAAAGTCAAGACTGCCTGTGCGTGGTGCACCCACTGTGTGTTTAGCTCTGCGAAGCAAAAGCATGTAGTCACTAAAGTTCTGATTAAATCATTTTTACTTTTCCTAAAGCTCTTGGTGTCTGCAGATATTTAAATTACTAGATAGAGTGTTGTCGGACTCCGTTCTGCAATGGCATGCATTGATCGGTTAACTGCTGTGTAGAAGTTCATGTCTTGCTGTGGTTCTGAGGAGCAGGAGACAAGAACAGGGAGGACTTTGCATAGCAGTGGTTTCCTGGTGATGCCGACTATACCAATACCAACACAAATTGAATACTCCTTAAACTGCACCAGTGATGTACTAGCCATCATATTCATTTAAAAGATAAATGGGAAATTTGACTAGAAATTCATGCTCTGGATTTTGGTTTTTAATTTCTTAGACTTAAACGCAACACTGCTTTGCCTTTTGCTTGTGTAAAGATTGAAGTTCCCATGGTGAGGAATTTCTGGCAACAAGTGATTAGGTATTGTGTTGGGTAGATTTAGCAGGCAAATACACCGTTCAATCAGAAGGCAATCAAAAACTATGTGATTTTACTGCATCCACTTTAGCTTGAGGTGCTTAAAACCCAAAGTAGTAAATGACTTTCCAAAAAGAAGCTTAAAAACAGAAAAAATGTTGGTTTTTTGCTGCTCAACTTGTGGCACAATGCTGCTTGCTTTCTAGGCATTGCTATTGCTAAACACTTCTATGTGCATTAGTTGTTGCATAAGTGCAGGATGTTAGTGCTGCTGTAACCTCTTCCTATAAGTTTGGGTTGACTGGTTTTGAAGGCAATGACTAAGATAATATAAATTCAGAAAGTGCCTTTTAAAAATGAACACTAGATCATTCTTCAACAACGTGTGCATTTTTTTCAAGTATAAAGTTAAGACCTGATTCTGCAAATTCATATGACCAAATGTGGTGATGCATCCCTGTCAGCCCTCAGTCCCGATGACATTGCTTTCTATTGATTTACTTTGATTCTTTTCAAAGTTGATAAGCTTATTGGAGGAGTTGTCAGAGGACTTGCTGGAGGTGCAAGATACGCAGTTGTGAAAACAGTTACTTAGAAATAAATTATTTTTTAAAGTATCAATAAATGTAAATTATAAAAATGATAAATTATTAAAAATATAAGTAAAATAAACTATTACAATAACTAAAATTGTATAAGCAGATGAAATAACTCACATATGAAGAATGCAGAAGAGCAAAGAGAGGATTAATCACAGTGTCTTGTAGCAATTGCCTATAAGCATGGGAAATTGCAATATCCAGCCCCTTGAAAAAGACGTAAGACTAAAGCACCGTCAAACTAGAAGAGTATAAAACTTAATGCAGGAGATAATGACAATTTGGATGGTAATTGAAACATCACAGAAGGTACGGATGCCAGTGGTAGCAATGAAGCTTTATTGGAAAGAAATACTTAGGCCTGGTGAGGGTGGCCTCTGCTGTAGGGGTGGCTGAAGGCAGAATGTGTAATGTGAAATGGAAAGAATTCCAAAGCATGAGGAAAGATTTATAGTCAGTTTCATTATAAATTCAAAAACAAGACAAAACACTTATAACTGTAGTCTTTGACTTCTGTGGTAGGAAGAGGTAACATTTTTTTTGTGTTAACTGGCATGTTTGGAAAAATCATGCCAGCCCTTCTTTAGGGCTAAAGTAGAAGTGGTGGCTCTGGAACTAAGTACGGTTGAGAACAGTTCTGAGCTTTTCATAGTTATGTTAATTCCTGTTACAGTTTCAGTGAAAAGGAAGTTGGAACCTGCGTGACAGAGAGAAATATTAGCCAAGGGAGTGGTAATAAGTTTGTTAGCCTCCATAAGAAAGACAGGTAGTTATTGCTTGTGCAACACTGAGAATTGTTTGTATTCCTACATCATCCCAGCAGCAACAGTACTTTATTTTTTTTCCCCTCCTTTTGCTCATTTCTTTTTTGTAATTTTTTTTACCTGCCAGCAGGTAGGTCAGTCTAGACTGTACCTGTGAGGCAGCACCTCAGAAATAGATCTTCTGTGTACAGAAAACCTCATTTGGACATTTAACATCAACAGAAGTAGCTTGTTATGAAAATATCTAAAGTAAATTTTCATAATGGATATAGATAGTAGAACAACAGAGAGCCTTTGTAGTAATACAGTTAGGTATATTATATAGGAAAAGGTTACAAAAAATTCTCAGGTCAATAGGAGGAAAACTGGGCTGATGAAAACAGAATTAATGAGTTTGGTTTCCTATTTCTAATCTTAAGGAACTTTCTGGAGGAAAACTTGCATTATTTGAATTATTTTTCATATGTATTAAATTATATATGCACATTAGTAAAAGTTAATGCCTTCTACACTATTTCTTTACCACAAGGTAGTATAAAACACTGAAAATTTGTCTCTGGGAGATTTCTGCATGTTTCAGCTTTAATATTGACTTGGTTCAAAAGATTTTGCGTTGCGTTGGCAGCTTATTCATTATGCCTACTTGTAAGAGGATAAAACTGATTAACAGATTAGTAATAATTTAGTATTTTGGTAAGATTAGTATCAACATGGACATGTTTTTTTTCCTTTACATTCAAATAGGTTTCTAGGGCTGAAAAGGATCTCCTGTATTATCGTCTGCTGGTGCAGACAATGGTATCATTTAACTTGTGTCATGAAATTGTCAAACTTGACTTTTAAGAAGATTTGGCTTTCTGCCCCTGGGGCTTTAGTTGGAAGAGCTATCCAAAAGATAAGTTTCTTTGAAGCTAAGGAATCCTCTTTAAATATGCAGCCTGACTCTCTCTCTAGTCACCTGATACTCATGTCTGTCAGGCTCTATCTTGGTTTTGCTTGTTCTTTTCCGTCTGTTCTAGATCTTGATATATGTGTAGGCTACTAGTATTTTCTCTTTCACATTCATTGAGACAGATTAACCAAAAAAAGCTTAGTCTCATCCCATATGATACACTACCCATTTCCTTCATCATATGAGTTTTATCTTCTTTCCATCTAATCAATTTGATTATTGATTGATTGATTGACAGTGGAGTGTAGGGATTATGCATCATACCCACACTGAAGTTGTACCAGTGCTTTGTACTATGGCCCCTCTCTATTGAATATGCCTAGAACCTAGATTATAGAATATAGATTCTATATTCTAGAACCTAGAATATAGATTCTTTTAGGAGCACACCTCCATTTTTGTACTCTAGGGTGTATGCCTTGTTAAGATTAAATGCAACATTGTACTTCTTGGTAAAAGTCTGTAAAGTTTTAACATCAAAGTGAATACCAGACCTTGTGTCCTCATATGACATGTCTTGAAAAAGGTGTTTCTGTCTGGGCTATAAATTAGCACAAGTCTTTTGATTTCCGTACAAAACATCTTTGTTAATTGACTTCTAAGATCTAGTTCAAAACGTTCTTTTATGATCCAGTTTCTGTTGAACGTGAGGTCAGCCTGCCATTGTTTAACGAGGTAACAGCATGTTTCCGCCGGATATGATGAGGCAGAGTGTTAATGTCTAGTTTAGTAAGAAATTGTGAACACAGGAGTTGTTTCTGGAGGAGTTTATGGTGAGTTCAAAAGAGGGTGAAAAAGGTTTCTTGACATGATATGCTCCTCTTTTCTGAGTTGCCAGTCTAAATGTATTTGCCTTCAGTATTTTACAACTTCTGTTTGACCTGAAAGAGGGGGCAGGAGTGTCTCTGGATTGTACTGGTGACGCACCTGAAGTATATGAAATGACAGTAAGAATCTCATGAAACCTGGTTTTCCACTGCATGTCACAAAAAAAAATTTACAAAAATTAAAAAATTGTAGTAGAAAGAGAAGTTGTGGATGGCTTGTAGGCTTCTCTCAGACATCAGGGTCCAGGTGCTGGAAAGTGTCTGTCCTGTTTTCTAGCCTACAACACCACTAGATTGTCTTGCACTTTTCTGTCTCCCCCATTCCTATGATACTTGCAGTACTTTGTAGTTGCTAAAAGCCGCATAAAAGATACCATTGCCTAGCCAGGTCTGGTGTGCTAGGATATTACCAGTATATTAAAAAAATAAATAAATGTGTTTTTTAGTGCCGAAGGGATATATTATCTGTTATACTAGGTAGCAATGCATAAAGGAAGTCACTGATATTTAAAAAAAGCATGACATATATGAAACTGGTAAATATAAGTAACAACCTAAGAGGTATTTGAATTTGAGCTGCTAGCAGTGGCCTTTGATTATCCTGTAATTGTGGATATAAATGTGATGTACACGTCCTTTTTCACTCTCAGGCCTTGCAAAGAATGCTGGTTGGGAGACAGTCTAAAATGCTCCTTTCTGCTCTCCTTTAGGAGGAGGAGAGATTGAAGTAGTTGTAGGGTATGAGACCCAGATCCTCCTTCATTGTAATTCTGGACTCAGTGTTCAAGGAATTTTTGCCCTGTTCTCTTCTCATCACGCTCATTCACTGGCCTTGGCCAAACTTACTGTTCTTGTTTTTTAAATTCATCCTTCATATTCCCTCCTTATTCTTTTTCCTCTAATCATAGTTGTGAAAGTTAAACAATTAGAATCAATTAGTAAAAATAATCTATGTAGCAAGTTTGCTGTTTTTGTCATTAGGGAAAAAAGCCTTCCGACCTGATGATCTACCCAAGCCACTGTAAAGAGCTGCATTGTATGCAAGTGTAAAGACATAAGCTCATCTTTTTCTGTCAAGAAAAAATAGTTGTCAAAAGGTATGGATTTTAAAGTGTTCTCATTTAATTTCAGTGATCAATTTGCTATATACATTTTTACTTATTTCCAAATCTTGAGGGAAGGCATTCATGTACAATGACAGTGATACATGGTGAGTTATTTAGCCATTGCGGTTGGCAGGCGTGGGACTCTGTGGTTTAGTGGCTTCTTATATCTTTGTGCAGGCACAGCCTTTGGAGGAAGGAGAAGGGGGGTAGGGAGAGGTGCATTTGTTTCCTGATGATTATGTTTTTATTCAAAATACAGTTGATAAGTTTTTTCCACTAATTTGCTTCTTGCTATTTTGAAATTTTCTTAAAGACCCTGTTTCAGAGATGACTGCTGCATTTGAAATACAGGATTGGATGTCTTTTTGAAATGCCATTCTGTTTAGAAAAACACCTACCATTTAAGTGAAATTATAGTGCTCCGAAAGCAAAAAAAATAGTCTTTTGTCACTGCTGTATATTTATGCATATTTCATTTTAACCAGGAGGACTTTTTTCCAGTTTGGCAGAAGTAATCACTGGAAGAATGATTTTTTTATTTTTTTTAAATACCAGTGCGAAGAGTTCTCTTTCTGTTTAAAAATTCCTCTTAACATCATAGTTCGGTGGGGGGTGGGGATGAGGGACGGGGGGACGGGGAGGGGGGAGATTGTTTGTTTGTTTTCTTTCAGCTCTTTCATAAATACAACCAGTTCCATTCAGGATCAGGTGATTCCATTGTTCTGGTGTGGGCTTTTGGGTGAGTGCTTTTCTCTCAAAGCCAGCTGTAGTTCCAGGGGGAAGGGAGGAGGAAGCTGCTGTGGTGTGGGAAAGCTGCCATGGGCTCTTTGGTTCTTAAACCCAGTATGCAGACAGAGCTACTGGTGATTTGTCCTCACACAGACTATTTTTTCTGAGACAACCACTGCAGAATGGTCATTTTCTTCCACTTTTGTGGCTGTAAAAAATTCAGGGCAAAAAAAGGAACTGGCCTGGATTTAAGACAAGAGGTTTAGCAAAATGTAGGCAAGTTTGCAACTTGGAATGATTTTGAGAGATGTTGAAGAATGATGGATGTATTATCGTTGCACTAAAGAGCGTTAAACATTTTCTTTTCTTCCCTTCACAAGACAATAAAACCAAACAGTTGCAAAGAAGATTTCTAGACTACTCCTTATTTAATTACCTTTTAAGTGGTTGAGATTAGAAGCCCTACCTTGCGTATCTGTATTTCATGCTCTGTCATGAGAAATAATCAGTTGTTATGGCTTTTCTGAAATGTAACTTCTTCAGAGTAGTGAATTTTTTGGCTTTCTGAAGGAGATTATCTGCACAGACTTCTACAGGCTGTAAACAGAGGTTCTTGCTACAACCAGGTTTGTGGTTGTGGGCTAAGATGATCTGCAGTCTCTAATCAGATAGGTCCAAAGAAGGACCAGTGGGCGGGAATGGGAATGGTCAGAAACCAATATGCACAATGTAAACTTGCGCATAATTTGAATGTACCCCTGTTTTTGGGATATGAAATCTGCATCTGCATGCAAAACTGTTTCTGGCCCCAGTATAATTTGGTCTATATTCAGATTTGACTCTGCATAATAATACAGACTTTTTTTTCTGCTTCATTAAGCTTTCTTTTTGCTACTTGTTGATTTTCTTGTTCTCATTTTACTGGATTTCAAGTTTGTTTGTGAATAATAAAAACCCCCTTTTTCTTCTGTGCATAGGTGACACAATGGTGGAAATGATGTTACTAGTGAATCATTTGGTGAGGAAAATATAATTGATTGTACAGAACAGAATTCTTTTTGCATGCATCCTCGTAACAGAGAGTTACGTATTTCATTATTTCCATTTGAATTTTGAAGCTTTCTTAATACATTGTAGGTTTTACTGTGGCGTACAGGTTGCAAATGGTCAGCACAACAGTAAGAAATGAATGTGAACCAAGAGAGTCTAGTGCCTAAAAGTCAATTTTAACTTGCCGTCCATAAAAGTAATTACAGATGCTTTTAAAAACCATGGCCTCGGTCATTTTAGCCTGTTGAAAATTCCAAAAAGTCAAATTGATCTGCATTATATCCGGTTTCAAGTGCCTATTTACCTTGTTGGAGCATAGCAATTAATGATCAACGTATGCTTCTAATGGTACATTGCGTAACATGAATCAAAGGTGACATGACCCATGAGGCATTCGTTGGTGATTGCTTTAGGCTTCTGAAATGCCATTTGTTATTGTTGAAGCCATACATATTGGCAGCTCAGATAGCATGCTGGATCACTGTACTCAGATCAGTGCTTATTTGAAATGTTTATAGCTTTGTTCTCACACAGTTGTGCACTCGCTGGTTTTAGAGGCAAGAAATAATTGAGGTGAAATTACCTGCTGCTAATACATAATTAGTTGAGTAAAAGTATCCGTTGCTGTGAGGAAAAAAGAGAAGCCATTCAAGAAGCACAAATTTTATCTCTGAAGTACTTTCATAAACATTGCAAGGGAAAAAACCCTAAATTTTCTCTTTGCAGTTGCAAAGGATCTGATGCAAGAGAGGGATGTATTTGTCATAATCTTAATAGCACATTATTTCATGATTTAGTGACGCATAGTAAGAATGCTGCTATTTGTAGAGAATCAAAACAGTTGAACATACCATGGGAAAATACTTAGATTTATGTTTCTAAATTATCATTAAATGTTCTTATGATCACAGTGACCCCCTCCGTGCCTGAGGAGTGGGTAAAAATGTTGGGAGCTGGGTGGAGCGAAGGATGTTAGGTTGCCTGTGGGTAGTGAGGATGTAGATGTTTGTGTATGGAGCACCTTGAGCATTCAATACTGGGCATGGGAAATGCTGGGGAAGTATCACGCATAAAGGATATAGAGCAGAAGCCCCTGCTGCAGCTGGTCTGTCTTGGTTTGGCCTCTGGCATATTCTCTGAATCCTGAACCAGCCAGGAGTCTGTTCTTGGTGGTGCACACTGAGAATTTGTGGCTCGCTGCAGCACTCAAGAAAAATGAATGCGGTCAGAGCTAAATGGATTAAGCACCACTGGATTTGAATGAAAAAATGGAATTATTCATTTTTAGTTACATGTCACTTTACTTGCCTCTTTCTTTTGCTGTGTAAGGAAAGAGAGGGAGTGGGGCAGGGAGAGGATTTGAAGGTTCAACCAACAAAACTCAAAAGTTTTTTTGTCTTTAGCAATGAGCAGAAAATTCAAACAGCTTAACTGAGTTACTAGGTTTTAAAATGGTGATGTATGTGGCCGTCCATGTCATTCCCTCTATTTTCCTTTTGTTAGAAGTTAGTCTCCTAGCGTTTTTACTCCACATTTGTAGGGTCCTGCAGTTTACATGACATAAAGGTTTTTGCCCTCTTTGGTTAGGAACTTTCTGCCTGCCTTCCTGCTTCTGATCTATCGCAAAAGACTAAGGCGTGTATTCCTCTGTATTCTGTGTATTCCTCTGTAATATCTGAGGTCTTGTTCACTCAGCTGCTGGTAATACAATCTCCTGCTCCCTGCAGACTTCTAGTTGCTAGGAACTTTGTGTATTAAGTGTCTGGCTCTTCACCCCCGGCTGGCTGGATGCCAAATGGCTGAGACTTCAAGCAAATGAGATTATTTTACAATGACTCGTTTGTTATTAGAACTCAGAAGGGTTTCTTTACATGCTAGATGAAGGTCTGAAAAGTTTTCTTAGTTTAACGTGACAGCTGCCTTTCCCCTGGCAGGAACAGAATTTTGACTTTGCTTGTAGTGCTCTTCAAAATATTGTGGCTTGTGCCAAAGACTTCAGTTTCTTTATAAAAGGCAGGAAGCCATAATTTCTTTTCTGTAAGCCATATATTTTTAATATGGTATTCTATATGAAATTAGCCGGTGAACCAGTAGATTCAAGGAGCTGATTTACCTTTTTTGTTCTCAGTATAAGTGTATTTTCTGCTGCATTTATAATTTAACAGTTCTGACTTTAAATAAGAAAAAAAAATCATAATCTTATATCTTTATTTTATGGCCATGTTTAAGCCATTGTTAAGAAGATGACTCAAATAAAAACCCCACCCACCATGTTTTCTTAAAATTCCAGCATCAATTGTGGAACACGGTTCTGCAACTGAAAATTGTAGCACTGCACAATGAATAAAAAGTACATTAAAGAAGAGTTTTTAAAAATACGTTGAATGATACTGGTTTTGCAAGCAGGCAGGAGACAGCACCTGAAATTAAATTTTCAGAAGCATGATGAAGTCAATATGTATTCACAAAAGGATTTATAATGTGTTTAGCACCAGGAGCATCAGAGGGACAGAGCCAGAGAAGAGTTTCAGTCACTTTTTGGCCCTGAGAACAATACTGCTGAATATCGATCCCATTGTATGAGAACAGATGAGATTTAGTGAGTGTTAAATTCTGTACTGGAAAAATTAAACAAGTATTGGGAGATGAGAGTGGAGAGTTGAAGATGGGCAAACCCATGCAGGAATTTAGGGTTGACAGTGTGTTCATTTCATCTGTTAGATGATTTCTAAGATGTACATCCCAAATATATTAAACTCTAAGGCAACTTTTGTCTTGATTTTTAAAAATATTCTTGAGGCAGATAGGTCTGACTGAAATTAAACTGTCAAATAAACTGTCAGTGGGGGTGGACATGTATTCACCCACACTGAGATGCAAAAACTTCCCTTGCGAAATGTGGCAGCTTTGTAATGTTGCAGAGGAGCTCTACACAACAGTTCAGAATAAAAAATGGGGAAGTATTTATCCAGCTGAACTTACAATGGGAATTTCAGATAATCAGAAAGGAAAGTCACAGGAATGTGACTTACAGAAAGGAACGTTAAACTGTAGGAATGTGCCTTGTATAGTTTATTTTTCTTACTCTAAACTGCAAGCAATTTTTTTCTTGTGTCTTTCAGAAGACGGAAGTTGTAGACACAGGGGTAGAAAGACCCAAAAGGCCTTCCTCCTCTCCAAGTCCAGATCAGCTCTATCTGTAACCTTCTCTGTTTAACCTGTTCTGAGAACCTCCAGTGCCGGAGATGCCACAGCCACCCCAAAAAGTCATTGCCAGTTTTTAAACTAGCCTTAATTAATATTTAAGTTAAATTCCCTTTGTATCCTTGCTGCGTAACTATGAGAACTAAAGACTGTCAAAGACTTTGATCTATCTTCTTTCCCATAATCATTGCTTAGCTCTTCAACTCTTTCCTTTTACATCACTTTTTACAGAACTCTTTCTCTGGTGCTGTCCTTGGACTATCTCTAAGCATCCAGAACTAGATAAGAGTGTTACATTAGAGGTCTTGCCAATGCCAAAATCGAGTGGTAGGATAGTGTCGGATAGCTGAGGTATTAGATACCTGTTTTGTCATCCTGCAACTAAACAAAAAAGAAAAAGATGCTTTGAGAAGAGTCACAAGAAAGCTGTTAGCCTGACTGGGAGTGTTGCAGCTGATTAAGAGAGTATGGCATTACGGTAATTTTGTTCTATTGTTTTGGGTAAGAAAGGCCATAGGAGCTGTCGGAATTAATTCCTTTTCAAACGGAGCGTCTCTTTTAGAAACAACAATACAATAATGTGGAAATAGCACTACCATATTTGTTTTTCAGTGAGCACTTGTTTTAGCTACTTCAAATAAGCAAAAAAAAAAAAAAAATTTGATCAGCAAAATGATTGTTGCGTAGTCTAATTCTACATAACCTCATCTGTCAGAAATTGGAACTTTCTTTGTCTGCAAGGCAGATGAATCAATAGATAATCAGATTTCACTTTCTCGTACTGATGCTTATCAAAAATTATCAAATCTCATCCTGACCTTCCTTTAGAAGTTAAACAGTTTAATCCCCTCCTGCCACTTACAGGAGAGCATGTCTTTCATTTCCTTAATTATTCTATCATTCTTCCACGAATCCTTTCTCTGGTGTCCTAGTCTTTTTGAATTTTAAATGCTAGGTATGAGGACAGAATTCCAGTTGCAGTTGTATCAGTGCCAAAAGCAGAGGTAATAAATCCGTATGCTTCTTTGATATTCCCCAGGTTATGGCAAATGCAATTCACTAAGAGTGCATGTTCATCTAATTACCCACTACGTTAGCTAAATTTCATCATTGCTTTTCAGAATAGAGTCCCTGTTATATCAGAGCACCTTGCATTCTTGTTTCCAGGGGCCAGCCAATATTTTGCAAAGTCTGACTCTGTGTTGCTGTTAAGTTATGCTTGTGCAGTCCCCTCCTTACATTGCCAAGTTATCTAGTTCTTCCGTAAGACAAGGTGGTAGTGAAATGGTAGTACTGTCCTTCATATTTTCATTTGTTGAACCATGTATCTTTTGTTCCATTATTTTGAAAAGTCTACAGTTATGCAGGTAGCTCTGTTTCCCCTTTTAAAAAGCAGCACGTTAGTTTTCCTCCTTTTGATTGCTCCGGAACCCAACCATTGACTTTACAGCTCTTTCAATTTTGCTTTTAAGTTTTTTGATGTGCCAGTATAAGTGTGCAGCTTCAGTGAGTCCTCTTCAACATCCAAACTGGTGTTAGAATAGAAAATGTTTCATTTTTAATACCTAGTACTGCCTTTTCCCAAAATGGGGGTTAGGGCTGGGGGGTCGGTGGAAGGAAAGTGATTGATAAATATTTATCGATGGTAGAATTGTTACAGTTCTCTTTGTTCCTAACGTAGTAGCAAAACTTTTAACGTGCCTTAAGTGTGCTGACAGTAATACTTCTGCATATCTTCTGGCTTTCCTTAGTGGTTTTCTACAACTCTTAAGTTTCTATTTATATCTGTTGCTATCAACTTTATGTTTTGAACATTATTTTTCTGTATGTATGAGACATATACTTTAAAGCTCCATTTGCAACCCAGCAACTTCTGTGTTAAGTGCATTTACTTTTTGAAATCGATTAAAAAAATTAACTAAGCTTAAAGTTTATTCATGTGCTTCTCTATAAATGATTTTCCTAGTTCTGTGAAAGTGTTCCTAGATTCACAGAAAACTTAAACATACGTTAAATCTTTATGCCTGAGTGTGCTGAGCAATTTTTTTTCCTTCAGTGCCTAAGTGTTACTAAAGAACATACTGCATGCAAATGGAAACACAACAGCTACAAGCACTTTTGTTAAGAAACAATATTGCTGACAAGATGTTTGGGGAGGGGAATCTTAATTTAGGCCTTTGCTCCCAGGAGGATTTTTTAGTTTTAATTTCTTAGGTGTCCAGTTTCTGTTGAGTGCCAATTACAGAGACAGGAACTTTGTTGTGATCTGTTTGTGATCCCGTACACCTTTCAGTGGTTTCTGTTTCTTTGGTGATTTTGTCCTAGCCTAATGATTAGGACTGTGTTTGAAAAATTGTACAGTCCAGCTTTGAAACTTTCAGGTAGGAAGGCCTAGAAACCCAAATGGCCTCTTCCTGAGTGGTTGCTATCTAGAAGTCTCTATATATATCTCTAGTACTATATAAATATAAAGCTGGAATTTCTTATGTCATGTTAAAAAAAAAAATAAAATCGTGCTGTTTTCCTATCCCCAAACAGGTATTTGGCAAGGAAAATCCTTTTGGGTGTTGTGGACAATGAATCCCAAACCTCCCATCACATACGTTACTGTGATCTGCAGAGATGCTAAATTTACATAAAACAATCGTTTACAGACATTTCTGTCCTAATGTTCTTTACTGGCTGTTCTGAACAGTTTCCTCTTACTATTTTGGCTTTTCTAAGATACATTTTGAATGGGGAATTAACGTGCATAACATGATACTATAAGTTCTTGTTGGTAAGTTAGTCATCTGACTCCCTGTGCAGGCCTTGTTCTAGGTTTGTGTGCTCATGCTGAACTGGTGTCCAAAATAAGCGCCTTCAGCCTTTTCTCCTGCTATAATCTCCTTCTGATTATATTCATTAAAGGATTAGGGAGCCCAGTAATCCTGTTATTTGGTGTTGTCTCTTTATCCTTTATTAATAAGGATCCCAGTTATTAACAAATGGAAGTAAAATAGGCAACTGACCAAGGAGCAAACTAGTTGTTAGTACTAAAAGTTGAACCAACATGCCTCTAACAGTTAAAACAACATTCACGTTTCTATCAAATTCGGTAGAAGAGAGACCTTTACAAGTATTTTTCAAATGGCTCTTGCTGTATTTCCTGGAATATAGAATTAATGTTGTGAGTGAATAAAAGAATAAGTAATTTTCAGAACTTCTAAACATAAGGGAGTTCTGCTTTTTCACGAGGAAACCACATATTTGGGAATGTTTTAATTAAAACAGTAGAGCTGTTTAGTTTTCTGTTTCTTTGCAAAAAAAAAAAAAAAAGTTTTAAGTTAATGTTTAAGCAATTACCTAAACTGACATCTATCTTGAAGGAAATGAAGTGCATTTTGGAAGAAGAGTAGAGGTATTAACAAGTGAGAATGATCTCTAGATCTCTTAACTTTATTAGATCTGTCTAGATCTCTTACCTCATACACAGAAACTTTGACTGCATGTAAGTAGTTTACATGTTGTGCAATCTGTAAAAAGACACTTGTTCTATGCCTGTGTAGTCTCTTGAGTTAAGTACCTGACTGAGTCTCCTGAATGGATGTAATGCTTGCTCAGAGATAGCTGGAGCACATCTGGTGGTAGACTGTCACAGAAATGGGGGAGGTTGGGGTTTGTTTGTTTCTTTGTTTGTTTCTTTGTTGGTTTTTTTCCCCCCAATAATGTGTAGAATTGGCTCTTGAATTGGTTTCTTTTCATCTTTCTTAAATTAGGAGTTTATTTTCCCACTACATGTGGGAAATGTGTAGGGCATAAAATTAGTAAGACTTCAGCTTCAGAAACAGTGAATGCTTGTGAGCAAGGGACTCTTTAGTTACTATCTTTAATCCTTTTTTGATTAGTAACTAGGAAAAATACTTGATTTTGTTAGGGATTCATCATCTTTCTGCCTGTTCCCTGGAGGGCATGAAAATTTCTGCACCAGCTCTCAACCCCTTTGGTGAGAACTGCAATCTGTTCGTGAAGCATCTACATAAATGGATGCCTGTCAACAATCTGGCACAGTTGTTGTCACGTTCTTCTCCTAAACGTTTCACAGGAAACTCCATAATTCTGTACTGGGGTGGACAGTGTTGGGCTGCACAAAGAACGTATATGGGAACTACGAGAGCCTTTCTGCTGAGGTCCCCAAGTTGCCTTGGAAAGAGAAATGTGGCATTAATCATAGAATCATAGAATTGCCTAGGTTGGAAGAGACCTTTCAGATCATCTAGTCCAACCATAAGCCTAACACTGACAAAAACCATGAGTAAACCGTATGGCTAAGCCCTAAGTCTACCCATCTTTTAAATACCTCCAGGGATGGTGACTCAACCACTTCCCTGGGTAGCCTGGGATCGATGTTAGCAGAACAGTGGTCCCAAACTCAGTGTCT
Organism: Larus michahellis; assembly: GCF_964199755.1. NCBI lineage: Eukaryota > Metazoa > Chordata > Aves > Charadriiformes > Laridae > Larus > Larus michahellis. The sequence goes on along the minus strand of NC_133899.1, from coordinate 60,597,075 downwards.
TGAGTTTTGCAAGTGAGTTAATAATGACTGCCACAATTAAGCGAGAATTTAGGCAGTCCTCTTGGCCAAAAATTCTCTGCTTCTCAGTATCGTGAATTTGCAGTGTTATAACCTCTGTAGAGAAAGGAAATCCTGACTTCTAAAAATAAAATGCATTGTTATTTATTTTGAAACAGTTGTATTAATGTAAGACTATTTATTTATTTATTTTTAAACATGTTAGGATTAGGTCAACAACCTTGTTTAGGTTGGGTCAACCTAACCTGTGTTTTAGCATGTTAGGTTAGGTCAGCAAACATTGAGTGTGACTAAACTTCTCCCCACACTGTGAAGACATTGTTTAGCCCACAGTCCTGCGTGTGGTGGAGTGTTATCTGTGTGCTGTCAAAGACTTCCAGGTTTTCTCAAGGTTCTTGTTGCTGTTATGGTAATCACCAAGACTTCTGTTAGAGGAAGGCTTGCAAAAATCTAACTAGTTTAGAAGGAAAAAATAGTTATCACTAAAAAAGACATAGTTCAATTTAATATGAAGAAAAAAGTCAATGAGGACTGAAAAAATTAAAAAGAACTCTCATTACTTCCTAGAATAAAGCAACAGAAACTATCCCTTACAGGAAATGTGCAAAATTGTAGCACAGCAACACACTTTCAACTATTGGATTACATTAGTAATTGCACTGAAACCAATATCGGTGTTTAGAGGATGCGTTTTCCAGCTCTTCCAGATATTTATTTATCAGTTTTTCACTTGAGATATCTACTGTGCTAATCTTCCACACACATGATTATTAAAACAAACTGGTGAGAGAGTTGTCTCACTTTAGATAATCTCACCTTTCATTTTAGTTAATTTCTATTAGAAATTGTGCTTTACTACGGCAAAGAGGAAGGCCAGATACTTTCTCCATCAAATAACTATGTATATGATTAATTATTATTAATTATTGAAAGCTTCCCAGTTCATATTGGAAATACATTACAATTTAGGTGTATCAGGTCTTTGAAAATTCTGTTTCTTTAAGAGTAAAACCATTTGATTGTCACAGTAGTTGGACACATTTTTAAATACCACCAATTTTTTTTTCAGCAGTTTGTCTTTGATCCTTGTATTGAGAACAATTGTTAGTACAGTTATGGACATACGTAGTTCAGCTTGTGTTTGCACGTGCATCGACACATGCCATTAAAATTATTGACTGATACAATGGATAATGGATTAAATGAATTACTGAATACTTAGAATTACATGTTCTAGTTAGTGAAATTTAATATGAGTCTGCAATATTTTTTCTAGTATCACTTGAAGTCTTTTTAAATGAAAACCCAGAATTTGCATAATCATTTGGCTTCAGTACAGTTATTGGTGAAATATTTTGGTGGATTTTCTTGAGATGTTTACAGTTGCTAAGGATAAAAACACTTCAATGATTGCTTCTGCTTTGATATCTGCTGGGGAAAGGTTAATGCCGAGCCTCCTTTTGCCCTGTGTTTTATAGATAATCTGCTGCCATAGTGCCTGCAACCTGGGAAGTACCAAATTATTACTTGAGATCCTGACCAGCAGTTTTTTTCATCTGAAAAAGCAATTTTTATATATATATATATATATACTTAATTTTTTTCCAAGTCTTATGGGTAGATAACGGTTACGTGATATTTTCAGGAAATGAAAGAAGCACACAACTTCAGTCTGCTTATGGGTGGCTTCAAATGCTAGTAGTGTTTCCTGTTTTTTACCATAAAAGCTGCTACAATATCATATGAAACATGTTTTATATGAATGTTTAGACAGCAGGTTTCTAAGGCTCAGTGTTTAGAATAAAAGTCTTGTTATGCTTTTCCCAAATAATACACTTATATTGTGGTAATATTACAGTACATTTAAAAAGAAGCTATTGGTGTAATATGAGACCAGCATGGTTGAAAATTCAAGAGTGGGAATACTGAAAACTGACATTCAGGTCTTTGTTGTTGAAATTTTTAGAAGTGAACCTTGGGGTAATCACACCCCTTGAAGTGTGTATATACATTTTATTCCTTGTGGAGATGTGATTGATTAAAGTAGTACTAAAGTGGTATTCACAGTCTGTGAATGATCATTGCACATACATTCAGTAAATATTAATAGTTTTAAAGCTAATAAGCTAACAAATTTAAATCACTGTTAGCCAACAGTAAACGCATTGTATTTAGAATTGTAATAAGTTTGTAATCACTACAAGCAACAGTAATGAACACTGTCTTGTTAATAGAATATTTCAATTTTTCTTTTTAAGGTGGACAAGTAAGAAATAATTTGCAGCTTGATCCAGAAACATCATCTTGCTAAAACTTCAGTCGCCTTCTGCCACCCTTGAAAGTTGATTTTAAGGGGAGATGATCTCTAAATTGCAAGTTTTCCTAATCAAGCTGCCTGAAATGAATTTGACTCTACTGTGACATAATTGTTTGTCTACATGAATGCTATTTTACACTAATGACTGAAACCTTTTTTCCTGCAAACTTATATGTATGTGCTTTATAAATAGTTGTGCTGATCAGTAGTAGCCAAATTGTAAGTCAACTCAGTGCAGCCTTGTAAAGGGCACGGAATCCAGATCTTCCTTGAAATTTTAAGCCTGGTAAACAGTCAGTTTATTTACTGCGAGAATTTTGTTTCTTCGTGAGAGTAATTAATTTTTTTAAAATGTCATTGTCAGTATGATGAACAACAGTATATTGCATTTCCTTTCTAGCAGAAGAGGATGTTATAGAGTAGATAATAGTTTGCTTTGAGAGTGGTAGTAGTTTATATGTGATGCAGCCTTCACAATAGTTTTCCCGTAGTGGACTACGATATCGCTGTGGTACATTACAGGCTGTTTACCAGTAATATAGAATGGGGGAACGATACAGTGCTATTGCACTGATATGAACATAATAATGAATGGCATCTACATAGCGAGGCTGGACAACATTAACTGCTCTTACAGCAAAGCTAGTACTTGTACATCATCTTGGGATAATTTATATTTTAATTTTTCAAAAAATCTTTCTCCTATTAAATTACCTTTGATTTAGTAAATTAATGAACAAAACCTGTGGATCTATAATGCAGTTTCCTCTGTATGATAATGACAGTTTTATCAAGAAGAGTCGTGCTAAGTCATGCATTTTTTTGACCTAATATGACTGTGGATAGGCACATGCAAAATTTAGCATTGCTTGCGGACAGAGACTTGTACTTAATAAGTAAGTAAATAAATACTATAAAAATTAGTAATACACATTTAGGCATACATTTTAATCAAAACTGTCCCCATTTGTACTAGATGTTCAGCATCATGATCGTTGGGTCATACGAGGTTATCTACTTTATCCTTCTATCCCAACATAAAAAGATCAGCTCTCAGATTCCTGACATTTGTTGATTTTGTTGTGTTAAAAACCCCTCCAGTAATAGACCTTCACTTTCTTAGGCAAACAATAAGATCTTTTTTAAAATTCTTACCCTTGCAAAGCTTTCCTTGTCCCCAGTCTAATTCCCTGTATTGTACACCTTCCCGTATTTAAGATTTGCTAATCCTTAATGTTCCGTGCAGAGGAGAAACAAATTGTTCCCTTGTTATCGGCATCAGTCTTTTATGTATTTTAAGACTGCAACCATTTATGCCCGGATCCCAGACAGGGACTGTGTGTGTCTAGGCTAAAGAACCTTCCTTTTTATGACAGATATATCTAACATGATATATCTTCCTAATGGTCTTACACATCCCTCATAAATTGACCTTAAGTAACAAAGTTGAAAGTACAAGTTTGGAAAATTTATTAAAAAGTACTCTCAGCTTTTCCAGAACTTCAATGTCTATGGCAAACCATATTTTCAACTTCTCTTCAGATGTGCTGAACTTTTCATTCCTACACCAAATATATTTTGTAGTTTCAGGTGTCTTAAAAGCATGCTGTCCAGTATTTCTTGTCTTTATACTGGAAATTATCTAATAAATAACAACATCAAGACTGTGGATAGACATATTAATAAAGAAATTTTGCTAAATGCCTGATCTGGAACACAAAATTGTTTGTAAGTGATGTAAATCATGTTAGAGGGCTGATCTTGAAAATATGCAAACTAAAATACATAACTAAGCTGTGGCAGTTTAACAAGTTATTATGCTGTAAAGGTAATTTGTCCTGTTTCAGTTGTAAACTAATGTACCTTCAATTAAACCACACTGAAAGCAGTTTAAGAAGATGTATTTTATTCCACACTTGGAGTAGGCAACCAGGGTGTTGGTTGGACAGTTGTCTTAATGACTATTGATGCCTTGTTAAGCATCCAGAAATAGATTCTTTTTCTGAACCCCATGTAAACAATTTTCCACTCTTCTGATTCCTACAGAAATATTCTATTTCCTTATTATAGGAATTACAATGACCGTTTTACTCCCGGTAGTTCCACTTTATGTAGCTATTATACCAAAACAGGGGCTTTTATTAGTGTTGGGAATTTAGATCCAATGCCATTCTTGTTAATTAGTTTTTAGTTAGCTTAGCTTTAGTTAGCTTTTAAGTAGCTCGACATATATGAATTTCCTGTTTTGCCCTGTATTTGGCAAAAATAAATGCTATTTATAGTGTTGCAGTACGAAGCAATGTGGCTGCTTTTTATTTACTTTTGTTTGTGCATATCAACATTATTGTTGGCAGGAATAAGCTTAGCTGAGGGAATATTTTTGTCACTGTTGCAACAGTTGGTCCTTACACAATGTTGTATTTGGAGAATCACACCATCAAAATGGCTTTCTTGGCATGAGAGTAGTTTATCTGGGGAAAACTAACTCGAACCCAGAAGATAACTCTTGTATATAATTTACCAAAAAATGTTGTGATTGAATTTATTTTTCTCTACAGAATATAATAAAGGATATCTCAAAGTACATGTTTATACATGTAATATAGCAAATACTTTTAAAGGTAGAAAAAATTGAGCTAATTTGAAAAGAGCAAATGGAATGGGAATATAAAGAGAGAACAAACAATTTAAGTCATAGTGAGTTTAGAGGGAAATGCCTGTACTATCTCTGAAATCCAGCGAAACGAGAAAATTCTTTCAGTGTTTGAAAAAGACCAGCAGTGCCCATTTTGAAAGATATTTTAAATTTTTCACTGTTTCTGTAAAAGGAAATTCTCTCTCTTATGACATGTCATAAGGCTTGCATACTGTATCAAGGTAGGAATCTGCTTAATTAAAATTATAATCCCACTGGGATTACTTTCTCATGCGTGTTCTAAATTTAAAATGTTTGAGAAGAGTGAATTTGCCCGCTGCCAGCTCAAGGGCTGGAGTGAGGGAAGAAGAGCTTCTCCAGCCATGGAGATCCACGACGCAGGCATCGAAATGGCTCCAGCAGGCTTTTGGGTTCAGCTCAGCGCTGCTGGGTTAGACGAGTCTGTAGGACACTCAGGTGTCCATTAGTGCCTGTGTCATCTCCTTTTCTATTACCTAGGCCGTGCTAGCACACCTATGGATGAAGAGGATAATTGCAGTTCAGATTACATCTCTTGAAAGCTTTGATTCACTCACACTTAGGTTTAATGTAAAGCAAATTTCTTTAAAAGCTAGAGTAACTATTTCACATCTAAGCCACAAAATTAATTAATTCTTGAACTAGAAAAATCCTTTTGGCACTAGGTTGAATAATTTATTGTTTTAATGAGATTTGGAAACAAATTGAGAATTAAGGTCCTTCAACATCATTTTGCTTATTTTTATAGTTTTAATCCTTAATATTTACTGCATCTTAAGTATGTGATACTTGAAGTATTTACCTTCACATTTGGGACTGTGGGAGAAAATGTCATCTAGGTTATGTTGTCTTTATGCAAAATTAAGAATATTCCATGATACGTTTGTTGGTTTTTTTTTTAGGATTTTCACTGTTTCTCAGAAATTCTTCCCTTAGGTGAACATTACTGTTGTTGCTATATTTAGGAGTTGATTTCAATTATACTGGAACTCCAAGTCTCTTCTTCCTCTTCCCTTTCAGTTAAGATGATAGAGGATATTACTTTAGCATTAAAATATAGCCATAGAGTAACAGGAAGACAAAACAACATGTGGATTCGCGTTCTTGGGTAATGAAAATCAGTTTTGTCTAAATTTCCTTTCCAAAACTCTGCCGTTTTACCTTCTTCGTAAACTTTTAACATAACTTAAAGCTAATATGATTCCTTCATATAACATGTCTTCTGGTAATTGAATAAACATTGAATGGTTTTGATGTGTAGGCACCAATAATATTGCCTGTGTGTGATCAAGAATGATTCCTTGCTTCATAGGAAAAGGCACTTTTCTAAGGAGAGTATGAAGCAAGTAGAAGGTGCCTGCACAGTGGAATTGTCCAAATAGGGCAGCATTTCATTACTTCACTGGTTATTTCATGAGAAAACGTGACTTTTGGCTGGCTAACAACTCCATTAGAAGTGTGGCCTATATGACAGTTTTATTTTAAATAAACAAAAATTTGGTATCCATCTTTACTAATTTCATTCCACCTGGTGTCGCTTCTGTAAGTTTTGACTATGGTAATGCATATCTTTTACAGAACTAGGTTATTTAGTGTTCATTATTTTACAGAGGAACATGAAAATAGAAAATACCATTTTTGCTCCTCTTAACAAGAATAAACCCACGCATAACAGTTTTAGAAGGCAACAGACCAAGCTTTTAGAGAGCAGGTTTTTGGTACACATAGAGTTGGTAATCATCAGTGAGAAATATTTTGGAAACTTGAACATGACATACTAAGCCATTTTCAGCTTTATGAACATGGTAAAGTACACCTTGCTGTTACTGTGACTCTTCATTTGACTAAGATTGTGAATATGAATGGTTAACTGATTACTAGAGAAGTTTTACAAATATATATCTCTTATATATGTAATTGTGATGCCTGTTCAGAAGTACACGTGCTGATGTTGGTGCGAACCTTCTCAAACTTTGGTAATAGATTGCCAGTTCTGTTTCAGTTCCTAATTAGTAGATGATAAAGGTGCTCAAGGAAATGTGGTTTTATGTGGTGTAGTAACTTACGGTAGTAGGTGTCTAGTAACTTTAGTCTCAAGAAATAGGTTTTTCCCAATGAGCTATCATTTAGGCATTGCATTTTAGACAGAGCTGAAATATATTTCTTCCGGCCTCCTTTTTGTCACTAATCTGGGGAGAGATCATGGAATCATGGAATAATATAGACTAGAAGGGACATCCGTAGGACATCTGGTCCAAACACCTGCTCCAGGAGGGTCTAATTAGATCACCTTGCTCAGGAACTTGTCTTTGAAAAGTTATCAGCAGTGGCTAAGGGATGCGCTTATTTCTCTCTCGTTTCCTAGTAGATACCACATTGCTCACAGAGGACAAGGAAGGCAAATGATCTTATTTGCTTGGGGGGAAAACTTTTTCAGAATATAGTGATAAATATTGTCATATATGAAAATATATATGTTCTGTTTGGTACTAGTCTGAGGCATGGACTACTCTGCCCTTAAAATTAATTATATTAATTGTATTTTACAGTGTAGTAAATTCTCATGGGTTTGTATTTGCAGTTTCCTGAATGTGGTTTCTACGGAATGTACGACAAAATTCTGCTCTTCCGCCATGACCCTACATCTGAAAACATTCTCCAGTTGGTGAAATCAGCTGCAGATATTCAAGAAGGAGACCTAGTTGAAGTTGTCTTGTCAGGTAACTAAAAAACAGTGAAAATTACTGTCAAGCTTTTGCAACCAAAAAGTTATACAGTATTTTTGTTCCAGTTAGGATTCAAGAAAAAGAAGATTTTGTTTGTATGGACTTTCACCTATGTTGTCAAAATTTTTCGCAGACGTATACGGGCATATTATGCCTATTAATTCCTTTTATTTTTTCCTATTGCACTGTATACTTTTTAACAGCCTTTATTTTGTCCATGTTACTAGTTAAGCAACAGGTTAATAAGTCATTTGAAATATGTATAATCTACATATTATAAATCCTGCACTTGGGTCACAACAACCCCATGCAGCGCTACAGGATTGGGGCAGAGTGGCTCGAAAGCAGCCCAACAGAAAAGGACTTGGGAGTGTTGGTTGACAGCTGGCTGAATATGAGCCAGCAGTGTGCCCAGGTGGCCAAGAAGGCCAACAGCATCCTAGCCTGTATCAGGAATAGTGTGGTGAGCTGGACTAGGGAAGTGATCATCCCCCTGTACTCGGCACTGGTGAGGCCCCACCTTGAGTACTGCGTTCAGTTTTGGGCCCCTCGCTACAAGAGGGACATTGAGGTGTTGGAGCGTGTCCAGAGAAGGGCTACAAAGCTGGTGAGGGGTCTGGAGGACAAACCTTATGAAGAACGACTGAGGGAACTGGGGTTGTTTAGCCTGGAGAAGAGGAGGCTGAGGGGAGACCTTATCACCCTCTACAACTACCTGAAAGGAGGTTGTAGAGAGATGGGGGCTGACCTCTTCTCCCTGGTGACAAGTGATAGGACGAGGGGAAACGGGTTCAAGTTACGTCAGGGGAGGTTTAGATTGGATATTAGGAAACATTTTTTCACTGAAAGGGTTATTAAACATTGGAATAGGCTGCCCAGGGAGGTGGTGGATTCACCATCCCTGGAGGTGTTTAAAAAAAGGGTAGATGGGGCACTGAGGGACATGGTTTAGAAGTGGCTCTTGTCAGGGTAGGCTAAAGGTTGGACTCGATGATCTTAAAGGTCCCTTCCAACCTCAACAATTCTATGATTCTGTGATTCTATGAAAAAATCATCCTGCGTGGCAGCACAGCCCTTTTCAAAGAAGCATGTTAGAAGCAAAATGTTAAGTAACAATGAAATCAACAAAATACAACAGATATTTTAACATTTACTTAATTAACGGACTAGCTTGAAAATTAGAATTGGTCTTCACATATCTTACATGAAGTATCAACAGTTTAATATTAATTGGGTGGAGTATACTTTTTTATATTAGTTGGTGCAGTCAGTTCATAATTACCTGTGGAGAAATTGTGAAGATCATTCTTGCTAACAGTGACCTAGCTCCTTTTAAAGTAAGGATTTCTAGCTTTTATGAAGCGCCATAAAAATGTCCATTGGAAATAGAGTAACTGCTTTTTCAAAGCCTTGCGTAACAGTGCCTGCCAGGGCTGCTCTCACTCCTTACATGGTTTATTTTTAAAATTGTTTAGGAAAGGAAGGGGAAAACTTAAATTCTAGGTGGGGAAGTAAATAAAATTCTAGAAATATATATTATTTATTGATGGTTGTCCGAGAGAAGTGCTAGTTGCTTCTTGTACAGGGCTATTGATTGTGTGACAGGTATAAATGATGGTGTGGAAGGTGAAAAAGTAGAACAAAAGAAAATAACTATTTAGATCCTAGGAAGTACAAAAGGACTCAGAGGAGATAAGTTGAGAATATAAGTGCAAAAACAGACAATGAAAGTTATAGTCTGAAGGTGACTAGCAGGTGAAGGGTTGTAAGAAGAGGTGTAGTCTGAGTGAATCATGAGGTGAAAGACCAAATTTTGGAGGCAATGGAATAATAAATGGATTTAAGGAACATGCTTGGTCAGCAGAGTGACTATAAAGAGTGGATTACTCTAATTGAAGTAGGAAATGAGCAGAAATTATGTGACTGGAATATAGATGAAGTCTGGGGATGCCGTTAGGTGTCAATAGGACTTGTCAAAACCTTAGATGTAAGAAGGGATGAGGTATGTGACTAGGAATGGTGCAAAGTTTACAAGGGTACACAGTAGAGTGAGTGCTGGAATTGTAAAGACATAAAGGTAGTATTTCATAAATAAAACGTAGAAGATTCTGAAGCACTTCATTTTTTCAGTTGGAACATGCAGTTAGAGCCTCTGGAAAGATGCTTAAAAATAGGGAGATGTGTAAGTCATATAAAGGTAGAAGTTGAATCTATAGAAGAGTGTAGGATTAGTGAAGATAAAGCCAGAGTCCTAATGGATGTTGAAAAGAGTGGGGGCAAGAGTTAGGACACATAATCTAAGCCAACTGAGTTTTTTAAATACTATTTTCTTGTATACTACCCTTTTTGATACTCTTTGATTAGAGTAGGAAGAAGTACCATAAGGAATAATGCACGTCATTCCTGTAGGTCATCATTCATCTTTTCCACATCAGGAAACAAATTTTTCCCTTTTGAAAAGATATCAGTAATCTCTATTTCATATTTCCCACAGAAAATAATCACTCCAGATCAGTAAATCAGATGTGGTGGAAAAAAATCAGGAAGGAATTTGTTGCTTTATTTGATGTACTGCTTATGTGCTTTTGAAATGGAGACCACGTATCTTCCAGTTGGCTAAAACTGGGCAAGTAGCTGTTTAAGTCTTTAAGAGCAGCACTTCATGCAGTACTTGCAAGTGATAAAGGAGAACTATGTTGTTTAAGAGAATTAGGGGATTTATGGTTTTATTTTTTAGGTGAAGCATCTCTCCACAGAAGTGGTGAAGCATAAGCAACTCTGCAATATTTAGAGGAAAGATATTAAACCAGCGCTGTGTCAACCTGTGGCTGGTACCTACAATTGCCAAGGATCTGTATATTTTTTTCCTCTTGCCCTCCAAATTAGCGTATACATTGATGGCTGAAGGCCTGGAATTTTTAATATCGCAAAGTACTGTTGTATCGTGTTCTAGTAACCAAATTTTAGCTAAAGGTAAATCCTCAGAGTGCACTATTGTATGCTCCCTAATACTTCTGTTATACAGTTGTTGACAGTATTGATGAGCTGTATCATTTTATATGGTTCTAATTATGATGAACACGTGAAAGAAATTTATATGTTATTATCTTCTTGTTATTGATTTATACCATTTCTGTGATGGACTGTTTTTCTTTTGCAATTCACCAAGTGCATCGACTGTATAAAAAATTGTGCAACTGTAGCAATGTGTCATGATGGGATAAAAAAATAAAAAGAAAATAGAGAATTTAGGGCATCCAAATCTTTTAGAAAGTCATTTTAATGCAGGAAATTCACAGATTAAGAAAATTGTTGTATCTTGAATAAATTGAATAAATAATCCAAAAATTATATGGGGCTTCATGTAGAACGACTGGTGAAGCATCTAGTTCACATAGTTCTGGAGTTGAGGTCTTTTTTTGTCTCCCCAGTTACAATGGTGTGAGTTCAGCAAGAAGTATCATTTCATTCCTCATACCTCTTCATGTGACTTACCTTTGTAGGTTACAAATGCCTCTTTGCTAGTACAGTTGCACACAGGGAGTTTTAAAGTGATGTAGTTAATTGATGCAAGCTGCTTCTTAGACCCACTGTGGTGATTTTTTAATAAAACACTGAAATCAGCTATTAAAAAAACAAACAAATAAACAAAAAAACCCAACCAAAATCAAACACAAACAAACCAAACAAAAAGCTCCAGACAAAACCAGTTGTTACCTACCTAGCCATGTAAAGAGATCTTATTATGAAACCTTGGCAACAACATGAGGTTTGCCAGAGGAGGAGGAGTGGAGACCCCTCAGTCATCAGTTGGTGATACCTCAAGGAGTTTAACAGCTGAAAACCAAGAAAAGGGGTGGGTCAGGTGTTTGCACCTTTTCAGTTGCACTGTCATACCAGATTCCTCAGTGTGATTTCCTGAAGCTGGAATCCCAGCTTTCATCAACTTGTGTCTGCTTTCAATCTTCGTCCTGTCCTACTGCAGGAGTTCCCAGTGAAGAATAATTGCTAAGACGTGTTTTCTATATTGACATGCTGTATTATCAGCTCCTAAACACTACAGCAAAAGTAGAAGATCAGCCACACAGTACCTTTTCTAATAGTAAAGCATTGGGAATGGTTTCCTTCCCCAGTTGCATAGGAACTTTAACGTTGCAGAAATTGCTGGATTTAGTTCAACTCATCTGTTTTTCACTGGACAGCACTGCGCTCAGAAGACTTCCTTTCTCTCTAAATGCAGAGGACAGCAAATGAAGCTTGTAATACGTCATGGCCTGACTGACTTTTACAAATGAAAGCCTTCAGTCAGGTGTCTCAAGTCGTACAAGAAATTAAATGCATTTCCTCCATAAATGCTCAAGCGCATCAGTGTCCTCCCATAGATAAGCCTTAACTAAAAGCAGCAATTCATTTCCGCAGTGTTAAAACTCCCGTGTCATGGAGGGAAGGAAAGTATGCCCAGTTCTGCAACACTGGAGAACAGAAAAAAACTGTATAAACAGTCTGTAATATTCGAGGAAGTATTCGAACTAATGCAGGCAGTTTTTTATTGACATATATTCAGACATAGTTTCAAATTATTATAGATTTTGGCAATAGTGCGTCACAAATTAACGGAAGGTGGGTTATCACTCCTTTTTAATTAAAAAGAAAAAGGCTACCTAAATACAGGGCCATAAGATTATTTTTTTTTCATGATACTTAATAATTTAGAAATGCCTTGAAAAATTATTTTGAAGGGAGGAAAAACCCATCTGAAAACAGGAGAGATTGGCCTTGAGCCAATCACGGTTGGTGATATTGAGCATTTGAGCAGTGGGGAGGACAAAAAAAAAAAGCAATATATGTTCAGATGCTAACATTGAACTGGCTGAAGTGGTTTATTTTTAGCTTACATTACAAATATCTGAACAGAATATACATTCTAAAGGTCTGTAAATTCAAGGTATATTACAGCAATTGTTTTTCAATGGTATGTCTGAAAGAGGCAGTAGAACAAAGTGTTACTGCTACAGCTTTGCTGCTGAAAACTCCACGTGCTGTGGGTAAGCATCCCCTGAGGCACTGATATCTGATGTCAAATGCTATACTGATCTGCTGCATTCATTTTTTATTGCACATGTCGATACTGGTCAGGGTAGACAAAGCTGAACTGTCAGTGCCAGTGCTATGGGGTTATACAATGAGTTCCTATCCTAACACTATGCGTTTTCTAATTTTCGTTGTAGTTTACTTAATTACAAGGTCTTTTATAAAGGCTGGACAACCTGTGATGAATATTTTTTTTTCTTACTGTACTGTTCTTGACAGTTTAAGGAATAATAAATTTGATCATCTTCTGGTTTAGAGCTCCTATTACAGGTCCTCGAAAAATAAGAAAATTTATCTAGAAAAATTTATAGTTGAGAGGAGTTGCTCATTGTAGCTGAAGCACTTTAGTCCATTTTAGGGAAGCAAATTGTACCTGCAGATGTCATACAATATAAGTGAAACAGTTTGTGGTAGAGCTAGAGGTTTCTGGTGAAACACAAGAAATCTAATCAGCTCAGAATGGAGCACCTGCTCTGCTTTTATATTCATAAGGAACACTATTACTTCCATTTTGCATTGGTGCGTTATGCAGTAGGGTTTTAATGGAGTGTAAGAATTGCGTAACTCGCTGAACAAATGTTGTGTGTCTGTCTGCCGACTGCTCCAGAGGAGATAAGCACGGGCGATTGCAGTCAGCCAGAGGAATTGCCGTTCAGTGCCAATATAGATTCTGGTATTTTGGAACTGGAAAGTCGGGCGTTATTATGAGAGTGGAAGCAAAAGGGTGTGCTGAGTTACAGATTCAGTCAATTGCACATTAAAAGAGGAAAAGGGAACTTTCATTATGAGCATTAGTAGCCCTCATAAATACAGTTTTATTTTCACCTCTTACACGGTTTCTTCCTTTTATGTAGTCTTTTAAATATTACCTGTTTTAATACTTTATTTCCGTTGACTACATGGGATTGTGATAATGCTTGTATAGGAGATACAGGGGTATGTCAGAAATGTATTACTTAAAACCACAAATTTGTATGTTGAACCCAGTTGACTTATTAGCCTATACTCCTGGGCGTTCATTGAACACTGTCACTAATACCATTCTGTCAGTAACATATCGCTTGCCATGTTGCCGTTTTCTTAGCTGTGCATATTCTATTTCGTTTCTTCTTCAAAATATTAGAAGAAACGGTCTCCTGATGCGCAGAAGAGTAAAGTCCTTTACTAGTGCTGTGGAAATCTCCACTAAGGAGTTCAATGAACCTGACATTTACTTGGTTAAACTGCATTTCAGATTGCCACAGGATCTGAATCTTTGGAGAAAGGATTTTTATCATGTTCTATTCGTAGGAAGGGTTCCCTTTGATTAGAATACTCTCAAAAATTAGCAGGCAGCCCAAACCAGGAAGCAAGGTACAGAAGTTGCAGTCAAAGCTATAATCAAAGGTGGCTTGAAATGAGCAGCCAGTCAGTCGTAAACACTGAAAGGAAGAGGAACCGAAAGTTGCATCTTTGAAGGTCTCTCTCTAAGATGCAGTCTTAACTGTTTGCTCAGGAAAAGGAAGTAAATTTTATGTAAGGTGAGCTTAAGTTGAAAAGTGTTCTTCCGTCTTGATGTGATTAAGACGGGCTACAAGCTTCAACTGGATCTGTGCAAAGGTAAGTTTCACGTTCCACTCATGAAATGAAGGATGCAAATGCGAATCACCAAAAAAATATAATATAAAATTCACAGTAGATTTGAACATGTGCTTGCTCTGATAAGCTAGCTTCTTTAAGCTTAACTTATAGTTTTTGAAGCTGTTTGTTATTCTTTTGACTAGCCTTTAAAAATTATTTCTTTCAACCGCTATTAGTTAACACCAATGTAGAGATACTAAGAATCGAGAGGTACAGTCCTTCATACGCTGACTCTGTAGAACAAGCTGACAAATGAGAGTTGCTGTGGCTCTATACTTCTGTACTCTGACTCTTTTTGTCTTCTGTTTTTTGAGGCCTTGAAGGAAACAATTACTTTGGATACCTCCAGGCTTTTGTTCTTGACAACATAATTCATGTCCTATGCTCTACCTTGTTCATGAAAGTTTATTAAAAACTTCTATGTAAATTTGCTAAGTCTTTTTATGTTATATAGAGCAAAAAGCAATTTTATATTTAGAGTTTTAATATGAGTTTACTTATAAAAATTCTGTCTATTTTGGGCAAAATTACATTGGGATGCAAGAGATCTTTCCCAGCCACTGGAAGGCAGATGATGAAATGTAAGCATCTTGTGCAAATTAGTGGAATGTACTTCATCTGCTTGCTGTGAACAGTTGTGCTCAGCTTGGCAGGATTCCTGAAGCAAGAAAGTCAAATAGCAGCTATTTTGCGTTCTCTTGCTGAGCTGATGAGGGCGGGAATTGATCCACTGCTTTTGTTAAGAGGCTGTTTCTGTTTTAATATCACATAGACAGTACACCATCTGATCATTAGATGCTGACATTTTATTTGGATTCAGTGCAGCTTATACTGTCTTGTATATGATAAAATATATTGAACTGAGTAAAAGCCTTGGATAACTACGCAGTTATAGTAAATGCTATATATCAACATATAACTGGATTGTAATGTTAGCTTGACTGCCCGCTCCTTCAGACTTCCAGCTCCTGATGATGTTGTATCTTTGAACATCATTTTATAGTGCTTATGTAGTTGTTCATAGTTTGTGACTTTGCTTTGTTGTGATTGAAAAACATCATTCTCTTGGTGTCTTCATGGCTACCTTAACACCCTCTTTTTCTGGTGTCTTTGAGAAATACTCCTGTCTTTTCTCTACCCTGTCCAAGATGATACCTTTTAAAATTATTCTTCCTCTATGTCCTTTGAATTGTTTCTAGCTGTCATCTTTTTTCTTATTTCTGTAGAAGTAAGGCTCACTGCTGATTAGGTTAGTGGCTTGATTTTGTATCCCCTGCTGTTCATTTGCCTACGTCGTTCTTGCATCATGAATTTCCGATAGATGACTTTGTGTTTGAAGTTCTTAAGATTTTAAAATTCTTTCCTTCTTTGTTTATGTTTTGTCTGATTGATTGTCTTTTCTTCAGCTCGTAAGTGTTAAAATGTTGTTACCTTCTGGATACAGACTTCAGGATTCGTATTTGTAATCTTTTTGAACTCCTCGCCTGTCCTTGCCCTTCCATTCCTTTCTTTCTGATGCAGGAAGGAGTAGGTAAAACTAGGATGAAAAAAATAGATATCCTATCTCAACATCATCACTTCCTTATATTCTCTGGCTGCATCATCAACAGTGCACACTGAGTAAAATGATATGCGACAGGAAAATGTTAGTAGGGAAGCAGGTAATGTGCCAACTTTGCTTCTAGCGCTCTTACAGAAATACAGGCCATGCTAGTTATTCTTCCTTGTGTCTTTCTATATGTTTTTTGTATTTAATTATTATTTCAGCAGATGAAAATCTGAAATAATTGCAAGATTTTGTGAATGTGGATTTGCAAGAAAGCAAGCAGTGTATTTGTTCATAGGAACAAAATTACCTTCATGCTTTTAAGCTTTTTGAACATGAGTAATTTCTCTCATGTCAATATTTTAGATGTCATTTTAAAGCTTGATTAATTGGTAATCATAAACAAAGTCGTCTTGTATTTATAAAAAAATTAAATCACATTTTGGGAAGAAGTCTATTGGTAAGGAAGATGAGTTTTCTCATGTGTACAAATACACACACATCCTTCTCTCAGGGCAGGACCTGTTTATGAGGTCTCACTGTTCCACCTCTAGCTAATAGATTGGACCTCTTACGTTGTACACCTTTAATTGTCCAGTTTTCAGAGATAATATATTTTAAGTTTAGTGGTGTGCTATTTAATGAAAATATCAAGTTTTCTGTTCAGTTGTGATAGTGTACTTGGTTTTCCAGAAGTCCTACAAACACTTTCTTTTCCAAAGGCTCCTAAAGAAACTATGCTTTCATGAAAGAAGAGGATAGATGCTCAAATGGATAGATAACTATTTATGACTTAGGAAACAAAGAGTAGAAATATATGCTGTTTTCACAGTGGAAGCAGGTCGCTAGCAGAGGTTCCTACGTCTGTGCTGTTAAATATATTCATAAATGGTCTGGAAAGCATGATCAGTAAAGCGTCAGTGTCACCAGAGATGAAATTCAGTATAGATCAATATAAAGTGTCAGGGGAATTTCTTGCTTTTTTTTATACGTAACAAGGGGCTTAGAGTTAGCTGATACTACCAAAAATAGAGAAGTTCAAGTTATAATATGAAAATCTTATCTTAGTGCTCAATACCAGTCAAGAAAAGCAAGTTACAGGTCTTGGAATTCTTAGGAAAGGAATACAGACAAAACAGCAAACGCTTGTAATGTCACTGTGTCATCTGTCTTGGTCACCTCCTCTCTGCTTCAGCGAATGCTTCATCTCCAAAGCGTGGGCATCTGAGGTGGTGGTCTGGGGAAATATCACCAGATGCTGATGCTGCTTTAGGAACTTCTCTTTGAAAGGCAGGATTCCAGGCTTCGTAGATTATGCCTGTCAGTTTCTGAGGTAGATCTAATTAATTCTTAATGTTCATTTTATGTTATATATTAGGTAAGTATGTTAAATCCTCTGAACTACAAACCCCCTTATTTTCCTTAAAATATCTTATTTTCACTTGGATGAGGCATTTTTCCCGCCTTTCTTATTCATTTTTACTGATTTTTTTTTTAATGTATTACGCATTACATTTATCCTTCTTTGAAAGGTTTGAGATATTCTCATTTTGACTGAGTCTAACACAACCCACTTAGTAACAGTAGCTCAGCAGATTATTCAAGTGTTATACTTCAGGCCCTACTTCAGCTGACCGTTTCTCAAATGACTTGAGGTGGTGAATGAAACTTGGAGTCTGTAGTACATTGTCCTATATTTTAATGGATATTTCTATGTTCATTTGGACTTTTAATGTGGTGTTTTCATCTGCTTAGCATTCTGAATCAATATGAAATGCTTATAATTAGAAAGGCATTGATGGAGAAAACAGAAGTGCATGTTTATAGAAAACATATTTCCATCAAATGATGAATCAACTCTGTTTACTGTTTTACAAATCTATTTAATCTACTTAGTCTTTCCTTACTCTGTGGTGTGTGAAACTTGGACATGGCTATGAATTATTTCACAGGATGTGTCTTTAATAGCACTTGAGCTTTTCTTAAAGGTAGAGTGACAAAGTCCTATAGATCAATGGTCTCCAAAGTTTTTTATTGTGCAGCCTATCACTAAAAATTTTTTGAGCATACACCCCTAATATATGTATCTTTATTTATTTATAACTTACATTTGTTGCTGATGTTCTAATATTTTTGTCCTGCACCCTAATGGATTGTCTCGTGCACACTTGGGAGTGTGGGCACCCCACTTTGGAGACCACTGCTATAGGTTCACTTAAAGATGTATTTTAGAAAAATAATTGTTCAGCTCTTCAAAAAATTTAAATATTTTTTTGATTATGTGAATAAGGAAACTTCAATTAAATTTTCTTTCTCATTTTCTCAATTCTTCATATTCTTTCAGTTGTTTCTGCTACTAACACAGATTGTAATCATAAAACTGCCAAAACTTGAAGATTTCTCTTTTCCTGATCAGACTCCATCCTCTTCCATCAACTAACTACCTCTCCCACTTCATTTTCACTAGCTACAACATGTAATGAGGAACAAGCCTTGCTTAGGCTAAGCAGAAAACTCTTTGATTTGTCATAAAGGTTTTTATTTGATATGTTTGTTTGACACTTTCTTTGGCCAATATGTGCTTGACCAAACATTTGTATTATTGTGTTTGTTAATTGACAGTAGTGAGTCTTGAATGCAGAGTAGCTGTAGATGATTCCGAGAGTAGCATAATTGAAAAATAAATTGGAACGCTTGGAATAACTCGCCTATCAGACGAGTTGTGTTGTTAACCTGTCAACAGTGTATTCTACACTGCTAGGATATATGCCAGGAAAAAAAAATCTACTGTTTGGAGAATCTCCCTACTTTTTCAGTCTCTCTGAATTCATGGTCTCAATAACTCATTGCTCCAGTAGGTTTTGAGTTAAATAATGGCTTACATAAAAAAATATGTCTTTCAATATCACTGTTAAACTCATCAAATTTACTTTAATTGGCTGACAGCTGGCTTTGGTATTTTGAGAGAGCAAATAGCAATACAGAGTCTCATGTTTATTTCCAATAGATGAAGTTTGCAACCCTTTGTGGTAAGATACACATCTTCTTTTAGGAAGTGCTTGAGGCTTGTAGCTAAAGCAGGTCTGAGCACAAACAAGCAAACCTCCTTCCCTTGGGGAATATAACAATTTGAAACGGAAACTAAGGAGGAAGAGTCTCAGGAACTGCCACAGGTTGCAGTCTGCTGGTTTTTATATCTGGATGGTAGTGTGACTCAAGCCTGGAGACAATGTCATTCTAACTGAATTCTGGCTCACTCTGGCTCTTAAAGAGGCCCCAAGAACGTTTCTCTTAACCTAGTTAAGGTGTAACTTGTTTTCAAAAAGAAGTTTGGAGAACTTGCCTGCTTTGTAGGACATGAAGACTCCTATCACTGTAGTTTGTTGGTGCAGAAGGTTATACTACAGGGGTTACGTTTGTTTCCTGGTTTGGTTTTTTGGCTTCTTCCTCTTCTTGAATTCAGCAAACTCTTACTCATTTCCTCTTCAGATGAAAGAATTCCAGTCTTTTAATCTCTCCTTGTATGGAAGTTTCTTCCATGCCTCCAGTGTTTTTTCTCATCCATCAGTTCTTCTCTCTTGCCATACTTCTTTTTGGGTTGGTCTCACAGAAACTGAACACAGAATGTCAAGTGAGGAATATTAGTATCAGCATTTCATGACGTTAATTTCAATCCCATTTATTTATGTGCATGGTTGAAATCCTGGGTAAATTTATTAAGTCAATAGAACACTTTTGTTAGCTTCAGTGGAGCAGTGATGCATTCGCTAAACATTTTACTTATCTTTGACCTTTAGATCTACTTGGCCAGGGACTGGAGATGTTTCCATGATGAGTCATTCTTGAATTGTTGTAATCCATTTAAAAAAAATCAACCACAGTTCAGAGCCATAACTAATTTATTTCTTCCAGGTTATGTCGTCTTGGGCATTTCATGTGCAAATTGTGCATTTCCTTAGCATTTTTAGGTTCCCTTCTCCCTTTTCTAGTGTTATCCTAGAAAGATTAGAGTGGGGCTGAGAAAACACAATGGTTGTATACAGTCGTGCTTCCGTTAATTGTCTCTGATGTTCCCATATAAAAGATCTGAGACCTGAAGAAAGCATTATCTGTCAGGCAGACGCTAAAGCATGTTCCAGAAGTAGTCGTATATTTCCAGGATTACTTGTTTCATCACTTTCATAGACTCATAGAATGTTTTGGGTTGGAAGGGACCTTAAAGATCATCTAGTTCCAACCCCCCTGCCATGGGCAGGGGCACCTCCCACTAGACCAGGTTGCTCAAAGCCCCATCCAGCCTGAGGTGAGGCTGACTGGCCTGTAGTTCCCCGAGTCCTCCTTCTTGCCCTTCTTGAAGGTAGAAGTGACATTTGCTTTCCTCCAGTCTTTGGGCACTTCTCCCAGTCTTGATGATTGTTCAAAGATTGTGGAAAGTGGCCTTGCAATGACATCAGCCAGATCCCTCATCAGTTCTGGGTGCATCCCATCAGGGGCCATGGGCATCCGATGATGCCATGCAAACACCTCACAGACACACACACCCCCACCTGTGTATATTCTGTGTATAATGATATATATTTATGAATTCTTAGCATAATTTTAAGAGATATCTAAACTTTTGCAGATTGTTCACATTAAAGAGTGTTAAAAATAGTTTAATGTACACAGAGGTTCCTTAGTGAATTCAGCATAACATTGTATTTTTACTTCCATTACACTTTTGGCCATCAGCATTTATTCGCCATATAACAAACCATTTTCTTAACCTTTTATGAAAGAAACTTGAAGGAATTCATTAAGTTTTACAAGTACTACTAATTCTTCTTGAACACCTCTAATTTTTGTGGTGCAAATTCTCACGGTGACTATGTAATCCATCACTTGATTTATTTTTTTTTGGGAAGCCTTGGAAAAGATCTGTGAAGAACTTACAAAACAAAGTCAGAGGAAATAAAGATGTGAAAGACACATAGTGTTTACTTTGTGATCAGTTAATTTAATTCAGATCAATGTGAGCCCAGAAAAGAAGCAAGAGGCTTTATTTTTAATTTGGACCTGCCTCTTATTGCCAGTAGTCAGAGTTAATTTTGAACACTGCATCAATAGCTCCAGTAAACTTGTAGAGTATTTAATTTTGTTTTCCTATGCTAAATTAATACCTCTGCAGTGTAATTTTATGATTAACAGGGCCTGAATCCGTGAATGAAGGTATTGCTGCTTTTTCTACTTTGGTGAAAAATGGGTAAATTCATAAAGAAAAAATTCTATGCTGGGATTTCAAATTAATATAAAACCTACTGTGCTGTATAGTTTGTAGGTTTGAAACTGTGGAATCATTGTCAAATTAATAAAAGTACATTAAAATTGAACTTTAAAAAATCAGAATGTACAGATGAATCAAGCATGTTGACTCATAAATGTTAATCTTTTATTAAAACTCTCCATAACAGTCTGAGCTAGCACTGGACAAATAATTGCAAATGGTTTATTATCTCCTACAGTTTATTGCTTAAATCATGGGTGAGACAATGTAAACAACAACCCATAGTGAATCTGGATAGTGGAGTTTATTTAAGAACCAAGGAGATCAGAGCTCTTACCTTACCTGAATGCTTCCCAAGCTGGCTCATTTGCTCACTTCACAGCCTTACATTTGTTAGCTCCCCACTGTCCTGCCCAGTAAGGAGGTGGCTGCTGGCCAGGGAATCATAGAATCATAGAATGGTTCGGGTTGGAAGAGACCTTAAAGATCATCTAGTTCCAACCCCCCTGCCATGGGCAGGGACACCTCCTACTAGACCAGGTTGCTCACAGCCCCATCCAGCCTGGCCTTGAACACCTCCAGGGATGGGGCATCCACAACTTCCCTGGGCAACCTGTTCCAGTGTCTCACCACCCTAATAGTGAAAAATTTCTTCCTAATCTAAATCTACCTTCTTTCAGTTTGAAGCCATTATCCCTCATCCTACCACTACATGCCCTTGTAACAAGTCCCTCTCCAGCTTTCCTGTAGGCCCCCTTCAGGTAGTGGAAAGCTGCTATAAGGTCTCCCTGGAGCCTTCTCTTCTCCAGGCTGAACAATCCAAACTTTCTCAGCCTGCGTTCATAGGAGAGGTGCTCCAGCCCTCTGATCATCTTCGTGGCCCTCCTCTGGACCCTCTCCAACAGATTCATGTCCATCTTATGTTGGTGGCTCCAGAACTGAACCGCTGGGCACAAAGTCATGTTTGTTCCTGCTGTGCCACTGCTTGCAGCCTCCAGTCATGGGCGTCATCGACCAAAATGCATGGACGTCCCCTGGCCTCCATCTCTCTGATCTCTGGGTTCTTCCCCCCACTTCCAGCATGTTACTTCTAAGCAGGATCTTCACCTTCATCTTTCCAGCCCCCCTTTTTCTGTCTGAGATGACTGCTGCTTTTTGGGGACCTTTCTTTTCCACCTCCTCTTCTTTCTAGACCCCCAAGCTCACGGTGTTTCCAATCTAAATCGTCCATGTGCAGAAGCACAACGTGTGATTGGCCTTGTGGTTCAGTTTCCTGTCTCTCTGTCACTGGAGGATTGAGGGCATGCCACTTTTGCTTAGTCTGGGTGTTACGAAAAATTGCAACTAGCCTGTACCAGTTGCAGTTAGGAAGTAGCAGGCTTCTGCTTGAGAGTTCAGAATTCAGTTCTGAAAATTTATCTCCACCTCCATCCCTGCCTTCTACAGAGATTTACCTGCCAACTGTTAGCATTCATCATTTAAGCTATTTTTCACCTAAGACATTGGGATAAATCAATAACAGGTAAGGAAACCAAAACAAAACTTACTGAAATGGAAAGATTTTCCTGCATGTAAAATTTAGAGTGCTGTAATATTCACATACATATCCAAAAAGCTCATTAAATCCAAATTTGCCATATCTAAGTTTCCTTATTTCAGAGCAGAAAACAGAGACAGAGTGATTATAAATCTGTACATGTCTAGATTTTAGGAAGTTGTAATTTCTATTACGTATAAGGTCCTGATAATCTTAATGTGATTTTTAAATCACATTTCAAGATGGAGATCAGAGATCAAATCTTTGGTTTGTATGAACTGCCCTAGTTCTGATGACTGATGGAACTCTGAAAACTCAGGCTGATTTTAATTACCAGGATGGAACAGTGAAAAGAATAAAATGTTTTCCTTTCTCTTAGCTCAGTAAAATTGTGTATACGCTTATTAATTGTTATGGTTTAATCAGTGCTTGAAGAGGAATAATATATACGGTATGTTATATTTATTTTTTCAGTGACGAATGCCAGTAGTTCTTCTAGGGAAGGGCTCAGTTACGAGTGCCTGCGGGAAGTCATCGGGATACATTACTCTTAAAGGCATTCCAAATGGGAGAGGGTAGCAGGAGAATGTCTGCAAGATACCGCTGATCGTGTGGTTGGTGGTTTCTTATGCTACGAGAGGCATGGATGCTAGCTGACAGCTCCCATTACGTGAAGCTCTGTTGCTTGTAATAGCAGGATTTCACCTCTGCTAATAGTTCAAAGCCCTTTTGGACTTGGAACTCAAAACAATCAGTAAATTATTTGCCTCTTTCTGAAAGCAGGACCTTGCCTCTGTGAGTTGCAATGGCTTCTTGTTCTCATTTCCAGCTGTGCTGACTGATAGATCTGCTCCTGAGCCCAGAACAAGGAGTACTAGCCATTAACAGCCAAGTCATTAACAGACTTGATGAAATAGTCTTGTCAAAACTGTTGTAGTTTCAATGTCTGTGTTTTGGTGATACTGGGAATGCTTAAATAGATGATGACAAGTTAGCCTGAGAGTTAGCAGTGTAACAGTATAATATTAAGAACGTAATATTGCAGACTTTTCTGCAGAGTAGTAAGTTTTTCAGGATACGGTTGTAGGCATATTTGGAACTTACTTCTTTTTTTACTGCACCATTTTACATACGGCCAGAAAGTTGCCTTTGCAGCATCAGTGCTCCATCAAAGCGCAAGGGCAGGCTGACATGACAGAATTTTTTTCGTTAGTAAGAAAGGTCTCCATTTAATTTGAAAAAAGTATACATATCTTTGTCTTCATCACCAGGGCTCTCATTTTTTCAGTGAATAACACAGGATTATTCTGAAAGTTAAAACTTTGATTGTTAGTAGCTATATGAAAGCCTTTCTAGATGTGCAGTTTTAAAAAGTTACAAATTACAAGATGGTGAAAGAAGTTTAAAAGCAGAACCTAATTCATATATGACTGCTTCTGGAATTGCATGATCTGAAAATCTAAGCCGTGCTAGGTTTAGCCATAGAAAGTCAACTATGCCATACAGGTGGCAGAACAAGAAATACAAATTATCCATGTTTATATAGATTAAAGATTTGTGTAACTTTGCTGGTTAACATAGTTCTTGCAGATCAAGTCCTAATGTCACACTAGTTTCAGTGAATAGTATTCTGAAATAACATCATTTCATGAGACAAGAAAACAGAATGCTGTCTGCAGGGCCTGATGAGAACACGTAAATTGAAGCCTGTAAAAACACTCTTTTTACCTTAAAAATTAAATTCCAAAACACTTCCATGCCTTTCAACAGAGTGGAACATTGCCAAAACAGTTTGAAAAGAAGGAGAAAGGATGATGTTTTGTATTCCTCTTACTGCTGTGTTCTGCAGTGGTTGGCAAATTTAAAGCTTTCTTAAAATAAAATGCATTTTTCCTCCCTGCCTCTTATTTTTGAGCATTTATCATGTCAGTATAAAATGATATGGTCTTTTTAACATACCATTATGTAAAATGATATGATAAGTTCCAGTTATTCAGCCAGGAGGGTTGAAATGTAGAATAAGAATGTTATTTATCACCGCTTATCTTTACTATTGGTATCTTTTTTTGATAATGATGGAAACATCCTAGAACTTGCCTCGGTTACCTTTTCAACCAACAGATTGGTGTTCCTCATCTAGTAAGTTTGTTGGTAAGTTCAATTTGTTGCTGACCTTCTCTATGGATAGTGCCTAAGAGTATCTTTATGCTATAGAGTAAGTCCCCTGTTAGTGATTTTTTGGGATGTTGGTCTGCACTTTCTTGTATTCCAGCCCCAAAACCTTGTACAGAGGTAGGATCTAACAATCCCTGAAACTGTTTCCTGTCTTTCTTTGCTTTGTCTTTGGCTTCTGGAGCTCCTAACCATAACTTTCAGGACCCTTCGGGTCAGGCAGACCTTTCATTTCTAGCTCCTGCTCCTTATCATTACAGAAATATAGTTCAGGTGTTCTCAGAGTTCATGGTAGGTGAACAGTTTTGCCAGTCAACTCATCCCTGCTGAGTTTTAACTCCATTACATACTTGCTGTTGCGGCAGATATGACAGATACAGGAGGGTGAGTTCGCCATGAAAACAGCAGCTTAACCTGCTGCAGAGTTATTTAAATCCAGCTGTAATTCAGCTCAGACAATTACTTCTCTGTCAAGGAAAAAAATACCAATGTTAATTTAGTAATCAATTAAATGCTTAAGCAGTTAATTGGAGCAATTTAAGCTTCCATTGAAAGGAAATTTCTTTGAAATTTGGTCATCTCTGCTTTGCAATGTGTACTGTACAAGAAATTTTAAGGACATTTAAATTGAAGGATGTCTAAATAAAAAAAACCCTAAATATGTAATACTGCATGTGTGTTTATCGTAAGTGGTACAACTTCAAGTTCAGTACTTTGGGAGGTTTCTTTGTATTTGATTTCTGTCTCCCTAAAATTGTATTAACATTATTACTGCTAAGAGTGGTATTTATTTAATATCACGTATATTTGTAACGTGAACTAAAGAAAAGATATAATAAAGTTATTTCTAAATTACTTTTTTTGCCTACAAGATTGTGAGCCATGATAACCTATTAATTAATTTGCAGGGAGACCAGAAGGTTCAGTTACAGCTTTAACGGAAAGGATATCAATTATTTCTTCACCATTTGTGAAGAGGCGGTGGGGGGTGGGAAGAGACCAGTACACCAAAAATGGAGTTGAGAGGGTGACACTCAACAACAAAGTATTTTCCATTCACTTAACAGCTTCAGATGGAACTGAATTCAGGACACAGGAAGAGAGCTAAATGACCAAATCCCTAAGGCAAAACTGCTTTTGGGAGGTCTTACTGTCAGATTTGATTCTACAGAGATATTGATATTTACTTTTTACAAGACCTGGTATTTTGATATTAAGGTAGAGTAAAGAATTTTTAATCCATTATCTACATTACTAAGCTAAATTGAAGTTACTGCTTTTTCTAAGCTTAGTTGTGTTCTTGCTGCACTGTTTGTACTATTTGAAAAGCCACCCAGCATATCCATGTAAAACTCCTCTCCAATCTCCAATTTAGCAAACGTCAGTTACTTAAAATAGAATTTGAATACATGCCTAACTTTAGGTAGATATTCAGGGAAATAGGCATAAACTTATATACATACTTAAGTCCTTTGCTACATTGAGACTTACACTATTTTTATTTTACACATCACTCATATTTTAATAGTGCTTTGATTATTACTTGTGTGCTTTTAGAAATAACCTCAGGAAAGTGTATTTTTATAAACAAAAAGCTTGCATCTCTAAAATTCACGTGTTATCAAAATTCATGGCTATCATGTCTGAGGGTCTTACAGTAGTGTATTTCCTTGTCTTCTCCCTTGGGGAGAAATGCATGCTCACTGAGAATCTTGTTTTAGTGAGCTTTTTGGTTTTATATTTGTTATGTGCAAATTTAAACTAGAGACAATAGCAAAGAAGTGTACGTTGCAGTTCTGCTGGAAGCCGATAAGTCCTATCCAAGGTAAAATCACAAGAATTCTGTTCAACATCTAAAATATGTTCTGATGAGTTGTGTTTTCTAGTATAGCAAGGACAGCATTACCAGTACAGAGTGAGCATTGCCTTAACAGTAGTGCACTTGACTGCTGTAGACTGGAAAAAAATTAGAAAAATAACACACTTGAACAAGTATCCTTATGTGTTTGGAAGCCCTCGAGTCTGAAAAAAATGGCTGGCCTAACATTGTTAAATAAATATAAAACTCTCTTATTTCAGGTTCGGGATGTTCTAACTGTTTTATGAAGTCCTAATTTTATGAATTAAGTAAGCTTTTTAACATGGCTTGTTATGAAAACTAGGAACAGAATAATTCTGGGGAAAGAAAATGGAATCCTGAATTAAACAGACTGTTAGGTGATGTGGATTGTTTTAATAAACATTAAAAAAAGGTTTGATATCATTGGATCCTACTTTTGTGATGGTATTCCAAATATCTCTGTTAAAAGATTCCTAGAATGGAAATTGGTTGAGACTAGAAACATGTTTTTCTGTAGACATTGTTGGAAAAGTTTTTCCTAAAAGTAGCAGTTTTGTGCACAGAAGGAACTGAGTCCAGGGCATAGGTCTTTATTGGTACTCTGCTCTAATTAGTTAAAAGTGTTTTCTTGATTGGTATGTAGATTTTTGGTCCTCTTTTCACTAATACACAAAGAACAAGCCAGAGACTAAGGGTATTTGAATCTGTTAGGAATTCATTTGAACTGAACCATTAAAAAAAAAAAAAGTTTTCTTTCCTCTCAATTGCAAATCAGGAAAGTATTTCTGTTGAGAGACAAAGCTTTTCTATGTAAAGTGGCTCCATACCTGGTTCATTCATACTGTTATCTGCAAACAGTAAGCACAAACTTAAATCACTTGTTTAAATGGCAGTTTGAATCACAGAATTGCAGAATGGTAGGGGTTGGAAGGGACCTCTGGAGATCATCTAGTCCAACCCCTCTGGCAGAGCAGGGTCACCTAGAGCAGGCTGCACAGGAACGCGTCCAGGCGGGTTTGGAATGTCTACAGAGACAGAGATTCCACCACCTCTCTGGGCAGCCTGTGCCAGTGCTCTGCCACCCTCAGGGTAAAGAAGTTTCTCCTCATGTTTAGGTGGAACTTCCTATGCTCAAGTTTGTGCCCGTTACCTCTTGTCCTGTCCCTGGGCACCACTGAAAAGAGCCCGGCCCCATCCTCCTGACACCCACCCTTCAAGTATTTATAAGCATTGACAAGATCCCCCCTCAGTCTTCTCTTTTCCAGGCTGAAGAGACCCAAGTCCCTCAGCCTTTCCTCATAAGAGAGGTGTTCCAGTCCCCTAATCATCTTGAAGGAGATCAAATTTTTGCATATGTGCTTAATGTTTAATAACATTTGACAGATAGTATTTTTCCTGAGACCGTCTGATACAAGTTTAGCATATTTAATAAGAAAAAGAAAATATTTCATTAAAGTATATTTTAAAATCGAATGTGGTACTGGCTGCCTCTGTATACTAAATAGTTCTTAAAAATGTCATTGTTTATTTTTATAGTTTACACTGGTGCCTTTAACTAGCCCCTGTAACTTTTACAACTGTTAACGCTAGTTGCAAGGGAAATGTAGAGGAGTCTTCCAGACTGCTCTGCAAGGTTTTTGTCTTTGCTGATGATTGGGTGTTTTCTTTTTAAACTCTGATGTATATTTACAATTTGAGCGATCAGTTCACTGATACCAACACAGGCTGCTGAATACGATATACTAAGTGGTCACCTGAAATGGCCCATTTTTGATACATTTTTCTTTACTTGTCTAAAAAAACCCCATATGTTTCTTTACTGGATGTATTCAGTTTATCTTTTGTATGTAGACCTTTACAGTCTCTAAAAGAGAATGTTGGAAAATTTACAACATTTGATTGAACTCTGCCAGTTTCTGATAAATATTTGACATGCTATTATCCTCCTGTGTTTTATTGGATAAATATTATCAGAGAAGTTATTGCTGCAAGTTTGTAAAATCAGTTTTATTCTTTTTCCGGTGGTCACTTTATATGATATACCATTGTTTGATGGTATGTCATAAATCTTTTTATCTTCAAAATACAGTATAACCACCAATACAAAATTGAAAGTTCATCATCACAATGACCAAAAAGGTGTTTTCCTTTGTTCTGTGATGAATTACCACGTAAACGAAGCGTATTAGTTATGTCACTAATTTTGCTCATTCCCTGAATGATCTTCCTGTTGCAGCTTCTGCTACATTTGAAGACTTTCAAATCCGGCCGCATGCTCTCTTTGTGCATTCGTATCGAGCGCCAGCCTTCTGTGACCATTGCGGAGAAATGCTGTGGGGGCTGGTGCGTCAGGGGCTCAAATGCGAAGGTAAGCTGCAGTGAGGTGGGATTTTTTCAGTCTCGGGAAGAGACCCATCCATTCCACTTACGCGTATTGTCTCTGATGCTGCTTTTAAATTGGCTAGGCATCAGGAAAAAAATTACAGTAGGTAGAGACAGTAAGAACTGTCAAAATAATTAACTGATTAATGAACTAATCCTTTTGACTGCTCCGAGGCCTACTAGATACAGCTCTGTAACCCAAAGTGCAGAATAATTGGCCCATATGTATTTTTAAGAAAAGGTTTTCTGTGTCTTACACTTGCCTTATGAGCCTGGGCCTATATCTAATGCAGTATCACATTAATTCAGATCATTTAACTGAAATTACTGTCAGCCCATATGAACTTGTACTATTTTTTTCTCATTTTGCCACAGTGATTTCACTCCTGTCAGACTGTATCCAGTGCCACATCCAGTGAAAGACTTCCTTACCTCCCAAATGCGGATCACAAAAATTTCTTGCACATCGAGACCGTAGATTTTTGAAAAATCAAAGAAAAAACACTGCTTATAGATACAACTCTTCAGAGCTCATAACAATATCTTTCTAAAATATTCTAGAATATAGGAACTAAACCAGCCGAGTTAGAGGAAAAAGGCTTAATGAAAAACAAGGGTGGTGTTTTTTGAACCCCTGCTGTTTTTACAGAAAACCAAGTTCTTTGCTTTTTCCAGTAATAAACTTCAATCAGATGGTTTTAAATTTCTCTTTTCAGGATGCGGTCTGAATTACCATAAGAGATGTGCATTTAAAATCCCTAACAACTGCAGCGGTGTACGGAAAAGGCGCCTGTCAAACGTTTCCCTAACAGGACTCAGCACGGTTCGGACAGTTTCTGCAGAGCCCTCGCCCAGCGTGCCGGATGAAGCCCTTCTGGTATGAGATCTCCTAGCTATAGAGGCCATGGGTGTTGCTGATAAGAAACAATGACGTTTAGTGCTACACAATCTGGATTTGCCTGTTACAGACTACAGAGGAGGGGGTGGTATGTCAATCATCAAGTGTTGCTGAAAAGGCATCTTGACGTAAAAGGGAGGTCACCAGCTTAAGGTATGTGGGTTTAAGGTATGTGTCACTTCTGACACTCCCAGGAGTCTCCTCCCTTTGTCAAGAATTAGGTTATTTTGAAGGTCTAAACCTGACACCCATGCTAATTTGAGTAGTTGCGTCTTGGAGGATGTCGTCTCTGGAACTAGAAGTTGAATTTCTTCTGTATCAGACCATTATATCCATTGGTTTATAATACAGGAAAGATTTGCCCTCAGGAGAGCACTGTGACCCAAACACCACAGTATCAAACTGAATATCTGCCACTGTCAAGGCTATACTTAATTAGTTGGGGCCTGTGTATTTAGCATATTTCTAAGTGTTCAGAAGAAAGTAGGAAAAATCTCCATTATTTCCTTCAACAGATCTTTGCAGTGAATATATGTATATATCTGTATATACCCGTGTAGATGTATATGTAGATATACAGTATAACAGAGGCACACGTAAATATACTTGCATATGCATTAATATTGTATTTTTCCATCATGAAAACAACTCTTCTGAGAACAAAATGTAATGACTGGAGTAAGTTAGAATGATATTTATTTTTTGTCTTTGGCATATTTGTTCCTTTTAACACTCATGGTCATAATATACTTGAATACTTAAGAATTTACACTGTGTGTAAATGAATCCACTCCTAAGTGAAAGTTTTGAAAACCTTAAGGTTTAAAAGAGAGGAAAGAATTTATAAGTACACACAACAATTATCATGTTTTCCTCCCAATTAGAATATTAAACTTATTAAACTTGACATACTAAAAGGACACTATTGCAAATGATGTAGACTTGGTGTTATATGCAGTACCATCTACGAACCATAATTATGTACTTATGCTACTAATTATCATTAGCCTAAAGCTACTTGGAAATTAACATTAACATTATGAATCTGTATTTTTAATTGAAAAGCTGCATAAATGAGTAAGGTGCTTAAGTTCTGCAAAAACTGCAGCAACAAATCTTGATAGATTATTCGTAATTCTCAGTAGGTTGTTTCAGAAAGGCTGACTTATTCAGACCAAGGCAGAAAATTTTGAGGAAGGCTGGTCCTAATTCTGAATTGTTTCTTGAATTTTGGTTAAAAAATTGTATGAGTGAGCGTCCTGGTATACTCTCTATAAATACTGTGCTGTCACATATGGCTTCTGTATGTCTTTTTTTTGTTTTGGGTTTTTTGCATTGAATGTGTTTCAACTTTTTTTTTTCCCCCCGTTTTTTTTAAGCGTGCGTAAGGTGTCAGTTCTCCTGTATCAGATCTGTCCTTTGGACTCCATTCTTCTACACTAGTTGTGAGATAAGTTTTATAGCAGTTTATACTGCGGTACCAATCAAAGCATGCACTTTGGAATGTGTTTCATTTTTCTACGGTCTATGTGAATATACTAAGAAACATCATCCTTGTTCACAAAATCGTATCATTTGTTACTAGTATTGGTGTAGCACTTGAATCACTGGTAACAAAACATAACCTCGGTTTGTGAACACTGTATTCAATCAGATATCTGACAATTCTTTAAATAGGACTAAAATAAATGTTATTTCTACCCCTATTTACTATGTAGAGTCAGAGCAGTTGGGAGAGGAAGGGTTCCTGGAGATCTTTCATAGATGCAATTATTAACCAAGTTATAATTTCAGAACCTTTTTTCTACATGTTGTGTGGACCAGAAAGAAGCCAACTTTAGGTCACAGTGTTAAATTTAGCTTGTCAGTCTGGCTTCTGGAAAAATGCCACTTACAAAGTGAAGAAGTTATGCCCTAAATTATGAAATTTTGGCATTCGAAAAATCTTTGAGACAGGATACTGTGGAATCCTGCAAAGGGTACTTTAATTATTGTTTCATAGAGAACCACTACACCCAGACACAGTTTCGGTTTGGGTATAAATGTTTTCATTTGCCAATAAAGCATTTCATTTGAGCTGGAAATTGACTGGAGGCTACATTTAAGTGCAGCTTTAAAAATCTGCCTCCAAAGAATAAAATCTGGGCAATATCCTTTTTTTGATTCTTAACTCAGTAGTGTATAACTCAGCAAACAGAAATGCTAAAGCCACGTAGAACTAGGAGGATGCTATGTAACCCAGATTTTTACCTGCCTTAGCTCAAATGCAATTCTTTTGCATTGTATTCTATAACAAAGAATGAAAATATAAAATAATCAGATATTCATGCTTGCTTCTAAAAGTAACATTATTTTCCCCCCCTTAATTCTTTGTTCTGTTTTTTCTTCTTTCCAACTTCCTTTCTCAGTCTCCTGTCAGCCCTGGCTATGAGGTATGTACTGTATTTGCTGTATTCCCTACCCTGATAGCAGGAACATGCTCTTTTATCATTATCAGAGTCAACACGAAGAAATGCAGGAATTTAATCAGATTAGATTTTATGATCTTTAGAACTCAAAAGCATCTATTTTTCTTTTAGAAAGAGTATATTCAGTGCAAAACTCCGAAGTCCGGATTCCAAAGGGAAGGTCATAATTCTTACATTAAACAGTAAAATCAGCTAACATTAAAATATTTTGATACAAAAGTGGCTTTTCCATTTCTTAGGCATGATAGAAGTCATTGGTTGGACTGAAGCCCTTTTTTACTGGTAGTAACACATGGGAAGAAATTTTTAACTTCACTCTCAGAACGTTGGGAATTTGCTGGAGTAATGTAGAAAGTAAACATTTTATTTTAAGCTGACCAAACCTGGCCTTTAAGTGCTCACCAGCAATAAACTTCTAATACCATAATGCGGTGTAGTAGCTTTTTTTCCAGAATATTGTTTCATTAAAAAAAGCAGCCAAGGATTCTGTATTTCTGTGGAAATAGACATGAGCAGTGTACAGCTAAGTTACAGCTATATATAAAAAAAGTATAAAGTCTGAATGAGAAAACTTTTTTTTTTTTTTATTTTTAATGGGTACTTCATGTCAAAGGTTGTCCACTTTGGCTTTCAATATGGATTTTCCAAATAGGTTTGTTTCTTGTTTAAAGTTTCAAAAGTTTTTGAAACTATGAAATGTTGGCATCTTTCCCTTGCAGCATGTATTTGAGATGGAGCCAGAGAAGAGCAGGCATTGCAAATGTTCTCCTTTTTAGAAATACTGCATAGTTAATCTGAGGAATATTTTGTTACACTG
Source organism: Larus michahellis (assembly GCF_964199755.1). NCBI lineage: Eukaryota > Metazoa > Chordata > Aves > Charadriiformes > Laridae > Larus > Larus michahellis. Next base: position 60,563,706 of record NC_133899.1, on the reverse strand, counting down.
ACATGAAGATTATCATGGCCAGTCTTATCTCTTAAAAAAACCCCCAACTTTATTTCTTCCTAAACCACATATATTCTTATTCTAGTGTCCCTAAATATGGTAATGTGCCCCAGAATTACAACTCCACAGAATACCCATAAAACAATACAAACAAGCATACATAGAACAGTTTTTTTGTAATATCTAAGATAGTTTTATTCTAAGTATGAGCTATCTGAAAACTGGTAAATCCATCAGTCTCGATGGTGGTGGATTACGCTAAACGAACAGTGATTAAAAGTAGTAATGAAAACAAATAGACGTATTTGGAGGAAAAACAAAATTGTGTTTGTTTTTTAAAAAGAAAAAAAATATGTTAACTGTCTATATTTTTGCTTTAAAACACGTTTATATGACACAATAGAAGTTTATTTCTCTGTATTTTTATATATGTTGCCATTATTTTGGTAAGCTCTATTCATTCTTCTAGAAGCAATGAGTGTCGATGTGTTAAGGCAATCCTATAGACACATTCGAAGTGATTTCTCAGAAAAAGCCTAGCTGAGCTTTGCATTTAAAATAGGAATGCTGTGTCTTACAGGGCACAGGTAAGTGGAATATTGGAGTTACTTACATATTATCTTTGCTTTTTGATGAAGAATCAGGAATTATATTTTACTAAATAATTTTAAATAATTTTAGTTAAAAAGATTATTTATGTATTACAGAATACACAGCACCAGGTGTTGCCTGCCTCTGTAGATTTGTTATCAGCAGAGCTGGCTCGAGGCTTCTCAGCTATATATAGAAGAATGATTTTGCAGAACTAGGACAGTAGAGTGTCTGAGTGGGAATTGTCTTGAGTTGTAGATGGCCATTTTCTTTCTTCCCTTACACTCAGCTCTTAATACAGCTGTTCTTTTTTCTTATTCCACTGAGATAAGGAATCCTCGTTTCCAATGACTTAAAAATTCCCACTCTACCAAGCCTTTGTTTTCCACTCTTAGACAGAAGACGCATTTCCTTTTCCCAGTCCTTATAGAGCCTTGTATGCCTCCCCAACTCACTGGACTGGAAAAAAGGAGCCCTTGAGGGGGGAAGGGTTAAAGAAGAGGTAGGGTGCTGCAGCTGAGAGCAGCTTCGTGCCTTAAGCCAGTTGTAATTAGTAGGAGTCCTTTTTCTAATGGCTAGAGTACAGTTCATTAGACCGAAGATTCTCAGAGGCAAAAGCAGTATTTCTTCTTGAAGAAAGACACTCAAGTTAACTCTTAATACCCCTCATAGTTATGGTCTATTCTTGTCACCCTCAAGTTATCCTGCCACGCTGCAGTGATGTACGGTGTACATTCCTGTCTGTCCTATGGGAACTTATTTTCAGTGTGCTCACTTGTTCAATGAAAACCCCTATGCTATTTTGGGGAATGCCCCCGGAAATTTGGCTAGGTCCAAAATCTAAATGTTGTTTAGAATTAATAAAAGTGTGAGATGTAGGCTGTGAACTAAACCAATCCTAAGTAATGTTTACATTGATTTAGTGCCAGATTTACCAGGTGAGTCGAGGTTCATGCACTGAGCAGAACTGAGAATCAAGAACTCAATGAATCTGACACTGAAAATTAAATACTTAAAAAGGAATTTAAGTTAATTCCACAATCTTTTAGGTATAATTTTTTTAGTTTTCTTGGTTTTGTACCGTTATTTGAGATATTAAAACATATTAAAGGTAAAAAGCAACTCAACAAAAACTATTAGAAAATGTAATTTCCTTTTTTTTTTTTTTCCGAGGCATTGCATGTCTATGCATTTAAAGTCCAGCTGAACCCTGAATTAAAACATTGTAGGATACAGAAAATAAATTTGGAATGGCTTACCTTATATACTGCTGTGCCATAAAATAATAGTAGTCCCAATTAGTACTAGCTGCCATGCACTAGATACTGTAGGACTGAATTTCTTGTGACTAATTCAAACTGCATTAGAGCTTTTCTGGCCTAATTTGCCCAAATATGATTATTTCAGAAGTTTGTTACAGCTAGCTGAGATCTAAAAGATGATCAAACCACTTATTTTAAGTTAAAAGATGTATATTTAGGAAAGTGTTAAATATTCCGTCAATTTTGCACCTAATATTTTCCAAATATCTAGGAAGACAGATAGGAAATGGTAAATAGCTTAAGATATATGTGTTCTGAAATTTCGTATGTGCCATGTCTGCTGATGTTTCTGAATGCAACTTGTTTGTGATCCCTTGGAGAGGTTTTATGGGTATTTGATTCTTCAGCTTGGAAGAGGAGCGAGGTTCAGGTTCTTCTCCTTTGGTAATTGCCACTTGCTCTTAAATTCCCTATTTTGTTTTTAGGAAAGACAAACAATAATAATACTTGTCAGTTTATGATCTTTTGTAGAAGTCATCACGACTTTAACTGAGGACTTGTAGGTGCTCTGCAACTGTGACAGTAGGAATTCTTTAGGAGTGTATGGTACGTCTAAGCAAATATACACTCAGAGCAAAGGTTTTGGAGTTTCTAAGTACTGACACAAGGGTTTGCACATACTGAAAATACAAAGAAGTGGCAAACCCTGCGGCACAAATTTTACTTTCCTATCGTTCATGTTAGTGCAGGGTCTTCTGAAATGGTACAAGATCCCAAAGCGTGATTTCTATTTTGAGGAATAGTGGCAATCAGCACAATCTTTTATCTCCACTTATGTTGTCCAAACATGTTCAATGGTGCTTTCCTTTCTAATAGATAAACTTTTTTTTCTGCATTGGTAACATCCTACTGCCCCCAAAATCTCTTCCCTTTAGACTAACGTTGCCAAGCTGGTTGGTCTAGACCTCCCTTGTCCAGTGCAAAAACTTTTTCCAGACCAGTGGCTGTGGTTAAGCCCAAAGGCTGTCTGGTTATCCCTGATTCAGTAAGGGTTGCGTGGAGACAGTGTCAAATGGGATGCATTTACATAGACATTGTATGTCTATGTAAAAAGGGCACTATTGATATGTGATAGCGTGAACCAGAATTATACAACAGTTCCCTGAAGAGTTTTGTCTTGAACTATAACTTGGCTATGCCACCTTTGTATCATGGTACGTGCCTTTTTTTTTTTTTTTCTTTCTAATTACTTCTGTGCAGTAGGAACAACTGAGCTGCAGGGTCTGGCTCATGATGTGGGCATTCTAGTAGTGCAAGAGACTTACATGAAAATAGTTTATTACTTAAAATTATGACGCACATAATAGAAGATCAAACTAAACCTAATATTTTTGAAGGAAGTTGAGTCTGTAAGATGCAGGAAGAAAGCTTTGTGCTATACGAGCCCCACTATGCCTGCTGTCACTAACAAATCCTTTGCCAGCAATGGGCTTTTGTTTTGGGAAATCCCTGACTCTGAGAAGTTAGTGTAGTCACACGACGACCGCTGAAACCCAGTAATCTTCTCTTGTTGCTTTACAAAATAAGGCAGGTTACAGACAGAGCATTCAAACCGCTGTTTGCTGGTATTGATGTCTGAGTGGAGGAACAGGGTACATAATAATTTCCATCTGCGGATAGTTTAATATTAGCAGCTTGTGCTGGAGTCAGTTCTTTGATGTGTTTACACATGTAACACTCAAGTGTTTTTCAGACCACTGCTGTCTAACTATGGTGCTTGTAGGATTAATTCATACACTTGACTTAAAGAGAAGAGTGCAAGAAGCCTCGAAAGACAACACAGTTGATTGCATTCTAAGTGTGGTATTTCAGTACATTTAACTGAAGATTTGTTTCCTTGAATTCACTTAATTACAGTCACATAGTTTAATTTGTAAAAGAAAGTCAACATTTGCATTGCATTAAAAACATAGTAGTTCCTGTGGTTACAGAGATATCTAGCACCCCATTTGACAGTAGCTTCCTGTGAAGAAATTGTGTATGAACATATTAAGGCTTTATCCTCTGCCTATATAGTATAGGAAGGAAGTGCATGTTTCAACAAGTATGCTTCAACACTGGAAAAGTAACTTCATGCGGACAGTTATTGCCGTTTGGTTTTTTTTAAATATACATTCATTTTCCCAATCGTTAAAAAAAAAAAATATCTCATGATAGTTTGTTTCTTTTGTTAAAGCAAACATTTCAGAATTGTAGGAGTACCTATGTTGTTTTAGGTTGACTATCTCAGTGTAAAGTACAGGAATAATGTCACAATACTTTTTAGATATTAGTCTTGCAAAAGTTTAGCGCCTATTTGTGAACAATTTTGAAAAATTATTTATTTAGGAGAGTATAGGATGTGTAGCCTGTTCTCTTCTGAGTGACGTTTACTGACTTGAACATGTTTCCACAAGCATGATTTAAAGTAAGATGATCAAATGTCAAAACTGAAGTATTTCTTTTCTGACTCTTCTAGAGCACGAAGCTGTTCAGTAAAGTTTTGTCAGAATTTTTAGTGGGGCTGTTGAAACCTTTTAGAAGTCAGACAATCAGCAGTCTGTTCTGTGTTTGAGGCAGTTGGATTGCAGGGCTGGTCCTTGTCTTTGTTCCCAGGAGGCTGACTCTGCATCCAGTCAGGCAGCTTTTATTGCTTCCCGTTAGTCCCTTCAGCATCTCCCTGAAGTTCCTTTGATTTCTCTGCCTGGCAGGGATAGATGTGGTGCTAGAAGACAGTCACACTCACCCGGGTCGTAAGAACAGCTGAATCCATTGGCAGGGAATCATTATTTATTTCAGCTTCTTAACTGTATTTTGCAATGGATTTGGGCAAGGTTTACGTGAAGGACTGTCTCCTTCCTACAGTGACAGGGTTCTGCACAATGGCTGCACTTCTGGCTACTGTAGACAAACTTCTTGTGCCCTTGAATGGCTTTTAACAAAGCTCACCAGATAAACCATGAGTAGCTTCAGTATATTCCAAAAATTCGAAGAAATTGAACAAGAAGGAGGGGCAAGGCATCAGCTAATAATAGTCAGGCAGAATGCCCCGTGTTGTGGAAAAACTCGGCACCTCTTCCTACTTGGAATAAAAAAAAACCCAAACAACTTTTTTTTCAAAATATAAGAGTTACCAAACACTGGATTCTGTTAGATATTTTCATAATTTAAGGCATAATTGAATTGAAGTCTCTGGATGTGAGCAGTGTCACTGGCTTGGTTGCGCATCTGTACAGTTAAATATCTGCACTAGTTTCTTTGTGTGTGTTGTCACTTGGAAAATCATATTTTGAGCTGTTAAAGTATAGATTACCTTGCTGGGATGATTGTTCTAAAGGGCTGGTTAGTGTTTGGAGCCGTGCAGGCTGTTAGTTTCCATGGTGTAATCCAGTTAAGCAATCGTTTCCTGGGAAGTTTCCAGATTTGCTGAGTCAGTAGTCTGGCTGACTACCAGGAAAAACTAATTTATCTTTCTAACAAACCAGGCACACCGGCCGAAGAAGAGGTGCTTTGTGGAAGAGATTCTTGCTTTTGCAGTGAAAATAGGATAGTTCCTGGTTTCCTTTTCTTTCAGGGACTTTAATTTGTGGAATCTGCCTGGTGCTGGGAGTGCTGGAAGTTAAAAGTTCAGGGATACTGACAGGAGTTTTGGAAGTTATTGGGAGGAGAAGCTATCATTGACAAGAGGGAGGAGGTATTCCTCCTTCTAATCAGTCAGTCACCAGAGGGGTGTGGGTGATGCTCTGCCTGCTGCTGCCATGAGTTCTCTGTCACCAGCTTCCCTTCCCTTTGCTATCTCTGAGCAGGAGCTGAGGGTCACTTCCCTCTGGCTGGAAGAAGGAAGGGAGCACGAGTCCATTGTATCAGGCCTGGGCATGCAGGAGATCGGATCCAGGACTGCTGATGTCTTTTCTAGAGTATGGGAGAAGGGTGAAGCTCAACTTTACCTCTTACTCGACCTGAAGCCACTGTAAATTAAGAATTGCTGGTGTGTTACAGTGTGCTACGTTGCTACTGCATAGCAGGCCAGTGCTTGCAGAATGGCAATGAAAGGTTGAAATACTTTTTCTGTAACTGGAAGAAGCTGAAAGATATTTTCTACAAACAGTTTGAGTGAGTTTAGGCCTACCTATTTCCTTTCACTTGTTTTGAGGTAAACGTGGTGAAATCATGTTCATTTGTTATTGAGCTTGTTAGTCATTCTCAGTATATTATTTTTAACAGAAATATAAGCAGCACTTTGAATATTGATATTGTGTTAAAAAAATAAAGTAGGAACCAGTCTTGAAGACTGACATTCTGCAGTGGGTCTTCCAAAAAGGTAAATCTTTTGTTTAGTATCCATTACCCCTTGAACTGTGGAGAACACTTCCAAATTACCAGGAAAAATATAGTTGTTCACAAAGATGAGAAGTGAGACTTGAAGTAAATCTTTCAAAAATTATAACTGTTCATTGACTGATAGAAATTTTGAGAAACAAGTTTAGTAAACAAAAGTACCAATGCTGTATCGGTGGTAACTCGGTATTTGATCAAAGCTGATAGTATGATGAGTTATAACTCTTATCTTTCAGAAATGGTCGAGTCAATGTAGAGCACGCAGAATTCACTTTTTGTCCAACCTGATATTTTCTCAGAACCATCCAGAAGCATATACATTAAAACTGGAAAAACTTGCCATCAAACTGAAAAAGCAAAAAATATAGCAAATAATTTTTCCCACGCTCATACTGTACCACACCTGAGATTTGATCAGACATGATCTAGGGAGCGCATCTCAGTGGTCAGAGCTGGAGCAAAGCCTGTCTCTCTCTGTTAATCGTGTAAGTGCCTGAGATTAGTCTCAGTACATTTCATCGTTACTGATGTTTCTAAAACCTGCAAGGCATTTGGTGTGGAAAAACTGGGCCACACCAGCTCTCTAAAATCCTTTGAGCATGAGGTTAACTAAATATAAGTAATTTAGACTTTTTAAAGCTTTTAGCGCTATTTAGTTGCCAAAATAATTTTTGATTTGGCAATAATTTGGAAAACGAAGGTGAAGAATACAAAGTAGATTTAATTTAGTCGATATTACAGAGGGTTCGAAGAGGGATCATGCTGTTAGGAAATATTGGATCACTTGTACTTCAGACAAGAGAAAGATTGTCAAGAAATAGGTCTAGTGGTAAGAACAGTAAACTGAAATATTAATTTGTTTTAGTGACATAATGAAAGCAAACAACAGAACTCTTTCTCCTTAGAAATTCTTACTCCTTTTCAATTAAGGTACATTTTAAGAGAATAGTGTCACTAGATGTGAAAAGTCCACCAAACGTCCATATTCAAGACAAAGACAGCAAAGCATTGTGACTAATGCAGGTAGTGGTTAGAATTAAGGCAAACCTTTAAAGAATTGCTTTCTTCAAAAAGAAAACACTTATATTTAAATTTAGTATGTCACACGTATAACTGTTCTTGTTGTGAGCGCTGAAGAGCACGTTCAGAGCTAGGTATCTGACCATAGTGTAGGGTTGGGGATGTAACTTGTAAGGCACCGCACAAAGACTGAAGTAGCATCAGTCTGCGCCAAAATTGTCCCTGTTCTACACACAAGACAAAGAGGACCGCATCGCTATTTCTGGCTCCTTGTGTGAGCTTTGTGGTGTCCACAAGTAGTGAGGGCTGTCATTTGCAGGTAGATTGCATAAGCTGAGCAATGCAGTCTGTGCTGTGCGTGTGGGCTCGCTCTCCCTTCCTGAAGGGCTTCTGCCCTCCCTTCCAAAGCCCTGCTCATGTGGACTTCGTAAGACTTAATGCAATCTGCCTTGGAAATGTTAGGCAAGCAATATTGATAACTAACAAATAAATTTAATCCTAAACTGAGACTGCTTTGGGTTTTTTGTTCATATACATAAGTACTTTACAGAGCATGAAGATCTAAAACTCAGAAAGTAAACGCGTAATATCAAAGTATGTACCTGTACTTTTTACCCTATTATTTGTGATGAAGAAAAGCAGATGCTTTCTTATACTTGTTTCAGTCTAGTTTGTTTATGGTGACCACATGTGCCGCGCTCATACAATGTATTTTGCATATTTCTCTTGATTTGACAGGATGACATTTAGGCAGTGGATAAGCATATGATGTTGGCATTGTTGTCAATTAGCAGGGTAGCTCTAATGTTCAGCAAATTTGGAAATTTCAGCAACTTTGGAAAGACAGATAGTTCTGCAGTATAACCAATAGAAGAATTCTGGACTTCACAGCAAGAAACCTATCTGGTCTTTGGTAGGAAGAAACTTTTTTCTTCCCCCTATGGCAAATACATTATGAAGGCAAAGCCTGGACCTCCTTAGCTTCTTCTGCCATCAAAATGACTTTCAAATTCCTCTTTACTCCAAGATTCTCAGACAGAAGCATACAAAAATGTATTTTTATATTTTGGTGACCAAGAAATTATAATCAGTCACCCTTCTCAGGATTTCCTATAACATTATTAGTTTGAAACAACAGTTTTTCAAGTTAGGCCAATCTGAAGTTTCAGCTACTACAACTTTTTGAACAGTGCAGGCTCACTGGGGAACGACTCATTTCCTAGCCTTCAGTTATCGGATTATTTGCAGATGGTGGTAAGAAGATGCCGAGTTTTAAATGATCAGACTGCATCTTGTCACTTTTTTCTCCTTTCCATGTTAGCAATGGGTGTAGTTTGGTTGTTTCTCAGGTGCAATTCTTAGGAGAAGGCAGTTTTCTGGGTCAGTTGTTTTCTGGGGTAATTTGCATATTTACATCTAAATGAATTTAGTAGAGAAAATAAGGTAACTCTTTTCTTTCAGGAATTCTTTTGATTAGATACCTTAGACTCTGTGTCTTCGTACATATTTTTATTTTTTTATATATATATATATGCATTTAAATACCTATTGTGATCTATTGAGCATAATCTAAATGTAGTAAGGTTAGCGATAGCAAAAATTATAAATAAATGGGTTGGAAAGTACTGCTCTGTTTTCTATCAAAAACCTGCACGTACATGGAATAAAGTAATAATTTTCTTAATGTTTATACATAAAATACAGCCTTTCAAAGTTACTTTTGATATAAAACAGAAAATAAGAGAGGTAAAAATGGCTTGTGTTTTTATCAGAACAGAAAATGCTTTTCTGAGAAATATTTAGTGAGTACTTTCATTTTGATTAAAAAAAATCATTTTTTTTTAAATAAAAACCTGTTTCAGCCACAATGTGAAAAGTATGATAGTAGCATTGGCAAAGATATTGTTTGATACCATTCCAATTTTTCAAAAGCAGTCTGAGAAGGGGGTATGTTGCACGCTCTATTAGTGTTTAAAAGCACTTACATTACTTTTTATGACATATGACTTACTGTTCTTGAGGTGAGTATATGTGAATATGAAAATCTTTTAAAAATGAATACATCATGATTATTTCAAATGTTCTTTTTACGTATTTCACAGCAAAAGACACCGTCAGAATCATTCACTGGGCGAGAGAAGAGATCAAATTCACAGTCCTACATTGGACGACCTATTCAGCTAGACAAGATCTTAATGTCCAAGGTTAAAGTGCCTCACACTTTTGTCATCCACTCTTACACACGGCCAACAGTTTGCCAGTACTGTAAGAAGCTTCTCAAAGGGCTTTTTAGACAGGGTTTGCAGTGCAAAGGTAAGTAAACGCCCTTTAGGAACATAAAAGCTAAGCATAATAAAATCAGTAAATTAGCGTTTGAGTAGTTACGCTGTAGCCTTACTCATGATTTCCTCACTAAACTGTCTAGGTGTAGGCACATGTACAATTACATTGGATTAAGCTGGAGTCAAAATTACAGTAATTGCTGTTCTGCGGGAGCTGGCTGCGTTCATTCTTACCCTGCGGTATATCCGCAGTAGCTCGCATGTTTCTCATCGAGGTGTAAAATATCTTGTATTTGGCACGAGGTTGGTGCGTGCTCACAGGCAGTTAAGCAGAATAGTTAACACGAAGGACTGTGTTCTTATCTTCATTGTTTCCCAGCTAGAAAGTCTTATGCTTAAATTGATGCATGTGCCTGAGTCCCAGCAGTTCAGGGTCTGGGGGGGAGTTGTAATGGAAATAAAATAAGATGAGCTTATATGAGAATATAAACGAACATTTTTTCAGTGTGACTAATGTGGTCTCAGGTCTCATGGTGGTGTACCTTAGCAGGTGCCAAAGTGAGTCAAGCCCCTTGGATTGTGGCCTAGACTACTGGCTCACCTTGGCCAGCTAGAGTGCCCATAAATACAAAGCATTGTGCGTGCTACGGTGTTAGATAACGTCAGCTAACAGTTCCTTAAAATCACCTTCCTTCTTTTAAACTAAACAGCAGCTGTCACAGACTTAATCAGTATGCTTTGTGTTGCTTCTTTGAACTAACATCCTGCAAAGATTCAAAGTTGCTGCATTCCTTTAACTTAAGGTGTGATTCTGATGTGATTTTAACGAAAGCAAAATCTCTGTAAAGGCATCGCCTGTTTCAGTTCACTTTGAATCCCAGTGACATAAGCAAATATTAACCTGATTTTTAAAAAAATATTTGCCTACAGTTTAGCACTGCTGTACCTCAGTTGGTTATTGGATTAATCTGAAGTTAAATAATTTTAAGGATATAGATATCCTTAGTATTTTTCTTCCTTCCTGAGTCTTTGCTTTTCCAGGTGTGTTAATAAGTTACAGATCTTAGTTTACATAAAATGTGTTCCATAAGCCAAAAGAAAACAGTTAAGATGACATCTAATAAAGCACTGCTTACAGATAGGAAAAAAAGTCAAGGTAGAGTGAAATGAAAGTATCTAGAAAATAAGGAAGGTATTGAAGGAACCCTCCACTGAAAGCTGCCTAAAAGTTGCTTTGCGATGAAAAGAACAAATAGTTTCTCGCTTACAGTTGTTGGCTCGGGTTCTGCTGTTTCAATTTTCAGTCTTCACCATTTGATTTGTAGACAGTCACGTAAGCTGCAGTGGGTGTACTGCGGCCCAGTCTCTTTCTTTCACTGGAAAAGCAGCTCTGGCTGTCCAGCCAAGCAGACAGGTCTCCCGATTGCTCCCCTAGATGGGCTGAGCATGTGCTTCGGCTGCAGCTTCTGGCATCTTCGTCCTGTCCCATCCACAGGCAGGTGGCACACAGCCAGGCTAAGGAACGCTCTCTGGACATGTTAACTTTATACTAGTGAGATGATAGGGCTCAACATTTATAGTCTGGATAGCAGGAAAAAAATATCATTGTGTCACAGAAAAAGAGAAATAATTTTACTGTATTGCTTTTTTTCTTAACAGACTGTAGATTCAACTGTCATAAACGCTGTGCTCCTAAAGTGCCAAATAACTGTCTGGGGGAAGTTGCCATTAATGGAGGTAAGTTGCGTTAATGTTGCTGTCATTGTTTAAGCCATCAGTTAAATAAAAAGGTAAAACTGTGATGTGTACTAAGACACATTTTTCCATTGCTTGGGAGTGGCCTTTCCTCTGCGATATTTTTGTTGAACATCGAAGACGAAGTGTGGGAGGAACCCTACGAGTGGTAGGATTTATGCCATCAACTCTGAGCACGTGTCTTCCAAATAGGAGTCACTTTCACAGAGCTGGTGGCAGCAGCAAAACGGCTGGGTGATCGTGGCCTGTTGAATGCAGCATGCCAGAATAAAGCAAAAAGCTACACGCATGAGAAGCTGGCACTCACCTCTCAGATGCAAGCACAAAATTGCTTTTTTAATCTGGGGGGAGAAAAAAGTGTTTGTTTTAGGATAATCTTCCTGAGAAGGAAAAGTATACCTGGAAGAACTGGGAAGGCCCTCCAGGAAAAAATTCTACCACTTACTGTTGGCGTAAAAATAAATCATATCAGTTGCCAGAAATAAAAGCTTGGGTATCTGCCGATTTTCCCATACATGTGCTGTCGGTTTCGTGTCAAGTATAGGAATGTATGGGTAGGCTTGACAGACGGTACTGGAGAAAAAAGGGTGGTTGTAGATGAGTTGTTGATTGCCTTGAAAATGTCACTTTTCTATGTGATAAGGGAATGAGAAGTGTGGTAAAGTGTTCAGTTTCTAATGCATATGACCATGTTAAGTTGCCAGGCTAAACTGCTTCTGAAGTTAATGAAGTAGCGCCTTATTAGGTGTACTTTTTCAAACTTTAAATTGGGGATCTACTTTACTGAAGAGATATCAAGAATTTTCAAAATTAGGAATGTTAACTAATATCTTTCAGAGTATTTCTCATAGTAGTGTGACTGTTTTTCTGTTTCATGGCAATTAGTGTAGGCAAAAATATTTCAGATGCCGAGTATCCAACTTGAAACATGATAAGTTGCATGATTTTCTAGAAGGTTTATGTTGTAATCCTACTGCGTGTTCCTCTCTGATGCACCTCAAACTGGACCCTTGGAGTCACTACTATTTTTTTTATTATTGTTTAATCTTTACACCATTTATAGCTCACTTAACCATTAACCATCCCATAACATAACTATTTCTTCAGGAGTGCAGGTAACAATGCTTATGGAAGTTTATAGCTTGATTTTCAAATCTAAGAGCTAAACATGCATGTTATGTTAATTCCATTGATAACAGTATAGAGTTTTCCCTGGGATTTGCAGTCAGAGAAAGTAACTAAATCTGTTTATGAATGATAAATTTTTTCCTTCATAAGTGCAGTTGTAGCGAGATGTGCAAATCATGATTGATCAAAAGCCTTAAGAGCAGACAGGAAGGCAAGCCTTGTTTCTGGACAACTCGACTAAATGAACAAAATTTACATTTGTTTCTGAATTATTCCTTGAAGTTCCCTCTTTCTATTTGAGGCAGTTGTATTTCATCCCTCCAACACACCCTCTGTGCCCTTTCCCCGCCTTTGCCCCACAAGCAACACGCTACTTTTGTTGACGTGCATGACTACGCATGACTCTGATGCCAGCCTGATGGGAAGTGATGGTTTGTCTGAGGAAGATCTGAGTGAGGAAAGCTTGTGCAAGGCCACTTGGGGTGAGAACGCGTACACCAGGCTTACTCCGAGTGTACTCTTAAAATTTATAGAGTTTGGTTTTCCCCACCAAATAATATCCACAGTATAGTATCCATGGCATCACGGTAGAATTCTTAATTGTGTATCCTAAATGACTGATACAGGGTCCATAGGATTATCAAAGGCAATTTCATCCTGGTATCTCATTTCTATTTTTACAGTAATTTGGTTCACATTATTTTCAAACTTAATAAATAAATACAGTATCTGTCACTCTGTCCATCTGCTGTGTGATGCATCTTCCCCAGAATAGTAAGTGAAGGAAGAGCTGAAGCAATAAAATTCCAAGTATGGTCTCATTAAGAAACACATTAGGCACTAAATGTGGGAGGTTATTTTTAAGTGATTTGGTTTATTAAAAATAGAGATTTAAAAGTGTTGTACAAATAGCAAAGAGAGAGCCTTGCACTGTAAAGTGTCATTCATGACTGGATGACTGTTTCTGCTAGAGATGAAGTATGATGTGTCTCTTAATCACGCATCAGTAACTTATACCCAAACATTTTAAGACTACTGTACATGGGAACAAACCTTTCAGCTGTGCACTTCCAATTTGAGTGAAATGCTATCAATTCATAACGTTTTGCTGTCAGCCAGTTCATTCTGCTTTTTCTTTTGGAGCACCCTCTACATTGACTGTCAAGAAACCTTCCTCCACACAATTAGGCAACAGTTTCTTGATGATAATATTTGGTGTATTCTATGTGATTTTACCTTACTTCAAATTCCTAAAACACTGCAAACATCCCAGAAAAATTCTTTGTGTGTTTCCTATCTGACAATACTGATGATTTTGACATGTTAGATCACAGCCTGTATAGCAGCAGGCTGAGTTTTAACAAAATGCCTTTTTTTTATTATTTTTTTTTTTATTTTGGTTTGGGTTTGTTTGTTTGTTTTTGTAAAGTAAGTCCTTATGTAAGTAAGTTTAAAGCTTATGGATTACTGTGCCATATTATGCAGCCTTCACAGAGAACACTGGTGCAAAGGAAGTATCTTTTTTCCCCAAAAATATAGTTCACGTTGTAAGTAATTGTCTTGGGAGTTATTTCAGTAGTTCATCGCCATGTCATCATCATATTACAAAATTCCTAGTTTTGAAATTACTGCTATCCTAGCATCAGTTTGCAGCTGTAGCCTGTCAACAGCCATCAAGCCAGTACACAATACTCAAGCTGTATAGAAAATCTGCCAGATCTCAGAAATAAAGTTCATGATTGTAGAATGTTTGATAGGAGTCCATGGATAAGTTCTGCCTTGACTTTGATGTTTTTAATAGAAAGTTGTATTTCTGAGAGTATTTTGCTTTGATGCATTTACAGTTTTCAGTCGTGATTTTCTGAATGGCTGGTTGCAGACCACACTTCACCAATACATACCGAGTAGAGACAGATCCAAAGAGAACCTGAGTTTTCCTGGAGCTCAAAATGTGTCAGGATGTTGTGATTGGAGTATTGTATGTTTTCAGATAATAACTTCAGAACTTATATTCCAGATCTCCTTAGTCCTGGAGCTGAGTCTGACGTGGTCATGGAAGAAGGGAGTGACGACAATGACAGTGAAAGAAACAGTGGTTTTATAGATGACATGGAAGAATCTATAGCTCAGGATTCTGAGATGTCAATGACAGGATGCCATAGTGACAACGGGGAAATGCAGGATGCTGATCCAGATCATGATGAGTCTAACAGGATGATCAGGTGAGCGTACCTTCCATCTTCTTTTCTATTTATTTGGAAGTGTCATGCCTAAGGGAATCTACATGGACCCTATTCTCACTCCTTGAGAATGGAGAGAGCTAGTGATATGTGGCGGTTCTGAAATTGCAGTGAGATTGCTTCACTAATAGATGCATTAGGAACTTATGAGAAACTTAAAAGTTATTGTCAAGTTGAAGTAGAAACTGAAAACTGATGCACAAGTAATTGTTACAGATCTGCTCTCTTATGAAGATTATGATGTGAAACTGTATTTGTGCGTGAGCAATAAAGAACAATTTTTAAAATTTATTTTCCCAAGCATTTTTTCCCAACTAAAAGTACAATGCCTGGTCATTTAAAAAAAAATAATATAAATACCCAATTACAACTAATAAAAACATTGATAACCAAGGTACGTGTTTTACTTAGTTGAGGGGCATCCCTGTATTTCCAGTAATACCTTTGCAATGTATGCAATAATACATTTGTGAGGGTAGTCTCCATGTCCCTGGATTATTTTTAAGTGATCTATTAAAAGCCCATGAAAACTTAATATCTTGTCAGTACAGACTAGGATAGTCATATAGGGACTCTGCAGCTCATTTGATCATTTTTAGGCAAAAAAAAATGTTAGCTCTATGTTACACTCTTAATGACACTCTAAGACAGCACATGTTCTGTGTTTTCATTGGAAATTGACAATTTAGAAAATGTTTTATTTCCAGGATTGGTTATAGTTATTTAATTCCAGGATGCGTTATAGTGAAGCAGGGCCGTCTGCAGACACCCACAGTCAGAACAACTGTGGAAACTTCAGATATTATTCTTTTCCTGGGCACTTTCTGCCCTTTTTTGTTGGAGTTGTTGCACCAATAGCTTTGCCAGCAGGGCAGAATGCATGAGGTCTCTGTGTTGTGTTTTCACGTACAATGCAGCATCTCCACGTAAAGTTCTGCCAGAAATAATTTAGCAATTAGGATTAGGATTGAGCAGATTCTGAGTCCATAGTCCATTATGCAGAATCTGCTCTAGGAATGGTTAACTCCAACAGCAAGGAAAGTGGGAAGATGGGCTTGGTGTCTTAAACCTCTCCAACTAGATATTCCAGATGTTATCTGGTGGTGCTATCAGGCATGCTGTCAAGTTCCCATGCCTTCCCGACTTACTGTGTGTTAGCCGAGTCGTGGAAAGTTTCAGTGTGCATACCCCAGAGTGCACGGCAATGGGATGTTGCTTTAGGTCTTTGAGGATAAAATGTATTAGCATAAACCTCTTTCTCTGAGAGGTTCCAGCAGATTCTCTGCTATACCCTGCCAGGGTACACACAGCTGGTCAGCTGATGCGTTTTTTATTCTGTAAACCTTCATAACTCCACTGTGTGTTTGAACCCGAGGAAGATCACAGGACAGTAATCTGATGGGCAGTGTTTACTTAGATTATGAGAGATTCGCGATCAAGTACTGCTCTGAATCATGCATAGCACAGGCTTGAGCTGTGGCTCCCACACCCTGGTTGAGGCCTTAGTCATTTGCCCATTTTCTTAGCTCATCTTTAGGAATATTTTTGGGAGAGAGAGAGTGTGTGTGTGCCTGTGTATGTGCGTGTGTGTGCCTTCTCCTGATGTAGCATTACAATTGTTTTTTCTTTGTAATCTCAAGATACTTGGAATGACAAAATAAAATAGTGTCCAGGTCTGATAGCGATGATAAATATAAATGTGGATATTGGATGTATATGTATATTCTGATTTAAAAGATTTTTTTCTTTTTGTCCAAAGTTATCTTCTTTTTAAAAGCCTTTATTGATTTATTCTTAAGCCCTTCAACCAGCAACAATATTCCATTAATGAGAGTGGTACAATCTGTGAAGCACACAAAAAGGAGAAGTAGCACAGTAATGAAGGAGGGTTGGATGGTTCACTATACAAGCAAGGACACACTGGTAAGAAATGTGAAGGAAGACCTTTCTTCCTGTCTTAGTACGTACTGTGTGATAGTACAGAATCAAATCCTAACAATACTCTGAGAATTTACAGTCACTCATGTAAGGCTTTTTTTGCAGTATTTGTCATTCCTAATGTCTTGACTCATGTCACAACTGAGGACTGGCACTGCTTGTAAGAAATGGGAGACAGCTGAAATACACAAAAAAATATCTGAATGTGTCAGTTGCATTATCACAGGCAGCCAAATGTGAAGACATTCTGAAGGAAGTAAAAAATAATATTAGCACCTTAGGGGTTCTGGAAAGTAGCTTTACCTTCCAGCTGCGGTCTCCTAGATATCTTACTGCTAGGTGAATTGAGGGTTTTGTAAAATAGATTTAGCGTAGGAAAAAGTTATTTTCAGTCTGACCTGGAGTCAGCAGGAGTAATGACTTTAGTGTGTGGCCTTCTAAAGTGAGCTGGAGCGTTACAACTGATAGAAAAAGAAAGTTTAATTGTTTTAGCAGCAAATTGTGCTGAATGTAATGCGGACAACAAAGGGACATTTTAAATTTTTAAAATGTGAACAATTTGAACAGAGCTCGGTTATTACCAAAACAACAGAGGGTGGCCCTATAAATCCTAAACTTAAATATGAAGTCCTCATAAAAATCTTGTAATAGCAAGTGAATCCTTATCATTCAGAACTGATCTTTTCAAACTTAATGAAACATTTTGGAAGCGATGCTTTTGAGAAATGAACATTTTGTTAATTTACTTGGAAAATGCTAGAAGGATTTTCCCCTTGTTTTTCATTGCAGAGGAAGCGACACTACTGGAGACTGGACAGCAAATGCATCACACTTTTTCAAAATGATACTGGAAGCAAATATTACAAAGTAAGGAATATTTTTCAATCTCTTTTTGTGCCAGCAGAATATAATGACTGACTTGCTGGATTAATAGATACTTACTACAAGTACACTAGTAGGTTAACTTTGATCTATGTTTGCTTTCATTATTTAAGCTGCATATTTGTGTTTTGCCTTTCACAAACGAGTCTCAGATCAGGAAGGTGTCAGCTAACGGGGACTTGTAAAATACATGTTGTGGAAATTGAAGGTTTTTATACAGGGGCAATTCAGTACCAGCGACAAATTCTGGCACGAAACTCATCTGACATTCTGTCATTCATAATACAGAGTCTTTCCAAACAATTAGGTATTGTATATATTATTTAAATTCTGTCCTTTGGACCCTATGTTGTGATTTTGATTGTAAAAGATTATTTTAATGCTCATATCATTTTATCTGAGGCAGTTAAACTCCTTGGGCATTACTGCAATGAGTTTTAGTAATGGAATTATTTTTTTTCATGAGCCTTCCTCTCGGGGAAATATGTCAGTGAAACATGCCATAAGTGTTATTCAAGATGAAACAATCAAGTTTACACCTATATGAAATGTGGATTTGTAATCTTCATGTTGAATAGATTTATTCTGCAAATAATTCATTTCAAATACATTTTATTAAATAAGGATTCAACAGGGTTTAATTTTCTAGTGTATTTCTGTTGATATATGGGTGGTGCTGCTACTGTCTGATGGCACCTCGCTCCTCTCTTCGATAAGTTTAATTAAATAAGTAAAGTTCTACTTGGTCTTGGAGAGAAGCATTTAGTATTTTACCATCAACAGTCCTCAGTGTCATGGAGCTTCAGGTTACAAGAAGCACATGGTTAAAAGCAACAGCTAATATCGTAAATTAGTTAAATAAAGTTTATGCTTGTAGTTTTCTGTGTCAAGATTATCAACATATAAAATGATACATTTTTTCATTTAGGAGATCCCATTGTCTGAAATTTTGTCTCTGGAACCTGCAAAAACTTTCACTTTACTGCCTCAAGGAGCCAATCCTCATTGTTTTGAAATAAGCACAGCAAATATAGTCTATTATGTTGGAGAAAACATAGAAATCCTCTCAAGTGTCCCACTGAATAACAGTGTTATCACCAGTGGTATTGGCATCGATGTGGCGCGCATGTGGGAGATGGCAATACAGCACGCCCTGATGCCCGTCATCCCTAAAGGGGCATCAACTGGGTCAGGACCCAGCCTACACAGTAAGTTTATTCATTTCCTCCATTTCAGATAAGCAGAGTCATATCACAAATGATATTACTCAATCTTATGCACACGTCAAAACGGAAGTGTTGCACAGCTAGTAAAGGCTGTTCTGTCATGGCATATCACCTGTCTGCACATTATTTTGAATGCCACAGTTTCTCATCCGTGTGTTTCCAGTTTATACTAGGACGTCTCTATTAACATACAAGATGCCGATTTGTTAGCGAGCAAATAGTTCTATTTATAAGGCATCTCATCCACATTTGCGTTGCTGACATGAGTAATAGCGTCCTTGTGCAGAGGCATGAAGTTTTCTGAGCTCCAGTTGGGAACTGATAGATTTTTCCCATCACAACTGTCATTTACTTTTCTAGCTATCTGCAGAAGCAGCTCTTCACTCTTTAGGTCACTACAGCATAGATGATATGCTCCCTTTCATCACATTTGGCCATACAACTGCCGCAAAGTTTGTCCCATGCTGAGATGAAGTGAACTCAAGTGTGAAGAGCAGCTGTTCTAAGCACAACAAGGCATAGATGTTACGTAGGACCAAAAAGACTGAATATATCTTTGCCTCCAATTTACGTACCTTTGGGTAATTCTCTGGCAAAGATGACAGCTTATGCAAACCAAACATGAAATTCATTTAAATCTAGCTCAGGGACTGATAACAAAGTAGCACAGAGGAAACAATTCCCCACTACTGGCCATGTGCTGCTGTGGTTGCTCTGCTACTCGTACTCAGCCTAGTTAGTGTAAAGCAAATTTGGGTATGGCTACACAATTTGGATTAGAACTTTTGTTGTGATAAATACCCTCTTTAGCACTTGACGCCTGGATGCTATCAATGCAGCGCGAGATGCTAATAAGACCGCAAGCCCTTCAGAAACAAAGTGATACAACAGGCTGTGGCATTACGTCTCCAGGCACAACAGCTCACATATCAGATTAGATCAGTTCCATCCTTTGCTTTCTCGAATGGGTTCCTGCATAAAATAGTGTCAAATTCTGGGTGTCATTTCAATCAGGCTAGTTGCCTAGTGCCCCTGGTTTGAGCCCAGCATAGCTAAATAAATCACCTAAAATGCTGTACCCAGAATGACAGCTGTCTTCTCTCTTGGGAAGTTCGAAAATTTTCTTTACAAGTTAGTAGTTATCTTTGGGGGTTTTATGCGAAAATTGAGGTCATCTGAGACCTTTAGAACAAGCTCCTGTGGGGTCTGAGGGTGACAGCAACCTTCTGTCTTCTGCTCAAAGTCTTTGTCCCTGCCTTTTTTCACGTAAACACAAAACAGCACATACATTTGAAAACAAATTGGCAGTGATTAAAGGCCTCTATGTAACTGAAACATTCCATTCCAAAACCATTCTGTTCCTAAGGAAAGGACAAGGGAATAAGTCACACGGGGCAGAACTCACTCATGCTACTTAGGCAACTATGGAAGGTGCTGATGGGCAGGAGTGAGTGTCTTCGGAGTGTAGTACGGGCTTTATAGTAGAGAACACTGATGTTGATTGAGGCTGAAATCCATACTAAGAAATTCTAGGCAGAGGTAGGAGACAGAAGTGGCGATGCTCCAAAGAACCGTTCTCTCCTCCTGAAAATGACGTCTTTGCGTGATACACTCAGCAGTAGGCATATCCTCAGGTTTTATTGAACCCCTCAATAGATTTACAGTTCAAAATGCTTATGTTAGCATCCTAAACTCTGATTTTGTAGAGCTTGGATCTGATATTTGTTGTATTAAAGCACAAGTGCAAGTTTTTATTTCCATCATGTGTTTTAATAATGTCTCTTAAGCCAGTTGAAATGTGTATTACTTTTAACAGTACATATCCCAGTTTGAATGTGTATTGACGTGAAGAGCATCAAATACTCTGTAGATAACACTATAAAAAATATATTATTACATTCACTGAATAAAACCAGTTTACCCTATTTGCAGTTACGTTATTTGCATGAACTGTAAAGCCCTAAAAAAGAATGCACAAAAAACAATAGTAAGGTTAAAAATGGGAATTAAGAGATTCCTCTATTAAAAATTAATAATGAAATCTATAATTCTGTTCTTTACCATGCACCACAAAACTTGTTGAAGTCACGTATTTGTGGGCTGGTGTGATTTTATATTGGCTGTTAGATGAACAAGCTGACCTAATTGGTCCTGTTTCTAGAGCTGTCAGTAGATATTGATGTAATGTAAATGTCATTTCCTGTTACCACATGTTTGAACTAAAAGCACAGCAATCTAAAGTATATTTTACTTTCTTCCCCAGGGGATATATCCATCAGTATTTCTGTGTCAAACTGCCAAGTTCAAGAAAATGTGGTGAGTGTTCTCTGGATGCTGGTGCTAGACGTGCTATGATTAAGCTTGCGAAGTCATTGATTTCTTTGGCAAAGAGGAATGTTGGAGAGGAGTTCCCATCAGCCATTTTTGACTTACTTTGTAGAAATTAACAAACAATTAGCTTTGCGAACTTCTGAGAAAAATCGTCTTCATGGCACCTTGTCTTGAGATGCAAGAATTACACGTGGGTAATTTCTTTTAACACAGAATGTAACTACGTGTCCTTGTAGGGAGTTAATTACCAAAAGAAAAAGTGAGCTGTAGGAGTTATTAGTTCGTGGGATTTCTGTCAGCTGGACTTTGTAAAGCCAATCACAATCCTTGATAAATATACTGTTTCCTGTCATCACTGAGAGATCAGCTATTCTCTGTCGTACAGAGATGAAGCTCTGTCCGAAGGAAGAGTTACACATGTTGTTGCACACATGTAAAGAAGTCTGGGTTTCTTTTACCTAGGACTGTTAGACACAGGGCATGCGGTCAAGGCAAACAGTCACACCACTGGTTTTCTGTCTCGGGGGCAAAGGAAATAAACAGGACTGCCTGCAGCCCAGAATAGCTTTGGGGCCGCTCTGGTATTTGCCGGAAAAATCCCAGGGAAAGATGTGTCCATTTGTTTCCTAAGAAAAAGCAAGACAGACTTTATCATCAAGTCCTTGGCATTCTTTTACTCTTCATTGTATCTGCTGCTGGTTAAAAACCAGGAAAATGAAACTGAGCTTCAAGATTTGAGGTTTGTTTGAGTCTCCGAAATTAATCCGCTAATAGCTTGTGCTTTAGCCTGTGTTTGGGCACTAAGAAACAGCGAGATGTGAGACTCCCTCTCCAGCACGGATGGAATATTTTACCCCTCTCAGTGGACAAACACAGACAGCCAAAGCCCAGAACTGCTGATACTCACAAAGCTTTCTATAAACTAAGAAACCACTTGCATTTCCGTGGTTGATGTGAGCTGACATAGGAACTTTTGCAAGAACATTTTAAATTTGTAATTTCTCCCTTTTCGGTAAAACCAGCAGCAATTCCTAGATCTGGGATCCTGGGACATCTGGGTAGAACGTTGCTAACAAGACCCTCTTCATTTCCATATCTACTTTCATCATGACGTTTCACAAAGATAAAGTGCGATGTTGTGCACCGAGGGCTACTTGCCTGGAATATGGCAGCAGCTGAAACCTGTCAAAGATGCAGCAGCTTTTATAGCAATTGCAGTTAACGTGGCTTTTAAGAAAACTTGTATGAATGTTTTTGGCAGATAATATGTTTTGAAATGTACTATAGTAAATGTGTGCTACTTCTCATTAGAAAAAGCAAATGAAATACAAATTTTGTTTCTCAAGGCTTAATATTTGTTGTGTTTATATAAACAGGATATTAGCACTGTATACCAGATCTTCCCAGATGAGGTGTTGGGATCAGGACAGTTTGGAATTGTTTATGGAGGTAAGGCTTTGGTGTCATTTACGCTTATATTTAAGATAGAAAATTTTTTGAATGGTGAAAGTATTTGGACTCTGAAATGTTTTGTTACAGAAATTAGCTCCCATTGTTTCATGTAAGGAGCATTCATTAAACAATGAAACTGGGTTTTGTTGACAAAGTCATTTTGTAATTTGAAGTTTTCTACCCAGTAGTGGGTCAGTGTATATTAATAGCTTCATCTTCTCTGTAAGTGCGGAAAAGTGTTCGAGAACTATAACTGAAGAAGAAAAAAATGTATACTTTATTCTTCCTGCTGTTTTTCTTGGCATGTTTTTGTGAGCTTTTTTCCTTTGTTTCTCAGTAGTTTGTTAGAATTGTTTCTTTGGGTTTATTTTCTTAATAATTTTTCCTGGTTTTCCTCCCTTTTTTCAGCAGTTTTTGGGGCTGTATCTACATACAGCTGTTGTTTGAGACAGTGTGAAGTGAGAACTAACTACAAATTTCTCACTGAAGTATCTCTGTGAGTCTGATAAACCTGCGACATGCACTCACATGCCTAAAGGCAATCACCTATTTCCTTATTTGCTAGTCTGGAACTACTGTTGAAGGACTAAGCCTCCAACCTGCCAGTTACAGACAATGCAGCTTAAGTATACGAACAAGCATATATATATATATTAGAAAGTTAACTTTGCATCTATATTCTTGAAATGCAGAGCCTGCTTTCTCATTTGTATGTTTCTTACACGTTTAAACAGCTTTGTCAGATGATTATGAGAAAAGTTCTCTTGTCAAAGGGTAGGAAGAAGGGAAAGGACAGAAAACTTTTAATGACTTACGTGACTTAATTTGCTGTAAACCTGCTCTGACAATTACTTGGTTGTGTTCATTTGTACAATCCAGTGGAAGTGGAATGTTTTTCAGAATTAATCATGTTAATTGATAGAGGCCTTTTCTGTTATTAATGCAGGAAAACATCGTAAAACAGGAAGAGATGTTGCCATTAAAATAATTGACAAACTAAGGTTTCCAACTAAACAGGAAAGTCAACTTCGTAATGAAGTTGCAATTTTACAGGTATTTTTCTATTCTTTTTACCATATTAACTCCATTTATACATTACTATAAATATCAGATAATATGATAATTATTTTAATTGATAATCACTAGTATTTTGCAAAAATTACTAGTATTTTTGCTGCTTAATCTGCATAAATAGCCAAGACCAAATATATTGGGGATCTAATGTTAGGAATTACAGTTTCTGCAGTTTTAACCACCAGGCACAATAAGGAACATGTGTGTTTGTTAAAATTATTTGAAGTTCATCCATCCTCCTATGCTCTCCCTAGATATTTCATGCCTGTTGCCGACAGATTAGGCACACAGTTTAAATTATGAAAGAGTGAAATGTTGTCTGGTTTAGGAAGGTGCGAAGACTGGCTATGTAATGACAAAACCTAGTAATCATGTTGGGAAATCTATGTTATTCAAGTGCTGTATTTATCTTTAATAGAATCTTCACCATCCTGGAGTTGTAAATCTGGAGTGTATGTTTGAGACACCGGAAAGAGTGTTTGTTGTTATGGAAAAACTCCATGGAGACATGCTGGAGATGATCTTATCAAGTGAAAAGGGCAGGTTGCCAGAGAGAATAACAAAGTTTTTAATTACTCAGGTAAGAAATTAATTATAGACCTAGAAGGAGATTTGAGGTCAATTATTATCACTGTTTCTTATGTTTTGCTTTTGGCATAATTTACCTGTCTGATTTATGAAAGCTTGAATTGTAATATCAGGGATGGTACAGACGGCTTTGTGTACATTGTCTGGTAGGTCGTAAACCATTAAGACGACCTAGAACTAGACACGTGTACAGCTGTCTGGCTGCTGGATGGAAGGGCCATCAAGCTACAGTTTCTCATATGCTTCAAGAATTAAGCACAAGAAATGGATGCAAAGCACTAACAGCAAACTGTCGAAGACCTACACAAAGAAATCTGAGCCTCTTGAGCTGCCCGATGCCTAACCATTGCAGTTCGTACTATGCACTTTTGTGCATATTTTCTGTGCGGAGATTGGATCTCAGCACTACCTCTGATTAAATTAGTTTGGTTTCCTGTATGACTTCTGTTAACAGTGTGATCTGGGTTGGGGTTTTTTTGTTCTTCCTGTTGTCACATTATCATAGTGCTTCTGTGGCTGCCCGTAATACTGATTTACATTTGGATACACAGTTGAGAAGTGAGCTGCCCCAGAGTCAGAGCAGTCCACGTTTCAGCGGTCAGAAAAAAGAAAGGAGCAGGAACAACAGGGTTGTGGTGGAAGTTTATTATTCAGGGTAGACTGTAGTAGGTTCCCTATTTTTTAGGCTTTCATGGGAGAAACTGCCACCAGCTTCAGAATTTGGTTTCTTGCCTTCCCAGGTTCATTCAGCCTCCTCGACATTCCCCGCTCTAATATAGTGGGAAATTCTGCCAGCCCCTGACCAGACACAAGGAAAGGAATTAAAACCACAGGAATAGGATAAAAATTTCTGTTATGCTCTGTTGCCACGTTCTTGTGTGTGGAATGGAATAAAAATTCATGCAAGGCTCCTTATGCTTTCTCTCCTCAAGAAAAAGTTTAAAATGGATCACATAATATTTCTGTGAAATTTTTTGAGTGAATTTAGGTCTGGAAGGTCATTTTGCAAATGTCCCTGCATCCAAAGTTCTCCCAAAAAAAAAAAAGTAAACAAATACTTAGAATCCAGTTTTTGAAAAAAAGTGTTTAGGATATGAAGTCTTTGGAGGGGGAAGAAATCATATTTCAGACAGTAAAACATCAAGAAAACGAGGCACAGCAAATAATAGCTGACATTTTTGTGCTTTGTTTTTTTCCCATTGTAGACATTGTTGTAAAAGGTACATTCTTGTTGGATTGTTTTTCTCTACAGTGGTCCTTGATTCTCTGATCACCGATATTGTCCAAACAATATAAAACCAAAAAAAATTTACGTCATTCAAAACTGAATTTCTTTCTGATTTCTTTCTTCACAGATCCTTGTTGCTTTAAGACATCTTCATTTCAAAAATATTGTTCATTGTGACCTCAAACCAGAAAATGTGTTATTGGCATCAGCTGATCCTTTCCCACAGGCAAGTAGAAAGTGCCCTTTCTTAAGATAAATTGTTAAGTTATTACGTGTTAGCAATCATTGTTTTATGAACAAACAAAAAAGTGACTAGCGACCTCTCTGTATCTCCTCCAGGAACTACACAGGATTTTTAGATATGAAAAAACAGATTACTTAATCAAAAAACTTTCCAAACAAGAAACGTTGAAAAATCCTTGCCTTTTGTCATTTGCCTAAAATATTCAACTAGAGTTGCAAGTGTGACATTACTTGTGCGCTTGTCTCTAATTTGCGCACATTTACAGCAGAAATTACTTATCTGATTGATTTGATCCAGATAAGTGACAATTTGCAAGCAGTCACCGGAAAGGCAGTTTTTTTTCGGAAAGTTAGGGTAGAGCTCATGAAGAACAAGAGCTTCTTCCTTAATTTTATGCATTTAAATGCCAGGTAGATTGCAGACTATTTAAATATCCTTTCTGGCTCGTTGTTGTATTTCTCATTAAGAAGTATTTGTATCAGCTCCTGTTACCTTTGATCTGCAGAGTTCAACTGTGATCTCCTCCAACTGCCCGTATTCAAAAGGAGCACTGTTGGTAATTTCTAAATAATATCAGTATCAGTAATTGGAAAGGAAGGATGTATACTGAGGCGTTCAGTGAGAATTTTTAAGCAGATAAATCTTTCCCTCTGAAGAAATCAGACAAGGAAGTTTGCAGAGAGGCAGGGTGTAACTAGGTCCACAATAAAATGAAAGTGGAAGTTCAAGAACTAAATCAACTTAACGTGATTTAGGAAAAAAACCAAACGTAAGAAAATTTTTCTGTTTGCCGTGTTTTTATGCTATGAATGAATTAGTGTTACTTTGTGTTACTACTTTCACCAGCAGCCTGAGGTGTTAGGCTCACCTGAAACTGCATTTCTTTCATTCTCAGTTGTCCTGTGTTACTGGGTTTACCATGGTGTATTCATGGAGTGAAAGAATAGAGGAGATGCAATGAACTGATAATCTGATCTAACGTCTCAGTGGAATTAAGGGTATTTATTCCTCTCAAAGAGGAGTTCAACAAAAAGTATCCTTGAAGAAACAGTAGGAGATGCATCTTGCAACTAAACCATGCTAAAAGTTCCTCAAGTATGTGTTTGATAATAAAAATAACGTCTGTCTTACTATAGCACTTTTCTTTAAACAGGTAAAACTTTGTGATTTTGGTTTTGCCCGAATCATTGGGGAGAAATCATTTAGGCGTTCAGTTGTAGGAACACCAGCCTACCTTGCTCCAGAAGTGCTGAGAAACAAAGGCTACAACAGGTCTCTGGATATGTGGTCGGTGGGTGTCATCATTTATGTAAGCCTCAGTGGTACCTTTCCATTCAATGAAGATGAAGACATACACGACCAAATCCAGAATGCTGCTTTCATGTATCCACCTAATCCTTGGAAAGAAATTTCTCATGAAGGTAATATTTGTTTGTGGCTGGTTTTATATAAATGCTAAAAAAGAGTAGTTGTATTTTGCTGTTATGTTTTTTTCCCTGTATGTACCAGTGGGGGGAAAAAAAATAATTGAAATTTCAAGGTACCATAATGTGAAGTCTCTGTTTCGTGCTGTCAGCTGCTTTAGACATTTCCTGCAGAGCATGTCTAGACTGCATATGGCATAATTCTGTAACCTGGGATCTCTCAGGGAGGCGCTGAAGGAGGCACAAAGCCACCTACAGGTTGAGTTGCTATAGAATCTTGTGGGGAACCTCAGCTGCTGAAACTGGTGTGGCTTATATTTACTTCTGTACCTCTTCTTTCAGCTCTAGTACCTCTGCAGTCTTTTTCTCATTCTACTTGTGCCAATACTTTAGTTTTATTCAGTAGAATGCTGTACCCTGATAGTCTTTCTGTGGAGAAGATAAAGATACCGAACCATTCCAAGCAGATAAGGTTTCAAGAACAGTGTGAGAAAGTGTCGTAGAAGAGGCTTTCTGCAGGTGGGGGAAGGCTTGGAGATAACCAATGAGGCTTTGGAAACTAGGATTCTAGTCAAAGACATCAGAGATTTTTGGTAGTAAAAGAATAATGTGAATGCTTCACTATGAACATCTTTAAAGAAAGTAAATGAATTCTATTAAAGATGTCTCTGAAAACAGTTACGTAGGGCATTTAACAAAAATAATAGTTCTGGTTTCACCAACAATTCTTGTACATAACAAAGATTTTCAGGCAGCTTGATTTTCCCTGGGTTGTTTTTTTTAAATCATTATCTCTATTTCCTTAATGTTTTGCAAGATTGCTTCGTAAGTCTTAGAGGAAACAATATAAACATCAGATTCTTATCTTTTTTTCTGAATATTAGTATGTACCAAATTTGATTAAAATATTAGCATTTACAATTTCCATTAGTTACAGTACAGATTTTTGGGTTTCAGGTGACATGTTTAACTTACGTGTTAATGGTGCCTTAGAGAAGTGTGGCTACTGCTCATTGTAATATAGCCGTGAGAGATTCTCAGCTGAAAAATGCTTTGAGAGCATTGTCTGTTGTTTTATCTCAGTGGCAGATGAAGTTTGATGAGATCTGTTGGGGGAAAAAAAAAAAAAGCAGATATAAATCTGCACAATTACACACTGAAGTCCTCCTGAACCTCCACACACTTCTGATATGTAAGCTGACAGAATCTGTTGGCAGCAATGCTTTATCTGGTGCTAGAGATAAGCAAACAGCAATCAACACTGAAGAGGCTGCAAGAAATTGTCTCCCACAAGTTTCTACTGTGGTAGACAGAAGATCAATTTTTACATTCAGAGGTGAAGATTCAGTAGAGCACCTACAGAAAACTCACCTACTGGGGTGTTATCTCTCCTTTCATAGAATCACAGCCTTCATTAAGAGTTGATGGTTATCAGGCTGCAAGCATGCAGAAGGTTGGGAAAGAATACGCTTAAGCAAATGACTAAATTAAAATCTGCTTATACGTTGTGATTTTATTGTATATTTTGAATTCCTAACTGATGAGCCACTCTATTGTGCTAAACAAAAACCTGAAAACAATCTGAACAGATCCATTGTGTTTAACACAGGGAGTTGGCATCTAGATATCTGTTCAAGTACTATTTGATAACGCTGACTTTTAGAGCTCAAAATTGAACTCAAACTCCAGATTAGCTAGGGGAGATAAAGGAACGGTTTTCTCATGCAAGCTACTCTGGTCCACGCTCCTGTGCAGGTCAAAAAGAGGGCAGGTGCATGGGCCCTGTACACCTGCCGGCCCCATCCAGTTTGTGTTATCTATGACCATATATCATGGTTAAAATGCAAATCTGTACCCAGTGTCCTAACTCATCTAATCTGGATTACAGTCCTGAATAGTGCCATGATAATTGATGCTATCAATCGCTGAAGCATTTGGAGGGGGAAACACAGGCGGTTATTTAAAGATTTTATGAAGTTTCTTACTCAACGTTGCAAATAGAACTTATTTCATAGAATCATAGAATGGTCTGGGTTGGAAGGGACCTTAAAGATCATCTAGTTCCAACACTCCTGCTGTGGGTGTGGACACCTCCCACTAGACCAGGCTGCTCAAAGCCCCATCCAACCTGGCCTTGAACACCTCCAGGGATGGAGCACCCACAGCTTCTCTGGACAACCTGTTCCAGTGACTCACCACCCTCACAGTGAAGAATTTCTTCCTAATATCTAATCTAAATCTCCTTTCTTTCAGTTTAAAACAGTTACTCCTAGTCCTATCACTACACTCCTTCATAAAGAGTCCCTTCCCATCTTTCCTGTAGGCCCCCTTTAAGTACTGGAAAGCTGCTATAAGTTCCCCCTGGAGCCTTTTCTCCAGGCTGAACAACCCAATCTCTCTCAGCTTGCCTTCATAGGAGAGATGCTCCAGCCCTCTGATCATCTTCATGGCCACCCTCTGGACTCGCTCCAACAGGTCTTATGTTGAGGGCACCAGAGCTGAACACAGTACTCCAGGTGGGGTCTCACCAGAGCAGAGTCGGGGGGCAGAATCACCTCCCTCAACCTGCTGGCCACGCTTCTTTTCATACAGCCCAGGATATGGTTGACCTTCTGGGCTGCGAGCACACATTGCTGGCTCATGTTGAGTGCCTCATCAACCAACACCCCGAAGTCCTTCTCCTCGGGGCTGCTTTCAATCCGTTCTCTGCCCAGCCTGTATATGTACTTGGGATTGCCCCAACCCATGTGCAGGACCTTGCACTTGGCCGTGTTGAACTTCATGAGGTTTGCATGAGCCCACCCCTTTCAAGCCTGTCGAGATCCCTCTGGATGGCATCCCTTCCCTCCAGCATGTCAACTGCTCCATACAGCTTGCTGTCCTCAGCAGACTTGCTAAGGGTGCACTCAATCCCACTGTCCGCGTTGCCAACAAAGATGTTACACAGTACCAGTCCCAGTACCCACCCCTGAGGAACACTACTCATCACTGGTCAGCACTTGGACATCAAGCCATTTGTGTAATTAAATGTGAACTTTGGTAACTAAAATACAGTCACTGGGGCTCATAAATTTCTCTGCACTAAATGCTATAAATCTGTGAAGTTCAGACAGGGAATTAGTTTCAATCCCAACAGGTTACATTTGTGCACTTGAAAATCCTCCTTTAGCTTGTCATAAGGTCTTTCAGCTTCCCAAAAAGGTTAAGATAATGAATGGGGTATTTGCCTGATACATCTTTTCCATTATTCTTTTTGCCAATTATTATTAATAATTGATGGTTTTTCAACAGAAGTTTTAGCATACATGACTATGATTACTTTTTTTAATATTTAAGTTTTCATATAAATGATCCGTAATAGATTTTTTTAAAAGGCATAATAGACTTATTGTTTAACTGTTTCCTGGAATTTGTATCAAGCAATGATTCTCCCAAGAGAACATTAATTATCATCTACTAGTTCTTCCACTCAAGCTTGTAAGGGAGTTATATCACAATGTGGAATGTAATCCTGCAGCAGAATACGACAAGCTCTTTATAAACAAGCATTGATCAACCTATCTCTTTCAAGCTGGTATGATTTGAAATTGTTGTTTGTCTTGAAGGATCTACCCAGGTATTTTTTTCTAAGAAGTATTATTCTTTGTTTTAAAATTAAAACAAATTTATTTAAGTTATATTTTTAGTTGTAAGAAAGAAAAAAAAATTGTGAAGATCCAGCAGTTAGTCCAATTTATTTACTGACATTTTAAAACTTCTACAAATATTTAAGAGAAGTTTAACACATAATAAACACCCACAGTCTTCACAGAAACCTTCAACCAAAATTTTGCTGCACTGCTATAGCATTAAAAAATTGAAAGCAAAATTGATTAGACAAGTATTATTATTGCAGATAAAAGAAATGGAAAATAAGTATTACTTTTAATGCAGGTAGGAAAGATCTTTTTAAAGTGTTTTGCTGGGCGAATTTGACAAATAAGAGCCATTTGTCAAAAGGTTATCATAAGGAAAAATAATGTACATAATGTAAATATTCTTCTTTCTTGCTTTCTCCATTACTTACTGCATTCTTCTCGTATGTCCAAAAGACAGTGCTGTGTTCAAGCAGTCCTCAACAATGGACTCTATGAATTGTACATTACAGCTAGATTTTAAAAGTGGTACCTTCATACAGAGATTATATTACACGCCTCAGTAGTAGCAGCCAGACACTGAGAATTCAGTGCTCTTAGAAGAGCTAGGCTATCATTCCAGAGTATTAGTATTAACTCTGATTTATGCATGCCAATAAAAATCCTCAGGTTTGCTGAACATATGAAATGCAATATGCATGACTCTCTCCTCTCTTTTTACTGTTGAAATATGTCAGTACTGGTTGCTGTGAATGTTCATGGTATGATAATCCTAGAAACACTGTTGTAGAACAGTGAGAAGTAGTACAAGGAATTACGTATCGGGTTGAGCTAAAAAGAAATAAGTGTTTATTCAAACCTATTGCTTTCTCTATCAACAATCCTGCTTGATGCAAGTGATGGTAGATAAGACAGATACCCTAAAACAATAGATAGGGGGGGTTACTTCATAACTGTACTGAGTTAGGACTGCAAACATACGCAGATGATACAACTGAGGTAGTTACTTCTGAAACCGCAGGAACTCGTTTGCTCGAAATTCTGTGTGTGTACGTTTAGTGGAACTGTAAATGTTTCAGAAGTTGTGGGGTTTTTACCTTGTTATGCAAGTTTCACTTTAGATTAAAGGAAGTGATCATCAACCAAGTGCATTGCCAGTGTCTGTGAAACAACAATTTTATTAAAGGGCAGATAATTTTTCGCAAAATGACTAATGAAAGCAGTGTTAGGAATTTTTGCATGCCTATAGCAAAAATCGACACTGAGGAAAGCAGAACAGTGCTCAACCTTTTTGTTTCTTGCTTACGACTATTACTCTGTCTCAGAGAGCCAAATTGGATGTAAAACTTCTTGCGACTGTAGTTTTTTCAGTACTCTTTTCAGACCTTTACTCATGTAAAAACTTTAAGAGTAGCTAAACTTAGTTATTGCCACGTTTACTTCTATTTTTATTGTAAACAGAAAGGAATTAAAAGCTCAGATATTTTACTTTTTAGCAGAATCACATATTTCATTGCATTTAATGAATAGTGCACAAATTAGAGTGAATGATGCTCTGTTTATCCCCACTTTGGTTTTAGTGCTCAGTAGATGCTTTTTCTCATATTGCCAAGCAACAACATGTTAATTTGGGAGCTGGAACACAGAGCGGAGCAAAATTTTAAAAGGAAAAAAAAATTAGATAGGTCATACCTAAACACTGTGTCTGGAAAAGCAATGACAGTACTAAAGTAGCCTAAATGTTCCCATCCTGTATTCCTTATTCAATTATTGGTCTTAAGGTAAAATTCAATTGGCTTTTAAAATTCTAAACTGCACTGATGAAGCAATAGATTTATAAATGACCCATAACATGACCCATAACAGTTTAAACTGCGTAATTATATAAATAATACACTTAACGTCTAGCAAGTTCAGAGCAAGAACATATGGAAACTGTATTTTGGAGAAAAAGTGTGTCATAAAACTAACTCAGACCACACTATTACATTATTTTCTTGAGAATTACTTTTCTGTAGCATTTTCTAGCAATTTTTAAAATAAAAATCTACAGTCACGAGCCAAGAGAGAAGGCAGAATTCATTTGAGGATAATATTTTTGTGTTTCTAATGTCTTTCAGTTGCTATCAATGGTTCTGTCTTTTCTGCCACTCAGGAGTGTGGTCTAGTCATTGACTATTTCTCTTTTCTCTCCATAATGTGTCTGTCTGATGTCATAACACCTGGATTAATCTCATCAACTCTTCCTGCTGAGAAATTCTAGGGGGGTTTGTGTAATGCTTTGTCTGTCCTCTTTCCCCATTAAAACTTAACCTATAAAAACAAAGAATTTTCAATTTTTGTAGCTCTCAGAAATGTATTTTTTTCCCAACTGATTATCCATTCAAAACATTCCTGTGAGCATAATTTCCCGAAGCATAGCCCTCATGCACGAAATCCCTTTTCTAACTTCACCAAACCCAATTGCTTTACGTTTTGAGGTTTTCCAGAGATTCCTCCATAGGGAATTCTGATTTCCACCCCCACTAAACAGCTGCATTTTCCCGCCTTTTTACAATAGCTTCTCTTTTTTGAAAGAATACTGCCCCAAAACCAAGTTTGTGTTTGTACACCTAAACAGAACTGTAAGACGTTACAGTAGAGAGGTAGTTGCTGTTGTAAACTTTGGGTATCTTCTAGAAAACCAGATTTTGTCACAGCCACTCAACATTCCATTGCCCAGTCTGCTAGTTCTGTTCTGTCTTCAATTGTTTTCAAGCCAGCTTACATTTCCAAATTCACTGAATTCTGTATGACAATTTGACCTTGGTTCAGACTTCATTGTGGAATTTTGCTAGATATTCATACAGAGGCATCTACTTGCAGAATTATTTCCTGGTTTACAGCTTTAAATTTCACATCTGTCAAACACGGAGCCTATTTACAACAGCATTACTGTTCGTTTCCAACTTTGACTTTCCAGTCCACCCAATCTGCATCATCTCAAAAGATTTCTTTTGATTTAGCTACAAGTTACAAAAAAAAAACCCCAAAAACAACACTACTAAATATAAAGACAGAACTCCCTGAATGATTTTGCTCCTCTGCCTGTTAGCGTAATTTACCTAGTGTGTCTTCACTGTGGTGGCTGTTCTTTTGAACTGCATGGTCCTAAAATGTGCAGTGTCAAGCTTTGGATTATTCATGGTGTGTTTTGTTCTGTTGTGGAATTTTCATAAATCACTGTATTCATAATTTTTTTTTTCCATCAGCTACCAACACAGCTATTACTACTAGGCTGATGAGCTATGTGATATGCACAGTGTTGATTAGGTGCTTCACATTACTTTGTATTATTAAATAATTTGGGAAGAAACAATGCAATTTCTTCCATGCATTAAATTTGATCATGGTGTCCCTGTTACACTGCTTCACGTTACTTTGTATTATTAAATAATTTGGGAAGAAACAATGCAATTTCTTCCATGCATTAAATTTGATCATGGTGTGCCTGTTACACTGCTTTTGAGTCAGAATAAATACCACAGCTGCCTTCAAGACAGTATTTATATAGACTTGTTTCAGCATAATGTGAATAGGAACTCTGTTTCAGGCGTTAATGACAAAGTCACATGAATGAGCATTAAGTACGAGGAGGTCAAATGCATGTTATAGCTCAAAGATGCTCACTACCTCAGTAAATGTTTAACTAGCTGTTTAAAGTAAGGTCTTAGCTCTACTTACATATGTTTGCTAGGATAGATTAGTATTAAAAAAACTCTCTTACAGAGGTGCAGTTTTTAATTGCCAAGGATTTCTTGAATCCATGTCCCTGAAAATAATAAGTTCTGCCAGCTGAAGATTATTTTTTGCCAAAAATAACTGCATTTATACTACAGCATTTGTCAACAAAGCTGTATTGACTAGCAATAAGGAACGGGTTTATGTCTATGAAAAAAATTATACCACTGATCAGCAGAGCTATACTCAGAAGAATCCAGGGCCTAGGAAGTCCTTAGTTTTACATTAATGTCAGCAGCTTAAATTTTTACAAGTGATGGCTGTAAGAGTAGCTAATATTATGGGTGTACTTTAAAAATTTTGGACCAAATATGAATTTATTGTTAATTTAGGACTGCCTTTCTTGATATTCTTAAGGTAATTTCTTTTTTTTAACTTCTGTGAAAATAAAAAAATACTTAGAGTGAAAATTGTTAATGTCTTTAGTACAATTAATTATTTGCCATATTAATAAACTGCCATAAGCTGTTTAGAAACATGAACCTCCTGACTCTGGAGGTGCTTTCCAGTAAAAGAACCAACTAAAGAGCAATCCTTCCTGAAATCAAGGGCACATACAGCTTTTTAAAGTCGCGTTTGAATCGTCCCATTGGGGATTCTGCTAAATGATCACCCATCTAAATGACCAGTAGCCGTGCTATTGGAGTAGTTGGCTAGTTTATCACCTTTAACAAAAAGTCCAGCTGCTGGAACTTCATAAGCCCTCAGCTAGCTACTTATGCTATCCTTAAATCACAGGAAGTAAACAGGGGCCCACAGAAGTGTTAGAAAACGCAGTCCCATAATCCTCTCAGAACTTTCATTCAGGTTGCTTCCTTGGTGATAACCTGTTGGATTCCCGTGGATGATGTGCAGGCCGTAGGTCTTTCTTAACGCTCTGCATTTATTGAATTATTGATTTTACAGAGGAATATTGTCAAACTTTATAAAGGTCCTAAAATGTCTGACAAGTATTACTTTAAAACCTGGTTTTAAAACAATAATCAGTCTCTAGTGAAAACTCATAAAATTTACTTTAAAATACAGTGTAGTTGCTACCCTTGCCTCAAAACTGCTTTATCTTCCTAGACAGAAAATTTAATTTCCTAACAGTTGATGCCCCAGTTTTGTCCCCTGAATCACACTGAAGTTGTATGTCTAAACTAAATGTTAATACCTTCCAAATTTTTATCTCCAATGTTCTTAAGCAGTACGACTCAAAATGTAATCATCAAAGTACTAATTATATGAAATATTTTTTTTTCATTCAGAAATTGAGTCAACATGAATGTTACTGTTTGTACATCTTATATGAACTGTAGCCAGACCAAACCGTGTTAGATACTGGCTGTGAGGACACTATCAGGACAGGGTGGTTTTCTTTCAAGCTGAAACCGAGAATAACCAGGATCTTTCCTCGTTTCCTTTAAATAGTCCCACAGAACCTATCAGTGTCAACCTCCACAATTTATTTAACACCAGTTAAATTCAGAATTTTCTCCTTAACAGGCTATTCCAGATCCCTAAGGAAATCCTTTAATCCTTCAGTTCCAGCACTCAGCCTGTCTGTATTGAACTCCCTAGTTTCTGCGTCCCTTTACACAGCACTGTCCTTTTCTTGCCTTGCCAGCACGCGTCGCTTGCATCTTGACTTCTGATACTCAGAACTCTTACGCTTGAGAAGTGCCTTTTCTTGGATTGCATGATTTCCTGGTAAAAAATAGCTAATGCTTTTTGCTGTTGAAACTCGTGTTTGATCTCTTTCTTCACCCACGGTTGAAAACTTTGTGTATTAAAGCAAATGGAATTGAATCAAATAGTTTGGGCCCTAAGTCTTCATAATAGTCACGTTGGTGCTTATTGATTGCTAAGAGGCAAGTGATATTCGAAACTTTCCTGGCAAAAAGAACCCTAGATAAAGAACAAAAAACAAACACCAAAACTTGTTACAGAGACAGCAATATTCCAGTGGCAAAAAAGCAGACTATCAGTGTAAACTGCTGTGAAGAACAAATGATTCCTTAACACTGACAATCCCAACCATCCTGTGAAGCTGCCTTTTCACTTTTGTCTTAGTTTCCTTCTCTGTCTTACTTTATGTACCTTCTGTTGTGATTATTTCTAGCCCAATGCTTTTTGAGTCTGTTCAACAAGCCATTGGCAATTTCCCCCAAGAATACAAAGAAATATGTTATTACATGTAGTATGTCATTGTCCTGAAGGAAAAAAAGGGGCAAAGGGGTCTTCATCCTGTTGTAACTTGAGGGAGGCTGAGTGGGTAATTTCATCACTTCTATGGCTCACAGTCACATCTGCTTCCAGTGGGTTGGACAGAAGATGCATGATAGAGACGTTATCAATACTCCATGGCGGGAATAATATTCAGTAGGTACTTGGCAGTTAGAGGCACATCTTGGGAAACACGCACTTATATCTCAACAGATGGCTGACTGAAATCAGTTACCAGGACAATCAGTTCTTTCATCAAGTTCTTGACTTATTTGCCAAACAGATTCCTAGTAAATGATGAAAAATTAACTCTGAAGATCATATACACCTGAATACCACTGAAGATAAACAAATGGGAACCTTATTACATTCACATTCAGCACTGGCCTATTTATCAAAAAGACAGACTGAAGTCTTACTGTAATTCTGCTGAATTTAAGGGTAAGGGGACAGTGTTGAAAAAGATTGCTGATACCCAGATTTACTGCAGTGGGTAAGAACTATGTTCTCCTCTTCCAAGCATCAGATAAAAACTATGGCCACTACTTTTTCCCAGGTTGTATGAGAAGTCGCTCTTTAACTGAACCATGGCGTATGACTGACTTTTCTGTCTCTTCCTCATAACTTGGAACTTGAGAACTTCTTTTACCAACAAAGAGGAAAAAGATTAACCTCATGATTTTGGAAAACAAATGAGTTTTCAAACCATCTATCAGTAGTGGTCCTATTGGCTACCCACTGGATTTCTGATCCCACATCCATTTCACAGACATTTTGAGAGGGAACAAAATAAACATGAGTTAAAGAATTTAGCGTGAACTATACTTTACTCTAAAAAAAGCTAAAAATCTGTTTGTCCACAACAGAAAAAGTAAAATTAATGACCATCTGCTCCAGGAAAAGCATGTCTCAGAACCCCTGGCAGTGCCGCCTTTGTCAGAAGTCCCGAGATTTTTTTTATCTCATTCCCACAATTGGTTTGATTTCCAAGATAATATTCAGCAGTCTCCTCTTTTTACAACTACCATGTCTGTCTGTCTCTCTGTTTGCATGTCCTAGTTGAAACAAATACATTTAAACTGACATTTTCCAATATTATTTCCTTTCAGCTATTGATCTCATAAATAATTTGTTGCAAGTGAAAATGAGAAAGCGCTACAGTGTGGACAAAACGTTAAGCCACCCGTGGTTACAGGTATGGCTACAAATTCCGTGTCTTTTCTTATTCATTTAGGCTTTCAGTATATAACAAATTTTCATCTTTAAGCGCAGTAGAATCTAAGCAAATCTACAAACCTGAAGATATTTTCAGATCCTGAGAACCCTATGCTCCTTCACCAATTTACCTATAGTTTCTTATTAATTTTTGAAGTATTAGATTCCAATACTAAACTCATGTTTTCAAAATACATTACAAAAATATTTTCTTTTTTTTTCCACTGAGAACATGATATAAATATATATATACACACACACATATATATATATATATCTTTAAAAAACAAGCCTTAGAGTCATTTGACTTAAATCATCTTGTTGCCTGGAGCCTACCTGATTCACTTCTTATTAAAACTAATTAGTCAGCTTTCACTTTGCAGTCATCAGAAGAACTAGTGAAGTTATATGCTTTCCAGGAAAATACGTTAGCCACCTTCAATTGAAATCTTCAAGAAAAAACTGAAATGTTAGGAAATTTTGAGATGCTAGCAGACACTGTCTTCTGCTCCTCATATGGTAATTTTTTTATCCTGACAGCAGCCAAATCACTGCAAGTCAAAGACCTAAAACAGAACCAGTGCAGTGAGCAGCCAGGGCCCGTCCCACCACCCCCAGTCAGGGAGCAGGGACGGCTGGGGGCATTGGGCCCCTCCCTGGAGACCGGGATAGGCTGAGGCCAGGCTGAGACATCAGCCCTCGGGATCTCCCAAGAGATCCACATTTGCGTCTAGGAAAGTGCTCATGCCATAGACACGGCACAGATCAGATGCGTGATCTACAGTCTCAAAGAAATCTTTATCCAAACTGAAAACTAGTTCCTACTCCAGTACCTTACAGTTCCAACTGTTTCTCAAAGTAGAAGGTGACCTGCTGATATAGGAGGAAAAGGGCTGCAACCTCCTACCCTGCACCCTCCTTCCTCAGGGACATTTTTCCTGGGCCTGATTTCTTCCTCACAGGTTTCCTGTCACGCTCCAGTCTTTTCCTCCAAGACTGCTCTTCTCCCTGGCAACCATTGCAGAAGGCATTTTTCTGAGCCTTTGGGGACCAAAGAGGTGATCTGTGCTAAGGCCTGCAGCAAGGGTGCTCGCTGTCTCACATGTTGGAACAGTCCTTCCCCTCTCTATATCCACTTTTTTTGTTTTATTGCTTGTGCAATAGTGAGTAGAGGTGAACCAAGATGAGGCAGTACAGCAGCAGCTCTGGCACCGTGGATGAGATGAGTTCTCTTTCCAGAAGAGCCCGACCTTGTGGGCTAAGGAAAGATAACAGTGGTGCAGGGCAGTGGGATGTAGAGATGATTTCTGAGAGGATGCCTGGGTAAGAATTGGGCCAGGGTGTGGGATCGTAAGGATGAATGCTTTCATGCGTTTACAGCGTGTGGGTTTCTGGTGCTGTGGCTGGGTGACCAGGGTTCTGTCTTAGGTTGAGACAAGGTGAAGGAGAAAAAGAAAACTGGATACAGGATTATGAGCAGAGGTTAGTCTGCATGGGGCTAGGATTGGCTTTATTACTGCAGCTTCATGTGTGCTTTGGGTGGGAATAAGAAAAGGAATTGTTAAATTTGAGATGTACTTTAGGCAAATCAGAGGCTGCAGACCATGATGGTCTAAACAGCATGAGAACCAAACCAGTTTCCAGCCTTAGTGTTTACTGTCAACAAGGAATTCCAAAATACCCCGGTGTTTAGACGTGTATGTCTCTTTGAGCACACCAGTAATTGCCTAAGTTTGGAAAAACGGATTTTTTTCTAGCCCAAGCTGAATTTATATACTGCACCGTTATCCTGAGGTGGAGCGCCTGCCTTGACTGTGTGGTACAGATCACTAGGATGTACGTGTATTATTTAAAGATGTTTCTTCTTCCATATTCATCTTATGACTACTGTGAGGAATTGTTTTACCACCCATGTTTCATTTAGATATTATGGAGATCTGTAGACCATCCATACATTCTGCAAAACAACCCATAACATCTCCATACTATACTTATGTCAGAGTTTAATAAAATTATTATATCAAACAATCCTCTAGAGATGAAACCTATCTCTATAGGCAGATTTTGTATTCATTAATTTTAAGATTTTTCCATTCCAGAGCAAGAGGAATGCATGACCTTTAGATTGCCGAGTTAATAGCACTTTGCATATTATCGGTAGTAGAAGGGAATGCTATTTATTTTAGGAAATTTTAAAGTAATACTGTTATTCTGTTTCAGGACTATCAAACCTGGTTAGATTTAAGGGAGCTTGAATGTAAAATGGGGGAACGTTACATCACCCATGAAAGTGACGACTCCCGATGGGAACAGTATTCAGGAGAACATGGACTGCAGTATCCAGCACACCTTATCAGTCCAAGCGCTAACCATAATGAAAACACCAAGCTAGAAGAAACAGAAATGAAAGCCCTCAGTGAGCGTGTCAGCATCCTTTAAGTTGCATCCCCTATAATCTGTCAAAACACTGTGGAATTAATAAATACATACGGTCAGGTTTAACGTTTGCCTTGCAGAACTGCCATTATTTTCTGTCAGATGGGAACAAAGCTGTTATGCTGTTACACTGTTGATGTATCTGAGTTGCCAAGACAAATCAACAGAAACATTTTTGTGTGACCAACTGTGTTGTATTTACAAAAGTTCCCAGAAACACTAAACTTGTTATTGTGAATGATTCATGTTGTATTTAATGTATTAAAACCTGTCTCCACGGTGCCTTTGCAAACTAGTGTTTTTCTTACTTGAGCCTCATTTTGGTAAGAGAGAACTTTCCCATGAAGATCTGGGGGGTTTTTTTGTGCATCGTTAGTATTGTAATTGTAAGCAAACTCTTGAAGAGTAGATTATAACTGCTGTTCTGTGAACAACTTCTACCATTTGGATAAAAGCTTTATTTAGTGTCAAAAAAAATAGAAAAAGCAAAAAATAACGAATTGCATAGCACTGTACAGTTTCAAATCAGATAACCTCTGTGTGTGTGTCTGTGTATATAGATACACACAGACACACACACACATGCACTGTAACCTGCTCTTAAGCCTAAATGCCTTAGTAATGTAAACTGCAGCATATGTCGGTTGTATTTGCCCTTTTCTTAAAATATTCTTCTCTAATATGAATATTCTCTAATATGTACATTCAGAAGCTAAATAACATGTTGACTTTGTGTATGTTTTCAATAAAAGCCTTGTTAAAATAGGTTCATTTGATTGATCTTTCTGTTTAAAATATCCCTAGAATGGCATCAGGTGGAGTAGATTAGTTAATCATTAAGAAGCCCATGTGGAGGGAGGAAGGAAAATGCTGCCAGCTAACCTGCGTACCTATAAAACACACGTTGTAAGACCCTACTCAGATGATTTTATATCAGAAGTCCAGTCAGTTTTGAAATGTACTGGGGAGTGGGGAGTTGAGTACACTGATTTTGCACTAGTGAAATGAATGGGCATTTGTTTTTCAGAGAAAAGTGCTGCTTCTGCTTTTCCACTGACTTCTATTAAACTGACAAGGTTCCGACCCTCCTTCCCCTGAAAACTTCAAAGATACTAATTTTCATTTCTAACGGTTACTTAGTGTTCCAACCTAACCCATTTAGCTTTAACTGTGAGAGAGGTTCAGGCTGCACTGTAAAACACGTGCCAGGGTAACTCGGTGACAAGATGAAAATTATTCTATGCCACAGGCCATGTCTGAAAAAACCAGTTGATATACAGGTATTGAAGTGTGAGGCTGAAAAAGAAGAAATGCATGGGATGAGAGGCAGAAGTGTGCAATGATTAGAGACACATGTGATAAACTTCTACTGATGTACTTGGCTTTATGTTACAA
The DNA here is from genome assembly GCF_964199755.1 of Larus michahellis. NCBI lineage: Eukaryota > Metazoa > Chordata > Aves > Charadriiformes > Laridae > Larus > Larus michahellis. The sequence continues at coordinate 60,521,995 of NC_133899.1, read as the reverse complement.
TCATGAGCTTTTCATCAGATAAATCCATTGTTTCCTCAAAGAAGAGCTTTGTCCAGGGGAAGTTTAGGCCAGATACATAACGTGACCAGAGCCAACAGAATTCTACTTACTTTGCATCTCTACTGGACGGATAGTGTGTACTGTAGAAGAAATAAAGAAAAGGCTCCTTTATTCAAACAGAAAAATTGTATTTTATAGAAAATGAAAAAGTGTTGTGACAAATGACTTTGTAATCTCTGCTTCCTCCTCCCCACCCCTTTTCCCCTACTCCCACTGCCAGAAAAGACAGGCAGCAGTTCAAGCTCAGAAATCCTTTGCCACTTCAGCTGGACCCTGGAAGGAAGCTCTCTGATAACAGTAGCCGTGTAACGTGTCCTGAAACAGCTCTTGTTGGGCTGAGTTCGAACGTGTTGACTTTTCTGCCATGCTCTAATGCCTGTATTTTCGGTCAGGACTTTCCCACAAGGCTGAATTTAGCTAATCATTGGCCATTGTTTCTTTTTCATCCAGCCTTAATCTTAAATCACGTAAAATAAAAAGAGATTCAGGATGATTATAAAATTTCTGTCAGTCAAAGTGTGTATGTATGTTTAAAGGCAAGTCTACTTAAATGTGCAGTGGTGGACTCACGGATACATGAAGATTATATTCTGTATTTTAACAGCTTCAGAAGTTGGGGCCAAATTAAGTAACTTTTCTAAAAGGAAATTGAGGAAAATTATCAGAATCATATAGACTTTGTTCAGATGTTGATATCGAGTGTTCGTAAGGAGCCATGACCTCACAGAAGTGCCTTAATTTTGTTGTCTCATTCATCTGTGTTAACCAGTAACAGAGATTTAGAGCTCTGCTTTTATACTGATCAGTTTAGGTGAGTCAGGTTTTTATTAGTGGCTTGTTTTTATTTACAGTCAGCCTACCAACCCTTGAGCAAAGGTAATTTTGAACGACACAAATTCTCAAAAATGTCAAATAGCATACTGGCACGCTGTTCTCAACCATAGACATTAGTCGGAAGATTAAAAGAGAAAGCAAACTACTTTGCAGCTTGCGATGGCATCTCTACGAAGCTGGGTGACAAAACTAAAACCAGCACAACTTTTAATGGAGGAAGGACATCAAGTACTTACGCCAAACCCCATCACCTGCTGATTTCTGCCATAACAACACTTAGCATGCACAAGGGTTTGCTAAGCACAGGCCTATGTTGATAAACGTACTTAATATCATGGAGCACTTTTGATAAACTGTTTACCAACAGAGCAGAGACAGAAGTATTAACAAATTGCTACTCTGCAATACTTTCTGACTAGCTACTAAACATGATTTCAAAGGAACTCTTGTTTTATTACTAGGGGCATATTATACTTCTTTTCCTCCCCAAGCCTTTTATTTTTAGTACTGAAGCTTCATCACTTTAAGGAATTTGTTGTGCAAATATTCATTGCTTTTCAAAAAAGAATCTGCCATTAGCCAATATAATAAATTAAAATTTTCCCTGCTGCTGTTCAAAAATGTCGCGCTGTGAAACCTGAGCTGTTTGCAGTTCAGCCAGACAGATGAATTCACTGATTCCTAACTCAAAGCCTAAATGGAAACTTTGTCTTCCAGATACATCAGCATCAAAGTGTGCTGAAGCAAATCTGGGGTTGTGTCATCCTACATGATTTTCCTTTGCTTGTTTTACTCAGGGAAAGGGAATGGTAGGCTGCCCTGTAGTAATGTTTCCATGCCCTTTAGATTTTCCATTAGGCCAACAGTTCCTGCGCATGCATCATGGAAGCAAAATGCAACAACGGTTATGCTGCAGATAAATACCGACCTGGGGATGTTTTGATGGGATTTCCTTTTCTGCTGTCCTACTGCATATCATATGCCTATCAAGCACACACGTACACATAATCATGCATCTGTAGACACGTTTATTGTGTCAGAGCTTAGCTGTGGAGTGCAGAGAAGTAGCCAACACGTACGTGGAAGCTAGAACTTCTGATTTATGTTAAGTTGCCATTTTCACTTCTACCATCACCTTTATTCATTCAGATATACTTTCTTTATCCACTGTTTTGTGCAGGCAGTTTAACTAACTCAGCAAATAATAAGGTGAGCAAAAAGCAAGCACTTGCGCAACTTTTACAGCTCAGCTGTCGCGTAGCTGCTCAGCCGCGTGTGACCATCCATCCACACCTTCACGCCGCAGGACGGAAGGGAATTCCTGTCAGTAAGCCTTGTCTCCTGTTGTCTCAGATACTACATCAGACCTCCTTTTTCTCAGCTTATCGGGATCTCTTCAAAACTATCTGGATATTCTGCCTTCCCCTTTTCTTCCTCCTCCCTTCTCTTTTCCCTCTGCACCTCGCTACTGAAAAGCCTTCCTAGAATCTCACTTCTCCGGTGACTATAAAGTTGTAAAACCTGACCTCATGGCAAGGCGAGAACCATCTGGTTTGTGTGTCAACAACAGTCATTTTTTTGTTTGAGAGGTTAAACAAACCAGGTTATTTCTTTTTCGTTATTGGGTAAATCAACACCTCTTCTGCACACCTAAATTTATCCTTGACAGTGAAGTCACAGAGGTGAGATGGAAAATGCTAATAAACTGGGAAAAAAACCCAACAAAACCTTACTGGACTAACAGGAACAGATACTTGGCATTGTGTGAAACTGGGGAGAAAGGAAAAAAAGAAAAACTCCTAGGGAAATTTTAAGAGTGAATCACTGGGCAGGTTAACCCCCATGTACTTCAGTACATAAGACATAGTGAGAAAGCTCAGAGTTGGATAATTATGGATTATGGTGCAGATTATGGTGCAGTATTATTCCGATAGACCTACCAAAATATTGACACCCTGGAAAAGCTCTGCTTCATGCAGATAAACCAGAGCCCTGTCCTTGTAGCTGTTCAGCACCCCAAACTTTGCTCAACTTATCACTTTCCTGGAGATGTGGAGATGCTAATTTATTCCACCCCACCCCCCCCCCACCCCCCCCCCCAAGACAGGCTATAATTTATTCTAGCAACAAAGGAAGCCAGCCACATACTGCACTGGCCACCTTCTACCTTATGACCAGAACCATGATGTCTGAACCAAGAGTCTCATATTCCTGGGGTTTACTCTGCATGTGCCAGATGGTAAAGAGCTCAACAAAATCAAATGTAAGCCAGAGGAACTGACTTGGTAGGTCACATACTTTTCAGTGGTGACAAATTTGACACCTGAATGGGATGCAGAATTTCAACTTGCTTTTTGCTCAGCTCGTTCCTAGCAATGCAGCAAGTGAATGCTGAAATCAAGGTCTACTGGGTGAGCTGATGCTTGTCTGTGCTTCTCACTGAATCTTTGCTTTGCTTAGGTGAAGAACAGGGAACAAGCATTATAAAAAGTGTAAACTGTTTTGCTGCCTCACTGAGCACATCTACTCACTTGAACATCAGCTGTTCAGAAATAAGAATTTAAGAAAAGTCTACTTATGCTTTGGCCTGAAAAGTTGCTATTTTGAAAGGTCCCATGAAATGAAATGTTTTGCTTGGGCACCCAGGCACTGAGGTCCTACACCCAAGGGCGTCTAGCTCTGCTGTGAGCCTGGAGGGCCTGAGGCCTCATGCTGCAGAAGTCTGCCAGGCAGGGTGCCAACCAGGGGAGCAACAAGGAAAACAGGCACGATGAAAACGTGCCTTTAAGGCAAATACCGAAATCTGCAAGCACATGTGTGCTGCCAAAGTTTGACAAAAATTGGCAGATTCTGTTGAAGCATTTCTATCCAGACAAACTATTTTCCAATATGAATTTATGATACATTTGCCAACTATAACCTAAATAACTTCTGATATAACTTCCAAAATGAATAGCGACTTATTGATGATGACCTCTTACACTTTTAATGGGGGCTGATTTTTCAGCGAGTCTTAATAACTACCCTTTGAGAAGCAAGTAGTTCATTTTGCTTCCACTGTTGACTTAGGCGTACAAAAGCATGAGTTAATTTTGAGCCGTTAGGTCACTAAATTTAATAAGTGGAAAGAGTACTGACATATTCTTAAGAAAAAATAAAAATTGACTTGAGGGACCTGGCTCACATTCACCAAGTAAAGAGCTGCAGCAGTTTAAGACGTTATTGTCTCAGCCCCCAGGTCTTTGTTATTGGACTTAGGGTGAAAATAGAACATTTCAACTTTTCTAATTGACACTGTAAAGCCTCTGAGGACAATTTTTATCTTATTGTTTAAGTTAATTTGCCGGATTGTGAGTTGGAGCTGCATTGCTCCATTCTGCCAGCTCTGTTACAGGGAGACATTTGGGAAAGGCGCAGGAGAGAGAGTGCAGGTATTGAACTACTGTAGCCAGATTTGGCAGAAATCGTGGGCCAGAGTCCTTGATTGCATTTCGCGAAAGTGAATGAGGATCTTGCAAGCCTGAATCCCTAAGGATTTCTAGGCATCTCAGGCTTCCTGATTTCTTCTGAAATAGGATTTAAGGTCCTCATGAGTAATTAAGGACTGCTGAGGTTTCTAACTCTGCCACTCTTGCTCATGGCATTGTGCCTCTACATGTACTCACCACAAATGATCACTACAGGTGTTACGAATAGCAATCTTAATAAAAACAATAATTAAGATGATGTTAAAAACCCTTGTTCATGTAAAATGTATGTACCCACAGGCCCTATTCTGTCAAAAGGAAGTAAGTTCAAAAGCTTGTACAGTCAAGAACACGCATGGCAGAAAGTGGTGAAAAGTTAAGAGTAGGCTTTTGGCTCACAGCCCCAGGCTGGAAAACCTCTAACAGGCAAAATGAGACCTACTAGTAGAAACATAATGACTGCAGTCTTTCATAGGGAAATAAGGAGCTCTTAATAAGAAGCGCTTTTTATGTTCCTGGGCTAAACTCAACTTTACCTTAATCCTAATGGGAAGATTTGTACATCAAAGTTCCATCTGGAAAATGGGCCAGTTCAAGATTAACTGCTTTGAGTTTGATAAAGGCTTTTCCATATTCATTGTGGCCTGAAAACCTCCTCCCTTGCCTAAAAAATGCATATCTATATATATGCATATACGTTAATGGAAAGTTGGACGAGTTCCTATTAAGCAAAGCATCATAAGGATAGTGTTATGTATTTAAAATTGAAATACACCTTCTCTTTCTCTGAACTCAGTAAAACATGAGGGAAAAGTTTCACAGACTGTTGATTTTCAAGGTCACAACATTTCAGGAAATTCAGAGAAAGCTGTAGGATTGGGATGATGAATCCATACTTAGAAATTGGAAACAGCACAAAGAAAAACTGCTAGATATCCAGAATCCTGTTCCCCTTTTTACAACTATTGATGTGCAATACTTTGACCTTTTCTAAAGATTTATGACTATTAGCCACTTGTCTGTGAGAAAGTAGGCAAATACCACTGTTTGTGCTTCACAGCCAGGGTAACATAGGTTTAAATGAATAAACTGGCTTGCTCAAAACAAGCTCACATTTAAAAAAAAATCAACCTCAAAAGCAGCCTCAAAACAAGAATACCTTCACAGCCAGACATTATTCCAACTTATATTAGTTTTCTTATGGAATTAATGACACTTGGAAAGTACAACATTCAAAAATATGCAGGAATGTACAATATTCTCAGTCAGCCCCTCATTACGTTTCTATATTTAACTCCATTTGTAGATGGCAAACTGACAAAGAAAGTAAATGAATGACTTGTGAGCAGAGAGCAGTAATCTGGAACGCAAGGCGAAGAAAAGGCAGGCATACTGGGTGATGTTTTCTCACCTTTCCAGGTCACCTTGGATGTGTCCAAAGAATACGCATCCTTAGATGAGATGTTGTGTAGGAGGCAAAGGCTATACTGTGTGCGTGAAGTGGGAATTGCAAGCCATTTACAAAGAAGTCTTTTTGTCAGACATTTAAAGAACTTGTAAATGTACCTACAACTACAACCACAGCTGCCTCAGAGATCACAGTCCCCACACGGTAGCTGCTGAGTAAAGGCACAGCCCTTGAAGTCCTCATAACAGGCACTAGCCAGCCATGGCAGATCCGTGGGTTTCCAACATTGTTCACTACAAATCTCTTAGCACGTGGCTAACAAAGTACTACGGCAAAGTAGGATATAGTTTCATAGGATGTTAGATTAAACTGCACCTGTGTATCTCTCAACCTTATACAAGATGTGGAGCACCTCTCAATGAATACCGAGAAACCAATCTTGCCATTCAATGTAATAAAGAACACACGCACAGATAGACTAGTGTGTCATTTCTTTCACAGCCCTATATGAAAAAAAGTGTGCTCGCATGACATAATTTACTCATTTGATCAAGGGTTGTCAGTGCCTACACCAGGACTATCATTTCTTCTGCTTCTTGTTCCCCAGCCTTCCAGCCAAAGCTGACCTTGCCTGCACCTGGAATCACCCTGTGGCTGAGGGTCCAGGATGCCCCCCTGGGGCAGGGGACAATCCCTGTCCGTCCTTTAAAAGCCTCGGGGCCCTTTGCAGTTTCATGACCCCTTGCACCCACCCAGTTCCTTTTGCATCTCGCAGACTTCCACTGTTTCCAGATTTACTGTAGATCTGCTAGATGCTTTTGCTTGAAAGGAGACTCAGGCAGCTTTTTGGGCAGAAGAAAGAAGACTGCGTACCAACTCTTCCACTGTTGTAGCAGACAGCCTATGAAGAAAATACCTCCTCGGCTCTGGGGATGGAGGCAACAGAGCGGGAATGCTAGGTAGTGCAGAGGATGCAGGACTAGTATTATAAATACTGCAGTGTTTTTCATGCTTAATAACTCTGCTATCACAGATATTTAAAATCATGGTTCACGTACTCCATGTCTAATTTGTTTTGCAGACTTATTCATGTATTCATAGCCTTAAGGGTGACAAAATTGTTAATTTATTACTCTAATCCTCTCTCAATATTTGTACTCTTTTGTTGGCTAAGCTGGGGCTTTTTACCAGTAAAATTATATTGGCACAGCCTCTAGACTATACATATTCATATGGACACAAAAGTCTCTTACAGCTATAGAGGTTAAATCCCTACTCACACAGAAATATGTATGCAAGTATGACTAGATCCAGACAATAATATCACTTTAACTAAATATGCCGCATAAGAAGCACAACTTCACTGTTCAGGCATAGCCTTAGCCTCCCCTTCCAAATCACTCTGCCAAGTAGCTGTCATCATTTTATGATGTGGACAATCGTGCATTGGCCTGAAACTGCCAAAGCTATCTCTTTTGAGCCTAGTGGGTAACTATTACCATCCTAGATTGAACTCAAACCAGTAATCAAAGACAAAAACGCCAGGGTGTTGCCAATTTTCTGAGCCAACCAGTAGCCAGACCTCGTGTTGGCTGATGTGCATGATACCTGTGAAATAAAAGACTGTGTGATATTACTCCATTCCCAACAGCTTTTCATATTTTTGGGTTTTTGTATAAGATACTTATTTACAACAGCTTATTTCCAACTCAGTGCAGGCTTTATTATTAAACTGTAATATTCAATAAGGAATCATACTTAGGGAAAACTGAAAATGCTGAAATTCTACAGACTATCTTTCAGTAGGGAGGAGGCTTTTGCTTTACAGTCCTTTCAGGGTTACTGCTAACTAGTTCTCATGCGATTTGTAGTCTTTGAGTCACAGAAGCAGCTCTGTGTATTTGTGTACCTTGCCACCTACTGGCCATCTTGGATATCTGCATAAATGAGTTAACTCGGAGATACATAACAAGTCCTGAGGCTTTTCTCAAATGAAGCAGTGATCGCTCTGTTTTTAGAAAGCCTTAGGCGTATACGAAGTATGTAATATGCCAGCCTCCTATGAAATTTTTAATGTGAAAATAGAATAATTCATTATAAGATAGGTAGCTGTCTCCTCCTGTCTGATGTCAGAATGGTTCAGTTTCCACCGCTGCTGCTAATTACTCTCTGTTTTAGAGCAATCAGGTTCCCCTCTGCCTTCAATTTCCATAATAAAGCAAGAACTTCTTTTTAAATATAGAAGCAGATATACCCAAGAGCTAGGAATCAATACAGTACTTCTGGCAGGCTCTAGTCGGCAGAGTTCACGGTGCGGTGCTGCCAAGCTACTAATAGGCAGCCGGTTCCAGCGAAATTTTAAAATCATGCTGCATCGAAAAGAGTGCTGAATGTCAAACTTTCAGTTCAAAGGCAGCAGTCAATAAGACAATAGTGAGATATATAACTCAAATACGTTCATTGAAATTATTAGCCCTTTAATTGATAATTAACATATCGTGCAAAGAGCCTCCATGAAGTAAAAAGGTTAGCTCGCATTAAAAATTTTTAAAAGATTTGAATATAAATAAGATCCTGAAAGTTCTTTAGAAAGGTTGGTCAAATGAAAGGTGTACTCATAAGAGTAAAAATTAATCTGGTTTACTTATATCCACAGACGCCAAATGCAATGTTTTTATCTTTAGATCTCAGTGATTTTTCTCTGGAATACAGCAGCACAGTGGAAAAACAAGTTAAAAACCACAGCTAAACTGTAGTGAGATACACTTGGGGATACAAAAAGAAAGGTAAGATATAAAACCACCTAAAAATTGATGCGAGCTCATTATTGCTCTTGGACTTCTTTTTCCTTCTTACTTTATACATCTTGATATTCTTCCTCTTTGGTCCCACCACTCTCTTGCTTTCTAACTGTTCAGTGTCTGGCTTCTAGTATATACTGAGAACTTTGACAGTTTGCTTTGTTATTCAGCATTTTGATTGTAATCTGCTCCTAATTCTGTGTTTTTAAAGTCTATCTTCAGCTAAGCTTTTTGTACAAACACCTAGATGCTCAACTCTATCGAGCAATTTAGTGTGCATCTCGCATGTATCCACCATTAGAGTTCCCCAAGTAAATAATCTACAATTTCATAATTTGACCTTTCCCAGTAGATGTGCAGCCCAGTCCTCCATTCCCTTGCAAATTCTTGTGTTGTGGTCCACACACTACGTGGTGACATTTCCCCTATTTCCCTTGCTACCCTTTCGGCTTCATTGCTCATCAGGCATCACATGTGAATAGAAATTCTCTTTTCCCCTGGAATACCTTCCTGTATGATTGTTTTGTGAGGTCTCCCAAAACTGGCTACGGTTGGTCTCCTTTATGTCTTTATTGAATAAGACCTATTTCCAACAAGGCGTTTCTGCGAGAGGGTCTTTCCATTTGTCAGGGCAAACCAGCTGCAGTTCTGAAGTGGACAGGTTGGTACTGGATTACCTTTGCATCTCCTCCTTCTCTTTAGCTGGAAGACTGAGAAGGTCCTACATGGCAACAGGATGAGCATGGAAGAATAAGGGCAAATAGGTGGCAAATGAAAATACAAGACTGCTTTCCTCCAGTCAAAGAGGCACACTTGGGAAAAGACAGAGGTGTTGGCTGATTAAACTTTGGGGTATGATAACATTGTTCAAGTGCAGAGTAGAATAAGTCTGGTGCTGGTTTCCAAGCACAGCTATGTGAAGAAACCCAAATACCGCATCAAAATGGAATCTGCAGCAGCAAAGTCCTTACGCAGAAAGCATGTCTGTTCCTGCTTGTAAGTGAAGCTTATCTATACATTCAGGAGATGGTGTATTTTTCTACAGAAATATTTGTATCAAATCTAAGTACAGTAAAAGCTAAATTCAGCATCACTAAGAAGTTTACCTGTTTATAGGAATTGTACTACAAGTTAGATTAGCTACTGTGTTGTTACAAACTTTCTAGTATACAAGCACTTTGCAAACTTTATTTTATTGATCTTTACAGAAGTATCGTGAAGGACAAACTACCATCGCTCCTGTTACAAATTCTTTCTGTTGATAAAAAGCATTGAGATGTATCTCAGTTAAGCGGGTTTTTTCCCAGTAACAACAAAGTCTGCGGCACAACCAGAACAGAAACAGAATGAGAGCTCCAGAAGATGAGTTTACAATATCTTTGCCACAATACAAAGCTGGTGAAAGAACTTATTGGAAAAATTTAGGAAAACATTTTTCCTCGGTGTAATATCAGATAATTAGATCTGTTACTTGGATATTTTACTTGTTCCACTGTGATGTCTTAGTGTTTCCAAATTCAACAGCACTTTATTTCTTAGGTCTCTTGAAAAGAGGGCCCTTCTGAGGCTCTGAACGTGGCATTCAAACAGTACTAGTCCCATTCAAAATTTGAAGACAGATTTCTTACTGACTTAGACATACATCAGGCTCTTCCAGCGTACAGTTCCTTTGTTCATGTGTCAAACATTCTTGAACCCACTCTGAACTCCACTATTGCTTTCCACAAAATGTGCTGGTTTAGGATCTGCTCTGGTATGCAAAACATTGCCTTCTGTGAGTATCATCTACTTTTACTCGGTTTTATGTTATTTGATACTTATGAAAGCAAGAAGTGAAAACAACTTGAGTAGGAAAAAAAAATAATCTTTTCAATTAGCATTGGGTCTATATCCTGCAAGTTATTTTGTAAAATGCACCACTGTTTAATAAGAGCTTGCTTCCTACTTGAAGATGCCTTATTAAAAAATAAAAACAAAATCAGCAGACAAACCAATCTAAATTATTCTGTTTAGCTCTCTTCAGCGTTACGGTATTAAAAAAAAAAAGTATATGTATTTAACAAGTTTGTGGGGGCAAAGATTAGCAAATTGCTACCAGGAGATGGCACCATTAACAAAATAATTTGAGTGCCACATACAAGTTCCTCTCAACCATCTGTATGTCTGAAGGCTTTGACAATTCCAGGTGTTGTCTGAGCCCGATCCTGCAAATCATCTATCCAGGCAATCCTCACGTGTGAGTGATCCAAGGCATGGTGAAAGGATCCTGCAGGCTGCGTGACTGGTGACTTATTAGCTTGGGTTGGGAGTACAGGGCTTGGGCGGCCTTATCAAATACAGGAAGAGGCCAATAGTTACTGGCCAGTATTTTCCACCCTGAGATGTTTATATTGATTTGGATACTGGATTGAAGCTATAAATCCCTATAAATATATAGTTGGGTTTTTTTGTTGTTTTTTTTTTAATCTTACTCTGCCATATATAGGCTGCAACTTAAGTTACACGAAGAACTGAAAGCAAATTCTCAGAGAAGGACCTATGTGAAGTGGACTGGCTCCGCTTATGGTTGCAAGAGCCAAATGTGAGTATTCAAACTTTCCTTCCAGGAGACTGAAGGTATGATGTTCTTTGTCATTCTTCCAGCACCTCCAAAGAATAGCATTAAATGAGATATATATATATATATGTATATTTACAAGCCTGTAGCGAATCCAACTGAAAATGTCAAGAACTCAAAGACTCTGAGACCTCACCCCACCCTGCTCACAGAATATCCCTGCGGCCAAAGCAGTCCTGTGGAAGGTGAAGGAAAGATTTTTGGTTGATTACGATAATGTCAGAATTTCACCTGTTGACTGCAGACAAACTGGAGCTTTGCACTCACGCAGCTTGCAGGATCGGATCCCTTGTATGACAGGAAGCAAAATATTTGCCATGTGTTTCATTTCAGTTTCAAGCACTTCAGGTTTTGAATCCTCTCGGTTAAGTAATTGATGTTTGAATGCCCTGTCCCCTGCTTGGTATTTTAAAATAAACCTTGCTATAGCACAGATTATGAATCAAAACAGCTGCTGTAGCTGAAAGTGTACTTAAACAGCAAGATGGCTCTTTGTGAATCATAGTAACTAGTCTCATATATATTGCTTCGGCACCCAGGGAGCTAAATTTCATGTATTTTGCTTTAAAGGACTCATTATATAGATCTGGTGTTTACAGATTTTTTCCTTTTTTTATGTCTTCCCCATCACTTCCTGCCAAAAAACCAATTGAACAAAAAAATCCCTTGTTACCAATATCTGTTGTCAAACTTGCATTTCTCATATGCCACAGCATATGAGATTATGAATAAATCTTTTGTCTTCTGCAAATGCAACCAGAAACAGTTGTAAAATAGGTTTTTACAAGCACTGCATTAAGCTGTTTGCAAGACAGTCAAACTCTGGCAAAGAAGCCCCTCTAGGCATGGTTAAAATATCTAGATTAAGATTTTTCGTTTGTTCATTGATTTCATGGTGAACTTTTAGAGGGCCAAAATAAAGAAAACAAAAATCAAGCTCAAATTTTTACTTCTCAGTGGGGTTAGGACAGGAGCTGTATGTGTGTATTATCGTAAAGAAGCCAGGATGTGGAAACATGCAGGGGATATTCAATTAGACTGCACTAAAAACTGTGATGAAAATGCTGTTCTAAGAAAGATGGCGTACAATTTTCTTGCAGCTTGCTAGTGCCCATGTAGGATCTAGACATGCAGCCTTCATTCCTCTGCTAAACAGAAAGCAGAAATTATAGAAACCATTGCTCAAAACATAGAAAACCAGTCAGAAGGTAAAATATATGGGCACAGTGATTGAAAGCAAACACAAGGCACTGAAAGCAAACTGGGGATCATGAGGAGACCAGGAAGAAAGATTGCAGTACAGTGCTATTTTATTCGTCGTAGAAACAGCCTAAACAAATTAACACTAGTGTAATGCTGTCAAAAAGGAAAAAACTGGGGGAAAAGCAACAACTGGAAAACCACATGGAATTGTGAACAAAGATGCCCTCATCTTTTTGTTATCTACATTGGAAAGGGAAATAAAAAATCGCGCAAGATCTTCATAACAAACCAGAACTCAGAATACGTTTCTCATCCTAAAAACAGCAGCACGCAGGACCATACATATTGCCTAGCTGCTCGGCATCATTAATAAATGTTATAATATTAATCAGTCTTTCTACTGTGGAATGATTGTTGCAACAGCTCTTCGTCATCTTTCCTAACTTCCAGTCTTACTGCTGTAACTTGTGAAAGCTTGTGCTCTGAACTTCAGTAAGCCCTCTAAGCTACATCCTCTAAGAAGCTCTGGTAAGCTATGTCCTCTAAAAAGCTATATTTAGTGCAAAATATACCTTACTGCACACAGACATGCCAAAAAATACAATAGAGTCGGAGCTCTCTGAGCATGTACTGGTTTTGTCTACATTTCCGTTTGCAGTTCAAAATACGGGGAATTAGACTTAAAGACATTTGAGAAACCATTTTTCTCTTTAATTCCTCTTGCCTATGACTTCTAGTAGAATTATTCTTCCGTTATTACCTCCATTTAAATGAATGCGGGTGGATGACAAGCTACATTGAGGTGAAAGCAGGATCAGTTTTAGTTCCGTGTCCCTACTGGCCATTCATCTGATTGTCATGAGGGAATCCAGCCTCTGAATGCTTGAATGTTTGGAGTCTCTGGAGCCGATGGGAAGCCTGAGCACTGCCCTTTAACCTTCTGGCCTCTTGGCTTACTCTTAGATTCCCTCATAAGAGCTGAACCTTGCCGTCCTACTTCCTATCCCAGTAGTAAGTCCAAACTCCCATTGTCACTTAAACTACTAGAATGTCCCTGAAAAGTGAGCTCTCTGGTTACAATTTAACCCTTCAAGAGCCAAATCAGCGATGTGATCAAGCTTCCTCGTAGCAAAAGTTTTGCCCTCTCTCTGTTAAGCGAGGGTTGTTTTTTACTTAATAAAATAGAGAAGATTAAAAATCACTGGAAAAAGAACAAATATCATAAATGTAATGACTTCTCTTTATCTCTCCCTGTTTGTGAAATTCTTGAAAGTTCGTCTGTCTTCAGGAAATGGGGAAAGAAGATGCCTTCCTTCAGCAGGATGCCTCATCAGCTGCAAGCTTCTCATTTCAGCTCCTACAATTCGCAGGCAAACTTTGCTACCAAGATGACTCTCCACTGCTTAGAGCAGTTATAGCTCGCAGCTATAGGTCTTGTGCCAGCAGTCCCTAGAAATAAAAGCTGAAGGGTGAAATTAGCAAAACATAAGTTAGACTTGAAATCAAGGTGGATTTTGCAATCTGATAGGAATAAATATGAAGTTCACACTCTGGAAAATATGTGATAGATTCACACATTGATTGTGTTTTTCCAAGGAGAATATGGGCTGAATACAATACACCACCACCAGCCCCCCAAAGTAGCAAATATTTCTAACTAGACAAATCAAATTAAATATTTTATAGCACAATAAAAAAGGCGGAAGGGTTGTGAAACAACTAGGATAAACCTGCTGTGAAGAGACTTCAAGGAAAGCACTGTATTGGCCTGAGTTAAGACGGAACAGAAAGGAAGCAGTATGCAGGAAGTGCAAAGGCAGGGTGGTAGATTCTCTTCGATGCAATTGTCACAAGTCTGGAAAATAACAGGACCAAAGGACAGGGATAAAGCTTATTGAGACAATTGTTTTTTTTAATCCAGGAGAAATCACATGTATAGTGACTCTAATTTCTTTCACAGGGTAGACTGTAGAATCTCATCCTAGTCATCTTCCCTAGAACTTTTAATTGAATATTGCAGAAAGAACTCAAATCTTTAATTAAATACTTCAAACAGTAAAGGGTCCACCTTGTTACTTACCAAATTTTCTTTAGTGATTGAGAGCTCTGAGTATTTGAAATGTGCACCTTGTTTGTGATAAAAGATGCCTAATTTCTATTTCCAGCCAGGAAATCTTGCTAAAGAATGACGTACTGTCACAAACTCGTACCCCTGGAGACTGTGCAGAGCACACAGTCGAGTCACCAGTCACGGAAGTTTTTCCTCGTAAACCAGTCAGGGGGTAGGAAGCTGTTTTGTATAAGACCTATAGAACAACTCTGTTCATCAAACTTCAGGCATTAACTTCCTTCTGATATACTTTTTCTGTTGTTCTGTTTCTGTTTCAGAGATGATTAGAGGAGGAAATGAAAAAGGGTAACATTCCACATGGTGGAATAAATCTCCCACTCTTCTGACTTTGATCCTCAGTTCCTACAAAGAAATGCAGCTATGCCCCAAGACATCCCCCGGTCTGACAGCCCTTGCATCCAAGAGTGTAAGTGCTGTAAAAAAACCAACCAACCAACCAAGAAATAACAAAATGTTTATGGGTTAACATTGGACTATTTTTCTGTTAGTTCTTCGTCTTTGTAGTCCTGACCGAAATCTGATTTAATGTCCAATCTAACAGCCAGGAAATGTTCACCAACAATACACCAAGTTGGAGTTGAAAGCCATTGAGGTACTTCAGTGATTCCAAGCTTAATGGAGACACACTTTGTGGCGCATTTCACTGTAATCCAGACACTTACCAACAAACCTTGTTAGCTCAGTCTCTCCCTACTGACTTTTAGTAAGTTGTCGCATGTATCAGTGTTCCTCCATGCATATGTTTTCATGTAAATTTTAGTCCGGATTGCAAGGCTTTAGGTCCATCTGCCTGTACAAGATTACAAAAACCTATGGCTTTAAGTAGAGCCAACTGAAAATAAAAGACTTAGGGTAATGTTGGAAGGCTCTCCTCTCTCTTTCCTGCATGGTTCACTGAGACAAGTTGAGGAGTGTACTAAAAAAGAGTATTTTTTACTGAGTGATTTGCTCAACTTTTCAGCCTTCCAAAGAACCTAACGGAAGTAAGCATGGAACATCAGGATGAAACCTCGAAAGATGAGCACCTGCCAGCACTAAGTCAAAATATCTCCTAAAAGTTCAGCCATAAGTAAGTACTGTGCTAGTGGTCCTGGGCAAAATTACCCTTCCAAATTTCACAGTCTTAATAATGGCCCTTTCTCCTCATAGAAGACTCTGTTTGAATACAGCTCTTGGAAGCTGTAAATAAAACTGATCAAATATTTTCCATCCAAACACTTGTGTATGCAGAATTATGTTTTCAAGCATCAAGTGTCCCTTCCAGAAAAAAAATCAGAGGTTGACACACTAGGTATAAAAAAATCAGTTTGCTTTTACAAGAAAAAGAAGCTGAGGCCTAAAAACCTACAATTTCCAACAAGCGGTACTGCACTCTGGTTTTAGGATTTTTTATGATTGCTTTAATCACAGTAGTCAAGCCAGTTTATTCAAAGTGGCAAGATTAAGAAAGATATACTCTTTCATAGCTATTTGAAATAGAGATGACAGGGTATACCTTTCTAGACAGTGTCTTAATGGGACAATGAAATATCTACTTCTCTAAAGGTTTACTCATAGGATAAAATTAGAGGTGAGAAAAATAAAAATCTTTGATGCCATCAAGTCCGAGTTGGTTGACCTCTCATAGGCTGTTCAGATATACTGACATCTGAACAGCTTGCAGAGAGGTGATGCATTCTTGTTTTTACAAGGTTCCACAGCTGTGACTTCTGTTTTTTCGAAGTACAAAGACAAGTTTAGGAAACAGAATTCAAGCCACTGGAAAAAATGTTCTTCTAGAACTGTATTGAAATCACTAGAACTGTGAAACAAATTGTAATTGAATTATTGTTCACTAATGATTTTGCTACACTGTACCGTGTATTCAATTTCTACCCACTAACTACAGAACATTGGTGAGTTCTTTCTTTTTCCCTACCTTTTGTCCATACCCAATATTCCTTGCTCCTTCAGGCTTTTTAACCGCAGTTGGGGCCCTTAAAGTTCCTTCTAAACTGCAAGAGAACATGTACATCAGCTCTATGTTATTTAATTGACAAAACAGATAGTTAGAATTTAGTCATCAAGTGGTACCTATGATGTACCTACGAGGTACCTCAGTGACGGCGGGTCCTGGGATGGGAAGGCAAGGCAAGGCAAGGCAACTGCCGTCACAACTTGCTTCACAACTTCAAGGCCTGAATGTCCACTTTTTCATCTTAAAAAATGTGTTATTATTCATTATTGATATTATAATGACCTTCTAGACTACCAATTAAGGATCAAAATATGTAAATAATACGTTAGGCTCAGGGTAGCTGATCAACTAAAAGGAAGTCCCTTTCTGGAAGAGCTGGGAAGCCATTAATTAAAGGATTATTTTAAGTTTCCTCCATGCATTTTCTTTATACTTGAAACATCTTCCATGCAGCTATACTATGCAAGAGGTTATAGTCTGATTGTTACATACTAGTTTATGATATCATCATTACTCCGGAGGTTTTATAAAAACTGGAGATATTCATGCAATGCGTAACAAGCAACAAACTCTCTTGGTCTTCTATTGGCACAATTTGTTTTTACCACTTTATCCTAAGAACTAAAAGTGAAGTAAGCTAATAAAACTCATTAGAGACAGAATTTTGGTAACTACAGTCATTAGCATATCTGAAGTTTGTTCTGTGTATTAGCACTGCCAGTGGTAGGCTGATGTGTAGCAAAGAGCACCTGTCAAAACAAAAGAGCTTCACGCCTCACAAGTTTAAGCCCCAGGTAAGAAACTCAGCCTTGTGGATAGGCTGAAAAGATGATGTTGCAACCTGAAACGAAAAAGACTTGTAAGAGAGAAAATGAGATCCCTCTGGGTGCCAATAGGCTTCTGTTTGCCACAATTAAATCCTCTTTGTTTCATTACATACATCAGTGCAAAAACAAACAGTCAGATCAAGATAAAGAGCTTGCAACACATCTTTCCCTCTTTTTGCCTCCCCATCACAATTCCCACCTTTTTCCCTGGACAAGCTTAAAAGAACTGGCTTTGCTCAGATAAAATTGATGAGACCTCTGAGCAGGTGTACAAGACAGCTTTTGGCGTTAAAAAAGTGTGAAGCACTTATGTCAATGACCTGATCAAATGATAAGCATGCTGGCTTCCTCTGCTCTCTAATTAATTTTCTCTCTTGAAGAGGGTATCTAGAATTGCACGATGCCTAGGCTAAGTCTTAAAATCTTAACACCAATAGAAATTCAATGAAATAATGCTTTTCCTGGCAAAAGAAACCATTGTTATAGTACACAAGCCTCGCCAGAATTAGAAGAGTCCAGTTGAGACCAAATATTTATTTCAGCAATTGTTTTCAATGTTATTGTTAATACAACATAGAGTTTCTTTGTCTCAACAAAACAAAGATACTGGAAGCACGGTGGCTGCATAAAGCTGGCAGGAATTGGGGTCAGATGGACATACATTTTAATTATCTCTTTGAATCAGGAACTTCATTCAGAGACATTTATTACCATCTACTGTATTGTAAAGTAATTACAAATGACTGTACAACTTCTTTGCAAACGCTGATTTCTTGCTATAGAAGCAGTGTAGTCCAACAAAGGAGTGACCAGATCAAGTAACGACACGGTCTACATTGAAATAGTAAACAACCCTTTGCATTTCATTTTTGTGGAAGTGGCAGGAGTTAGGAGTGCTGCTGTTCAATGGCAATATGCTTCATATAATGCTGAGGTGCAAAGGTGAATGGTAAAAATGAGTGCTTCTTTAGCAGAGGTTGGTTATGAAAGAATAGAGAGTTAACAAGCAATTTATGCTTAGGGCAATTATCTTGGGGTTTCATAAAGTTCAAGGAGTTTGCAAAGGTTCCTCCTCCCTACCCTATTTATGTTCTACAAATGACATGGATGTACTACCTCTAGTTAGTAAAAATATATACAGCACAAACATCGCTGCTGAATTAGTATAGAACTAATTGCAGTAACAGTTTGTGTTATTGAAGTTAAACCGATACTCAGCTTAGGTATCCTCGATGAGGTGAGATAAGGGTTCGCTCAGGTGCAGATACACAATACAGTTGGAAAAAAAGAGAAGCTAAGCTAGTCTGATAATTACACTTTTTTGTTGATTACTTCCTCTCAATGAAAGAATAGGATTCCGCAAGCGAAGTATGCCTTACCGTGTTTATTTACACACACACACACAGACACACACACCCCCACACCTGGGTGTAAACAGTTCTTGCTGTTTGACTTTGGAGCCTCGGCTGTAAGCACTGCTAGCTCACTGCCCTCGGTCTGTGTTGGATCTCGTTACCGTTTGCTAAAACCCTTTAGGAGCAGCGACGGGTCTGGCTTAGTTCTTAAAACATAGTCCTTAACTGGTAGTTTTAGAAACCTCCCTAACTGTGATGAAAACAGCAGAAAAACATGTCGTAGAACTAAAAAAAAAAAAAAAAAAAAAAAAAGAATGGAAGGGAGGAGATAAAAAAATTAATTGAGAATGAATAAGAAGAAAAACCCCAGCAGACTAAGCTGAGCAAACTTTCTGTCTTGCACATAATATTTTTAATCAAGATTTCCTCATACCCTGAGTACTGTATAACAGCCTTAAACTTCTAAAACCACCTATAGATATGTGTTTTAAAGCAAAATAACACAGAGGACAAGATTGTGGTGATCTTCCTTATGCTGTGTACTGTTACTTAATATAATTTCGCTGGATCACATAGAACTACTTCTGAAATGAGAATTTCACTGTCAGTAAAAGTACTGCAGTCATGCTGAACCCATTCACGTGTGGCACTTTCTTTTCCTCGACTCGAGATTCAATAATTTGTGGCATGAAATGTTTGGAATTTCAGTTCCAGGTGCCAGTTCCCACGAAACTCTGGACTGACCCAGTCTTAGACAGCTCGAGTTTTACCCCTGCAGTGACTTGGACTGTAGACAACCACGTACAACAAGGTCGTCCGATTGTATCACTGCTGGGTTGAGATGTAAAGATGAGAGTACTGAAGTGAAGGAAATGCAGGGTAATTGCATATCTTTTTTCGTTATTACAGTATTTTCTTTTACTTTCCGGGGGAAATAATAGTTGTTATAAATTTTTAAAGCGGAAATACTAATCTCATAAATAGAGCTTTTATTCTGCTGTATTCACTGACACTCAGAATTCACACTCAATTTCTTTGTAAAAGCAGAAAATAAGAAAGTTTTAGGTAATCCCTTCTTACAGGTAATCCCTGTCCTGACACAGACACTTCTAAACTGGGAGACACTAGGTAAAAAAGACAAAATACTTCAGTGGGCATAAACCAGTTGCAACTTTTGCAGTTAGGGGAACTGTCTTTCATCTGGCAGACAACACCAAACAACTCCAGTGAAGGTCTGATACGTTATTTTGTCCCCACGGGATGAGCCAGTGGCCTGGTGTGTCCATTTCTTTCGCATGATCCTGACTGGCCAAGGAAGTTATGTATGTGGTTCGTTTTACAATTCCTGTTTGTTTCACTGGAGCTGCTGAAGGGATAATCCATTTATAGAAGTGAACACTTTTTATTTTCCCCATAATGTTGTTGGTATTAATATGTTCTAGAGGAAAGGAAGCTTACGTAAAGCACAGCATGAGAAAGAAAAATACTGAAACATGGTTTTAAAAATGATAAGAATGTCAATAATTTTAAAGCAGAAAAAAGAAATGCACCTCAATATTTGTATTCATTACAAGGAAAAGTTTTTTTCTTTTTGGAGAGGAAAGATGCAGAAAAGGGCACGGTATTAGCTAAATATTGTACCTTGCAACATCAGTCATTTCCTACTCAATAATGCTGAAAGGGTCTAATTTATAAGTTTTTCCATTTCCCTGTTATGCTGGTTTGTAAGTTCTGACATTGCTACTGGTATGTTAATGAGAAGCTAGTGTTCCATTAAGAGTAAACCATATGCTCTACCGCATACTGTGAAAGAGAAAGCATATAATGTGACTGTTGCCTTAGTAACACATTAATTCATTTTGTCAGTGTTGGCACAGATCATTTCATTTATAAGAAAACAAGTATAATAGTTTACCACATCTATAATATTTACAGTGTTTCTGTTACAAAACAGTGACAAAATGAGTCTAAAAAATAGAGTTGGGATAGTATTATTAAAATATGGAATTTGTGGTAAAAATGTTCACATACAAATTAAAAATAAGATTGGTGTAAAATTTCTTTTCACGTTATAACACCAAGCGGTTTGCTTTTTTGCATATTTGTATTCCACTAATAATATGCATAAAAATACAGTCCACGAAAAACCACAAGTACATTAGCAGTTTTTAACGAATGCTAAACAAAATATTTCATACAACAGTTTTGTTAAGTTACAACCATTACAACCTAATCGCATGTTAGCGTGTTACTCATAACAAAGCTAAACATTTATCTCTTTTTATCTGTTCTTCCAGATGTTTCTTAGTATTTTAACACCGCTAAAATACTGGAATTAAAGTATTCCATTCTCTTAAATGATCATACCTTACATTTTATCCATTGAAGAAGTAGATACACACACACACACATATATATATAAAAGTGCATTATATGCCTCAGACAGAAATGATACTTAATATGAATTGAGATACTGCAAAGATTTGATAAGGAAAAGAAATGGAGAAAAAGTAATTCCTCTTATTATAATCTACACCTGCAGAATGGCCTCAGCCTTCCTTGTTCTTAGGACATTGTGCACCTGCAAAAGCATGTTTTTAACAACCAACATTTTACATCTGTAATGCATAGCAATCACTTTATACTAAAATAAACAACATTACATTTTAGATATCACTGTCATGAAAAAAAAACATTTTTCTAGTAAAACTACTCTCTTTTGCATGCATCCCAAACAAGCACTTAATAAGTTTTTAGCAGTGTTTACAGCTTTTTAGTTATTTGGACTAATGCACATACCCTGTAAAGGTTCAGTTCCATTTCTTATCACAGTATGGAGAGTGGGCCAATTTACTCTCTCAAAAATAAAGAAAAAATCTTTCTAAAACTGCACTGAGACCATGCTTAACAAATCTGTAATGCTGTGGAGGTTATTTAAAGAGGATTTATGGAACTTTCTAATGAAACTCAGGAATCGTTTCTGTTAAATTTTATTCAGTCTTGCGAACTACTTCTGCAAAGAAAGATTAAAAGAAAAAGCTACGGTAAAATAGTTCGTAGTAAGTTGCCTCTGGAATACAGTCACAGAACAGAATTGGTCACAGAAATTAACAGTGAAATATTTTATCTATTTTTTTTCAGCTAATCAATTTTTTAATTGTATTTCATTTTATTTATTGAAGAATAAAAACAAATCTGTAAAGTTTGAAAAAAGTCCTCTTTTAACTGTAGGTACTTTAGCCTTTAAAATATATTTGTCACCTGTAAAACCAAATTTCATTTCTAGACTGAGATGATAATATTTTTTAGCATTTATTTATTTTTAGCATTATTTTTAATTATTTATTGTATAATTCAAAGATCAATGAATACAATTACTCATATCGGATTGTTCTCAAGTAATGTAGGTACGACACTTAATAATCTCTCGCTATAGCTAACAAAGCAGCTATAAATAGGAATAGCTAATTGAATACCTAAAATCTGTTGTTAAATGCAGTACTACAAACACAGTTCTGCATTACTGGTAGCTTTTAAAATTTATAGATTTCTGCCAACATCCAACATTCAGTTAACTCAAAGACAGTCATCTGAGGAAATTAAAGTTTATATTTTCTTAGCTTCTAAAATGAAATTCCATGCTGGAAGCTGGATGTCATAGTGATATAAGATCACATGGGAACACTGAACACTTGATATTGTTAAAGACCATATTTAATAAGGAAAGAACAAGGAGAAAATCTTGTGAACCGGAGGGTAACAGAACTTTTATGGGAGCTATGTAGCTGCATTTGATCCAGAGACTGTGTAGAGTCCTCAAATTTTATTTCACATCATAATCAGTCATATCACAGTAAGAGACAGGAGGATCAGATCCATAATCTCTTCATCTATATACAGAAAGGATGAAATAAGAAAAAAGAGAGGAGTGGTGACATACAGAATAAAGAAGGTGTTTTCTACTGTATAGTGCAATCTCAATTACTTTCTGATGTCAACAGGACTCTGAACTTTTTGGAAAACTTTGGGTCCGATAGTTCTGTATTGATTTATGACTGGAGTTAATAAAAATGGATAAAATTAATTCATTGATGAATTTATACTGTTTTTCTTTTGATTTAAGTATTCAAAACAATTTCATTATCAAATATAATGCTGTGTTTTCTCTTTAGGTGTCTGTGCATATTTCACAACTGTTATAGAGAAGTTAGATGATTAGGTATGTTTTAAAACAAATTATATAATACTAAACAAATACCATAAGCCTTTTGTGCAAAAGTCATTGTCTGCTGGTAGAGGCAGATGATAGATTAAATCACATGAAGGAAAATTTACTAGCTACACCATATCAGTACTAATAAACTTTTGACTATTGGCTACTGTTTCATACAAAATCATAGTTACGGTTGGGGTTTTTTCACAGTTATTACTGTGATTCACTTTGTACAAGCTACAGCTACTAACTTGAAAGTTTTCATAGAATCATAGAATGGTTCGCGTTGGAAGGTACCTTAAAGATCATCTAGTTCCAACCCCCTCTGCCATGGGCAGGGACACCTCCCACTAGACCACATTACTCAAAGCCCCATCCAATCTGGCCTTGAACACCTCCAGGGACGGGGCATCCACAACTCTGGACAGCCTGTTCCAGTGTCTCACCACCCTCACAGTAAAGAATTTCTTCCTAATATCTAATCTAAATCTCCTTTCTTTCAGTTTAAAAACATTACTCCTTGTCCTATCACTACACTCCCTGATAAAGAGTCCTTCCCCATCTTTCCTGTAGGCTGTTCAGGTACTAGAAGGCCATTATAAGGTCTCCCCAGAGTCCTCTCTTCTCCAGGCTGAACAACCCCAACTGTCTCAGCCTGCCTTCATAGGAGAGGCACTCCAGACCTCTGAGCATCTTTGTAGCCATCCTCTGGGCCTGCTCCAACAGGCCCTAGTCTTTCCTGTGCTGAGGGCTCCAGAGCTGGATGCAGTACTCCAGGTGGGGCCTCACCAGAGCAGAGTAGAGGGGCAGAATCACCTCCCTCAACCTGCTGGCCATGCTTCTTTTGATGCAGCCCAGGATACGGTTGGCTTTCTGGGCTGCGAGCACACATTGCTGGCTCATGTTGAGCTACTCATCAACCAACACCCCCAGGTCCTTCTCCTCAGGGCCTCAGCCTGTATTTGTGCTTACGTAAAGTTTCTGAAGATGAGGACTATTTTTCAAAAGTGTCTACTGAAGCTTAGAACACGAGCTTAGGTACCTGTATTAACACATTTTTAACACATATTAATGACTTTTCTCCAGAAATGTGCTTTTTTGACTGTGCACTTTTAACAAGCAAAGAAATCTCAGTATGGCTGTATCAAATCAAATGGTAGGCTCTCAGCTGAACCTAGACCTGGGCTAAACTTTGCCCTTATCTCTTCAAGAGCATGGACATAAAAGGCCTCCTGCATTTCTGCTGGACATCCCTCATTTCTTACCAGCCCAGTCCAGGAGAGTTTTAGTGTCCCACTGCTCTGAAGGCAGCATGCCCTGGCTGGGTGAGTAGATGGAGCAATGCCTTCCGCTGAGCTGCTGATGGTAAAATTATCCAGTGTGTCTCCATTAAAAAATAATGGTCTAACCCTGCCTGGACACTTCTGAAAGTCTGTGTCAGAGAATTTTAATTTTATATTTCTCATATAGACAGTAGCAAGCAAAATTTTGACCAAGTATGGAGTACAGTGCAAATTCAGATTGATGCCATAAGGTTTATATACAGGTGCATGTTTAACTGGATTCACCAAGGTGGTGTTCTTCTCTCCATTTCACAATGACAGGCTGCCTCTTAAATGCGTTCACTGCTGAGCAATACATCCACTTACTTAAGACTACATGTTCCCCGCTAATCTTTTTTTAAACACTCTGGATCTGACACCATATTACACAATTTATGTGTGTATAAAAGACATGGGCTAATGTTTCATCATTCCTGACGGGGGAGGATGAACGAAGAAGAACCAAGCTTTGTATCAAATTCTCGGGGGAAACATTCAAAATCTTGTTCTTCTCTAGTAATTGACCTGAGTACTGATGGATACCAATAGATAGCTGAAATTCAGACAAATGATTTAAAATTCTTGAAAACTAAGGTACAAGCTAGTATACTATCCAATAGTTTTTCTCTTCATTGTTGGATGCATGTCAAGCCACATCCACAGTAGCAAAACCTGGGTGGCTTGCTCAAGTGTTGGCCTTACTATAATATGCCACTTCACGTAGGCAGCACAGTACAAGCAAACATAGTGGCATTTTGCTGTCTTGACACTGTCCCTGCACTTTTAGGCTGGACAGAAGCACCAACTGTCGAGGCTACTGTAAGAAGCAGCTCTGTCTCTGCCTTAAAGGCAAGCCTTTTTTTTCATTCTGCCTCTACCACTGCTTTTGTTCAGAGCCCATTTACAATGAACACAGCTTATGAAAAACAATTAATAAAGAAACAGGAAATCGTTAAAAAAGGATAAAAAATCTCAAGTACAATGTATGATGGTAGAATGCTTAAAAGCTATTGTCCTCTAGTCAGTGGCAAAATGTTTAGCCTGTGACAAGTCTTGCAACGTGTCCATGATAGCATGTAAACGCAGCACAGCTAGTCCTGTCTGGCACACAAGCATCCTAACTTGCTTCTGACAGCCAGCTAACCAGAAGCTTATTTAGATTTAGGGGGTGGTGGTGATGAGTCTTTGGCAGTTGTAGAAATAGTAGCCTAACAACTTGTAATACATATAATTACTCCCCATATCCCCTGGTCAGCATATCTTCTGATATGTAAATTAGATGGAGCAAGCAGATGTATAACCTAGGAAGCATTCCAGATTCATCTTGATAAAAGTATGGTATTCATACTGGGCAGGGTTCCTTTGTCTATAACAATGCCACCAGCAACACCAAAAATACATTGAATGTAAAAATAAAGCTATTGACCATTTCCAGGGGCTACAGTCTACATGGAACATTTTCATTCCACCTGCCATATCTAATAAGCAGTATTATTTATCAGCATCAGCACCACACTAAGGTAGGTATGTGATAAAAACATAGGAAAATGATAGAAACTGCAAACTTCTTATAAATAAATTGATAAAACTGATGCGTTTAGCTAAAAAGTGATAAACTACAGGAAGATGAAGTAGATGGCAGTGGTATAACTCACGGCCACTGAAGCTACTTTTATGTGCATTTGCACATTTAGAGATCTCTCTACCTACCTCCCTACTTGCCTCTTACAATTGTCTCCCACCACAAACACTGAACTTAACCCAACATCCCAAGTCCCTGATACGAGGTAACACAGAAACTCCTTAAGCAAATAAATCTTATTTCTTAGTCCAAGGAACAGTCTTGAGGCACTTAAACTACCGATTTTATTTTTTTTTCAATCAATACTTAGACTTATCGAGCCCTTCTGGTAATTTATCTAAACTAGTGAAAGTCAACATAAACCATCGATGTTACCACTTTTACTTACAGTAGTATAGACACAGGGGGGTTTTTGTTTGGTTGGGGTTTTTTGGGGTTGCATTTTTGGAGTGCTCTTGTTTGAAACGACTCCCTTTTGTGCTCTCCCATGACAGTGCTTACGTTTGGTGAAGTAAATTAGTTGTCTGGACATATATGGTTTTATGAGCACTTGAGTATAGTAAATCTGCTTGTAATTTAGGAAACCTCATGATTTGGCATATTGTCACACACAGCACAAATCAGACTTTTTTCTTAAGATGAAGCTGTTGACACAGCTATTATGTCTTTATTAAGACATGATTTTCACTGTTTAACGATGTATTTGAGTTAATGTAGCAAATCAAATCAGTACTCAATATGAACGTTGCATGCTGTTATTCTCTAGGTATATTATCAGAGAGTTGTAAAAGATGAGCATTTCTTTGTTAACTCATACAAAAACAATACTTTAGTCTTGGCCAGATTCCCCAAATAGAATTGAAACGCAAGGTGTGAATTTTTTTTGTTTATGTATTTATTCTATCACAGTAGCTTGTGTCATTGTAGTGAGTTTAAGACTATTCTGAATTTGAGATTATCTTTCAAAACAGAAATTTTGGATCATATCAACTGTTACAAAATCATTCCCTGAACTCATTGCTGGAATGTTTCTGGATGCACTCAGACTATCTTTTAGTCTCAGTAAATGTAAAGCCTTTTATATCTCCCAGGGAAAAATATTCAATGAGGACAGAGTAATCTGATTTTTTTATTTATTTTGTATTAGGGCATGCAGTGTTTGGTTAGAATGCTCCTAATGTGAGCATGAAACATGTATATATTTATTGGCCTGATACTTTCTAGTGAACGTCCCATTGTCTTATGGGAACTGAGACAGTAAATTACATTTTTTGTTACTAGGCCATCAGGTTCTTTTCAGAGGGTAATGACACGTTTTGCTATCCTTACCTTTCCAAGTTCTAAAATTCTTAGTTTTCTTAACAACTGGCAGTTCTGAGCCGTTGTCTTCACTCTGCGCATCTTCAAACTTTTTAAACTTGGAAAGCTTATCTTGACCTTCTTTCAGAAATTTTGCTACAACAGACTTGCACAAGGTGTCAATTAGAGGAATCGTTCTGAGAAAAATTTCCAGTTGTGTGAGTAAATTCAATGGAATGCAGTGCATACGTATAAGCTAGGCAGATTTCTATTGATTCTACAGTCTTTCAAATGAAATTTTCAATTCCTTATTTATATTAGATTGATAAAATCCAAGGGACAAAGTCTGACCACTTCTGTATGAACAAACTGTGTCTTCCCTGTGCACAGGTGATGAAATTGCAGCAAATTCAGTAATTTTGTCACAATCTAAAGAACAATGATTTATAATACATACTGAAATTTATTAGTTAGAGAAAGAACTAAAAGACTCTAATCTGTGCAAATAATTTTTCATTGACCTAAAATTTTAGGGAAATAATTTTTCGTACAATTTATCAGTCTGACCTTTATAGTTCCAAAATGTTTTAATGTTTGTATAACGGACAATTTTTCTGATGTCTAAATTCTCAGCATTGCTTTTCCTTTGATCTGTTCATCCACTTTCCCTTTGATCCCTCATTTCTGTTTTTTCAAGTTGTTCTTTAAATAAATTAAAGTTATCTATCATATATGTCTTATAACAGAATTTTAATACCATGGGAACTAAGAGTTGGATCTGGTTAATATTGCCATTGCTTCCCTTAAAACCTCGGTCTTGAGAAACAAAACAGAACTTAAAGAAAGCCTACTAAGCATAGGAGTTTGATCTCTGAAATTGCTGTTTGCTTATTTTCTGTTATTTTTTCAGCATCAGTTGGCTGAACTACTCTACTGGGTATTGAAAAAAGTAATATCAAAGGAAAAATTGCTTGCATTTTTGGAGATAGTCACCAGAGGGCATTTATGGACTAACTCAAGACATGTCTCTGTATTCACTGTGGGAATGCTGAGAAGTATTCTGAATTATGCTATATTGATATAAAAATTAAACCACTACTTTAAAAAATTGGAAGTTTTTATTTAAAATGAGATTTCATTTACAAAGAGGGAAGAACGATAGATGACTGATATAATTTTTGGCTTCTCTAGAATTAATTGACTGTATTAGATATGTCAGACAGCCTGAATTTTCACACAACCTCAGAAAAAAAATGTAATGGGAAAAGAAAAATAAGAAGGGAGTACACATTGTTTTCTTTCTTTCAGCATTTTACAAATATATATCTAATATATAGCTGGAGGAAGCAGCTAGTTCTTTTTAAGACTACTGCAACTGAATAAAAGTAGGGTGCTTTTTTTAAAAAAAATGGTTTCATCTTTTGTGCTGGAAGACGTGCTAATTGATATTATTAAATAGCTGCCTTTCAATGAAGATAATAATAAATATTCTAATAAAATAATGAAGACTTTGAAGAAATGGTTAGGGAACAAGTAGTAAAAGCTGATGCAGTATTTCAAATGCAGGGGTAGGTCCAGAATAAAAATTTACTTAAATACTTATAAAATCAAAATTAAACAATTTTGATTATCAACTTCTGTGAATATCCAGAATTCTGTGTTTCATGTATGGCTATATTTCAGGATGAAATAATACCTTTAAAGTGACTTCTTTATCAAGAAGCCCAGTTCTCCCTAAAACAGAGATCTTGTCAGCGTGAAGTGCATAAAATACAACAGAAATCCTGAAAAGACATGTGTTAGACAGGCAACCGTATAAACTAAACCCTAGCTTTGATAGTAATAACCAAATACTGTGGTAGCTTGATTATAAACTAGACAATTATAAGGTTTAATGTTTAGTAGAGAAGTTAAATTGAAAGAAAATGCAGGGTGAAAAATATTAGCAAAATTAAAAGAAAAGCCCTAAAGATCAGTTAAACTACAAATATTCTCCTTGGGTCTGCACTCACCTGAGTCTGAAGTTAGTAGGACTCAGTGAATATCGGTTTAGAAAGCACGGGTTTTAAACTTCATATTGGT
Organism: Larus michahellis; assembly: GCF_964199755.1. Lineage (NCBI taxonomy): Eukaryota > Metazoa > Chordata > Aves > Charadriiformes > Laridae > Larus > Larus michahellis. The sequence goes on along the minus strand of NC_133899.1, from coordinate 60,492,837 downwards.
GTTCTAGCTTTAATATCCTACTTTTATTCCACAGAGATCATAGGCACTGGTAATAATAAATTTAGGGCTGGAACCTTGTTGAAAGATTTACTCTATATTTAGCAACAAACAAATCAATCATTTTTTTTTTTTTGGTAACACGGGTATATTGCATGCTCTTTCTTTTCCACATTTTTTTTTCCTTTGGAAAAGGTTATATTTTGTTCACTGCAAAGCAGAATTTTCATATGTATTTGTAAACCAAGGCTTTCAGATTGTAGTTCAGTGGAAGTTCAAAACGTTTCCATACCTTCCATTTGTTTCACACTTCTACGGCACAATCACACTATAGTAGTCCGGTGCCATCGTGCGATGTTTTCAGTCCCCTCTTTCATCCCTCATGAGTGAATACAGATATTCCTCCAAATGTTCTACATTGGCTAACATTATTTTAACTTCTATGGTGTCAATCAGATGTTTTCAATTCAAAAGAAATCACAATAAATATATCGACCGTGTAATAGAAATACAAAATTATCAAAATCATGTACATGAAATCTTCTCCTAATTGCAGCAGCAGCCTTCATCTATATGTGTCTGAGAAGTTTAGAGTTAACAGATTTAATGCCTTGAAGTTCAGGAGAATCCTCTCGTTAGGGTATTGCATGAAATGTGTTTCAGAATAAGGGGTTACCACTGACAATGCCCTGCTTTTATACCTGAACCTGAAGGTTCAGGTGTTTTCAGCTGTTGTTTCAGTAACAAAAGGAGAGGGGAGTGGCTACCTTGGAGGTTTCCTCCGAGATAACTACAGACTGGATCATCTAGAGTGTTGTATTTAAACTAGTTTCCTGAATTACACAGTAAAATGGTACCTCCTGTATTGCATAAAACAACCCAATTCACTGACTGTTACAACTACATTTCTGGTAGCAGAAAAAGGACACAATTGCTGAAACGTCTTCTTTGTGACCCTACATCTCACTGATAGAGATTTTACTTGAACTATATTTAATGTGCTCTTATTCAAGGTATACTTACGGAGGCCAGGTCTTTAATACTGCAACTATATTCTATATATAAATAAATTAAATTTAAAAAGACATGATAGAGTTGGTCTTTTCTTTCTTTGGCCACATAATCTTCCAGAGCTGTGAATTATATAGTAGTCTCTTATCTAGTTCCCTGAATGCTGTGTGACACCTCATGGGAATGTGCATTATACATACTAACTGTTGCAGAGTAACTAGTTTAGGATTATCATAGATTTATACACATAAATATGTATGTATATGTATGTGCATACATACATATGCCTATACATGTAAGCATTGCCTCTCTCTATATATATGCAGACAATTGTCAATTGGCATTTTTTCCTTCTTCACTGTGTAAATCTGAGGCCAAAGATTCAAAGACTTAAGAAATAGTGTGAAAAATATTTTTTTCAGAATTTGTAAAACACTTATGATTCTTATAAATGGCCTAAAATTGATAAGGGTGTCATAGTCCTGGATACTTGTGCCACAAGGAGTTAATCACACTCTTATATGACCTTGAATACATGCATTCTTCAGGTATATCACCTCATAAACAAAATTCAGGTATCACCAACATCAGAAAAGAAACTTGTTGAAAAATTTATTTCCCTGTGACATAAAAGTCTGTGACATAAAAAACCTTTTTTTTTCCTGCACTTCAGTATTTTTCCTTCATGTCTGCTTATATTAATTATTTCTGCTCTGCTATCCTCCTTTCTCCTCACAACTGCCAGTGATGAGAAGCTGTGGAAAGAACAGAACGACACCAAGGGAATTGTTCGAAGGGGACAGGCTACGTGCTTCAGAAAGAAAAGGCAAAGTCTAGGGTTTGGCTTGGAAGAGGAATGTGAATAGGATTGGGAAGAAGGGGTTGAGGAGACAGAATTTAGCACTTGGAACAGTGAAAGAGGTCAAATGAGAATGAGACAGAAGAGGAAGGAAAAAAGACAATGCAGAGGAAGAAAAATGAAGGACCAGGGGCTTCTAGGACTACAAAACAATTAAGGTTAGCAGGACACAAATACAAGCTTTCTTCAAGCCACTGCATTTCTACAAAGCAATCATCACACTAATTTTCATGTAGAAATGTAGTAGATTATATAAACCACCTGAGGTTATCTTAACTAGTGATTAACTTAACTGGAGAGACATGATAACGGGAAAATGTGTAAAAGAGATGTAGGATTGCTAAAAGGGAGAAAAGAATGAACTGAACTGAAAAACTGTTAAACCAGCAGATTACTGGTTTTCCCTAGGGATGATGTGGGACCTGATGCTACTTAATATTTTTGTTAATAACACTAAGCCCCCAAAATAATTTGGTTTTGAAATTTGCCAGTGGTGCAAAACAGAGTCATAATCAAAATGTTCCACAGAAAGACATCAAAATACTAAGGAGTGAAATTAGAGAAATGCAATGAAACATATATGAGAAATCATTATCTGGAAAAATCAAAGGAAAGAAAGACTTGTGAGATTTACTTGATTCATGTTCTTTGCTGAGGGATAGAGAAAAAACAAAATACAATCTTCTACTTTACTAATTTTGGAGTAATCGAGGTATTTCCAGAAGACCCATGTACCTGTTAATGCCATTGCACAAGAAACTGGTAAGATTATTTTACTACTGTATGTAGGTCTGGTCATCCATAGTCACTGCAAATAAACTCATACTGAAACCAGCGAACAGAACTACTGGGAAGATTGAGGTGGATCTTACAGGAAGGGATTAATAGAGATTACCCTGATTAGTGCAGACAGATGAAGTTCAGATAGATGTCCCAACCAATTCAGGAGCATGTGTGAACATCAAGAAAGCCTTGCCTGTAGTGCAGGCAAGCTGCTTAGCTGGGTTTAAGGGCTTGATAGATGAACACATATATAATGCTTGTCTGTGTGGTGGCAGCGTATTGGACTCAGCGATCGTGAAGATTCTTTCCAGGAAAGACAGCAGTAACAGATATAAAGTTGGCACTAATGGAAACAGTGTCTATGTAGACCTGCAGGTTAACACTGTTTGTTCTTTTTGTGTTTATTAGATGTGCAACTGCATGGAGTTACACATCATGACTAAAACACTTTCAAAGACACAAAATAACCTTTTCTCTCATCCAAAGTCTTCACTTAGACGAAACTGTAAACTGTAAATCATGGTATATGTCTCTAGTAAGATGTGCTCTAAACCCCATGGTTATGCCATTCTATCACCACCATTAGAGATTTATGGTAGAATAAAAGGAATTCCACTGTAAGAAGTGCTAAATTCAGATTTTTATTTATATGATTTGATAAATATTTTTAAAATATTTTTTAAAATAATAGGGAAAAAGTATGAACAGAAAGAATTTTTGGATGCTATAATTTATGACTTCATAGCTGACAGATTGGCTGACAAAGATTGGTGATGCTATGGATAATAGATCTGCTCCCATCTGTGGGGAGAGAAACACTTTGAATGGCAGTTTTGGAACCTCTCTGCTAGACAAAGGTAGTGACAGAATGTTAGAAATATCTGAGGTTGAAGTGGGGAGATGAGCAAGTGAAAGCCTTGAGAGGAGTTATTGTCCTGCTGGTGAGGAAACTAGCAACATTCTTGTTTCTTTTTTCTCTGAAGTGTAAAAACTGTCGATGAAAAAGAAATATAAATTGAATTTTAAGAAATTTGAGTGGGCTGATTTGATTTACAGGAATTCTCAGCCAATGGGTCAAAATGAGACTAATATATTCATGAATTAACTCAAACTCACAAACTTTTTCACCAAAGCGCTAAAAAAACTGAGACTAATCACATGAGTTAAAAGGTATAAAAGGTATTTACTGGACAATTAAACCACTGTTTGTAAGCATAGGAGCTCTGAAAACTAGCAACAAGCACCCTGGCTTTTGCTCTGGATTCTCTTGCAGCAAGTTGCAGGGATGGTGGCAAAGACATACCAGCCATTCTGGCATTGTTTCTATTGAGGTAATCCTCTCATGCAAATGGACACTTGAGGACCGTAATTTCTTAAACAGGCACCCAGGTTGCCGGAACTTCTCTGCAGACACCCTGAGTGTGGTGATCACCTCACCTAACATCTGCTCTGTAAACAGTTGTCCAGACGAGCCTTGTGCTGTCATCTCTATTCCTTTTTCTAGCAATGGAGAAAAGAAGAAACCACTAAGGGCCATTTCATCCTACTCCGAGGCAAAAGGGGTCGGTCCCTCTGTGAAGGCATCTGCCATTCAGGTGATGGCAAGGGAGCCTAAACAATTACGTTAAACCAGATGTTCAATTTTCATGTGAGTAAAGTTGGCTGAGAGGAATCCCAGGGCTCTTCCAGAAAAGCTCTGATAGTTCACGGAGAGACAACGTAAAAAAGTATCACCTCTAGTTATCTGCTCTGCTAGAGATTTGCACCCAATCAGGGAAGCTGGTCAGCAAAATGGAGCTTTGTATTTCACACCCTAATGCATGTACTTAAATAGCCATCAATGAATTAATTCAGCCCGCTGTGATTTGGAGAGCACAAATTGAGGAGTGGACATACATATTAACTTTTCTTTTGTCTCTTCTACATTGGAAACGATCGGCAAAGAAACAAGACAGTCAGCTGTGGTCTGCAACAACACAACACAAAACATCAGAGCTTGTTTGGAAGTGCTCAGGCTTGTGATATACAGAGCACATGCCTTCACTTATCTAAGCATTGGTTTACCAGTACATAAGGAATGGTTAAAAATATTTATCTGATAAGAAGGACTCTAATGTGCAAAAGCTTCCTAGCTCACAGTGTCCATATAGTTCATTAAGTTTTTTTAAAAATTCACAAGTGAAAACGTGGGTATGAAAGGATGTATGTCTCAAGTTTCTGTAAATAACTGCAGCATGAATAATGAAATTTCACTACTTTGAAAATGTCATTATCTTCTTCTAAATCAATTGCAGATTAGAAAATAGATTTTTTTGTTGTTGTTGAAAACAAACAAATAATGCCTTCCTCATGAATGTTTTGCCCAGTTCTACTGTTTTAGAAGCGGCGTTGGATGCTTGAAGCATTTGTGTTATAAAATAACATTGCTTCAACTTTCAAGGCTGCAATGATAATAATTAATACTTTCTATCAGTACTTGATATTCATTGCAAGTACCAGTAACATTAGTGACATTGTTAAAAGTTCCTAATCTGAATGCTGCTGAGATAGACAAGACGCATGATTTTGGATCAGAATGCAGTATCATTTAAACCTGGATTTACTTGCCACCATTTTTCCTGGCTTCTCCATCAAATGGTGCTTTGTAGAGATTATTTTGGGACCCAAAATGTTAACTATTCATTGGAATGCGCTGTACAAACTTAGAAACATGATGAATGGTATTTTAAGCATAAGCATTTAAAACATATCTGTTCTGTGTTTAAATGTCAGAACAAAGCATATTACAGGAAAAACACCTACAAATGCAAAAATGCAATAAACCCACAAAATATGGGTTAAAAATTTCCATATTTGATCTGGGTAGCAAATTATAGAGAGAGCAAAAACCCCCTACGCATAACCATAGCTGCCAATTCTGGATCTTCCAAAAAGCAAGGGCAGGATACCAAGTACATGATTCTGCCGTGTGCCAAGCAAGCATCTATGAAAATGTCACCTTTATGCAAGTGAAACACAAAACGAGTAGAATTTGCCCTTAAATATGAGGGGGAAAATGTTCTGAAAATAAACAAAATGCTTTTTACTGCTAATTAAAACATGAATCAATAAATATTTTCAAAGTTAAATAATACTGTTCCTCTCAAGCTGAGCACCAATCTGCTGGGCTCCAGCCAGGAGAGAATCTTTTCTAGCATAGTTACAAACAACTGATGAGCGGGGTGGAAAACAGAAACATGAACACAACTTTCACAGTAATTCAAACAAAACTGCATGATTTTTAACATATCAGTTAAAGGTTCTTTACCCTTTCCACCTCTTTGTATAGTGGTCAGTACGCCGCTGGTGAGATAATGACCTACAACGAGCAGTCAGATTACTGGAATTAAGATGTCAGTTTCAAAATAAACACCAGTTGGCTCAACAAAGCCTGCAGCTAGGATTATGTCAGGACTAGGAAGACATTTAAAACCCAATTGAAGCAGAGTTACTGTTTCTGAACAGAAAACATGCTATAGCATCCTAATTTACTGTAGACTTACCGAACTGCTGATGATGATTGCCTGAAACTGATTGCTGAAACTAGGCTAGGAAGATGTTCAAGGTACAGTCTTTGCTTTGGATACGGAATCTGATCGGATCCTCATTTCTTGTCCTCTCGGACTCAATATCTTTGGTTTTCCCACAAACATTTTTTCACAAGCTGGTCTATGATTAGAGAAACAGATCCCTGGTTGCTATCACCTGCTCTTGTTGCTTTGTATATTGATTATGGGATAACATTCCCAGCAGAGAAGGTGTAGCAGGGACAATAAGAGTCACTTGAATTATAGAAAAGTAGCTACCAAGATTTCAGAGTTGAACCCGTGATTCTCACTGACCACTCAGGAACTAAACCATGTCATATTTTGCTAGTTACATAAGGATTTAGCTTAACCTGAGAGTATTGAAAATTCTGTGAAAAAGTTTACACTGAACATAGGCAAATACACAACAACAAGTTCCTTTATTCTCTCTCTTGCAGCTATTCTGAGCATAACAAACAAATTAAGAACCCACAACCCCCCTACCCACAACTAACTTCTTAAAAGAATGGAAAAGGTCTCCATACCTGAATTGTGGAAACGTTTAAGGAACAATACATTCCACAATAAACTCCATTTGGATCTGTTTCTCTCATATATCATTTTAAAAAACCATTTATGTAATCCGTCAAACAGCACTGTAACATTAAGAAGGCAAAGGTAAATTTTTTTGCTGCCCTCTCTTTTTCAGGGATATGTCTGCTAAGGTCCTAGTCAAATACATGCACGTCACCTGTGAAACAAAGCGATATAATGTCCCTAGAAAACGCCAGTTGCCATAGAACTTACAGCCAAATACCTGAGGAAGCATTTTTAATTTAAATGCAGATTCTGTCATTTGCAGGTCCTGCTTTTGTAGGCCTCTGTGGTAGGTCTAAAGTATTAGGTCTTATATACATGTGCACACTTGACCTCCTCGTGCGTCTATACCCCAAAAGGTAGTTGTATACCAGCTATTCTGGATAAATTTATGACATTACATTTTATGTCCATTAGGTCTTAGACTAAACAACCTCAAGTAGTGGACACAATACACTGAATTTCCATACAAAATATTCAACAGACCAATATGACTGTATTATAGCTCAAACAGTCTTCGGAGTCACTACTGACAGCATTTCAAGCATCTGGATTTTATACCAGCCTTGATGTACATTTCAGGGCTACCGACAGTACCTGAAATTAATTTAAAATTATTCAATCAGTGGCAAAGCTAACAGGGGAGCTATTCCTAAATCTCATTGCCAGGCTTGAGATGAAGGTTTCAGTCCTGTTAAGCGATACCGGACAGATTTCTGGCAAGTAAAGGAATAAGAATACTCTGACCACAGACTGGTTCTGGCCAAGGATTTACCGAGCCCATGGCTATGTCTGATCTCTGCCTTTGAGACTATTCTGAACTCTTGCCCTGCATCCCAGCCTTTCACTCGGTCACTCTGTCTTGGCTGTCTCAGTTTTGCTTGCCTACAGCTCTGCTACTCCTTTCTGGGTAGTATGGGAGTATATCTATGTATATGATATATATTTTTTGAAGCACTTGGATGGTGGGATTTACACCACTTTGATGAGAAGTGCTGAAAAATACACGTGCAGTATGGGAAAGTCAGGTGGTATGGAAGTATCAAGAGCAGTGAGTGGTAATGATGGCAGTGTCATGGCACAGGACAGGCTGGGGGACCCTGAGCCAACTCAGTATGTTTCTGGAGGTAGCACAACCTCTGCTTTGGTGTGGTTAAAAACACAGCATAGGAGACAGGCATACAGGAACACTCTGGGATGTATAATAGATGTGAGAGCATGTGTCCTGCCAAAATATTTGAAACTCCTATTTATTACTCAACGCTATTGTAATCTCAATGCGATTAAGGAATGTTGAGATCTAAATAATCCATTGGTTAGTGAGCTAAAAGATGATGCTTGCTTTCACACTGCAATCATTTACATTTCCTTTGTGACGAATTGTGGTAGAATGCAAAAGAGGTTGCATTATACAAGCATAAAATAAAGAACAGCAGAATTTGTAGTAAATAAGTTTGCAAAATCCTGCATTAATGAAAACTTCAAAGAACTGCTGTAGCTGCTGCATGGCAGTAGGGGTAGCCTGAAGATGATAATTGTAGGAATACAGACATATTATTAGAAAGAGCACTACTCTGCTTCCAGCTGGATCGCTTCAAACATACTTAATGGTACACTTTACCATCTTTTGTGTTTAAGCGTAGGGCACAAGCATACAGATAAATAAGTGTACCGCTCACTCTCCCTTTTTCTTTGCTGTTATAGGCACTACATGCATGCATGAACACGGACTAGAACACAGTGCCTTGCATCACTTCCTATGTAATGCGCAGGCAATACTTTACAATTCCCGTATGGCTGTTCCTTACATAGTATTAGTACTTTACCTCTCAACCCTTTATTTTCTTTTACACATTACTTCATTTCACTCCTTTAAAATAGGGACAAACAGAGAATGAAATGCAATCTGACGGATAAAATAAAAGCTGGAAATGGGAGGCCAGACTAATTTTTGTGCTGATAGAATATTCATATGCAACTTTAAACAAGTAAAATCAGAGAAACAGTCCTTTCCAGACTCAAGGGAATATGTTGTGAACATAAGTAAAAGGAAGATTTCAAAACATTTACTCTGCTATAGTGGGTCATATGTGTTCTTCATGCAGAGACAGAGATATAGAATAATACCCTGGAGGTTATAAAAAGAGACTATACATACAAAATCAAACTCTTTTAATGTTAAAACTAATATAGTTTGAGCAATGTTAATTCAGACCCTTTATGCATGTATCATGATGCTGTTTCCTTCCTTGAGCCTATCTATTTTTGTACAGTCTCTGCCTCTCTTAATGAATGATTAGTTATTCAATATTTGACTAGTTATTCAAAGTGTGATCTCTCTTTTTTTAGTATTCACCACAGTATTACAGATTTCTTCTTCAGTATTTTGGTATGCTTACTACAGCATCTGAATGCTATAAAAAGTTAATGAATTTATCTTCACAAAGTTCTGTGGAGATGCATGGTGGTGTTACCCCACTCTGTTGGTGAGAACCTGGGGCACAGAGAAATTACTGGTTTAACTGAAAAAGATGTGGCTACTCTGGAGGAAATAGAAGAGGATCATCTAGTGAAGGACTGTATCATAATGCATCTATGCAATTGCATCATAATGCATTCTAAAGTATTCACTGCAGTATTTTAGTAAATACAAAATTTAGTTCTTCTGCTTCATTACCTGTGAAAACAAACACCTCATGTTTAGAAAAGTTTCTAAGTTTAAAAAAATAGACTTTTGTGTCTAGCGGAAGACTCCTAGAACTATGGAGTTTCTGGTATCAGAAGTCAACACAGTAACTACTCTTTATGTGGACCAACCCTGGTCCATGTATGAAATGAATAACTTCATACCTACTTTTTAACTGCAGAAGAGTGAGACTCACTGGACTCCTGTTTTCAGCCTTAATGATCAGACTACTCTGCCTTTGCGCCTCATTCCAATCTTTCTCCTTGCTTTTTCCTGGTCACCCACCAAATCCCACTTCTCCCTTCAGCCCTCCATTTGCAATTGCCTAGTATCTTCCCAGTGATCCTTTTCCCTCTGTAAATGTGTCGCTCGAGCTTCTGCAACCTTGCTCCGCTTCTTGGCTATATTTCTGTATATTCTGTGCAAACGCTTACTTGAGTGAGGGCATACCCACTGCCGTCCACATTGCCTGGGAGCCAAAAGGGGCCAACGCTCGGAGATCTAGGAGGTCACGTTCTGTCCTCAGTTCTCTCAGCCGTAGCAGCAAAGACGATTGCTTGCAAAGGTAGCTTTCCTTATTGGAGACGGACCATCCAGATACAAGAACTCTGATTGCACATGAACTCAAGATTTTTTTCACAGTCTTGTAGCTATGTTAATCTTAGCCAAATTTCAGTGTGCACATCAAATGTTCATTGCCTGTTACTCTTGACAGGACTGTGAGCTTCTCTGCACTAGAGCATCTGAACAAATGAACTACAGTAATTTTTTGAACATGAACCAAACAGGGTGGGTTTTTTTCTTCCTGATTTTAGAAACGGCAGCTCTATTTTACATTTATTTTTTTTTAAATATACACATGTATGTATGCACACACAAATAATTAAATAAAATTAGCTTGAAGTAAAACACTGAAATGTCACATCACGTAGAAATTTGGGTAGAGTTCAGGTAAGGTTGCTAAATTTTGGCAAAGCTAGGACATACTGAAAAAAATTTGTTCTCGTAATAGAAAGAACTGAACAACTTATTGAACAATTTATATTAGATATAAGGAAGAATTTCTTCACTATGAGGGTGGCAAGGCACATGGGGCTTTGAGTAACCTGGTCTAGTGGGAGGTGTCCCTGCCCATGGCAGGGGGGTTGGAATTACATGATCTTTAAGGTCCCTTCCAACTCTAACCATTCTATGATTCTATGGTTCTATGATTCTATAATTTTAGTTCTGGGGGTACAATGAATCATGTGATTTAAGACACTACATGGAATCACCAAGGAGTAAAATCCTCAAGCATTTCCCAGTCCTCTTTTTTTATGCTTGAGTAGAATTTCTCCTTACAGAAAATAATACTGGACCTGTAGGTTAACAATTCCAATATTATTATCAAGGCATGTTTTTTTCATAACATTGGCAACTGTACTGTCTTGCCTCACATGTTATCGATCTATCTATATCTCATCTTCCATGCCAACATTTTCTGATAAAAAACTTTTTTTCTTTTGTAGTTATAAACATATTTTAATTAACATTTTCTGCTCATTAGCTTACTTTGCTATAGGTTTTTAAAAAATATTTTAATTGTAGTTTTCGAACTTCATTGTTATTTCTTCAATGACAATTACACTTTTTATTTAAAATATTTATCTGTCAAGCTGAACACATTCCTGTCTATTGACTTGATAGACATCTTTTATTGTTGTTAAAATTTAAACCTTTCAGGGATGAAGAAATATTTAAGAAACTTAAATGATTAATTTGTTCACGAAGAAATGTTCATGTTACATTTTTCTGAGACAAGTTAGCATGCTACTGGGCATCCAGAAATCATCTGCCTAAGAAAAAAAAAAGTAAAATTATACTAATTGAAAAGTTTTCTTTATGGCTGATTTTCCATTCAGTTACTCCCAGCTATAAAAGAGTTTTCAAAGCAAGCTACCCATTAGTTTTTAATTTAAAATGACTTTTGAAATTAATCCCTTTACCTCTCTTGATATCTTTCTGACAACCTCCTAATCTCTTCAAACTGTTGGTTAAAAAGTGCACCACTAAATCAGCCTGTCATCAATTTTGTCTCTCACCAGAGTGACTCAAAGAGTTGCATCAGCTAGATCATTTAAAGAAACCACAACTTTTTAAAAGAACATCTGCTGCTGTAATTTATAATGTATAACATAATCTCACATCCAAATTTGACAGAGTTTGGTAACGTCTTCCAATAATAGGTTGTGAGCGATTCTGTCCTGGGATGCTGCAAACAAAGCGGCAATAAATTATTAAGAGATACACGCACCAATCTAATAAGAAAAAAAAATATCAGTCTCTGCTTTGAATACTGACAAATATGATGCCACGCAGACTCTTTTTTAAACTGCCTGTTTCAATTTTAAGTATGTACTGGTTTCTCAGGACATAATTTCCTGAGATTAGTGAATATGAATGAAAGTGCTAAGTGCTGACAATTTGAATTCTCACTTCCTTTAACACTCAAGTGCTAAATATTGCCCAAACTTTTGCTAAAATGTTAAGTATCTATCTTTTTTTTTTCCCTAGTAAATTACCATTGATTTGAAGATCTGACAGCTACAGCCATAGTACAGTAGGAAGAACGGGTGGTGTATCAGAGAGGTAAATTCCAAATCATGATGAGAAAAAACCATCCAGTTGTCATGAGGAAGGATACTGCTCTATTTCCGAGAGAGAGCAAGAGAGTAAGTCAATGTGGGCTAAGTCTGGGCAGAAGCATCAGAAGAGCGGAAGTACCGTGGGTAGTGAGTAGTAGTCTGTACGGATGCAGTGTATTCCTGCCTATTTTTGGAAAAGGAAAAATGCTCAGAAACGAAGGCATTTCCAGGGACAAATTCTCACTAAAAGTCTGTCATTAAGTCAGTTAATTTTGAGACTAAAATTCACTATATGGTTTCGTGTCTACATGCTCGGTGAACAGGTATTGTAAGAAGAGGAGGTTGGGAATGGGAAGCCTGTAAGAGATCTGCAGAGATCAAGCAGATTAGATAAATACTCAAGTTGTATTTAGAGAACTGCTATTAGTACCATCTGGCAATGAAAATATTGGTTGCTATCATGCGATTGCACCGGAACGTGGGTACCTTTTTGCTAGCTTCCCGTGAGCGGTCTGGTATGGAAAGTCACTTTCGATGCACATGAACAATAATGAGAAGGAGGAAAGGGGCTGGTGGAAAGCATGTTCACATTTTTTAATGGAAAAGTTATCCACTCAGCAACAAAGGTGGTGAAGTTCCCAGTTTGAAAGTACTTTACAATCAGAGGCCTCATCAAGAGAGTCATTTTCAAAAAAGCACCACACTCCCTCATTGCAAATGAATAAAAAGCTGAGAAAACAAGCAGAGAATAAAGCTACTCTCAGCCTGGGGTTGGCTCCGTAGTGCGGCCTAAATCAATCCCCATCCTTTTTTATGCAGAGTGCACTTACATGCTGATGTGATGGCACAGTTTTGTACAAGAGGTCCCACGTTTGGTAACTTAAAAGTGGCTTATACAGTTCTTAAAAGACTTTAAAGGAGAAAGCATGTCGTCTGTAATAAATACAACTGTATACTGCAATTATAAAACAGCATTTCTTCCCATTAGAAACAGAATATTAGTTCTGGTTTTATGTTGCATTGATTTTAAAGACATTTTATTCTCTTAAAGAATCTCTGTATCTTTACATGTTTTTATCTTTACAGCATAAAATAATGTAAAAATAAATTGTGTCTTACCAACGTGGCCTATGCAGCAGATTGTACAATTTCAGTTTCCAGGACTTCGTACCCTTAGTACACACTGTCAATAATCCAGTACTATAATTACATTCAATTAAAATGATAAAAAAATATTTTGTGTGAAACTAGAAAGTTTTGGTTCCCTTCATTTGCTTCCCCTCGCTTGAGTCTTTTAGGCCTTCCAGCGCTTCACCAAAACACTTTTTTTAAATGACAGTTTAGTGTCTCTCATATTTAAATGTCTCCAAAATTATGCTTGAAGAAAAATACAAAATATTGCAAAGACTGTAACAAAATGGAAAAAGTGTCATCACAACTATATGAGTATATTTTAATTTGCATTTCTGCAACTCATTTTAAAAGAAAGTTATCTTTTCAAAACACAAAATAGGTGGCAAATGCCCTAACTAACCATGGAGCAGGTAGTACACTTGTGGATACCCTGAATAATCAGTTTGCATCTCCCGTTTCTTCATATAATGTTATCTGATAGGTAAGAATATAAAAAAAGGAGGAGTTGTTCTAGGTGGAATGCGAAACTGAGTGTATCATGTTAGATGAATATTCTGAAATTTTTCTTCAAAACAGGATGTGGAAAATTGACTCATCAATTAAGAGACAGGAAAAAACTCTAATAAAATCCCTTAAAATATCCTAAAAGACCCATCTTTTAAAATACCCATCTTTTAAATGTGACAGTACAGTACCATAACATGACACTCCTACATCATGATTTTGATGATGTACAAATCAGATGATGACAAACATCAACTGCACTGCATGTGTTCCTCATGATGTTCATAAACCTTAGTTTAGGAATGCAGATATTCAAGAACTGGCAGAGACTGTGTAAACTAGCAGAGATTAATATATCATGCAAAGGAACAAACTTTGTTTATCTGCTCACGTACTTCTGCTACTAGAACTAAAAGCTGCATGTATTTTTTGAGATAGTCTGCTTTCTGTTTGGAGCTCACAGAAGAATTGCACATACCAGAAAACATATTAATATTCTAAGAGCAAATTCTGGTGCATTAGATTTGTGGGTACCAGTTACAAGATCAGGTACTAATATCATTACATTAACAATTACCAAGGAAAACAAACAACCAACCAACAAACACAAAAAGCCCCATTACCATAAAATTTACCATTTATTTACCACTTATCTACCTACTATTGGTGAAGACCAAATCACCAAACCCAAATGCCATTTTTGGAATTCTTTCTTTCTAAGAAGTTCATATTCACACAAGTCATTATAAGGACCGTAAATTTCAGTCCTAATTTGTACCTCTATGAACCTAATTTTCCACTCTATTGAAACATTATAATTTAGAGATGGAGGAACAGGCAGCGAAGATCTGTTGCGTGAGTGCCATAATCTCTCACTCCTAGTTTCCCTGACATGGCACGTTGTGAAGATCACGTTGCCTTTCTCTACTTGTTGGATATCCATTCCCTAGACCTCATTTGCTTGGGTGGTTCAATGTGTGCTAGCAATTTTTCAAATTCCCTGATGTGCTCAGCCCCGACTTAGGCTTTTAAACAGATGACTATTTCTACTTGCCTATAAAAGCTTTCTATTCCAGAAGAGATTCTGCTTTCAGTCACACTAGTTAAAATCCAGCTATCTCAACTGACTCTAATTTAAGACAATGTATATAGCAGAATCTGATTATTTGCATAATTTTCAATCTGTGTTATAATACAGACTATTTATGGTGGTAAAAATAATGTCATATTTGTGCTAATAAATCAATATTTCATACTTTTTTTCAAAAATGATAATTCAAAAAAAATTCAGTCTATGTATGGTCATAAAAGTATATTTATTTAAAATTTTCTCATAGAAAATAATGCTGAAATCCCATAACCCTTTTCGATTCTAATAAAACTTTTTCAGAAAACTGCTTTATTAAAAAACATCAAATATTTCTAAGATAATGTTAGTGTCTGGCCTGGGTGGTATTGGAGGACATACAAATGAATTGATGGCACGGTCGTAGAATTTCTGAAATGTCAGGTATGGGTTATCGATGGCGCAATATTTATGGATCAGTAACTCAGTGTCATATTGCAATTCTCGAACAATTGAATTTTGGTAGAAAAATTCTGAGTTGAAATTGCCAAGATTAAGAAGACATCATTCATTTATAAAAACAAGGAGTATATGTCCATCTCTGGAACATACCTATTCCAAATCAATCCCTGATATGACCTCCTTGTGATATACTCTCCTTGTGATATATTCTCCTTGTGATACACCTGTCAGGATTCTCTGAAGTCTTGACATAGGTGCCTGTGAAAGACTGAGATTTACAGCTCACCCTCTTACTCTTGACTGACTCTCAAATCACCCCTTTCAGTTTTGTCTCCTGTTTTGTCCCACTATATCTCTGGAAGCCAAAAGGTTTCTGATACATTATATTATAATGGCTAGCATATTTAACCAGGAGCTAGAGAATATAGGTTCTGGGCTGTCCCAAACCTGCATCTCGTGACAAAGCAGTCTCAGGTAGGACATAATTTATTCCTTAACTCTTTGGGTTAGGACACTGAGCAGCAAAGGGTTCAGAGAGAAAGTAAACAAAAGGACACATTAATTCACAGACCTGTGATGGAGATTTTCTACTAGAATAGTCTGGGTCTGGGGTGCTCAGTCCTCATTTCAAAAGGCTGAGTATTTTCTCAGGCACAAACATGGTTTTTTTCTGACATTATTTTATTGGGTTGTACAAACATTGTCCTAGCATTCTACTACGTAAGAATTTTGGGGGAGGGTTGGTAAACATTGCTTTGGGATAATCCCCAGATTTATCCTGTTACCTATATAAAAGCAGTGTATCTGCACAAGCACAAAGCTGAATTTCACTACCGGGTGAGAAAGCACATTGGTTTTCCCCTACTCATCAGCTTGTATTGATTTCTATGAGTCTATATGAGTTTGAGCATGTTTTCAGGGAAAAGCATTTCAATATGAAGTCTCAGATTCTTGTCTACCATCTCTGAAGAATAGTTCTCTTTTAAGCGGGCCTTAATAAACGAGTGGGGCAACATTTACAGAGCACCATTTGTGCATTCAGCAGCAGTCCTCACACTGTCTGTTAAATGGAATTGGCCTTCACTTCTGTTTCTGAATGTGATGAATGGCATCATTCAATAATATATGTTTGTCAAGTTGCAATCTTGTGCAGTGTTAAGCACAGTGTTAAGCAAGGTTCAGTCTGCATATAAAATATAATCTCTAATTAAAAAAAAAAAGTAAGACAGAAAATGACAGGAAAACTTCGATGCAGCTATAGATGCTATCAAAATTACTGAGAGGACATTAATCGTTGGGAATATTGTTTCACATTGGGTTTACTGTGCACAAACTGGTGAGAAGAAATGTACCTTGGGATTTAAATTGAAAAAAAAAAAGAAAAAAAACTTTACTCATGCAAAATTCTTCATTACTTATGAAAATGGGCATATTAGCATGTGAGTGGGAAGGCAAATATTATGTATTTACATGTGCTAAATAATAAAAATTCAGGACACGTACGCTCACACGCCTGCTTCAGGATGAGGAACCCATTCTCTTTGCAATTTCAGAAGGGACGTAGGATTGCAATTCCTAACCTAGCAGCAATTTCTCTAGGGTTTGGTTTCTTGTTCTCAAAAAGAAAACTGACAAGCCATACGATTTTCAGCAATTCCACCATGAATCTAATTTCTTCAAAAATAGTTAAATAAGATTGTGGTCTTCCTTAACGAGTAATGAGAATCCATCAGTACTAATCATAACTGTTTAAGGCACCTTCATGGTAAAGCACGGAAAATAAAAAAGACAATTAATGGCATATTGAGTGGATCAAACTTTATTTGTGCTAAACCTACTCTCTCAGGAGCGTTTTCTATTAACGTTACTTTCTGCAAGTGATAGAAGTTTTACCCTTGGTGTAGCAGATAAGCCGTTGATCCGTCAGCAGACTTTTTCCTACCTCCCACAGTATTGCGCTTCAAAAGTTTGTTTGGAAATGAAACCAAATTCTATGTTTCCTCTACAGATGGTTGACCTCTTTCAGTTAGTGGCTGCATTACTCATTTAAACAATTATACAGGTCAGAATGGTGTAATCTAAATTATTTAGTCTCTGGGTGTTTTTCAGACACCACTGACAGCCCGAGAGGATCCAGCTGCTAGTTGTACCTGGATTTGAACTCCGCAAGATAACAGAGCTTTAGTGAAGAGTTTCAGTCACCATACATCGCTTCATCTGCAAAAACACATACCGCAAACAAACTACTCCTCACGGACCCGCGACCTTGCAGGTATCAAAACGTGCAAACAGCACGGCTAAATATTCTTAGACAAAATGTTCAAAATAGTTTTTAGTTTATTTGACTAAAAATACCTGGACGCTCCTTCATCATGGAAATCTTAAAAAATACCTTTTTTGTTTGTCCCCCACAGGGAGCAATTCAAGTCTACCAAACAGACTAGCAAAATATTATGATAACCTTTTCTATCCTAATTTGTACTGGAGGCTGTGTGTGTGCTAGGATCAACATTAATTACTGTATAACATTTCAGCTGTGTAGTTCATAGAAATGTCAGGGAGTTAGCTAAAGGGGATGTGGGGTCCTGATACCAGCGGGGGGTAAGTGGCCTCAGCCATTGTGCAGCATGTGGATGATGGGAATTTACAAAAATAGAATCCATAACTGAGGTGTTAAAGCTAACTAACCCCAATAAAAAGTTCTGTTTCGCCAGGAAAACCATCACATAGATAAGTTGTTCACCAGCAATTACTTGCATTTTCTAATAAAATTTAAGTTAATAAAGTCTGGAATCCAACAGTTAGCAAAACAGACTGTAATAATGATTCTACATAATAAGGGATCTACTTTGTTAAAGTTAATATATCAGTTTGAATTAATGCGTTTTAAATTCAGATTCCTTTTGCAGCTTGAATCCAAACTAATTACAGGTTTTAAATTGTCACTAGTAGGAGCTCAGCCAAGGCATATTTCCTCTCTTCTTTAGTTGCACCCTGAGAATTCATGAATCAATTTTTTTCTGGGTCACGACTTTGCCCCGCCAGGAGCAGAGAAAACCCTTCAGTGTGAAGAAAATTTAATGGCAGAGATCCCAGTACAGGCAGAATTTGCACGCAAATGGCTAGGAAGTAAATGGCAGGGGAACTTTCCAATGCATGAGAAAGAAACCTTAAAATCATTTGTAGTAATCCAAACAGCAGTGAATTAAGCAAATAGTTTTAAGCACAGCAGTATCCATGTCTGTCTTGGCAATTTAGGACTATTGGATGATTTAGGAGAGGGCTGCTTTTGCAAGCCTTTTTTTTAAACAGTAGAGGTCACCTTAGTACAAGTCTCTTCTAAAAAAACAGTCCACAACAACAATAAAAAACCCTTTTCTACCCAGACAAATTATGCACTTCCAAAGTACTCACAACTTCCTTCCAATGTTTTATGTAATTTTTTTAAAAAACCTAAAATATATTGTCGGTTTAATTTCATTATATTCAGCTATAGGGATTATTCAGGATGAAAAGAGGATTTTTTTTCAAAGTACATTTACAGTTTTAATCAGTGATCTACACGTATAATTCATTCAAATATCTGAAAATTGGTTTGTGTTATAAGCTTTACAATTATATAAAGATCTGTCAGGCCTACATATTTTTTTTTGTCTTTTATATTTGCCATGGGGAAAAATGTGACAAAGTAATTTGTTTCTTGGGAGGAGATGCTCAGACATAAATTGCACCTATCAAAATTCACTCATCTTCATTAAAAAAAAAAGCATTCAGAAGCCTGACAAATCAACAAAAGATTTGGTAAATTAGCATAAAATATATCCAGCTTAATACAAATTGACAAAGCTCTTGCTACAGTATTTGTTTTCATGACATGGCTACCTTTTATCAGCATTGTACCTAACATCACCTTGGAAACTGCTTTGTGGAAAAGCTCTACCAGACATTGAGAGTGAAAGTAGAAAATTATTTGATAAATGCTTAGAAGATTCTATACATAGTGAAGGAATTTTTGTAATAATTTAAGACCCATCAGAAATAAAAGCTTTGCAAAAAATCTGGCTGTTTAGCGTGTTTATACATTTCTAAAGGAGTTATGAAAAATGGCACGCAATAGCTTGCCTTGCTTGCAAATACCTTCTTAATTATTAACATAGTATTTTGTTTATACTACCAGTATTACTGGATTCCGGCTTTAAATTGTATAAAGTAACTGCTTTGGCAATCTTTTCCTCCAGATGAGGCTATTAAAAGAATATACACTAAAAATCTTAGTTAATATCTCAAGATGATTATCTTTATACATTATGACTTCAGAAATGAAATGCCTGGGACATTCTTAAATGCTATTTTACTTCTGAATCACTCTATTAGATTTCCCGCTTGAGTGATTTGTGAAGAAAACATTACATATATATTTTTTTCTGATTACCAAACCGCATTAGACACAAAAGTATACTTGAAACTAGTTTACAGTTTAAAAACAGGTCTAATAACAGGTGAATGCTGAAAAATATGCAAACAAAATGGCAGACATGAATGACTTCATTTAAGGCATAATTGCTTCTCATCAACCCAAGAAATCATGCAGAAACAGTCCCTGTTTCAGCCAGCCGGGGAGAGACTGGAGAAATCACTCAGGCATGGATTCTAAATGGAAGGTCCACTCCTGGGTCTCAGCCAGGGAACTGCTCCACACACAGATCCAAGCCTCGGGACAATAGCCCTTAGAAGCACAGTTCATCATAACAGATAATTATACAGCAAGTAAAACAATAAGGTATTTTGGCCTTTCAATAGATAGACTAATTGTGGACTATGGAGTTCTGCCTGGGAGGCATAAAACACACCCCTCCGTGAGTCATTTTATTGTGGTGAGGAGTGGCATGAATTTTGTGGAAAGGGATTTTAGGAACTGGTGAGTTCCATATGTTGTTTTTTGCTGTACGTCTCGGGCACATAGCCAGAGTTTCCACGCACACAGCTAGAAGCTTTTTAAAAAAAAATTTCTTCCCACTTGCCCGTTTAAATGTTTTAAGGAACATTTGTGGTTTTTTTTTTCCCTAGCAAAGTCGGTAACCGCAATTATTTTCCTCTTTTAAACGTAATAACATTTCAACTTGGATAAGGTGGAAAGAACTATATTGGTCTTTTCAAAGGGAAAATATGTTAAGATTACATATTTTATATATGGTTTTCATATCAATGAATTCATAGCGCCGGGCTAAAACATTCCCTGCAACTATTGTGTACCATTTGTTTTCTGGGTTGTTTGCAGAGACAAAAAATCGAGGAAGGAAATACAGGGAGTTCAAGACAGAGCAGCTTTTGAATCATTTTAAACGTGTCATTCTGCTTTATGCTCAGCCAGTTCTTTTTCTTCTGCTTAAAAAGATGACAAGCAAGCAAACTCTTTTCTAGCAAATGCAAGTGTTAGTTCTTGGATGCCATGCAAAGAGTGCAAACGCATAAGAAGGCTGACCTCCTGCACTAGGAAACAAGTACTCTATCTCCGCAATTTGTGCAGCCCCACTGCCAGCCAATTAACTCGAAGTTGAGTTTTGACTCAAACTCATGACCCTTCAATCCCCACAGTCATGTGTTACATCTGGTATCATTGAATTAGTCCTTCCATTTTGGCTTTTTTTTTTTTTTTTTGTAACCGTCCACTTTCTTTCTGCCAATTTTTTTTTCTAACCACTAATGATGATTCAAGAATCTTTGTACACTATCTGCATATTTGTTTGTTTTTGAGTAGAGCTCCCTTGGAAAAAATCTGGCATACATTTTTCTTTTCTAAGAATACCATTCAATTCTGCATTTCATGATACCCTTTTTTCCTGTTCTGTACTATAATGGTGACCATTACATCATGTACCCTGAGGGCTGTGCTTAAAAAGAGAAAGGATGGTGAAATTAGCAAAAATAAAAG
Source organism: Larus michahellis (assembly GCF_964199755.1). NCBI lineage: Eukaryota > Metazoa > Chordata > Aves > Charadriiformes > Laridae > Larus > Larus michahellis. Next base: position 60,471,616 of record NC_133899.1, on the reverse strand, counting down.
GAACTCCCTGACTTGAATTCACAAACTGTGCTTGTTTTTGTTAAACAGAACAAAATCTGCAGTGACGGTAGCAAGTTCAATAACGTGTAACGCATACGTTTTTCTCTCAGCCACAAAGCACCTTCCTTTAGAAATGCTTTTAAAATATTCAATGTAAACTACTGAAGATACTCATATTAAGTAGTACTCCCCAAGCTGTGAGTAGATTTCTTGATATATTTTTAGTGTTTTTCAATGGAGTACAATTTATTATCCGGAACCTGTTTTCCTCCCAATTATTTGTAAAATTCTGTTTTAAAAACTCTAATGAAATTAAAAGAGGCGGTTCATTTATTTCACTTTTTCAGAAGTCAGACCTGAAGAATTAGGCAGAGTTGAAAATACACTATGTTAGACATTTTTATTCAGTACTGCTTTTCTAAGAATCCTACTTATGCTATCGAAGTACAGCGAATGGTAGCTGCGGCCGGTAAAGATAGATAATTCCAATGGTGAACATGTAATCAGTCTTTCAGGGCTTAAAACACTCTTTTTTTCTCATCATGTCTACCCTGGATTTTCTCACTCAGCTATTGTGTGTGCACTGCTTCATCCCTATGTCAGTATACCTCCATGTAAGTCTTCTGCTTGCCTTTTGAAACTCGTTGAATGTATCATTCCTCCTATATACGTGTGCATGTGTGTATGTGTATCCAAAATAAATTGAAAAATGAATACTCGGATGCCAAGAGAAAAGTCTACGTGAGCGTGGTAAAAGTGGTCATGTTTCAAATGAATTTGCGTATTTATAAAATATTTTTGTGACTACTGCATGCGAGTACGATAATGTCATTGTATCATACACAGCAATTACTTAACCATCAGTGAAAAATAAATGATACATTATTATTGAATGATGTGATATTTAAATATAAAAGCATTTGAGTGCCCTATCAGTTTCCTCTTAATATTTTGCTGGTACGAATGTTTTTCTGACTTCTAAATCACACATTTGCTAAAATGAGCTCTGCTAGATATCAGTTTGAACACAGGCACAATGTGTCTCAGTCAGATTCATAAAACAGATAGCTGAACTAGAGTTTGACTTTTGACATCAACAATCTGACTTCAATATTTCTCCACAAAAAGAGACTTCTGACTCTCATCGCTGTTTCAGTGTGATGGATAGCTTTTCAGCTGCTGACAGCAGTGAATGTAATAAATGTAATCATCCACACTGGGGGCTGAATATTTCTATTTTTTAAGGTTTCCGTCTTGTGCATTACGAATGACAAAGTAACACCTGCAGTATTACAGTCACTCCTTTCCTACACAACTGAAATACAAAAATATTATTATAAGTTGTCTATGTATTAGTACTTCAGTGCTAAATAAGCTTTTAATTACCTACATTTATTTTTTTCTCTAAGAAAGACTTGCAGAAACAGAGCTTAATTTGAGCTCTGTTTGACTTCTCTGATCATCTGGGTTTTCATTGTCATTGCTTCATAATAATTTAATGTCATATATAATGACATAAAACCAGAGAAAACCAAAGAAGCTGCCAATCTGAACTGATCTAAGTGTTCACGAGTGTAAGAGTAGAAAAGCCTGATTTGTTTGTGCCAACAACATTCAGCGTGGTCTGTAACTGGGCTAGTGTTCCCTTGCTATTTCATTTTCAAATAGTCTTTCAGTGTACAGTGTAGCTGCTTAATCAGAGTGTTTTATCTACCACAATTAACAAAATGACTGGATGTATATATTGGCAATACATAAAAAAGTATTAAAATTATGTTTACCATTTGGTTAGCTAAACATTTTACCATCCTGTTTTTTCACTCTCTTCATGTATAAGCAACTATTATTATGTTTGCAACTAAAAGTGCATAGCTGGACCACATGCTTAATTCAAAATTAGTTCTAAACTTTCATTAAATAGCTTTATAGAGAAATATCTTTTGTCAATGAAAAACTTATTTGGAAGGATATGAAGCCGCAGTTTGCATTTTCCCCCAGTCTCCGAAAGCAGTGACTTATCTTACTTTACATCTAATTAAAAGTTTATGGAGATGCAATGGATTTTTGTGCAAATTAGAATTAATTAGAGTTATTAAGAAGCCATGAAAAGAAGGATTTGAGAAATAGTGAGAAATATTATTTAAACCCTAATGGAATTCAGTGAAACCCACAGGTCTATTACAGGCCCCTGATTTGCCAGGATCACTGCAGGGAATCTAACATTAATAAGCACACTGGTAATTAAATCATTTGTTACTTTGTCTGTAATGTTGTAATGTTTCACTGATACTCTGTCAGAGCTCTTTGTGCAGATCAGAGCTAATCAAAGGTAATCAATTTTCAGCATTTGAGAAATCTGTAAATGATTATACATTCATCAGATCATTTAGTGGAGTGCAAGGAAAGTGCAATGCAATTAATCTTCCTGCATGAGGAGGAATTACCACCACAGAATTCAACAGTTATAATTAATTTCATTGTCTTGCTGTGAATTTTGATTGCTTTTCTTTGGACTGTATAGTACAAATGATGATTCATTGCAAAGTATTTGCAAAGCAAACACACCAGTGTGCTATGCAAATTAAAGTAGCTGTATAACAGATAGGTTTCAAACTTCCTATTTACTCAGGGCTGTTGAGTACTAATTTGCCAAATAATTGCTTGTTAACTTTATACGCTCTTCCTCTGAATATTGAGATTGGTAACCAATATAAATAGAAAGCACATGCTGTTTGATATCTCGGGGTAAGTATCCAAAATACTAGTTAGTACTCAAACTTGCACTCAACTAGAAAAAAATGTAATTTGCAACATATTTTTTGAAAGCCATTCATTCTACCTTCTTTAATATTTTAATTATTTCCTTTTTTTTTTTTTTTTGGTGTGAACTGTACTGAAAGACAAAAAGAATTTTAGTGGCTTTACCATAAACAACCATATAAGTTTAAACCAAGCAAAACATTAATTTACCATCATTCCTTTAATATTCATTTTCCTTCATTCCCATTACTGAATGTTGAGTAGCTTTTTCAGGATATTACCAAATTATGGTAGGCACTAGAGACACGTTTAGAAAATTACTCTATGCCCCAAAATACCAAACTGTCAAAACCAAATGTTGTGTTCAAAGTTCCCATACCAAACCAGAGCCTACTTGAAGTGACTGGAGTGCTGAGTAGACACATATGCCGATGTAGATTCAGCTACAGGGCTGGAATCTAATTTTAGACTTTGGTACAAAACTAGATGCTACTAGAATAAGCATGATTTGCTCATTGTTAGTAAAATACTAACAGAGGAGTGGTGTTCAGATTTTAGAAATGCCAAAATTTCATTGTAGAATTGCCAATTAATTTCAAAAGGTGTTGATTTGGGCTCTACAGAGGGGAATATAGGGGTAAGCATTTAGGTAGAAGTGGTAAGAATGAGGAGCTGCAGGCTATATATTTAATATGCCAGTTGATTATTAAGTAGTTTAAATTTTATTTTAAAAGCTATAATAGATAACAAATATTGGGAGTTATCAGTGGATGTCTAGTTAATCATTACTGGCAGCATTATACGTTAGATACTGCTTAACTGAATTTATAATCAGCTTGAAGTTTTCATTAAAAAGGTAAAGCACTACCACCCTGTGTTATTTTGTTCTGTAAAAATGAGGTCTGGCAATAGTAATCATGTATATGGTTGTGTATGTATGTATAGGCATGCATATATGGTTATGTAGCATATATATACACATATACTCTTTAAAAGCCAATTCTTCCATTGCTAAATGCTGTCTTTATGACAGCATCACAAATAATACATGATGTATTTTTTTAAAAAAAGAGAGAAATCTCAAAGACAGCATGAGGATGGAAAGGCAGTCTCCTTTCAATATTAAATAGTAAAACTTAAACAGTGTACAGCTAATTAGTGTAAGAGACTAACAGAGGACAGAATGAGAGATGTTCAGATTTGAGAAGTGCCAAAATGTGGAGCTGGAAATACTGATTACGTAAGTGCTTCTGAGAGCCCTGGAAAATTCTTAGAATGAAAGTACACAGAAGTTTAAGGCATTTGAACTCGTCTCTTCTCTGTTTCAAGATACTTGGCCATGACTAAGTCAATAGGCTGAGCCTGACTCAATGTTTACAGTCCATAGCTGAAATTGCAGACATATAAATCTAGATACGAAGTAAATACCATTTTCAGAATTTAAAGCTGAACAGAAAAAGATTCTGACTACTTATAATCTGTTCTGCTAGCTCTCCACAGCTTGTAGAGGTTTTTTGCAGATGGCATCTTTTCTTGTACCAATGAAAACTAAAACAAAGACAAATCTTAAAATTTAGAGTACAACAACCGTGCATTGGATGCACCTGAGGGGTGCATGCTGTTACTGGTTTAAGAAATGTTTATTTTTAATATGAAATCAGTAGTTTTGCCATCTGAAAACCAGTGAACAACTAAAAATAGCTGGAAAATTGTTCTTGATGGACATTGGGTCTACAGTGGATCTATACCTTTTAGTGAAAGCTCCCAAGACTGTAAAATTGTATTGGAACTCTTAGAAAAATAGTTATTTTCATAAAGTTGGGTGCAGTTACAGTGAAATTAATTTCTAGCATTTGAACTGATTTGGATCACCCTCACAAGAGTATTTAGCAATGGACTTGTTCATCACAACTGCAGGAAGAAGCTACTGAGAAGCAGATATTTATGTGCTTCTCAATGAGAATTTTCATTTGTATTTGAACAGGGGGGGAGAAGATAAGGTGAAAGGCAAGGTTTTCAACCTGTGGAGTCTGTTTACTCTTAGAGTCACAAAATCTTCCACATTTTACTAGGGATGAATCAAAGACAATCAGCACAACACTATCCAGTTTGGACTGGAGCTCCATGGACCATGGATTTCTTTATTTATTTATGTCTAAGTATCTTCCTTTATGGAAATCCCAGAAAGAGATGAAAGAGGTAAACGAGAAAGAGGTGAAATGGGGAAAAAGTAATATGAAATTAAAGTGTCTCCCAAATCCACACGTGCATATTTCTGCACCCCTGTATGGAGGCACAGAAGTTTTCTTTCTCATCTTCTCATAAGAGAGAAACTGCTTCTCCATTAACATTCTTCATTTTTCTCTGACTGTACGGAAGACTTCAAATAGTTAAGATCTACACACAGGGAGGTTTCAAAATGGTCAATTTAGTATTACTTGAAGGACATTCCCAAAAATGCACACTGACCTCTCACTGGCCCTATTCAGTTCACTTTTCTTTGTCATCATAACCTCTATAACATGATGGAAACCTGCAGTCATATTCTCATTCTATGCGCCAAGGAGTTTAGCTTGTCTGAATTGCACTATGTTCACTTTTTGTAAGTAAAGTATCCCATATTTAAGTTCATTTTTTATTATTTTGCTTTTTCTTTTACTTTTTTCAATGATCTTTTATTGTCTAAAGTCTAGATTTCTGCCAAGTTTGTGAACTGCACTTGTCAGAGTATTGCCCACAACTCTGGGTTCCTTTGTTGAAGCTGTAGAAATAAAATGAATAGTATAAAAGCTTGATGGCATCTGTGGATAGGAAACTCATTAAAAGCCTCAGCCTTCTGTTTTATTTCTAACCACATTGCCCTGTGGGATTTCAAGGTCTTGCAGGATGAAACCAGCAGGACTCATTACTTCTAAAACAATGTTTAGAGTTCTATTGGTGGTGGAATGTTCTGCCAGTCAGGTAAAAAACCTAGGCCTTTATCCTTCCTGGGACAATACCAGGCAGCTCAGAAACTGCTTGGAAAAGTCATGCCTTTGAATGCAACTGCAGGTGTTGCTCCTCAAAGACTGTTGGTACCCTCCTATGCACCCTTCAAAGGAATAATAGAAAATTCACTTTGGGATTCAAATGAAGTCTAAGAAAAATTGAAATAATAGGAACAAACTTTTGAGACTTCCTACATTTTTCCCACGAACCTATGGACCATGACTAATACCCTGAGGGCAAAAAAACATCCTTTTTCCCTCTTACACAGGCATAGAATTCACAGTGTCAGATAAATAAGCTTCATGACCTCACCTTGTTTAAGGCTACCATTCAATTACTAGCAAAGACTAGTCACCACAGCGAGAAAAGAGTGTGGCATTCTGATTGCTCACATTAATTAGTATTAGTTCAAAATATATATCATAAAAGAATAGTAAAAGAATTATATGAACTTTCTTCACAAGTTGTAAATTAAAAACATTTAGCAAAAAGGAATTAGTACTAGTTTGAGTAAACTCATGGCTTGGTTTTTCTGTGTAATTAGATATAATTATGAGAATATTCTTGAATATATGATAGAAACAGTAAGGACTTTGCAAGCATGGAAGTGATTTAGCCTCTTAAAGTAGTATCATAGCTTTGTCAAGTAGAATTGCTTTTACAGATTTGCCAAATAACTTATCCACAATGTCTGAAAATTTCAATCATTTTGTAAAAGTGTCTAAGGCAGTAATAATTAATAAATTTTGTACACTGCTATATATACTTATCCATTTAAAAGTATAAATCTTGACTCCATATTGAGATACTATTTAAAAAACCAAGGCTGCTTTACATAAAACAATGTGAAATGTAAAGAACGGCACAAGCAAATCTTAATTTATAGATGAGATTTCATGAGCTTTCAAACCCGAGCAAACACGTTTTAAAGAAAAATTGTTTGAGCCACAAATTTTCTTTCTAGATGATCAGGTCACACAGAGATCACATTCCTGTAATTCATAAAACAGCAAGACAGGACGACACTCATAAGGGCAGAAGACAGCTGAGCAGCAAAATATCCATTTTATGTCTAAGAATTAGATTCCTTTCAACAATGACAGTAATGACAAACAGCTAGATTACCGATACAGAAACTGTAGAGAATTTCTCTTTTTGAACAAGTTTGTCAGCAGTAGACTTATCACCACACCACAGAGTGGATAAATTGCAGTATTTAAACATGTTAGATCTAAGGAATTAGAAAGAAATATACTCTTTTTTTTCGCATCAGCTTCCAAGATGACTATGCCAAAACCCAGTGGTAAAGCATTTTTTCTTTTTGTTTTTCTTTTTGTGAGTGTGTCACCTCCAGTAGTTCTCCTATAATATCTCACTAGAGCAGATATTTTGAATTTCTAAGGCATTCTGTTTCTATAAAAAACCTTCAGCAATAATTCAGTCTGTAAACTGCGAGATTGTTTCCTTACAATTTAGAGTTGTATACTCTTAATACAAATGGGTCTAAATGTGTCACATATTCTGTGAGGTTTATTTACTTAGAATATGAAGTTCTTTCTTTTACCTACATTTACATTAGAAATAGGAAACCATAGCATTATTTCTGGTGGTAAATGAGGGGACTGAAGACTATTGGATGAAAACAAATGATGCCCTTCAAAAGAAGATACAGTTGGGAGCTTTGTGTAATTGTTTCTGCATTACTGCTCCCACAGGACCAGCTGAAGAGATTACCATCCCCAGCCAACCCCCAACTGTTTATTGCCATCCTCTTGCCAGAGAACACTGCCTTGCCAGATCCACTGGTTAAATTACTTGTGTGATCCCTCCCTAATTTATTTCAAAGTGAGTTGGGTTAGCAAAGCAGGCAAGCAAAAAAAGATCTATTATTTCAATGGTTTATGCTGGCTCATTTTAATTTTAATAGCCTAGAAAGCAATCTCAGCAGCAGCTCAGCCAGGGAAACTAAGTGGATGGCAGCTACTGAAAGCAGTCTGGGGTTGGTAAACTTCAGCTTACAGAACTGCAGCTGAAAGAGGAAAGATGCCCACACTGTGCAGATTTAAACCAAGGTCAATCAAAACATTTGGGCACCTACGTAACCCAAAGCATGGGGATCAACCTACTTTTTTTAATGGGGCTATTAATAAGCTATTAGTTAAGATTATTCTTGTTGTGTTGTGGAAAAAATGAGGTTTATTTAATATAATTTTATATATGAAAATTAGGCATCTTGTCTGCGTACATCTTCTTATCTTGCCCTGCAATCAATGGAAAAGGTACCACCTCCGGGCGGGTAATTGCCCCCGCTACCTAAGAAAAGAGGTGTGAGCTGCATTCTGAAGATGTTAATCACAGAGGAAAGCCATAACTTAGCTTGGAATATGCATCCATCTCCTAGGCTGCTAAAGTTAAGTGAACTGAAACCTATCCTATCCTTAATTTGTACCTCACCAAGTGGGCTTGACAACTACAACAATGTTATTTCTGGAAAAGCACATTCTTAAATGGGACGATCGTCTTTACCGATATCATTATAGCCTTACCAACCATTTTGGGAAAACCTTATAAAGTATATAATTTGCATTTAGTAGTAGAAATAAGTATTTTGTAAATATATTTCATAAATATACATTATGTTACCGCTTCTTACTTTAACTTCCTTTAACTCTGTAGCTTCCCTGGCTTCAAATAAACTTTTAGGTTGTAATTAGCTTTTCTAATAAATGTGCAGTCATGCAAAAAAGACACATACATTTCTTTGGATTAGCTGCACAGATACATGTAATTTAGCTACGTAGATCTCTTTATATGTAGTATCCTATGAAAATGAACATTTTGAGAAACATAAAAATGGAATGAACTGCCTAAGTTACAGAAGAACATTTTTTATGGTCTGAGTCTGAAAACTACCTTCCATCTTTATTTAAAAATATGTTGCCTGAAAAGGTTCAAACTTTCTACAGCTTTTAGTCGCCTTTGTTCAAAGTCAGTATACAAAGGTTGAAAGGTTCTCTATCAACTTAGAAACTCCTTTCACAATTGTAAATCAACCTAAACTTACATAGTGCAATTCTCCAAAGTGCTTAAGTCACTTACCAGCTCAAATTCAATAAGTTCAAGACCTGCTCTTTGCCAGTTAGTTATCAAGTACTCAGGTGAAGAGTGAATTGAAAGCTTTTCAACAATTAATGGGTAATGTTATAACATCAGATTACAACTGAACAAAGATGACTTCATGAAATCATTCCTCTTTTGGCAATGAACATTTGACTTCACAGTTTCTAAATTACTTCTTGCGATCCTTCTGATAAGGGGTAAGAGCTGCGCAGAAATGGCTAAATTTGCTAACAATGTTTATTTACTCACTAATGGTACTATCATATCTAGTGTTGGAGGAAGAATGACATTTCATTGTTCCATCATAAACACTACCAGACTAGAGAATTAGCAACTTAATTTGGGCCCAAATTCAACTATTCAGTTTAATAATAGCAGGGAGAGGCTAAGTGATGACAAGAGTAAAGATAGAAAGCTGAAACATTTTAGAGTCTAATTACCAAACTGCATACAATGTGTATAGTCAGGACAATAGGATGATCCTGAATTCTGTGAATGTGCTTTCCACAGAAGTTGGAAGTAGATAAATGTACACGTCAAAAACCAAAACAACAAAAAAACCCTATTGAGAATGTTGTGGTTCTGACACTTATTCACAATTTAGAATCATTTCTCCTTCTTGACAGGCTTAGGCATAGCTTCTTCATCTTGCATTTTGACATGAGTAACTTTTTTCCTCATTCATTAAATACTATACTTTTAGTTTAATTGACATATCAATACTTGATTTAGGATATAATTCTAAAAGTGTTCTTGTTTTTTAGAAACCTGGAATCTGTGGAAGCTGGCATATGGGGGAAAACCATTAGTGAGGAACACAGTTATAATAAAAAATCACACAATACGCAGCATGTTTGAGAACATGAAACATAGATGGAGTTCATTCACTGAAAATATACATCTTTCTGGTCCAGTCTTACTATAAATGGATACTAGTTCATGCTCCAGGCTGCAAGATTTCTGCAGTCGGCTGCAGATGTGATAGGAATTGCTTTTACATGATCGTTTTGTCTTATCTGTAAGCATCCCTCACTTGGACAACTTGAGAGGCATTAAGAGTGTGTGCAGATGAACGAGTTACCCTCTGAACTTATGTTTCTCATACTCTGCAAGAATGGCCTGCAACACGCTTTTACGCTGCATTTACCACTCAGAGACAATACAAATACGGAGTAGATGACAAGAACAAGGTTCGTAACACCTTACCCTGCTGATAAGGTGTATTTCATCTTCCCATAGATAAGGTTTTCTGCTATCCCCTTCTTAAGACCACTTGTTCTTGCTCTGTTGTACTTTGTTAATTGCAAAGTGAAAAAGAAACTTTTTTTCTTGCTTATAATGAGGAAAACATTTCACCAAGGTGATCAACAGGACTTGTGTTTTCATGCCCCTGCAGTCCTGCAATACAATCTTTGTCAACTAACAAATCCAATGACAACTATAGGTACGTATAGGTATATGGAGAAATTTTTTTTAATACCGATTCATTGTTTTTCCTATACTGCTTTTTTCCTACTCTCCTAATCTTCATTTTTCATTCTATCACAAATAACATTTGATCTATCCAACCTTCACCTCTACAACTGTACCATTATAAACAGGTTGCCCCTGCGCTGAGCTGTCCCTGCCCAGCTAGTCGAGTTAAAATCACAGTTCTGTTAGAGGTACAGAGAACAAAAAGAGAGCATGTTCGAGAATGTTAAATCATGCTGCTTTGAAAATTGATACACACAATTAAACAATTCAGGTCATAAGCGTTCGTGACTATCTTGTTGACAGTAAGCTACCACCCAGTAATTTATGGGAATATGTCCTATCACCTCCAACTAGCGAGAAAAAATTAATGGCCTTGATTATCTCCTGTCCAGACTACTGCCGCGCAATATGCCTGTGTTCAAAAGAAATTAATTTTATTGATATGTTAAGCTTTAGTACATGTCTCCCTCAGCACCCTGAGATGGTCAGATCAATCCTCTGACACTGCACTGGTTTCTTAGAAGGTGTTGCAGTCATCCACATCAACTCCATTCTCTCCCTTGTTGCCTATTACCACCTTCTCTTTATCACGAGATAAAGTCACGCATTTGCTGATTTTTCACTGACACAGACTGGAGTGACTCAACTCCTGTAACAGAGGTAACAACTCATGTTTGATACCTTCCAGATAATGCTGTAGATTGGTTTGAGCATTAGTGAGATTTAAAACTTCTAGAGTACCAAGAAAGTTTTCAAGTGTTAAAAAGCCTTAGTTTTTATTCAGAATTAAAGCTACACACTTCTATGGCAGTCCGAGCCACTATACTGTAGGAATAATTTTTTTTATTCCTTGTTTACTCCAGATGCAGGGGAAGGCATGGTCTGGGGGAAAATAATAATAAAACAAAACAGTGCTGAGTTAGTTTTTATTTTGAGTAGCAACTATATATGTCTGACCAGGAATTCTGTCATTTTAGAATGTCCTGAAAAGAATTATGTGCCTTTTTCAGTCATTTTTTGAAAGCAGAACTGAACTTTGAGTGTTTCTTCTTCTTGTCATATTGATTAATCATTAAAGTTTCTGACATGTTTTCTTATTATTGTTTAATACCAGCATCAGTGCTAAACCATAATATAGGTGTATACATCTGTTGTTTACTCTGAGATGACTAACTACCATATATAAAAATTCATATTAGAAATAAATGATAACATACAAATGCAATAATGATTTTTAAAAGCCCCCCGCCTTGTGAAATATATTGATGTCTTTAAATAAGAAAAGAGATCGCAGTTCCATATCCTACCATTGACACACACAGAAATAAACAAAACTAAGTTGGAGAACAGACCTGCCTAACATACGGCTCAGGGACTTCATGCAGCCCGCAAAGCGGCTTCTCTAGCATGCCAGCTATTTAACAGCAATGTGTACTGTTATAAAAAGCAGGGTGTGCATCCTGGCTGGGCTTTTAACCAACCTCTCAGCTGAGAGCAGCTGATGAAATGTGTATCTCCTGGCCAGACATATGGGTGGGTGGGAGGACATTATTTATAGGAAGAAGGGAAGGCAAGAGACACTGGACAGTCACGGCAAGAAGAAGGTGAACTCAGTGGTAGCAAGGGAGGGTCATCACTGTAGCACAGAAGAATGGACCCAATATTAATATAACAGAGTCTAATGGCATACATATTTATAGGGGACATCGTTGTTTAATAACTTCATCATTATATCCATTCTTGCCTCCATAATACAATATCTATACTGACTCTAGCAAACTCTTGAGGTGAATGAATGCTTCTGTCTCTGTGCTACAATATATGATAAATATATATGAAAATGTATATGCTACAATGTAAGTGTTACATGCCTAAGTTTAACGTACGATTTCAGGGCCCATAAAATCCCTTGCACTCACAATTTACTAATGATTTTTCTTGTCATCTTTGGCTCTATTATTACATATTACATTTTACTGAATTATTCATTGTTATAGTTGTGGCACTTCATAAAAAATTAAACCTCTCTGGAATCATGGTAGGACTTCAAAAAGCAGACGAACTGTAAGAGCAAGTATGCTTTTCCCAAATGTGGCTATCTCAGGGTGATAAGAGACAAGATTACCATCTCAGAGGCAGTTACCTTGACGTAACAGACTACCGCTGCCAAAAGGGAAAAAAAAGCAGTATTTTCCTTTCCTCTCATACTTGTCTCCCTCTTTCTTCCACTTTTAGTGGTGATAAGCAGTTAAATATCATGTCCCACAGGAACGGAGCCTGAGAACATGAATATACCTCTGAAGGTGGCTCCTTGGGAGGGCTCCTGAAAGTGTTCTCTGATGGAAGTCTCAGCAGCTTTCTCACAGAGAAGTTTCTCTCCCCATGGCCCGCAATTTCAGGAAGAACATAAAATCAGCTGGGTAAGTGAAAGAGAGCAAATGAGAGACATAGAGATGCATCTCATGTATCCCTAGCATAACCAGATGAAGTATGCTTTCTTTCTTCCGTTTCTTCATCTCTGTCTTCTATAAACATCTACAACCATGTTGTCTGCACTGGCTGTCATGAATAAGTGCTTGTATTTGCACCTGAACATAACAAGTTAATTGTGAATTAAGTTATTCTGCACACGTGATCATGTCAAATGCTTAAACTGGGAGGCTGGGCTACATTAAGTTCTCAGCCCTCCTTTCTCAACTGCACAGGCCAGGTGAAGAGCCAGCCCCAGTGAGGCCAGGAGGGACAGAACTTACCCCCAAAAAATGAGCTCCCTGGTCTCCAGTAAGATATTGGGAAGCACACTTAAGCCTTGAACGTCACCAGAAACACATGGCAGCATGAGGGTACAATTATTTTTTGTTTTTAAAAAAAAAGGCCCCTCTTTTATGAAGATCATTAGAATAACACCAAATTGTTTCTAGATTAAGTCTGAGGTTGGTTATCATGCCAACAAAATGAGTGATCCTTCAGGAAGAGATATGGGCAGAACACAGAATTGCTGAAATGAATCAAGAGACTGTAACTATAATTGAATGTTATATGTTCTGCATATGGCAGAAAAACCATAAATAAAAATACAAATGAGCTATTTGCATCCTTCAGCATTGAAACAAAGAAACTAGAGTGACTGAACTTGGTGTTTCTCTGCCTATGTGACTGTACATGAAGTTTTCCTCCTTGTTTTCTGGTACTCAGCTGTTCCCTTGGTAGTATTTTACTAACTTACTGTCATCTTGACTGATAATGAAGGCACTGGAAATACAACCACTTTTTAATCCCTTATTTTTTTCTTATTTTGTATTGCAATCTTTGAAGATTTTTTGCTTTTTTTCATAGTGTTTAACAAGAACAAAAATATCATAATTATTGATACATAATTATACCCTAGAAGGTTCCTGTACAATATATAGCACTGATACTCTCTTTGCATTTTAAATTGCTTGAAAAATTCTCTAGTTACCTTTTAATACTTCATACCTTATGTGTTATTAGTCTAACACTGTTGTCTCATTTGAACTGAGACAAGTAGATACTTTCAGATCCTGGACTGGTGAAAATAACTTCAGTGATATCAGCTGAGTGCTTTTTATAAGCACTTTTTCCACGAAAAATTTGTGCTGATATGTCTCTAAGAAAGTAAAAATTATATATCTGATTCAGAATACAGGCCTGTAACGTTCAAATGTGCATAAAAGATGTTTGCCTTTTTGCCTTATTTGCATATATCTCATAAATATGCCTAGAAAATATTACTGATTTACATTCAGCTTGTTACTTATGTATAAAGGGTGCAGCCTCCAAAAAGGACATGTTTTCCCCAGTATAACAGTATATATTTGTTTATTTCTGCACAGTGTTTGTGCCACTGCAGTTAAATTTGCAGCCCACATTTTGAGGATATACCACTCAGTTTGAAGTTATGATGATGATTTTCATATCCATGTTTTTCCCCTTCAAGCAAGATGAAAAATGTTCCAGCAAAAGCATAAGAAAGCTATTTTAAGATCTTCGAAGAAAAATTAATATGTTGCGATGATGATATTTCATCTTAATCTGGCATCGCCCAGGCTTGTCTCTTTCAAGGAAGGGAGGACATCTGGGAATGAGTGAAAGCCACAATAAAATAAAATCTTTTTACTGAAGCTGAAATATGATGGCATAGTTGTTTCTTGACAGTTATATATTCAATGAGTAGGAATAAGTGGTATGATAAAGGTGCATGATTTATTGTTATGTGCAATTACATGAGCTGCACAATATTGACATTTTACAGGGAACTGAACTGATATTTTAGAAATAAAAATATGAAATAGAACATAGCTATACTTATGGGTTTTCATAGCATAAAAGCAAAAAATATGCCTCCAAGTAGCTAGAGAGAATTTCAGTGAACAGGGATCCCACTGTAAATTAAGACTTTTTCTTCGGTGTGCTTCTGTTTCTCATGTTTAATGCCTGGTATAAACACGGGGAAGAAGGGATATTGGTTTGATATTTGAGTTTCATATTCTCTGTCACCCAATGCAGGACATGAGTCTGACCTCATTTCCACTGGTTTTATGTTTGTGCAAGGCAATTAGCATGAATATATATTGTCCTGGTTCCGGGGGGGATAGGGTTAATTTTCCCCAGGATCTGGAGGGGACACAGGTATTCCATCCCATGTGAGCCATGCCCAGTCTGTAGGGGGAGCTGCCGGGGGAGGGGCAGGAAGTCGTTTCTTTGGGACAGAGCTGGGGCGTCCTGGGTCTGGTTGGTGAGCGGTGGCACCGTAATCGTGTTTGTACATTCCTCTATCTGTGTTATTGTTGTTGTTTTTCCTGTTCTCTTTGCAGTTCTGTTAAACTGCCTTTGTCTCAGCCCACAAGTTTTGCCTTTTCCTTCCAATTCTCTCCCACGGCCATAGCGGGGGTTGAGAGAGTGGCCGCATGGCTCTTTTGTGCCATCTGAGGCTAAACCATGACAATATACATATACATACATATAAAATCTCATAAATTTCAAAATCTCATAAAATACCTTTATCATTCTGGACACCAATATTCAGAAAAGGTAAATTCAAACTGAAAAGGAGCAAAGAGAGACTAGTAGGATGAACAGGTGATTGGTGAGCTGATCTCATCTAAAGCGTGTTGAAAGACCTTGTTGGTTCATCTAATCTAACAAATTGAAAATCAAAGGAAGGATAATCACTATCAGCGTATTCTTCAGCCAGGTATCGGAAGAAAGGATGAACTCTTTAAGCCGTGTTGGCAAAAGAACATTCAGAAACAAACTAGCCATGAGTAAACTCAGGCTAGAAATGAAAATAAGATTTCTACCCTTTACCGAATTGAGGTTCTGGACATCCCAGGATGTCATGAGTGAAAAATATGAATTAATAGTGTAAAATAGCATATTAAAGGTTTCTGGTGTGAATTTCATGCATCAGTCTCTTCTACAATGATTGAGGTGTCATTTCAGAAGCAATATTATTTAACATGGCTCTCAATCCCGTATCCAGGGCTATGGATGTCAATTTGAAACACGCCTCTGCAACTTTTACAGATCATGTCTGGTTTTATTCCAAATTTTTTCAATTGTCTCCTCCATCTTCCAAAATCAGGTTCCTCTTTTCCTTAAATGCCAACTGCTAGAATATAACACTTTTTTAGCAATCATACATATAAGATCTGTTGTCTGCGTAAAATATGAACTAATAGAATTAACATAAGATAAAATATTCTACTACTTAATATTGGAAAAGTGACATGCCAATCAATTAAAACAACTCAGTTACATTTCAAGCTGCATTCACATGTATATGGTACTAGTTGTCTCTGCCTGTTGCCTAATAATTAGTTATCACTAAGGAAAATTCTGAGACCATTTTTTCCCCCCCCTTAGGTCTCCTCTTTGCAAAAGTTGAAAATTCTTCAGAAAAGGATTTCATAGGACTCTCAATCACACTTTTATGCTGCAAAAAGGAAAGTGGTGGACTCAGCTTAAGTGGCATTATCTAAAGACTGTGTCATGAAAGAGACCAGAGTGAAGAACTGGTGCTGCCATGGGCACTCTCCTGGATTCTAAGGGGCAGAGAAGGGAGGAGAACCACCAGTGTAGGTCGTGCACCTTGTGGCTGAAAACTGTGCTGAATACAGTTTCTCGGTGTAGTTGTTGAAATCCTTTGCAAAGTATCTGGTCTCAACATGCTTGTTTCCTCGGCTGACACAGGTAAATGAAACCACACAGAAGTTAACAAGAAACCCAGTTTCTTGTTATACCTATGACTGACCTGTTTTACTGAATCTCTGAGACAGCTCATACTATCCCTACTTCATTTTGATCTGCACTGGTTTAAAAAGTAAACTACATGTGATTCATTATTTCTACACACAACTTTTTTCACTCAGCATTTAATAGAAAATTCCTGTCTTTAATATTAATTGTATTGTCTTGATAATATCTCCAGAACAGTTACTATTAAAACCCAAGCTGCATTTATGGCCTTTTCCTCTTCATCCCTGACTGTATAACTATGCCACTAGAACTCCATCAACAACTTCCCTCTTCATATCAGACATCAAGCAGAAGTCAAGGACACGGTCATTGGAACGTAGTGTCTCTTCAACCTAGTCAGATGGAGAGAAAATAGATTTTCACACTAATCGAGCTTTTAAAAGGAAAATCATGCAATTTTCAGAAACAGAACCAAATGCTAAATATTTGTTTCTCATCAGGAAGCACATAATTAAATTATTTTGTTTTGAAATTATTTCATTTGTTGTAACTATTTCTTCAGACTGCTTTTGGTATTACTTTAATTTTATTATTAACAGATTGTCTTATGGAAGCTATTTTATGTTCATGTCTTTCTGATTGGCTAAATGCCCCAAAAGCTTTTGCATTATTATGCTCAGATATACGCAAGGCTCCAACTTAGCTCTGCTTTCCCTCTCTATATTCTACCCACACGTCTACCCACTTTAGTGCCCTACTAACTTTGCAAATTCTCCGAAGTCCCTCATAAGTCGCCTGAATAGGTGTCAAAGTTCATTCTTCTCCTATATCTTCATTCCACTTCCTCTGCCATCTCCGTCACAGAGCAGATACATAAACAGAAGCACCAAGTTCATGTTAGGAGCTGAACACAGAAGATCCTACCGTTTTCCTATGGGAGACTTGTGAATGGTGCAACAGACTTCAGTGTTGGGAGGATTTTCTTTAATAATCTACATTTCTTGTTGTTTTATTTGATAGCTGATAATTAAATACCTCTTTTGACCTCCATATAAATGTCTTTTCCTCTTCAGTGTTTCTGTTGCTGAATAACCATAAACAGTTACTAATTCCTTGATTTTCCTTCTAGTTCAAGTGGTGAATTCTTTCTTGCCAAAAAAGCAATCAATGCTATGGAAAGTGGCGAAAAGTGAAAAAGAGGGCTGTTCCCTACTGAAAAAGACAAGTTATTTTAAATTGCAAGCAAAACATAATTATAGATAATTACCACAGATTACATTTTCTACATACATGCACTAATTAAATCACCTATAGATGATTAGATTTTTTATAGATTTTTTTACTTTCTATTTGGCATTAAATATGATAAATCAAATACACAATAAATGAAAAATGACAGCATCTATCCAAATTGTCCTCAGAAACATTTAATTTTTGATAAACATAATAAGAAAATTCCCAAAGTATAGAGAAAGAAAAGTAGCAGTCTTTATCTACCTCCAGTCAACTGTGAAGCTAACTTAATAAACAGAAGTTTTAGTTCCAAATACATTCTATTATTTGCAACTAAAGCCTTGTGACCAATAGAAACCAGTTCATACAGTTCCCAGGTCAGTCCAGGTCAGTTCCTAATTATTGTACAAAGCATGTATGAAAGGGTGAAAAATAGAGAAGAAAACAACACGGTTTTTGCCTATCATATATGGGATCACTACTATTTATTTAAAAGATGTAAGAGCCATAACCAGAAACAACGTTCAGAGTGTATTACATATCTAATTGCTACATTAGCAAACCTACAGGGAAGACAGTATTGTATCTTTTACAAACTTTAATTGTGTATGCCCAGGGATGGACAGAAGATCAACGTCTTATACACTCCCCTCTCAATTTTTACTGAATCCACTGGCATGTAATGGCTAAACTAAAATATTCTAAACTGTCAGAGGTTTCTTGAGATAAACATTCTCCTTATATATCAACATCCCACCACAGATGCACATTTTTAGTTCTCTCCTTTGACTTGCTTGGTGATCAGCTTGGCGGTTTCAAATGATGGTACTTACTTTTGTAGGCAACTTGGGAAAGAAAAATAATTAATTCTATTCATCTAGCAACACTTTCCTCTTAAAACAACACTTCTTAAAACAAAAATAACCAACCTTCTCTTCTTTCCTTCCTTCATGACCCTCCAAAACTTCCCTAATATCATAGCTTGTTTTGATCGAATCTGCAAAATAATCAGTGTCACTCTGATACTTTGTACCTTAAGTTCCTCTCTACGTGCCGATCACAAGAGTATCTTTCAGGCTTTAGTTGGTTTTGGATTAAATCCCTAATTTCTCACTTCAGCAAGTAACAGTAATGATCTCTCCTATCTGGCTAATGACAATTTAGCACTGTCACCATGTGAGATACTGCATCCTTGTTGTCCTGTTTCTGCCAAAAAATTTATCATAATAAATGCAATAGAATAAGGGGCTTCTTTTTATGTTGGCGTACCTAACAGCTGTTTATTTTGATCATGGAATTGATTCTTCAAAGCCTCCAACTTTTTTGCAAACAGCAATCTGGTTTTAATTAAAATGTTTGCAGAGCAATTTGCTATAATAATAACTGAGATTCCTGCTAAATTTTGAATTTTTTGTCATGACATTCACCCTGGTTCCTAGGCCTGGATCCTGAGGTACTTTGGAGGTACATGTAGTGTAGCTTAGTGAAACTGGGAACAGGTACATATGTCATCTGGAGGTGGAACTTGAGTTTTGCAGTTGCATTGCAAACATGCTGGATCTGGTATTTCTCTTAGGAAATTGTTTCCTGCCTGCGTAGTACTGAGTCCCAGAATTGGGATCCAGACACCAGTCTCTATTGTGGTATAAATTCTAGCACTCAAAAGTGATATTCAATGAGTTAGACAGACCTGCTGGAGCAACACCAGTAAGGACTGGCGATCCTGGTTCAATACTGGCAACTCTTCCCATTTGTTGTAACACCTCCGATTTAGATGGACTAGATTGTGGCAACTATACTTCCTCCATTACTGAGCACTGGATAAAAGGAGCAGTGGCCTCCACTTAGCGGTGCCTCTGGCTTAAGTCTGGCATCGAGGCCACACAATCATTTTGCAGCTTCTTTTGCCCAGAAGTGGTGAGGCAGAAGGAAGGCAGCAAAGTTGCCCAGCCTGCACTTATGATAGAGAAGCCAAGGAAAAAGTGTTATGGTAAACAGCAACTTTGCCTAGTTGAGGATAAACCCTGGTAGTCACTGCTGGGAATAGCATCCCTAATGTCTACTACTCCATAACTCCTTTCAGTCCTAATAACATCTCAGCCCTTTCTGCCTCCAGGGCAATTTAAACCCAGTATCACTCCCGTCACCTTGTATTTCAACTCAACACATTCCTGTTTCATCTCCAGCGTAGACCAAAATCTCAGTATCATTTTAAGATTTATTTTACAGGCGGCTATGACTACTTCAGTGTCAGCCCAGTCCCAGAATACCATTATTCAACATCGTCACAATTTGTTTTTCCAGATTCCTTCCATAAGGACTATGTGGGGGGAAAAAAAAATCTCTCACTAGCAGGCATAATTAATTTTGTGTTTGTTTTTAAAATAATCAGCTAATTAGTGGTGTGACATAGTTCATTTGTGACTTTAAAAATATTTATGATCCTTTATGATTCAATTCTATGCTTTGGAGGAAAATAACTTTACAGTGTTTAGAGTGTAGAACATTGCCAATTTTCTTAAAAAGAAAAAGATTTGGACTGTTGGACTAAACCTGCCCTAATAGCTGGCAATCCACGATCCAGATCAGTCTTATGCATAGGAAGAATCAGAGAACGGAGTTATCCTAGGTGTATATTCTTCGAGATACGCTTGGTAAGTTTGAAAAGCATTATAATGTCTCTTTTGGGAATTTTCTATCTCCTTGTACCACTGCAGAGGTAAGTGGAGCAGAAACCAAATTCGGGCTTTGAAAATGAAATCTTCAGATAAAATCATGAAGGTGCACGTGTTTTATGAATTATTTCCATTATTAGATTGCATTTATCACCAATATATATATATAAACCAAAATCATAGCAACATAAAAAAAATACCAAAAACCAGACAGTCTCCACAGCTTCCCTCTACAACCACATTACAGGTCCTTAATCCAACATGGATGACAACATAAAGCAACTCTAATTTATACCTCTGTGAAGCTGCTCCTCCTCAATGAGATGAATACCACTTCCAAAGAAAATCAAAAAAACAAAACAAAACAAACCCAAAAAACCCTACTGTCATTATAATACCTGCAGAGTGATACCACTAACAGACCTGGCTGTTTGTTTCTAAGGAAGAACAGCTGTGCAACAGACTGCCTGAACAGTCCCTATTACAGAACGCAACATGGATCACTGACACAAAGGAAGCACTACACCAGCTGGCTTTCTGTCTTAGAGCATTTCTATTCCTAGATGATTTACCTGTTCTCAGTCCTGTCACCTTAGCACTTCTACTTCCCAATTAAAAAACGATGTTGCTGGATTCTCTCTGCTGCAAATTAGATATGTTATTTTTCGGATCAAACTGGCTACTTTTTTTTTTTTTTTAACTTTGCAATACATGACTTATTTTTAAACTTATAAAAGCTGCTTGATTATTTATTTGTGGTATACTTTGTTCTCTTGTAGAGTTTAGATCAGAAAAATTCTTTTCTAATGTATTCATGTGCAGTGATCTACATTTCCTAATCATAATCATGTCAGCAAAAGTGGAGCTGCTCTTAGGATAACATTTTAGTCTAGAAAATGATTTCCCTTTAAAATGGATTCAATGGACATGATGATATAAAAAGAAGATACAAAATTACACACAACAGTTTGCATAATCAAAACAGATATGTTTTGTATTCAGGCAAGATTTCTTTTTGCTATATTAAATGGAAGAAAATAGACCTTTTGGAATGCTGCAAGTGTGCTATGGCTGTGAATGCAGTACCAGTGGAATTCCAGTAGGATTATGAAGAGGATATACAGAACTTTAAAAAAGGATTCAGCCAAGATAGAGCGGGGCAACATGAAAGGATAAATGGATATTTTTTTTAACTAACAATAGTCCATTTATTTCAAATTGGAACTATATTTTCTACGTTGTAACTGAAGTTAAATTTACTGAAGCTTGAAATATGGAAGTGTATCCTTTTGTGTGGGAAATTCACTGGTCCTCTTTTAAATAAATGTAAGTTCGAATGAGATTTAATGACTGTAGAGCTTCATTCAGTAAGTAATACCCAAGGTATATGCATACCTAAATTCAGAACAAAACTTGCACATCTTATGAAATGATGTTTGAAGTGTTCTGCAGGTGTCTCCTAGAGACACTGTTGCTCAGGAGCAGACAGACTTCAAATTAGCATTTCTCTTCCCTAATGAACAATAATCTTGATTCAACACATCAAAATAACATATTACGAATGGCTACAGAAAGTGCTGGTTTTTTTCAAGGATGCTGTGGGGATAACGTTGTGACAATCACGTGAAGGTTATTGAGTGAAAAACTAATCCCTTAATAT
Organism: Larus michahellis; assembly: GCF_964199755.1. Lineage (NCBI taxonomy): Eukaryota > Metazoa > Chordata > Aves > Charadriiformes > Laridae > Larus > Larus michahellis. Next base: position 60,449,485 of record NC_133899.1, on the reverse strand, counting down.
TTAATGATTTGAATTAATCGATGTTAATGTTAGCCATAAATATTTTTTTGTACCATGAAATTTTTCAGTTATTTTTCTTGTAGTACCTGAAGAACAAATCAGAGCCTTTGCAAAGTGACTATGAAAAGGAAGAAAGAGAATAGCTGGTGGGCTGCATGTCAGACAACCCAATTGTCATACAGAGGACCCGGGTTCAAGTTCCTTATCTACTGGTCTTCCAGGCTAGACAAATTTTAACTGTCTTTTAAGAAGAAGAGTTACTAGGTTTCTATTGACAATGGCAAGTAATGGAGGAGTGAATAATGACAGGGAGAGGAGAAAATGGACTCTCAAACTTTACAACCAAACATTGCCCTTGTGTCTCTGGACTCCTGAGAAACAAGAGTTCCTGACTACCATGCACATTTTCTGTATTCTTTTCAGTATTAAGATCAAAACCCCATTCTCCTTGGATGAAGATGACACTGACTTTTACTGCTCAGCAAAAATAGCTGGGACAACAGAGGAAAATTTAGACTTAATAGGAACTTTTCCTTGTAAGTGACATCTTTGTATAGGTGGAAATTATTTTTGCCAGTGCACTCACAAGTCAATTTTCGAGCATTGATTTAATAATGAGAAGTAACACACTGTCTAGAAGTAAATGTTTAATATATATCTATCATCTCTACGCAAATGCCTTCACTGATGAGTCACGGGACGACTCATCATTAGAAGATAATCACAAAGGCTCAAAGAAAGGCTGAATTAGCACAGCCTCCTTACCATGGCATGGAAACAGCTTGTACCCTTGAGTCTGTTGCTCAGGCATGAGAAGGATCAAATATTTTAAGTGCTCACAGGTTTGATGTATGAAGCCACCAACCAAAGCTAACTTATTTCTGCTATTCACTAATCACTAAAAGATTTTTATTGCTTCCAAATACCAGTGATTAAGAATTTACCTGAGGTGTCTGACCTCAATTGCAATGATTACTGTCTGCTTCACAATGTTTGCTGCATTTAAATTCATAGTGGTGTTGTGAGATAAAAAAGTGCAATTGTTCATACAAATGACGAGCTAGTAGATTTTAAGATGAATGACAAAATTCTAAAAATTATTTAGATGCTTGAATCCTACTGAGTTCAAGGAGCTGAAATTTATCTTTCGAGGGTATGTGTCAGGAGTGATGGGCAGGATTTATCTCACTTAACTTTAAACTGTCTAAGCAATTTGTCAGCTCTTCCTCTACAGAAGTGCAGGGCTACAGATCTCTAGAGAACAATTCATTCTTTCCCCATGCAGGATCTAAGTCAAATGAATGAATTATTCTTTGGAGTAATTTTATTCTCCACAGATTACAGAGAGAGACTAAATACCTGGTATAAAAAGCACAATGAACACTGTCAAAGGGAAGTGAAATGAATCCTATCTGGAGGATACCAGAGAAGTTTTAAGCCGCTTTAATGTCCACTACAAATTAACAGGATGGGTCTTCAGCCATTGTAACATGTTTCTACTGTACCTGAGTTGAAAAAGTCATATCAGTTGAGCCACAGAAATGGGATGTACTTCTCCTCCCACCAGAACTCAAAAAAAGAAGGAATTGTCATAATAAGCCGCAGAGAACTTACAAGATTTATGGTTATCAAGGTCTTCCTATGTGACTTCTGAAACCCATTTGTCTAACCACCTTGTGACTTGAAGCTCCTAAAGTTAAGCTGCCCAAGCTGTGTTGGCGTAGCCTACATTCCTCCTTGTTTGCAGTGGGAGTTAATTTCTTAGTTATGAAAATTTCAAGTAATTGAAACCCTTTAATTCTCATGTAATTTTACAATCCTTTCCCTCAAGGTTTTTACCCCTGGACAACCATTAGCAGACATATGTAAAATGAGTACTTTTTGTTTCAGCTCTGTTTTAACGGCTGGGTGTTTGCAAAATTAAAAAGATATCATTACAATAGATAATGACTGTTGTGGTTGCTTGTAGTCTCAACAGAGACTTTTATTGGGAAAAAAATGTCTTACCCTTACATTACTAGATCTTGCCTCTAGCACACAATCATGACAGGATAGGAACATCAGACACATAGTGCAACCATTCTGTGAAAAGAGGACTTCAGTTTCCAGGCCTCACATACCTGACAGTCTGGTACTCTGAGAACTAAATTAACTCTAAAAAAACTTGAAAAAATAAAGAACAAAATGCTATTGACAACAACATCTACTGCTTACTAACGGGCTGTGTAAATTCATAAAATGGAAGGGTTTTTCTTCTGAAAAAAAAAGGAATCTATATTTCATTACAGTTGCACACTGTGGTGTGACTGATTGGTTGTTGCAGAGCTAATAAAAAGATGACTACTTGCAGCTGATAGCATATCCTATTTCCATCTAATTTAATGGTTTTCTGCTGGGCTGATGGGAACCTGTAATCACAAAACATTGAGGATTCAGCTATTTCAATGCCTGCGTGCAATTTCTAATGTTTTCTGACTATTTAGCCTTACTTCTTAGAAATCCAGCCTTTTACTATTTCTTATGAAGATAAGTGTACTGTACACATTAAAGTGTACAGTAACACTTTCTATCTTATTTAAAATAAACTTTCTCCAACCAAACATATGAGATTAAATACTGTCTTTTTATGCCAGAGATAATTATCATTTTAAATTCTTGTTATTAGTGCCTAATGGCTCTAGGCAATGCACTATTAATAAACAAAAAAGACACAGTCTCTGCCTTAAAGAACTTCTAACACCAGCTAAAGGTACAAAATCAAAGAAAGCAAGGGCAATTGTTGCATGATGGCAGAATTATCACAGACCATTTCTGCAAAGAATTTATACATTGAAACCTTACTTCTTTTTTAACCTATTTTAATACAGAACCTGGGACCAGGCCCCGTAAATCCATGGTAGACACAGTTTTAAAAGCCAGTGTGTTAAACTAACAATTACTTGGACATGCAGTGGGCCCAAAGTTCCAATGGCTAAATGTAGCCAGATATTCCCCACTTAGTTACACAAATACAATAGATATGAGCATACCCTAATGGCTGCCTATATAGCTGTTGTCAGATGGCAGTGAGGTGGTAACAACAAAGACAAATCAAGGCTATTTTAATTACTCCTTCTATGCCAATTAAAATATGGTCTTGAAACATAATGCATAAATATTTCTAGAATATTTTTTTTCTTTTGGCCCTGAAAACTTTCCATTAAGCTGTAAGAATCATTAGATCTATACGTGGTCTCAAAATGCCAAAGCTAAGCACATGATTGTGTTCCTGAACTGGTCTCATATTAATTGTGTGCTTTTTCACTTTCTCAGTTTAAAATACCACTAGTAAAGTTAGCTTCATGACTTCACAGCCACTAAGATCTAGCATAAATTTCCTTTTCAGTTACACCTTTATATATATGCACACATAATAGAATATACATGCATATATCAGCTACTATGGTTCAGCAGCCAACAAGTACCAAGTTCAGAAAGTTAAGATAATTTAAGTGAAATCTTGAAAACTTTTCTTTCAAAACCAGTCATGCATTTGACCTTGTCTACCAAACATCAGTCGTCTATTAAATTTAGACTCCTTAAGAAGTGATGTACAAAATACATAGAAAATATGAGTAATTTTGAAATTACAAACAGAAACAATACCTGTGTCAGTGGATTAGTGTTTTTTTCTTTGATATTAGTTAAGTTCTTGTAGTTATTGTGTTGTACGTAAATTCTCACATTTTAAAACAGAAGAGGAGGGCAACAAAACTGGTGAAAGGGCTGGAAGGCACGTCCTATGAGGAGCTGCTAAGGACTTTGGGTTTGTCTAGTTTGGAGAAAAGGAGGATGAGGGACAACCTCGTTGCTCTCTCCAGCTTCCTGAGGAGGGGAAGAGGAGAGGGAGGTGCTGATCCCTTCTCCTTGGTATCCAGTAATAGGACTTATGGGAATGGTTCAAAGCTGCATCAGGGGAGGTTTAGACCAGGCATTAGGAAGCATTTCTTTACCAAGAGGGTGGTCAAACACTGGAACAGGCTTCCTGGAGATATGGTCAATGTCCCGAGCCTGTCAGTTTTTAAGAGGCATTTGGACAATGCGTTATTAACATGTTCTAACTTTTAGTCAGACCTGAAGCGCCCAGGCAGTTGGACTAGGTGATCTTTGTAGGTCCTTTCCAGGTGAACTATTCTGTTCTGTTCCGCCTCTAAGACTAAACCAGAGATTTTACAACAGCAACCTCCATAGGTTGCTTAAATAAATAATAGAAAATATCATCATGTTTCTGCATATTTCCCCCAAAATATCTTTATTTCCCTCTGCTTTTCTTATAATCTGTAATGTAACAGCAGAGGGATTAGCAACAGCTTAACTTTACCGCAGTCTATAGCTGACCTCTGAAAACTAGTTTTAGTCTGTCTTGCTCCAGTGGTTGACTCAAACGAATAAACAAGTTTCTATATTGAAAACCTGGCAGAATGCGTTGTTTCAAGTCACTGTGATTTGCATACCTTTCTTTTACAGGAATCATTTCCCTACTTAAATTTTGAAAATATTCCATTTTTTTTCTGTGAATATGCAGAACTTGGACATCGAAACCAATGCAGCTTCCTTTCTAATTGTTGGCCTTTCTCCTTGCTATTTGAAAGGTCAAACATACTTGAACTCAGCTTAAAATACAGGTAATCAAAACCAACAAAACCAAAATAATTCGTACACTACCCTCTTTGATATACACTGTGTTACTGCCTCAGCAGAGGAAACTGAGTTATATTTGCCTAATTGGATTTGCTCAACACAGCTCTGACTTAATGGTTTCTCTGTAGAATTCACCCATTTCCAAAGGAGACACAGTAAGAGATGTAAATGGGTGGGGGTTTTTAATTTATTCATAAGTACTAAAGAGAAACAGAATGAGAGGACATCAAAATGGTATTTCAGGGACATCAAATACTGAAATTTTGTGTAAATTCAGTGTAAAACCATTACCATCCAAAGATACAAAGAAACCATAAGTTTATTTGCACTTAGGTAGTACATGTGGCATTTAAAAGGTACTAGGCTGGCTACCAAAACTGTAAAATGCTTTTCTGTAAAGAGAACACAGTGTTAATAGGGATGACTCATATTATTACCAGAAATCCTTATGCAAAATTAGACTTATTTCTTGTGAAATGTTGCATTGAATATGACTATCAGTTAACAAAGTATGAAACAAGACATTTCTTGGACAGTTTTTCTTGTGAATATGGAAAGTACAGCTTGTAATTATCTAAAAAAATGTTACTACAACTTTGCAACATACAGTTTCATATTCAAAATGGCACCTAAAAGCCTCCCGTTATTCATGCATAAATCCTACATCAGCACGTCAAATAGTGGTGACAGTTTATGTTGTTGCTGTGTGATTAACCCAATCTAGCAAGCAGTTATGAGTATGCGTAGTGTTCTGAAGTGAGAAGATGACCGGCCTGTGGTGGACCAGCCTCAAGCCAGCTGTTCAGCCACGGTTAGCTAATGAGACCTTATCGCCTTGAGCAGAGGACCATCCTAGACAGGATTACACACTTTTGGATCAAAGATGACTTGTACTTTAGGAGTACACAGGCATGTCATTTGACAACTAGTATTTATCTTGACATTTTTACATGGTCATATCTATACCGAGGAAATGGAAAGTATTTCTCTACTTCCATGTCTAGGAATACAACCCAGCAAAGTCTGACCACCATGCCAGGACAAGATATTGAAATTAACTACACCCCTTTACACTCAGCTTTGCACAACTTCTCTCTTGCATGAATAATGTTTGTGTATCCCCATTCTAGGGCTGCAATGGAATCTGCAGTCACTGGCTTCTTCAAGAAACAGAATTAAATGGCTGGGTGAAGCAAGGTTTTATAAAAACAAGTGCTGTGAATTTGAATGTATATGACAACTTTCAAGTAACCCAACAGGCAAATAAAAAGAAAATAAAAGAAGCCCTTATAGAATTAATTGAAAACCCTATGATGTTTTTGATGAACGCCAGAAAGCAGGAAGAGTTAAAGATGGGGGTGTGGCAGGAAGGGAAGCATATCTAGCTTATGCCTAGAGAAATTAGGTGGAAACAAGTATGGTAAATCTTAAAAAAAGGAAAAGGTTGAATCATTAAGAGCTTCAGAGAATCCCTGAAACAGAAAGCTGGCTGGTAACCGTGCTGGTAAAAGTAGAAGCGTGCAAGAATTTGTGGGTGCTGCAAGGAACCCAGCTTGTTCTGGAGCAATTAAACATTCGACTCTACAAACTTATAGACAAGCCCACAAAGCTGATGGGAAGAGTACTATGGCCTAGAGCACAGAGCCTTGGAATGGATTTAAGGATACTATAGCCCTTTTCTATTTCTGCTAATGACTTTCTATGGTGATTTTTTTCTCTTTCAGTGCCTCATCTCCCCCATTTATAAGATAGGAATAAGGATCCTAGCCCTCTTTTAAGCATTCCTAATAAAATATACTAAAAGCCAGTTAGTACTAATATTATTGCTGCTGTACTGAGATAAGTTGTGCTCTGGAATTTGTAAGAGTATCTCATATCTACCACCTTTGCTGCCAGTGCAATTATAGCAGCGTAGGTCCTGGAGAGTTTGTTGATAATAACTGCAAATCAGTTAAGTTTAATTTTTAAAATGGGGAATTTTGGCAAAAGTGAAAGGAGAAACTACAGCTTAATTATATGACCGGATCTATGTAATGGCTTGCCAATAACATTTTCTCCAGCCACAGACTCTTGTCACTGTCCCTACACTGGCTTGCATGTTTGCCTAACCACTTGGTGAGGCAATTAAATTTGCTAACCCAGCAGAAAACTAATCTGGGGTGGGAAGGCGGGGGGAGGAAGTAGGGGGAACAGGACTATCCTTTTCAGTGGTAACAAGCTGTTAGATTGGCTCAACTGCATCATATAACCACGCCATGATTTTTATGCTTGGCAAAGTATTTAGATTCTTGTTCATCAAAGCAATTAAAAGTGTGTCTAAATTGAAGCATATGAGCAATCTCACCCATATTCAGTAGAACATTTACCTTTACACCTAGGTTTTATTCCCATTTATATAAGTGTTTTGGCAACTGGCTGGGATTGTTCACGTGCTTGAAATTAAGCACATCTTTAAGAGCAGTGCTGAATTAGAATTAACAAAGTTTGGAACTTCATTCTGTGGTACTATACACGGAGTTACTCAGAGTCTTTGCTCATTTGTAGTCAATTCAACTATACGCTAGCTTCAAATTCCTCAAAAGTCCATTGTAAAAACTTATCCTTGTCATTCATAACTATAGCGTGCCATTTGCATGGCGTTTGAGACGTGCAGCATGGAAAGGATATGAGGCATACCCCTTTTGACTGGTATGCATTTGGCAGTTTTATATGAAAACTTATTTTGATATCCATGTAGTTACAGGAGCTTTATTCTCTTTCTGTGTGTTAAAAAGCCATAACAATGAAAATTAAATGAATATAAAACTTTGCGGAGAAATCACTCAATTTTGTAAGTGAAACAGCTTTTAGCATAAAAAGCCTGGATCTTCAAAATGATTGAGTAAGATTTTCCCTGTTTATTTTGCAGATGGGTTTTCAGAGGTAGAAAAATGTAATTATAGGAAAAGCAGTAAAATGTGAGCTGGTTGAGGCATAAAGTGCAGCACTTAGAATAAGACAATTGCCTAAATTCCCTGATTGACAGATGGATGTCACATTAGATGGAAATGATAACAGATTTAGTGGACTGAAGAATAACTTCCTCTTGACAGTGCCCTGACCCTTAACCTACAACCTGACTCCTGTTAGCTTCACTAACACAGGGTAATTGTCACAGGTGCAGGATAAAAGAAACCCCTACAGCAGCTACCAGTGGTCAGAGGCTTATTTCTTTTGATGACCAGAAATGCACTGTTGAGATATAGTCAAGAAGTCCTGACCTCTGTTGACCTTTCAGGGCATTAAAATTTACCCCTGGGAAAAAGGAAACTATATAAAAGGAAAATAGTCTGTTCCGACTAATGCAAAGCAATATTTTACCTGTGTAATAATTAAGTTGACAAACAAAGCAGAGTGATGGTAAAGTAATTTATTTTCATCAACACAAAAGCATGTTTCTCACACAATTGTAACATGGTTTCAACAAAGACCAGCACTGTACGCTCAATAGAGTTCATGGGTTTTATAATTATGAGTAAATTCTTTACCATGTCATACTCTGGATATGTGTACTATTCCAAAATGATTCTGTTGTATTTATATGCTAATAGTATCCTTTCAATAGAAGCCAGTTCTTTGAATTGTATTTAAATTTTAGGAAGGTAGAGGATTGTAACAGTATTTATAAATGACGTGGTGACAACTGTGAGACTTCACAAAAGTTTATACCTCCTTCTGTTAGAAAATAGAGTACATTTTATTCTTTTTTTCTTCAGCAACATGAATGGGGAATTCAGAAAACACGGAGCAACACAATGAGCTATGCAAATATATTTTATAATAGAAGAAAGAGTATTATAGAAGAAAACGAAATGACTGTGTCTCCCATTAGAGTGAAGTCAATGCAGTAACCTGCCCATGTTGTTTTCTTTATGCATAGAAGAATGAATATTACATAGGGGAAAAAAAAAAAGAGAAATGACTGCACATCTCATTAAACTGAAGTCAATGCAGTAAGGAAGCCTGCCTGTGTTTTCAAAATGTTTCATCTTAGAAAATGAAACAAAACAAAACACAAAAACCAACAAAATCAACTTCTTGAACACCTGACAACAATGAATTGGTGTACTCAATTATTGTGTTTATCGGTGCTTAATACCAGGACCATCCAAATATTTATTCACTAAATATGAAGGAACAAAAACAATGTTCTAAATACAATAGACTTACTGGGATCAAGTTTCTGTTCAGAACAGTAGAGCTCTAAAAGACCCCTATGCAAAAGGCACAAATTACTCTAAAATTCGTTGAAGGTTCTTATTAAGGTCATAGGTCTTGCCCTGTGGTTATTATTCATCCACAAAATGCTCTGATAAGTAATATGACACTAAATTAGTATACACAAGCCTTGGGATAATTGCGTAAAGAAAATAAAAAGATTAAGTTACTCCAAAAGGAGTACTATATGGGTAGACAACTTCAGTTCACTGTGAAAGGTGTGGTAGAATCCATCTGTTTTTATTCTGACACACGTTATTAAATGATAAAAAATATAAGGACTATTCCGATGTAACTTATTGTCATGAACACTTGCAATAATAATGCCTTCCTTCAGATTACCATCTTTTCAAATGTGATGAGATCATCAGGTAACAGTGTAAGATATGAAGGCTTAGCACGCTGTGTTGTTAGCACATTAAAAAAAGAAATTGCTGGGATAATTAACAACTACCTATTTGTCTGTAGGCTGCATTCATTATGCCTGCACAAATTGGAGGTCTCCAAAATCTGTGCAGTAAAATTTACTCTTTGTTCAGGAAGTTCCCCTTGGATTTGGGTAAAATTCTGGTTTGCTGTGTCTATTGTAATTGTGACAGGCAGTTGACATGTCTCATAGTCTAAATGTAGTGGCAAGCAGGGGGTGGTACAATGATGAAAAAAACTGCCATTCATTCTTGTGCAAAGGAAAGGTGTTTCTTAGCATATTCCAACCTATGTTCAGTCTAGAGTTGGGTCTCTGAGGTTGAAGGTCAAATCTGTGAGGTCAAAGCTATTTCTTGTCAATCTTCGTTCACTAATGACACATGAATTGGAAATTAGAACAAAGTAAGTAAAACGAATAGCCAGAAGGTGAGTGTCTGTTTTATTACTCAGAAGAGCTGGGAAATCTGGCCAATTGTTGCCCTATGTGGCTTGAATGACAGTTGTTAAGTTGAAAAAGGGACAGTGTGATGGGAATGCCACTTTAAATCTCAATTACCTCCTCCACTCCAATCAGCTTGGTAGAGCTTTAATGAAGTGCAATTCTCTGTCCTTTTCCTCATACTTCTATCTCCAGAATAAGCCTCACATTCAAGTTTGACAGCAGTACAATCAGTTTTCCATTCATCACTGGCCCTGTTTTAACCCTGCTGAAAAAGGGCCTAATGTACGTGGCAGTGATGGCAATTAGGCAGAAAAGTAATATTAGAAACAGACAAAAGCCTGAGTCTTTTAGCATTACAGGTGTTGTTTTTTTTTTTTTTTATAGCCCTTTCTAGACATAAAGGAATAGGCAGTGTTGTTAAGTTCCCTTCTTCAGTCTTCTCTTAAGCTGAAAGTCCAACGATTTCAAGATTCAATTAATTAGAGACATGGAGAGCCAAAGAACAAGGTAAAAGCTACGTTCCTTCTAACTGAAGACACACTTAGTAATTGGCCTCTTATTAAAATGGATATCTTCTGGGTGTATGTTTAATAAGGTTGATAAAAGTCGTCATTTCCTCATTAGGACAGTGGATGAATATACACTGAGTGCTCGTGTTTAGAAAAGAAGGGAACAAATATAAAAATAGCGCTCTCTTAAAACATAGGAATGTAAAATATTAAAACGGAGAAGCCTGGGACTGAAACTCTGGGGTAGGAAGAGAGGAAATTATCGTGTGTCTGTCTGTGCGTACGCAAACCCCAGAGAAGGAAAGGGAAAGGAGTAACTAATAGGTAAAATATAGAAAGCCTTTGAGCTCCACAATACCGTCTACCACTGGCTTGTTAACATGACTTTTTGTCTGGAGGAACAAGGAGGAGAAGCAGGTTACAAGAGACTTCTCTTTTAATAGGCAGTTTATACCTACCGTTTCTCTGCTTAATCGTTTTCTATTTATGCCATATGAGAATTGTGTGCATACTGACGTATGTGGTCTGAAACACACATAACTCCGGATAAGAATGCCTGAGTTTTTCTTTGTTTGGGGTTTTGTTTCGGGGTGGGTTTTTTTTTTGTTTGTTTGGGGTTTTTTTGGGTTTTTTGTTGGGTTTTTTTTTGTTGTTGTTTTTTTTTTTTTTTTGGTTTTCGGTGAATTATATAAGTTTCCGTAACGGTTCTTTTTATGCCAATTTTTTAAAATGTCAGCAAGGTTGGGGTGGGTTTTTTGTTTTGTTTTGTTTGATAGATTCCACAGGAACATGTGGCACTGGTGCAGAGATCTTGTTTAAGAGAATGGGGTTTGGAGGTAAGAAAAAAAAAAAAAAAACCACCACGCAGCAATTAGGCGGCTCTTGCCGCTCATTGGGGATGTGACACAAGTGGGTGATAGTGGCTTTCACCTCTCGCACTCCCTTCTCTCCTGCCTGATTCCTAGAACAATCCCTGTCAGAAACACTCTTTGAAAAAGGCTGCATTAGACAATGGCTCTTCACCCTTATTTTACGCTTTAAGTAGTGGAGCAGAATGCTGTAAGGGGCTGAAAACAAGGCGTAATCTGAGAAAGACGCGCAGGCATTGTTATAACTGTGAAAACCAGAAGAACCCCTTTCAGAGCCATGACTGAAAGTGCTATGAAGACCTTTAGTCCTTTGCACTCTCCCAATCACCAATTAGACAAACATTAACATCAATTAAGCTGTTATACGGCACAGGTTCCATATAATTACCTTAATGGGTTGATGCTTTCTTTAGCAGCAATTTCTTAAACAAACTTCATCTTTTGTGCAACAGGCTAAGAAAATTTTCAGCAGGGAGCATTTCCTTTTGTCAAGTTTTCTAAAGAGACAGCTGAATTGTTCTATTTAACAACAAACACCTTCACTAAGGACCCTCGTCTTGTCCCCGTTCCCACCACATTTGACTACTAGGCTCAAAGCTTATTAACCATCAGAGACAAAAAAACTGACTAGCCAGGGGAGCACAGACACATGCAGGGAGGGCAGTACACAAAGAGCCTGTGAGCCTGGCACTGGTTTGCAAGCAGACCCTAGGAGAAAGCACCAATTGAATTAGTTGCCTATTTAGTATCCAAAGAGCCAGATCTGTCCTTACCAAAAGCACAAAGAAAACGAAATAGAAAAACAGGATCTTGCTCATAAAACAAGACAAATCTGTCTAATTTATTTTGTACCAGTAAGTGCTAATTAAATGCAAGCTACTCAGATTCTTCCTGTTCCTGCATCACCTAATTCTCTTAGAATCACGACAATACTAGTCTGATTTTTCCCCCTGTTTAACAAACATTCATTTGAAATGTACTCAAATACAGCTATAAAATGCAACCCTTATATCACTTCTATTTTTATTTTATATTTTATCTTAGCGTTTTTACTTTGCTGTGAAAATACTTGGGGAGGGTGAAAATGGGGGCGGGGGGTGCAGCGGGATGAAAAAGAACTTGGCAGAAACAAGTCCTTAAACTATCCTTCTCCATGATGAAGAACAAACGACTTGAGGTGCCTATGGTGACCTGTAATTGTTTTCTCAGAGCCAATGTATGTAATCAAATTTTATTGCAATTGATAGAAAGTCAGAGCAATAACCTATTTGAATAAAAATAATAATAATTTTAAAAGTACAAAGGGAAACCCTGCAATAGAAAAGGATGCTGTTAGGCACACATGAGTGCTTATAAAATGTGTTTTCATTTTTTTGCTGCTCGTTCTACTCAGGAGATACTGAATATGATAGCCAGTAGCCAATTCATTTTACATATTTAAGGTCAGGGTCCGGATGTTATGTACAAGTGCTTGGCCCATTTAATCTCAATCTAGTGAACACCAAACACCGCATTGGGTCAAAGGCTCAAGGCCACAAAATTAAAAGGCAACCATGAGTTTACATGTACTCTTTAACCTCAGACCAGAGCCAGCAATGGCCAAAGTCACAGAGGAATAGCCATTTGAAAGGATTAAATATATACATTGAAATATAGTTATACGGTTAAAGTTATGCTTATACAGTGATATAACTAAAGTCACGCTTGATCTGTTGGTGATAGTATACTAAAAAAATATAGGATAAGCACCAGAGGTACTTTTCTATGTATAAATTACGCTAGTTGTGTAATGTTCATAAAAACATACCTTTTATAGGTTAATTTTTCTTAGTTTCTTCAGAAAACTGACAAAAGGTATGTATGCATAGACATGAACTGCTGCCATGATCAGATGGCACTACGAACAAAATCCTCACATGCATTTCTGCACTTATTCCACTGAAGATCTGAACTAGTAAACTGAAACTCACAAAATTTACAGTTTATGCCTTCAGTACGAGGACAACACTGTCTCAACACGAAGTACAGTTACTGGTATTTCTCCACTGATTTTGAATGTTTTACTCTATGGTAAAACATCCTTATGGTGTTTCTTATGCTTTGCCATTTAATTCATTTCTTCCCGTATGTGGAGAGACACACTAATTGACTTCATAGACAAAAATGTGTTTGATTGTCCTTTAAGATGTAATCATGAGTATTTGTGAACTTTAGCTCCTAATCTTAGTGTGTAGCTTTGCTTTCTGCCATACGTACAATCTTCCACAACTCAATTCTCCCATCCCTTCTTGGTAGAAAATGTTGCATATATTGTGATCAGATCAGGGAGAGTGAAGGGATCAAGAAGATACACCTTCTGGATTAGCTAGCCCTTTATTGATCACAGAATCACAGAATGGTAGGGGTTGGAAGGGACCTCTGGAGATCATCTAGTCCAACCCCCTGCCAGAGCAGGGTCACCTAGAGCAGGCTGCACAGGAACGCGTCCAGGTGGGTTTGGAATGTCTCCAGAGTTGGAGACTCCACCACCTCTCTGGGCAGCCTGTTCCAGCGCTCTGACACCCTCAAAGTAAAGAAGTTCCTCCTCATGTTTAGATGGAACTTCATATGTTCAAGTTTGTGCCCGTTACCTCTTGTCCTGTCACTGGGCACCACTGGAAAAAAAAAGAAGACATGTGCAAGCAGATGAAGGATGAGAAGAGAAAATTGTTTCCCTTCTCCTAATTTTTATTTGCCTGTTTGCTCTTTGCTTCCAGAAGCCACTTCTTTCTTATTTGTCTTCTGAGAGCCTTTTGAAACTGCACCAGCAGGCTTGATGCCCCAGTCTCTCACCATATAGACTAAGTAATGTTAGAATTGCGTCTCTGTGTTGACTGCAGGTCTGATCAGACTATAGATTTTATTTATGAGTTGCACGGTATTTACTTTCGATGAGACTGGCAAACAGCGGAGTAAGGATTTTTAGTCTCTTCACAGTCTTTTAGATGTAAGGCATAGAGATTACTGATGGGAAAAATTAGCAATAATTTAACCGTTGGTCCCAGGAGATTATAGATTAACTCCAACTAGAAGTCAGTTAATGTAAAACTACACTAGTATTTTGGGAATGATATTTATCTTTCTCATCTTCTCCTAAACTCTTTGGGCAGAAATGAAAAGGGGGAGGGAATGGAAGTGGCTCCTTTAGCAAAGATTCAGAGCAGGAGTCTAACTTCTATGCCCTGAAACACCATCTGGAGGAGTCTGTCACTCTCCACTGACCACTGTGGGAACCTCATGAGTGGTCTGCTAACATCATGATGTTGGATAAAATGAATGCCCTGATCCCTCCAAGGGCCTGGATGATGACAAGAGATCTTGTCCCCGTAGATGTCAATGGCCAGAACTATAAAAATGTATTTACACAGCTTCAGCTGTATTATCTTCCTCCATGAGGAAGGTGGTACAGTTAAAATTGTATGATGAAAAGAAAGGGTTCAGCACTGAGGAACTTAAGGTGTTGGCTAAAACTTGAAGTGTTGGTGATTGGGAAAGCAGTATTAACTGGTTTCCTGCATATATGCTGATGAAATTGTGGTCTTTCACTTTTATTGTATCTGTCTCTCTCTCCCGTGTGTCCCAAGCAAGTCTCGTGAGCACAGGAAACACATTCTATCAGCAAAATATAACAGAATTTCTACCATCCAAGAAAGTAGTTATTATTTAGGAATTTCTGGTGTCCCTAACAAGAAACACAGGAAATTTATCCCAGAAAATTAAATACAGTGTAATCAAGATTGTTACGCATCTTATTTGCCAGTGTAATGTTCCTATCCTTGCATATGGATAATATCCATATCCTAAGCAAAGACAGTAAACCAAGTAGAGCTTGTCACTACTTTTAGTTTCATAAGCTAAGAAACTGCTACCTGACTGATTACAATAGGTTAGGTAGGAAAATTAAACAAAACAAAGAAGCCTAGCAGTGTATAAAGGGATTTTTTCCGTTGATCATGGCAGTTGTTGTAATGGGTAACATGAATACAGCTAACATGAACACTGACAGCGCTCTGAGAAGGGAAAAAACTCAATCAAATATCTGACTGGATATCATTAATACATTACACAGCCTTGAAGAAAATATTCCTTGCTTACCTACCAAATTGAAATCCAACACACTTCATCAACTACAGCACTCTGGGAAGTCTGTTTCAAGGAGGCCTGTTCCCATCTTTTTGTTTTTCTTTTTTATTCCCCAAAAATATGAACGTGTTGTTAGATTATACAAACAGGGAAGAAGCATTTAGCTTTCAATACAATGCCTGAGACTGCAACGTCTTGCAGTTTGAATACTGAAGAGGAACCCAGGAGTATGCATAATAAAGCCAATGCCCTCCTTACCCCAACCTTCAAATTCTTTCCTTGGTTTTCAAGAACCATAGATTTTGCCTTGAAGTTTTATATAAATGCTGTAAAATGAGACTTTTCAGCTTTGACATTGATGTTTCAGATGAAGACTTTTGTATGACGTGGTATGAGTTTGTATTATCTGAATTCCTACGTATTATTACCTAACTTGCATTTATTGCATCCGCTAATTTCAACTTCATCCAAAATACTAGACACATAAGATTTTCATGAAGTAAAAGTTGTTTTGCAGTGGAAATTATAAACAGAGCTAGATCATGCCTGCTACTAATGCCAGGGAGCTGCAGATCAACCTGTAATATAGCGTGGAAAAGCACAGGATCAAGACTGGTTTAATGTGATACTTGGAGTTGTGACCTACGGGGGTTGAAGAACCGATTTGCTTTCACTGTCACTTGCGCTAATACAGCAGAAAAGTTCAGAAGACAATTGAGCTGGTAGATATCAGGATTCTGAGCTCTCAATTCAGTCCTCTACCAGAAAGCAAGAATCTTTCTAAGTAGCAAAAAATGCAGAGCAGGATGTCATGAGTTTCTTCTAGATCACAGTGAAAATTCTCATTTGTCTCAAGCTCTTTTTCCGTAATTTTGAGCATAGCATGTGCCGGTACACAAATTGGAAAACAGGCACAATTAATCTTGAGCAGACTTAAATATAAACAGATTGACTGAATACACATTCTAGAAGTATTCACGCTACACATACTAGATATCTGAACCAAATTCTTTAGAAGCTTCTTTATTATTTATTGAATTCTCTCCCAACAAAGTCATAATCCATCTACAATAGAGTCATACCTCAAATATAAGGCTGATAGAATTTGAGGGCTGATTGAATTACGTTAATAAATGCTGACATTGTGTAAATTGCTAGGAAATCATCTGGAAAAAAAATGAAGGTAAACCTTAATATATAAATGCATTTTAAAAAACTTAAAACATTCATATGAAGGCTGCCCAGAGAAGCTGTGGCATTTCCATCCTTGGAGATATTCAAAAGCCATCAGGACCTGTGCCTGGGCAATGAGGTCTAGGTGACCCTGCTTCTGCAGGTGGATTGGACAAGATGACCTCCAGAGGTCCCTTCCAACTTACACCATTCCGTGATTCTGTGAAAAAAGAGGAAAATAAATGAACGCTCCTGACATTTTGCCTGAACTACAGATAGTACTTCTACTCCCTTCTTCACTCCTTCATTCTAGTCCCTTTACTAGCCTATGATTGCTCTTTGATAAACATTTCTCTCAAAGTACTTTGAATTTTCATGAGATAAAAATCTGTAACTACTAATTGTGGAAAAAAAGAGAAAGGTATTTAAACATGCACAGGTACTTAAAACATTCTCACCGTCCTTTATAGTGTTAACACAGTATTTTCCATCTTTTATGTAGATTCATGAAATAAAATGAATAAAACAACTTACATTTATATTCTCAGATAATAAATTAGAATGGTGTGAAGGAAAATAAGTTATAAGACCATCTATTAGGAAGGTTGTTGCACTGTTTTCTTAGTACAATGACTTGAAGGGTTCTTAAGAGCAGAGTAACTTTCTATAGTAGGAAGAAAATGAAGCAATTGAAATCTAATTTTCTGATAACATAACATCCCGTTACAGGCCCAGTCCTGTAACTGCACTCATGTTTTGTCTCACTGGAGTCAGATAGTTTGTTTTGAGAATAACATTTACAAAACTTTAGTTCCTAATCGCTGTTCTTTCCTCCAGTTCCTTGTGCTGTTTATAGATATGCGACCAATTCAGTGTTCCATACACGCGTGTGTGATGGTTCACACAGAATACGAGTTTTTAGAACTCTCAGCTGTTTGAGCCTGTTTTTACTGCTCAAGCTGCATGTATGTATTTTCCATAAATTAGATCATAAAGCTTACATCAGTTTTGGACTTTTCCTCCGGAATTTTTTATAATGGGATGTCTGTAAGAAATGGCCTTTTGATAATAGTTAGACAGAGAAACAGTGGCAGTTCCTGATGCTGCTCATATTTCTGATTTATCCAAACCCACAAATACCTAAATGAAGAAAAATCGCCTATAATGTTTCAAAAGTTCTTATTAAGAGCGTGGGACATGACTTCCCATAATGTTACTTCACTGAAAATATTGAGCTGTAGTTAATTTTTCTTCCTGCCCTGCTATATGAGCAAAAAAAATATTGTGCAACATCAATGTATTGCACTTACTCAAACAGTATCTCTTAATATTAGCATCTGAAATATTACGACAATTATTTCTCCAATGAATGTGTGAGAGATTTTATCTAAAATCATAGAATCATAGAATCATAGAATCATAGGGTTGGAAGGGACCTCTGGAGATCATCTAGTCCAACCCCCCTGCCAGAGCAGGGTCACCTAGAGCAGGTTACACAGGAACATGTCCAGGCGGGTTTTGAATGTCTCCAGAGTTGGAGACTCCACCACCTCTCTGGGCAGCCTGTTCCAGTGCTCTGTCACCCTCAGGGTAAAGAAGTTCCTCCTCATGTTTAGGTGGAACTTCCTATGTTCAAGTTTGTGCCCATTGCCTCTTGTCCTGTCCCCGGGCACCACTGAAAAGAGCCTGGCCCCATCCTCCTGACACCCACCCTTTAAGTATTTATAAGCGTTGATAAGGTCCCCCCTCAGCCGTCTTTTTTCCAGACTGAAGAGACCCAAATCCCTCAGCCTTTCCTCATAAGAGAGGTGTTCCAGTCCCCCAATCATCTTTGTAGCCCTCTGCTGCACCCTTTCCAGCAGTTCCCTGTCCCTCTTGAACCGGGGAGCCCAGAACTGGACACAGTACTCCAGGTGCGGCCTCACCAAGGCAGAGTAGAGGGGGAGGATGACCTCGCTCGACCTGCTGGCCACGCTCTTCTTGATGCATCCCAGGATGCCATTGGCCTTCTTGGCCACAAGGGCACATTGCTGACTCATGGTCATCCTGTTGTCCACCAGGACTCCCAGGTCTCTTTCCACAGAGCTGCTCTCCAGCAGGTCAGCACCCAACCTGTACTGGTGCATGGGGTTGTTCCTTCCCAGGTGCAGCACCCTACACTTGCCCTTGTTGAACTTCATAAGGTTCCTCTCTGCCCAACTCTCCAACCTGTCCAGGTCTCTCTGTATGGCGGCACAGCCTTCCGGTGTGTCAGCCACCCCACCCAGCTTGGTGTCATCAGCAAACTTGCTGAGGGTGCACTCTATCCCCTCATCCAGGTCATTGATGAATATGTTGAAGAGGACTGGACCCAGTACTGACCCCTGGGGAACACCACTCGTCACTGGTCTCCAACTAGACTCTGTGCCCCTAATCACAACCCTCTGAGCTCTATCTTTCAACCAGTTTTCTATCCACCCCACTGTCCATTCATCTAACCCACACTTCCTAAGCTTCCCTATGAGGATGCTGTGGGAGACCGTGTCAAACGCCTTGCTTAAGTCAAGGTAGACCACATCTACCGCCCTCCCCTCATCTATCCATCTAGTCATGCCATCGTAGAAGGCTATCAGATTAGTCAGACATGATTTCCCCTTGGTGAATCCATGCTGAGTACTTCTGATAGCTTTCCTTTCCTCCACGTGCCTTGAGATGACACCCAGAACGAGCTGTTCCATCATCTTTCCAGGGATGGAGGTGAGGCTGACCGGCCTGTAGTTCCCCGGCTCCTCCTTCTTGCCTTTCTTGAAGACTGGAGTGACATTGGCTTTCCTCCAGTCCCCAGGCACCTCGCCTGTTCTCCAGGACTTTTCAAAGATGATGGAGAGCGGCCCAGCAATGACTTCTGCCAGCTCCCTCAGCACTCTCGGGTGCATCCCATCAGGGCCCATGGACTTGTGAATATCTAGATGATCTAATTGGTCCCTCACTCGCTCCTCCTCAACCCAAGGGAAGTCGTCTTCTTTCCCTGTTACTTTATTCAATGCCTGGGACTCCTGAGGGCTGGGCCGAGCAGAAAAGACCGAAGCAAAGAAGGCATTCAGTAACTCTGCCTTCTCCACATCCTCCGTCACCATGACTCCTGCCTCATTCAGCAGTGGGCCTACAACTTCTCTGGTCTTCCTTTTGCTTCCAATATACTTGTAGAAGCTCTTTTTGTTGTGCTTGATGTCCCTAGCCAGGTCTAATTCCAAGGCGGCCTTGGCTTTCCTTGTTTCATCCCTGCACGCTCTGGTGGCATTCTTGTAATCCTCCCAAGGGGTCAGTCCCTTCTTCCACTTATTATAAACTTCCTTCTTCCACTTGAGCTTTTTCTGAAGCTCCCTGCTCAACCATGCAGAGACATCATAAAGACATTATAAGCCTATACTGAAATCACTGACTCTTCAAATATAGTCTCATCCAAAAGCACTTCTGCTTATACCAGGCATCCATATTTTACTTTTAAAATTCAATTAACAGTAGATAATAACAGGATTTTTGAAGGTTTCTCCAGAATTCCAAAACTTTTGTGAGACATATGTACGTATAAAAAAAATGCAGTTTCTAAATACTGGTACACATTATTTATTGATTTCTGTTTTAGAACACTATTTGTTAAGAACAACTAAACAGTTAAGGAGAAACAGAAGTTGAACTTATTTGTTCAGTACTATGCATATGCATATGTGGTATTGAAAGGCATGTAAGTGTGAAAGAATTCACTAAAGATATTAGAAATATAGACGCCAAGCAAGGTGGAGTACTTCTTGAAAATAATTGCAATCTCATCGAGTAGTTGATATCAAATAACTTTTCCCAGGCACATGTATCTCTTCTTACCTTGGCACAATCTTTTAAACTTCTCCTTACACTGAAATTTTCTGAGTCAAATACTGAGTATCTGGATGTTGTCTGGTATAAGACTACCTCTAGCTAGGACTAGATAGCAATAAAAATCTTTAAAATAATAATAGGTGTTCAGATTCAGATTTCCCAGTATGCACTTTTATTTTTTGCCTCTTTTTAGGCTCCACATAACACATACTGTGCAACAGCCCGTAATGAAGAAGTCTCATGGCAGCCTCTTCGAATAGAATGCTGGTGTCCTAATTGTCTTGTGATGGTAGGTATCTCCACCTGAAAAAAAAGCAGTAGTTGGATTTTAATATTTCTTCAATTTTTATTGAGAACTTTGAAGTTGAGGCCCTTCCTGAAAAATTTTGAAAGAGTTTTTAACTGTTTGAATAAACATCTGGTCTTACAGCAAGGTAACCTGTCCCTGACATTGACATGAGATTAATACTTGGCCGCGCAATAAAAATGTGGACTTGTTAAAATTTGAAATTAAAGGATTCTGCTTGGTCTTCCATAACCAGTCATTTTGTGAATTATATTCTTCATCAGCTCTATGTCCAGTAGATTATTGTGTTACTCTGATACAGACTTTTAAACTTTTCTGTTGAAAACTTGGTTAAATCTGATTGTAACAACAACAAATCTACTCCTTAAATATATTTGACGTTAATCTTTAAGGCTCTAGAGTATTCCTATCCATGTCCACTCTGGCTTTTTAGATTGGTGACTTTTTAGAACAGGGCTCGTCTATTGTGTTAATTACCACTGAGGTTTGCTTTTGGTCACTTTTGTAGTAAATATCAGAAATAATAAAACATTCAGTGCCAATAAAACGCTATAAATATTTCACTGTTATATTCTGTACACATGATGATAATTTGATAAAGCACTTAGAGCACCTACATAAAACCTGTGAGGGAAAAAAACCTTATTTCATTATAATGTCCAACTTCACGTAGACTTGTTTTCCTCAAAACAACCGAAATAGTTCAGTATGGTATAAGTTGCAAAAACAAACACACCAAAGCCTTCAAAAGGATCCACATGGATAGGTCATTAGGACTGCACAGCCTCATACAGTTCGTTAAAATTCTCAGAGGTTAGTTTATATCTTGATACTTTAATAAACAGTTTCAACTTTGGTGAAAGCTGGAAAGCTTAATGGCTTAAGAGCCATTCAGAACCAAAACAAACAAACAAAGCTTTAACCACTTCAGTGACAACAGCACAGAACAAACAAGCAGTCTCCTTCGAAAATCCCAGCAATTTTAGGATCAATAGCCTCACTCTGTGCTTCTAAGTGATGAAAGCTAGAAAATCTCTGCTGTCGGCTCTTTTCAAAAATGTTTCTGGCAAAGATATAGTTGCAAATTTGATGAGTTTAGTTTAGCAATACCCATGTAGTCTAGAAGGCTGACTTAAGTACTATCACCGGTCACAATGAAAACAAACTAACTCAAACATCACTTTTAGCTGAAATTTCCTCTCTGTACCCTTAATTTACAATGTTAAAATACCTTTCAACATCTCTTTCAATACCTAGAGTTTTCTGATTATTTTTCTAATTACCAGCAGTAGGATTTTTTTTATTTTTATATAGGGAATTTAAAAAAAAATGTTAGAAACATTTTTGTGAATATAAAACCAGTACAGTGACTTAATCTACTAAAGAATGTAAGGCTGTTTCAAAGTCCATTTAACCTGATCTGCCAATATGGATAATCAAATCAGCAAATACATCTATATACACAGAAAGAACAAAAATAAACATTTTTTCCTTTATAAGATTAAAAGCCTGTTAGGCCCTTTTAAAACACTGCCATTGTATATTGACTTTCATTAAAATAGCGTTTACTTCCTTTTACTTAGTCTAGGCTTACATCATTCAGCAGAGCTTTTATATAGTAGATCTGTTATCATTCCAAAGAATTTTAAATTATTCCTGGATCTTTATAGAAATATTGATGCCTTTGTTTCCTGTTTTTAAATACAATAACTCACATATTTGTTATTTTGGTTTTTTTTCCATTTAAATTTCACATTTACCCTTAATTATAAACTCAGAAGTAAAATAGGAGGAGTATTTATTTTTTAGCCAGCAGTTTCAGCTAGTTTGTATTTTACCCATAAATAATCTAGAAGCTTTAAATTATGTACTTTCTTAGGTAGTCAAAAGACACTCTAGGGATTGCCTGTATATGCCTACAAGTTATGTATGCCTACAAGTTAATTTATCTACTAAGAGTTGGGTTTTTTTGTAATCAGCAGACTTTACTAATTGTATTTTTAAAATTAAATGAATAACATAGAATGCTGTCAATATGAGAAGTATGAGCAGTAAAGCAGAACCTGTCCCTGAATTCTTGTTTACAGATCACAGAGTCTACCCAAATTTTTCACCGGAAAGGCATAAAGCCGGAATAACATTTAAAATATGTGGCTTTACACTGGGACACTCTGTTGTTCAGTCCTGATTCATTAAGATTCTTGATGCGTAAGTGAGTTGTCAAACGATATGTGGGTGGCTGTAATGGCAGCATGTAGGTTTGTATGGAAAACAAGTATGGCACTGTGAAGATTTTTTCTCTCTTTCATCATATAGGTACTCACATGTAACACTTGTGAGGGGTCTGCTAAGAACCTTGCTGTCAAACGAACTAATTCACCAGAAACACATGCAAGTTTAAAACAAAGTTCTCCAAAGGCGGAAAAAAAAAATCAAACCACCTAGACTTTCTGTAGCCTAACCAAGTGACAGACACATAGACAACTTCATTGCTGCCAGAACAACACTCTGCACAGCCCACCAGCAAGCTATTTGTCACTGCTACGAGAATATCCTCCGCAACTTGGCATCAGGGTCCCTGGGTAGCCAACTGTGCTTGCATAGTGCTGGAAGTGCTATCCAATAATAGGGAGGAAAATGATCAGAGGATCTCATTATTATTACAAAATGTGTTATTGTATGAAAAACATATCTTTATAGCCATAAACATGAAAACTTTATAGGAAAATACCGATTTGCAGAATACAAGAAAATTGTATTCTATATGAGTTTATGGAAAGACTGTATAACTCCACTTCATTTTTCCTCTCTCCAGCCCTCCTGTCCATCAAAAATGAGACTGAGTGTGCCACTCATCTGCTGTAATAGGATAGGCTTTTCATGATTGTTCATAGAAATAAGGTGTTAAAATAATCTCTAGCATTATGCCATTATGCGTTATCCCACAGTTGAGCATGGCTGAGTAGCTTTGCACGTATCGTGCTTAATTTTAAAATTTTCATGTAAGATGGCGGAAAGGTATATTTTACTTCCAGCGGATCTTCAGACCTAGATATTTTTGGTGTGAAACACAAAGTCACATATTGCCATTTATGTCACAAAGGTCAAGTCCTTTCATTCTACTTTGTGTTGTGTGATACAATTAATTACAAGCCCAAAGCAGTACATCCTTTGATATAATCTTGGCCTGTGCAGAAAAAATCCCTTTCCTGTTGCATTAGGTCCTACATATTGCACTGCATCCTACATTTTTACAACTGTATTAATGTTGCTGCACTGTTGCAATTGTCTGCTTATCATCCTCAGACAACGGCTTTTATTGAGCAGAGCAGTCCATTTCCAATGGTTCTAGGAAAGTGAGATTGGACAATGAAAAGTAACGACTGTGAAGAACAGTGAAAATAGTTTCCTAAGGGAAACAGAGTAGAAACAAAATTGCAGTAATGATGAGTTCTGATTTGTAAAAAATAAATAAACCAAAAAAAAATCAAATAATAAAATAAGAATCAAAGATAAGGAAAGGGGGAAATTCCATTTCATAGGAAAAAACACATAGGAACTAGTGTAGTAATCAAATAAATTAATAAACCAGTCTGAATTTCACACACCGTATGGCCTGTGTGTGATATGTACACAAAGCACATGGAACAGAACATTCACAAGCGGAGAGTACCGTAGTGCTGAGTATGATAGCATATATGGTATCCATTTTGTGCAAACTCATGAACTTTTTTCTACGAAAAATATATTGGTAGCTGAACAAGATTACTCCTTTAATATATGGGGTGGAAACCTAACCAAAGACCCTAACATCTCATTATTCAAATAAGGCACTGAACAAGCTCATGGGAAAGCTGGGTATCGTTTTTCTCATCCGTGACCTTGGCAAGAGTCTATTTTGTAATTAGAACCGGGCACTCAAAGCTCCTTACAAAAGGGGGAGAGACCATGAGACACTTATCACTCAACCAATATCCTTCCTGATGTTGTCATGTTGTAAGCGTGAGAACAGGGCTCTGTACTGTCTTGACTTTTTTTAGTCTTTCTTCTTCCTTATGTGTAGTTCCTTCCTTATGCGGAATAACTGGAGCTACTGGTAGACATCCCTCTTAGGTCATGGAGATAAACCAAATGATCAAAGAGCGAGAAGTATCCATAGAATAATACTTCATTGGAAGTAGTAGAGTTTTAGACTGTAAACTCATCATCAAAGGCCAATAGACTTGGGAGAAGGGAAAAGGAGAAGACAAAATGGGAAAATGACGAAATAAAAGATTGCTGTTACAAAACCATACTATAGTACTTTTATAGATTCCTATTCCACACTCAGATGCTGTAAATTAGTGTACAGCAAAAACCAAAACTGGTTTGTTCCCGTTCTTACACTGCAAGCTGTCCATTTAGACCAGATCATTTATCCTTAAAATAGATATTGCAAGATTTTTGTACACCAATTAAATATATATTGAACTGGGTATGCACCTCTTTTTTTAGCTTTATGATTTTAGTTTTGTTCATCATATCTGTGGCTAATACTGCTTCGTGTTTTTAAGCATGGTGGTCAGCCATTATTTTTTCTAAAAATATTTTAAATCACGGAATCACAGAGTTTTTCAGAGTTGGAAGGGACCTCTAGAGATCATCTAATCCAACTCCCCTGCTAAAGCAGGATTGCATAGAGCACATTACTCAGGACTGCAACCAGGCAAGTCTTGAAAGTCTCCGCAGAAGGGGACTTCACAACCTCCCTGGGCAGCCTGTTCCAGTGCTCTGTCACCCTCACCGTAAAGAAGTTTTTTCTCACATTTGATCGGAACTTCCTATGTTCCAGCTTGTGCCCGTTACCCCTCATCCTGTTACTGGGAACCACTGAAAAGAGTCTGGCTCCATCCTCCTTAACCCCACCCTTTAGATACTTGTAAATGTTAATAAGGTCTCCCCTCAGCCTTCTCTTCTCCAGGGTAAAGAGTCCCAGCTCTCTCAGCCTTTCCTCATAAGGGAGATGCTCCAATCCCTCAATCATCTTTGTTGCCTTCCGCTGGACTCTCTCCAGTAGTTCCCTGTCTCTCTTGAACTGGGGAGCCCAGAACGGGACACAGTATTCCAGTTGTGGCCTCACCAGTGCAGAGTAGGTGGGGAGAATCATAGAATCATAGAATCTTCATGGTTGGAAGGGACCTTTGAGATCATCGAGTCCAACCATACACACACAACCCTCCCCCCCGCACAATCTCTGCCACTAGAGCATGCCCTGAAGTGCCACATCTAGACGTTTCTTAAATACCTCTAGGGATGGTGACTCAACCACCTCCCTGGGCAGGTTGTTCCAGTGCCTGACCACTCTTTCAGTAAAGTAATTCTTCCTAATATCTAATCTAAACCTCCCCTGCCGCAACTTCAGACCATTTCCTCTGGTCCTGTCATTATTTACTTGTACAGCGTAGCTCTCCTCTGGACACGCTCCAGCGCTTCAATGTCCCTCTTGTACAGAGGGGCCCAGAACTGAACACAGTACTCGAGGTGAGGCCTCACCAGTGCCGAGTACAGAGGCACGATCACTTCCCTACTGCTGCTGGCCATGCTATTCCTGATACAAGCCAGAATGCTGTTGGCCTTCTTGGCCACCTGGGCACACTGCTGGCTCATGTTAAGCCGGCCGTCCACCAGCACCCTCAGGTCCTTTTCTGCTGTGCAGCTTTCCAGCCGCTCTTCCCCAAGCCTGTAGCGTTGCTTGGGGTTGTTTGAATGACCTCCCTTGACCTGCTGGCCACACTCTTCCCTATGCAGCCCAGAATTCCATTGGCCTTCTTGGCAACAAGGGCGCATTGCTGGCTCATGGATAATTTACTGTCTGCCAAGACCCCCAGATCCTTTTCTTCAGAGCTGCTTTCCAGCAGGTCCACCCCTAACCTATATTGGTGCCTGACATTCTTCCTCCCCAGGTGCAGGACCCTACACTTGTCCTTGTTGAACCTCATCAGGTTCTTCTCGGCCCAGCTCTCCAGCCTGTCTAGGTCACACTGGATGGCAGCATGGCCTTCTGGGGTGTCAGCCACCCCACTCAGTTTGGTATCATCAGCGAACTTGCTGAGCATACACTCTGTCCCCTCATCCAGGTCATTGATTAATACGTTAAACAATACTGGTCCAAGTATTGACCCCTGGGGGACACCACTGGTTACAGGCCTCCAACTTGACCCTGCTCCATAGATCACAACCCTCTGAGTCCTATCACACAGCCAGCTCTCAATCCACCTCACTGTCCCCTCGTATAGTCCACACTTCCTCAGTTTCCTAAGGAGGATGTTGTGAGAGACAGTGTCAAACGCCGTGCTGAAGTCAAGGTAGATGACATCTGCTGCTCTGCCCTCAGCTAGCCAACCAGTTATAACATCATAGAAGGCTATGAGATTGGTCAAGCATGATTTACCCTTGGTAAATCCACGTTGACCACTTCCAATAACTTCCTGCTCTTGAACGTGCTTGGATACGACATCCGGAATGAGTTGCTCCATTACCTTCCCAGGGACAAAGGTGAGACTAACCGGTCTGTAGTTCCCTGGATCCTGCTTACTGCCCTTTTTGAAGACTGGTGTGATATTGGCCTTCCTCCAGTCCTCAGGCACCTCTCCTGTTCTCCATGACCTTTCAAAGATGATGGAGAATGGTCAAGCAATAGCATCTGCCAGCTCTCTCAGCACTCGCGGGTGCATCTCGTCAGGGCCCATGAACTTACGGATGTCCAGTTTGGCCAAGTGGTCTCTAACCTGATCTTCCTCTACTGGGGAAAACTCCTCTCCAGACCTTCCCCCTTGCCTCCAGGGCCTGGTATTCATGAAGGACAGCTTTAACAGTGAAGACTGAAGCAAAGAAGGCATTCAGTAGCTCTGCCTTCTTTTTCTTCCACCACTGGGGTGCCCATCTCATTCGTTAGTGGGCCTACATTTTCCCTAGTCTTCCTTTTTCTACTGATATACTGAAAGAACCTCTTCTTGTTATAATTATATTCCAATCATAACTAATGTCATTACTTAAGGTGCATGAACAAACTATGACAATTATTGGATTCTTTCTGGTAATGTGGTGATATAAATTAGTGGGTTTTTTTTTTTCTCTTTCTGGTCATTTAATTTATAAAGGTGGTGATTATTTTGAACCATTTGTATTATTTATATAATATATTATACTGAAATTTCAAATATCATTTCACCCTCCCTCAACTAGAGGCAGATATGCATTTATATTAGCAAATTTGAAAAAGATCTAACAAAGAGTTTTTCCTTTTTGTCTCCTAAACTACTGAGATCTGCAGCAAGCCTTATTAACATTAACAGCATTTAAGCACCCAGACCTCTTCCTACTAAGGTTCTTTGAGGAGTTAAATTCACTTTTTAAAAGACTTTGTTCTTCACATATTGACACAAGGGTGGCATTGGGTCTTATCCTGGTCCTATCAAAGTTGTTGACATTTTACTACTGAATTCAACAAGGAGAGCATCATGTCTAATGGAAATACACAATTACACTTAGAGGCTTATTCAGTAATCATTTTCTAGAACAGAACTTTTTACACATTCAGAATTTTTCAAAGTATTTGAAATTACTCTACAATGAAAAAAATGTCATAGCAACCTCTGCTACTGACATGGCTGCTCAAGCAGCTTTTATACTTGGGGCTTCAGATGCTATACTTCAAAGACTTCGTCATCAGACTCTGCCTTGCTGCCTGCCAAGAAAAGGAAGTCTTACTTTAGACCACAATGGACTGATTGGCCTGGTGCAAAAGGTCAACAAACACTACACATGCCTGGCTGGGGCTAAAGCTTAAAGGGGAAGTCTTGCCAAGCAGGATTAAGGTGTCTATTCTTTCTTCAGTAGGAGTCCAGTGTCAAGGGGAGTAAAGCATGCATATTAAAAGAAGAAACAAGTGTAAAGGGATAAAAGAATCTTGCAAGTGAGGCATCTTGCAAGAGAGATGAAAACGCTTGAATATGAGGGGAAGTTTAAAAAGCACATAGAAGAAAAGTTACAACTTCAGGTCTACTGAATCAAGGAAATGATTGTAAATCCATAGTAGCATAAAAATTCCTGCAAAGTTGGTGTATGTACAGAGGCACTGTATGGTAATCACATTTTTACTTTGAGAAGTACCATGAGTGATATATTCATGTGTTCAGTTAAAGAATGAGATTGAAAAATATGTGGCTTGGGACAATAGAAAATAGAGCTAATTGTACTCGGGGACAGAACCATGCTGTTTCAAACCAAACTTCCCTTGCCAGACCGGACTTGCACAAAAATGGCTTACGATATACTTCAGTTGTGCCTGTTGCAGAGAGGTTGGACAATTATATCCCTCTTTCTGTTTTATCTAGACTTTCATTCCTTTGGTCCACTTCTACTTAACATATGTAAGGGTAAGAATTAGACTGCTTGCTTATTGCAACAGTGTGGGTGTTTCCATAACTAAAACGTAAACATGTCTTTGGTACTTCCCACTCACCGATCATGGAGCTGCCTGGAGGTAGCCTGCAAAGAATGTTAAGCAGAATAAGAAATGAGAGACAAAGAAAACCAAGCCTCTCTGCTGTGTAGGCGCCACACCACAAGTGGTCTGCTTCCACTTGGGTTTTTCCACCAGTTGGGTGACCTCTGACTACAGAGATGTCTCCTGAGGCAGGGTTCCTCAGGGGACTCAATTTTTTTAAAATGCATATGTAAAGGAAGGAAGTGTCACCTGTCTTTTCTGTACTAACAAAATGGTTAGAACACTTAGTTGAGAAGCGGGTTGTCATGCTTGGCTCCGTCGCCTTAGGAGAAGGCTTTAGTCATAGGGCTGTGGGTTTCTAGGGAGCCTAGCCCCAGACTCTGAGCTCTGTTTCTGAATATCATACAATAGTCAGTCTTTGCAACTGTCCTCAGAATTTTAGAGAATATTTTCTAGTTCTAGATCATGCCTCAGCCCCAAAGAATAGGCATCCTGTAGGAATAAAGGGGTCTTTTGCTTATTCCTTGCAACTTCCAGCTAATTTATGACAGATTGGGAGACTCAGCAGGAGAATTATAAGCATTACAGCTGCAATTGATACCAGCCACAAGCTGATACTTATGAACAAGAAAAAGGAGCGAGCCCTCTCATCTTTTACTTTTGACTTTTTATATTAACTCTGCTGTAACTATTTAAAGCTACCACCATTTTAAACAGAAGCCAAGAGCAAGAAGAACAGTATGCATGTTGACTGTTAAAAAAGCAATATATCAGACACTGGGTTTTTTTGGAAAAAAATACAATTGTACATACTTAGAATAGAAAAGGTTACACTATTGTAAAAGATTGCACAAGTCTGAGGTACAAGAGGATTTGGACAAAGATCAAAAGTAGTAAACCTCAACAAATTCTTATGGATAATACTTGTGTTTTGTACAGTTTCTACAATAATGCATATAAACACTTGTTGTTGGACTAAAAAATTAAGTCAGGATGCTAAACCCTATCTAGGACTTGTTGGTGAGAAGAAATGGAAAAATCAGCAGATTTAATGGGAGTAATATTCTGCTGCCAGTGCCCTTTCAAGAAGCCAGAGGCAGGGTAACAGAGGAAGGAGATTTCTTGGAACTGTGCCAAATAACAAGCTGTTAATTAATATTCAACCCAACATCCAAAAACTTTCTTGGTTTATATCTAAGGCTGCTTAAATGAAAAACGAGTGCACCTAATCAGTGCAACACAAGGAAGTGTCCTGCAAAGGTGGTGCTTTACTCTGTGCATTCTCACACCACGTCATGTCAGACAATTGCTGACAGATTCTGCAACTCCACAAGATGCTTCCTGTTATTTCCAATATTCTGTGAAAAAACCCTCAAAATTCTTCAAAATTATATTTATCAATCTAAAGTATTACTAGGGGAAGGGAGGAGGAAGCACATAAACATTGCCAAAACCTCTGTGGCAAAAGAGGAAATGAAATGATTTACAGGAGGGAAAAAATTAAAAGAAATTTAAGTCATTCCGAAGTGACCTTGACCTACAGTTACTGTTTCTTTGGAAGCGAGAACATGGAAGGATTTTTTGTGTATGTGTTTTGGTTTGTTTCAAGGAGGTAAGAGTTAACTGTTGAAGTGAAGGAATGTGTGAAGTGTGCATAGTGCTGAAAGGTTGAAGTTTGGTTTCAAGCTTATCTGAAGGGTGAGGAGCAATTGAAGAGCGAATGTGCCAAGATCTAAGCAGATAGGGAAAATGCAGCCTCCCTCTTAGATTTCTTCCTTGCTTTCTGATTGTTGAATGGCAGAACTACCTATAGATTTATGAAGAGTAAACCTGGAAAGAAGTCTACATTTATTACTGTCGATAATATTAAATTAAATATTTTCTAAACATACAGAGCGTATCCTAATCCATATATTTTTATATCATGACTTTAAATCATATGAAGATATTCTTATTTGAGGATACTCCAAAAGAAACAGCATATTTTGACAATTTATATTGGGTTTTTAGTTTTTGTTTCAAATTCATCAAATCATTTCACATGTTTATAACCAACCCTATTCCAGAAAACATTTAGACATACATATAAATATACTGCTCATGCTGTGGAAATAATGCTAAGTATAAGCTCAGTGTTTTGATGAATCCAGGCCTAAGAACAGAAATGACTGTAAACATTCTGAAAACATCTTAAGAGGAAATTCTGTAGTGTATGAAGTGCAAAAACAACTAGCAGGATGTTCTTGGAAAGCAATTATAGAGATAACATTATTGATCTGCTTATTAAACTCCAGAATGGAGACCAAGATAATTAAATTACAGTTCTTGCTGTGCTTTCTCACTTGTTACTTGAAGTTAGGCAACACTTTTATCCAATGTCTTAACTATTATCAAGTATATTTATATTTTCACTTAAAAATTGTTTCTATATTTTATATTTACTCAGGTATCCCTGTACCATATTTGACTATTACTCTATGCTGATCGACAAATACTTGCTTATCTCTAGGCTCATCACCTCCATTGGCAAAGGGCAGAAGTTGAATATATGCTGTAATCTTGTGGGTTTTGTTCCACTGCTTCAGGAGAATAAATAAAGTTCCTTAAAGTGAGTTTTGAGTACACCACCATTTGGGTGTATTGCACTAAAATGAGATGGCAGTAGAGCATTTCACTCCTATTTGGCAGTGCTTAATAATTCCTTACTCATATAAAATAAGATTTCACAGGTTTAGAGATTATTTTTTAATAATCATAGCCCTAAAAACTATTATTTCTTGTATTGTCTTTCTTTTGTAAACTGGGCTTCCCTCCGTACTGTGATACTGCATTTTTTAAAAAACATGTATTTAAAACTTCTTATCAAAAGGAAAAGTTAATAAATGTAGAATAATTTTCCCTTAGTTCCAATAAGCAGCTGGCCAAAGTTACTGTTAACAGATGCAGTAAGCAACTGGACAATATTGCTATTACCAGACAACCTGGTAAAGGACGTGTCCTTGAACTGTGAAGATACTGAGTATAAGGTTGTAGGCTATATGCTACTAAAGGTATATATTACTCATCTGTTAACAATTAGCTATCTGCATAGTTACATTTGTAAAAATCATTATCTTGCCTAGGTGAGGATGCTCTTTTCCATTTGCTGTAATTAGGACATAAGAAAGGTCAGCTGAGAAGAATGCATACCAAGGGGGATACTCCAGTCTTTCTATCTTAATTCAAAGTTCACATGTGATTTTCATGAAACTTTTAGTAAATACATGTTTCCAGATAGGAAATGGAGATAGTCCTCAGCATTGAATTACAAAATACGCATCCATTACAGTCATTAGATATAGTCTTATAGAAATGTACCATGTATTTAGTTTTATAGACTTCAAGGTATGAAATCCTTTCTTCAGTAGGGGCGTATTGAAACAACGCCTTGCATCAAAAGAAGGTGTTTTTCTTTCCTAAATCCCCCCTGTAACCAGTAGCTTTCTGATAATACCCGAATATGGACTATAATTATGGTAGAGCTATTCTGTTTACTAAAAATGAGATTTACAATGGCATTGAGCACCCGCATCTCTTGGTAAAGACAGAGAGCCTCAGATATTCAACACCTCGATAGCATATTGTCGTGTAGATAGATACAAAATGCAACACATTCCAGTAAACACAAGGCTGATTTAATTTTGTCTCTGTTCACTTTATTGATTTAGTTGGAATACTGCTGAGTTTACAGTGCTGCATACTAATTCCTGCCAGATTCTGCCTTCGCTGCTCACACTGAGCATTATTTTACTCTCAGGGTAGTCCCATGGAGCTCAATGGGACACCACCATGTAAGGCAGAGCAACAGAATATGGTTCTGGTAGCAGACAGTTGTATACTGTTTTTTATGCTAATCTTACTTATTGGCAAAAAATAAAAAAGGAGGGGAGAAAAAGAGGAGGCCTGTGCAAATCCTTTATTTGCATTTCCACACACTGCAGAAACGTTTACACATTCAAGTTTTAATTTTGCAGTGGCGAGTATTACCTGGTGGAAATGTTGAGAATATTTCAAGGGCTTAAAGAATTATTACTATTTTTAATGGGAATATTCACTTTTGCAAACAAGAATAATGTAAGTAGAGACCTCTTTTCTGTGTGACCCCCTTTTTCTTGGTGCTTTGGGTTTAAGCAAGTTTTTTAACAACGGTACCAAATTTTAAAAAATATTGAACTTCATGTAATATGCTCATGAGAATAAATTCTGTGAGTCTTTCTTACTTCTTATGGAGTGACTATGGAGTGATATAGCCCACACTGAACTGCTGTTCTTGTATTTTTTTTTAATATCAAACCAGATAGTAGCATGAGATCGTCAACATAATTCTTATTAATTATACTTTCCTCATTCTTCTGTGACTTTCATCATTATTTTTGTTGTTTTTTAATATAACTACCCTTGCACTTATGTCATAAAAAATTCTGCCTTTTTCTCTTTTTTAATATTTGTATTCAAGACAAACAACAGGAGGTTGAAATCAGGCCATTTAAAAGAAACATCTGCTGACATTTATTCATATGCTACATGTTCCACTTTCATCATTGAATGTAATGATAAACACACATTCCAGTCAATAATGGCAATTCCCAGCCAAGCTTTACAAATGGTCTCTTTAACACCTAAATTGACAGCTCGGGAGAATTTGAGATAGAAGCTAAATATGGTACATTTGGACACTATTTCCCTAAGCCTAGAATGACTGGAAGACTTTAACAAGCACATACACTGTGGGTATGTGGGTATAGTCTTGACTAATACAGGTAAATATCTCATTAGACTTTTGTGTGTTGTAAAGAACTACTGAGAAAATGATTTTTTTTTTGAAGGAATGACATTATAGTCTTCCTTTAAAAAGAAATCTAATTATATTTCCTTTATACAGGAGAACTAACCTTAATGGAAGCTGAAATTTGAAATAAGTTTGCTTTTTAAAAGAGAAATGTTTTTGTCTGCTCTGGCTTATTATTTCTTATATCAAGCTTGCTAATTGCTATTGCATTAAAATCATTTCTATACATTTGCTTTTAAAGAAATATTGTCAAGAGCTAGGTGGATTCCTGATTTAATTCATGTATTTTTGTGTAAGAATGTCTTAGGAGCTGCCATATTGCAAAATAGGATCTTGTTCAAAAGCAGTGTTCCTCAGTTATGGGTAACCAGAGATGGTAAATATGAAATTATTAGAGGTTTCAGGATAGGAACAAACAGAAAATGTCTCATTGTTTTTGTATGAATATAAATATATTATTCTGAAACAATAATGATCTCTTTTTGCATTTCTATATATATTCTTTTCCACTTTAGTTCAGATTGATTAACCTTCTTATAACTGAATCATAAACTGATTTTAAGTCAAGCAGAAAATCACAGCTTTTCCAAACTCCTTCATGTGTGAATAGTTTCTCCTTTCAAAACTCTTGTATAGTTCAAAACAGGTCATTCATTATTTAGCAAGAGGGGGGAAATTCTACACACTCTAAAATAATGAATGTAAAAATAATTATAGGATCACAAAGTTATCTTGTATAGTATAATGAAAAGTGTTAGACATGAAGATAATGCTGCATCTCTTGGTTGAAAGGAATTACTTTTCTGAAATCCGTTCATTTTAGTTTATCATGTTAGAATTGGTCCCATTTACCCTTATGAAGAACTGCAAATATTGGGATTCATTCATCAGTCTTTTAATCCGTAGACAATTCACTAGCAGTAGAGTATCAAGAGTCACTGGTGGCAAAAATTATAGACTTTGTGTCTCTCTATGAACTCTGCTCTGCAAATTTGTGCTATTGGGTGTAGGAGCCACTTGATCTACCTTTGCCCTAGACGCGTGTTCATAGCTACCATTGTTTGTGTTTACATTTCCTTTACTTTGCAGTGACACAAAATGATCACTTGAAACCTAAAGCAATATTAGGAGTCTATGCCTTATAGCATGAAAATCAACGAATTGAGTATCTGATACTGTTAGCAACAGTGCAACATAAATACATAAAAAAAAATCATGGACGTGTTCAACGCGAAGGTAATATATCCTGGGATGAGTTTTCACAGGCTGGTGTAGAAAAACTATTACAAATAAAGTACTAAAATCCCAATCATAATCTTTCTGTTGTTATTTAAATGTAGTTATGCCAATGGACTGGAGGTTTTGAGGATTTTTTTTTCTTTTTGTTGAGATTTGTTGTTGTGCAGAATAAGCTTGTTACTTTTATTAATCTGAATGAATCTTGACCTTGCAGCAAAACAAAATTACAATAGAATTTTTGACTTCTAAATTAATGGAATAGACAAATGTAGTAAAACATCTAGTTCAATATTATTTAAATCTGCAGGAGTGCATGTTGTATTGGAATACAAACCTGTATACCACTGCATGACAAATCCAAACCTTGTGCCAGTGATCGCAGTAGAAATAATGTGCTAATATTGTGTAAAATTTAAAAGATCTGCAAGTAGACCACTAGGCAATCAGTGCGTGAATCTGTTTAAAGCTGGAATCTTTGCTAAAGCTTGGGAATGAATACCAGCTATCAAACGTAAAGCTGTGCGTGTTTGCTAAGTGCTGCCTACCCCATTGCACATGGTGCAAAAGGCAGTTGTAGCCACAGTTTTTGCAATCATCTAATTGTGGGTACAAACAAGCTACGGTATGGCCTATAAGAAGATGGATCCTTTTGATTCTGTTAAATGATGAATTTCTCCACTTAAGTATCCAACCAAGTCAGCTGGACTTTATATTTATGAGGAGTTACCCCCAGATACATCAGAACAAATTCCATATCACAATGTTCTCCATTAGAAAATGGTTGTTGTTTCCTAGTTTTCTGTAGTAACAATCATTTATCTTTTTCAGAAAATGTAGTATTAGTATACATAAGCCATTACCACGAATACATAACTAGTTATGTAAAGATTGCGACAGTAAAGCAAGAAGTTCCACAATCAGGATTGAGGCATCATCATTCTAAGATAAAAAGATAAATGTTGACAGCATCCGTTTCTCCAAACATGGAGAAAAAAAGTAAAGACATAACAATAATATTTGTTTGTCTACTAAAAGGAACTAGGATTCTAAAATAGTAACCATGAAAACCATAAATAATAGACTTTATATTACTGGAAATGCTGTCTTGCTTGCACAGGAGTGGTCTAAACCACACATGCAGAGACAAAATCTTATTCAAGTTGTAAGCAAGTCTTCTAAATCAAATTCAGAGATGACTTCTGAAATAGTAGGGTTTTTTGTCAAAAGCTAATCTTTACCAGTCCATGGTAAAAGCAGAGTAAAAAAAAGAATCAAACAAGATTTCTAGAAAGATGGAAAACATTAACTGCTGGGCCTTTTCCTTTCTCCTCATACTGTCCAATTTAGAAGGTTTAAACCCAAGTGAGTATTTTCATGTTTTAATGAAATCTAGAAGATTCCGACGTCTGGCTTGTCATCAAGAATCCAAGCAAAATGATGTGATGGCCTTTTTAACTTAGAAAATGTCTGCTCTTTACATCATGTATCTTCCTCCGAAACATGCTTGTGAAAGCTTTGTGCTGATCAAATTGTGTGTTCTAGACTAGAATAGCTCAAATGTCTTCAGTTGAAAGATGTTCTGGATAAAATCCAGGGACCATCTTTTACTTCCCCAGTGCTTGGAACTGGTAAGTGAACATTTATATAGAAGCAGCTCGATCACTTTGCAAAATCGTAATTTTGTTCTTATATTTTTAAAATATTTTATTTAGGCTCTGAAAACAGTTGAGAACTGGCTACTGCTTTGTCAGTGTGCGGCCACTAACATAACGAGAAGCTGCACAGGGCTGTTTATTCGTGCGTTTTGCTTGGGTTTTTTCAGTTATTTCAAGGACTTTCAGAACTTCTCAGGACCACTGCTGCCCACTTGGCTAAAATTGCTCAATCTCAAGAAAATATTGAACATTAATGAACTGTCAACAGAGCTCACAGACCACAGGGCACATGAGGGCAAGAGAGGGACAGAAATCTGCACAATTGTCACTGTGTATTTATTTCAGAGACTATTCTCCACATACAGTTTTTCTTTTTAAACCCATTTAAATGGTAGATGACGTAACCCTGCAGGTTAGTCAAAGCTGTAGCCATTTATGGGTGAGTTTCCCCTCTTCTGGCTTTTTTTTTTTTAAGATAGAAAGGAAACATATGGACTCAAGTTTAAATGCTATTATTGGGCCAATATATAAGCATGGGGTTTTCTTAACCCGACAAAAACCCCACTAAAATTCAGGTAAATTAACTTTGATTACCAGTCTAATAAAAATGCTTGTATTAAACACATAAAGGTTTCTCTGTCTTAATAATACTAAAAAAAAAAGAAAGTAGGAAGAACAAATTCTGCCAATGAATGTTTCATGACTTCTAAATGGATACATTTTCCAGTATGCACTAGAAAGTTAATATGTTCTCAGAAGATTTCTTTAATTTAGTTGTTGCTAATTTATTCACACTAATACAGGAAAAAAATACTGCAAAATTTTTCATAACAAAAAACTGTGCATATCTCTGTGTTTTAGCTGGCATGTGGTTCTACACAGATGGTTTGGGGCTTTCTTTGCTGCAAAACAGATGGGCCTCCACTGTCCCTTACCAATCAAAAGAGAACTTGAAAATATAGGAATATCTTTACTTCCATTGTGTCCTGTAATTCAAGAAATTAAATGCCTAAATATATAAATATGACTTCCTGTGTAAAATGATGGAATATCATATGTTTAATTTAAACTATTTGTCTATATTTAATGTGAAAACTGTTGGGTCGTAGTGGTTTTCCTCCAAACAATAACTAAATATTACAAAAAGTATTGACTAGAATGAGAGCTATTGCTGTTAATCTTAGCTGTGTGATATTGTTGTATTTGTACTTTGCTGATACTGTTTAAATTTATTTTAGATGTGATACGATGTCATTCAAAATAATTACCAACTTAAGAGAGCAGCTTGTTGACAGATCATCTTTTATTATTTTGTTCACATACTGCACTGTATGACAGTAGCACAGACATTTATAGCGTGAATATCAACCAACTTTGTTTTGTTCTATAGTCATTTGCAATGGGAAGAAGAGTGATTTGGGGCATTTTTTCCTATTAACACACCACCTCCTGCTTCATTTGGGGGGACTGAGATGAGGCATCAAAAAATATTCCTGTGGCTATAATTAAAAGTCCCAAAGGACAGAGAGGGAATTAGTCTGAGGGACAGATTCACCTTGAAATCAAAACACTGCTAGTGCCAGAGGAATATATTTACTGATCATCATACTACAAATGATGCAGACCATGTGCGTTTGGGCCTGAGTCTTCAATGCAGCTGCCACTTATCCCACAATTCCTGCCACCATTAAAGGCTTTATCACTTTTTGGCTAAATGTTCTGAGGCAATACTCTCTGAAAAAGTATGATAAACCTCATAATATGTTTTAGGCCGTACTTCAAAACCTCCACAAAGCTAGATGAGGCTGCACATAGGCTTATAAATCTGACCTGGATCTGGCTGCAGTAGTCCGTCAAAATGCATAGACACTATAATGCTAAAATATATAAAGTCAGTTCAATAAGATCCTATTCCTCTACACTTTAGCATATGGCCCTACAACCTTTTAAGCACATTGGATATTCGCTTTTAATCATGTTATGCCATCTCAGTGACAGGCAGAGAAAAGTTCCCGAGTTATATACTTGGAAACATTCTTAGGTGACTCCTTAAAAAAAAAAAAAAAAGTGAGCTTTCTTCCAGCTATAGAAAATGAATATAGTCATTTCAGAGCATTACATTAAGGTAATATATCTATTATAATGGCCTGTGAATTATAACAGCATACCATTTCTATCTGTGCCTTGAAAATTACAAACCTACTGCCACTTAACTTCATTAATGATGTACATTTTTATCATCCAGTAGCCTTGTGTGGGAAGGAGTCACATCTTGCTGTGTCTAACTTAAAGGAAAAAGGCGCAAGTCATCCAACTCGTTTTAAAGTATGCTGATTCTGTTGAATACATGGAACACTAAGCAACAGAACATCTTATCTTTTCCTCTCCAATCTTCATTAATATTTATAGTTTAACTTTTATTTGGTACATATTGTGAAGAATATATTTTAACAGCAGACTTAGAGTTGGTTGCAATACACCGTCTCCTCTTATGTAGGTGCAGAAAAACTTCTAATTGCAGGTGATGTTGTTGTTCTTTTTATATCAATCTGCTAAAGTAGTTTTTTTAATTATAATTTAAAAGGAGAAAAGGAACAGATTAAATAGTCATATCACAGTGTCAGAATAGCTCTTTGAGATCCTATACATATTAACATTTTTTGAGCAATTGTACCCATGAAGCTATAAAAATTAATTTGGTCATTGCGAGCGTTCAGATTCAGGGATGATGTACTCCAGTTCATGGCTCAGGATAAGAGATATTTTGATACAGAGGAAATACAAATTGCTATGCATCTTACAGTCCACTCCAAGTGAATTCTACAGTGGCACTGAGAATAGTCTTAGGACTCTTTCCAAAGTCT
Source organism: Larus michahellis (assembly GCF_964199755.1). Classification (NCBI taxonomy): domain Eukaryota; kingdom Metazoa; phylum Chordata; class Aves; order Charadriiformes; family Laridae; genus Larus; species Larus michahellis. The sequence continues at coordinate 60,409,771 of NC_133899.1, read as the reverse complement.
TTCTGAATGCAAACCTTGCATTCAGGATGAACGTAGTAGACTATATGAATGTAAAAGAACTGTATGGTGGGAGAAGCAGGAAGGATGAGGATCCCGTAGTCATGTAACTACGGTCATAGGCCAGCAAGGTTATTATACCTGTAGTATGGTGTGCTTCGCTCTTGGATGGGACTTTATCACTCTTCAGCAGGTGTTTTTGAGGACTAGAGGAAGACCGCTGATGTCTGCCAAAGGGAATTTGTCTAGTCTTCCTTGCAGAAAAGCTAATCAAGAACAGGGATTTGAGGAAGGATGGGATCAAAGTCCATGTGACTTGTGGAAATTTGGGGGATAAAGAAAGGAAACTGCCTTTTCTTCTCAATTCATTAGGTAAAAGCAACGTATATTCTATTTAATCTGTCCTACTTTTTAATATACATATGCTAATAATCCCCCTGGTTCTAATTAGGAGTGGTTTCGTTCTTCAAAAGTAGACTTTTTTTACGAAGTAGAAATGCTTAAAGTGTGCTCACTGAATATGCAGTAATCAAATTCATGAAAGTCTTCATGTGGTACACAATGGTATTAATTATATACAAGTGAGTGGAACACAGCCGAACTACTGACTCTTTTTTAGGACTCTCCTTGACATTTGGGTTTTGATGCTTTTTAGACTAAAATTGTTTGGCTCAGTTCATACGTTATAAAGGTATAATATTTTTTTTCTCTAAATCACAGCAAGAAATGCAGAAATGTACTGAATATTTTAGAAAATAAGTAGAATTATTGTAATTTTTTATATCAACCTTTTGGAATATATTTCAAATTACAAATGGCAGGGAAATTTCATATTTAAAAAATCAAATACAATTAAAGCAAGTGTCATTTCCCCCCATTTGTATTTTACTTCATAAAACCCTGTAAAGAAACAGTTTTTTCAACTAATAATTTAATAAATTTGACTTGTGATTCAAAGTGTTAAAACAAAGGATGTTTTTTCAGCACATGTAACACAAGAGCTTTTTGCAGCACAGTTTCAGAACCCTTTCTTGCTGAGAAACCTTATCTAATCCTGTTTCATCCTTTAAAACTGCCTACACACTAATCTCAAGGGACAAATTTAATACTTTGCAACAAAGGGAATATAGCCCTTTCAGCTTGAATAGAGGAATTGTTAGGACACCCCGTGAGGTATGAATAACATTATAATGCTGCCTTTTACTTGGCAAAGGAAAAAAAGTCTTCTCTTGCAACCAAAAGATTAGACCTTCTTCCTTGGGTTAAATTTTTTGACCCGTGCTATATCCCAAGACACCTATTTTACTGTTGTATTTGGGTCTTCTACCTCTTGTGAAGTAAACACTGAGCAAATATAAGTAAACAGTTTGTTTTAGCTGAAGATAGAAAGGCACTATTTAATTGAGTTTTGATGATAGATGTGCTCCAAATGGTGCAAACATCTTTGACATGGTAAAATAATATTGTCTTATGGCATGTGTAACACTACATAAAGAATATTAGTTTAGCACTTTCTGAGTTTACAGCATTAAGTGAGAAATGACAAAAGAAAGCTAAATGATCTAATGTGGAGAAGAACAAATAAAATCGGATAGTTCTTTAGTAATAAGGATAAATACTACTTTTCCTGATCAAATTTTTAAGACTAGCATTTGAATTTGTTCTCCAATAACCTTCTTATTTTCACATCTTACAGTAGTGTACAGTTATTTCTTTTTATAATCTTGCCCAATATGTTGTTTCTACATTATAGATTGCTCCATCTTTTTCAAAAAATGCATATATTTGGGTTTATGAGATATATTTACTTAAGATAAGACTTTTCTTATCATGATGCAGATATTATTTAACATTCTGTCTAATTCAATGTACATCTCTGCTGTATTAATTGTAAATATTATTGTGGTTATACTTGGTCATGATAAAATACCTTAATGTAGTAAATAGAGCTGTAAACTATTTATTTTCCCCCACACATAACACTCTAACAATAGAGTTTTGGAGAAACAGCAATGAGGTTACCAACTAGGTTATACTGAATATGTTTCTTTGCTGTACTGAAACAATTATTACTCCTCTCATCTTGTTTCCTCTTGTCAAGAAAGGATTTCATGAACCAATATATGGTCAACAGCAGAAGTTACTTGCTGCTGGTGAAAAGATACAATACTAAACTCTGAGATCACATGTAACTGATTACTGAAGTGATGGAATGATTTCCTTAAAAGCAATATGAAATCAAATACCAATCCTAAACCATCAGTAAGGGTATCCAGTTCCTAAAGGCTTCACCTGGATGGTGTGGATTGTCTTGCCACCATCTTGTCAAAACAAATTGTATTTTTCCAATTCTTTTAATTCAGCTTACATTTAAATGCAGAAGAAAAACTCCAAGATGATTATTTCTTTTCTTTACATTGCCTCACATTAAATTAAAACCTGTGGATATACATAAAAATCTTTCTGATTGGTTGCTTTTAAACAAATAATTTCCATAACATGGAATGTCCTGCTGAGAATTTATCCCACTGTCTTTAATGCTTCTCATGTACACAAGCTGCAAACCCACTCTCTCTGGGTTGCTGACAATAAGCAAGACTCTTAAACTCTTCGTATCCTAATGTTTCCCGTTAAAGACACTCATTTTGGACCAAAGGATAAGAAGCCTTACATAAACACAGTGTTGTTTTCTTTAAAACAGAACATGAACTGTGGTGGTTCTGGGTGATTATTTGCTTATACATCTTAAGCACTGGCTTCTCTACAAAGATTCATCTTTTTTCTGTTTTAGGCAACTTATTCTTGACTGTGTCAAGACTTGTGATCAATTGGTAAGCCAGCTTGGTTTCAATTCTTTTAAAGATAAAAAGGTCTAGTAAAAATGAACAGGTCTGATTATTTCCTGCCTTGCTGCTCGCAGAGCTATTATATCTCTATAGAGTGTATAGAAAATGCTACTATTCTTATTTTTTGCATTTTGTACAAACTTCATCCTTAACTAGTGGATTATTTAAAATGAAAGTAATGAAAAATCAGACCCATGGTTGTTACCCATAGGGTGATATGGTCTCATTTATTTCAAAGCAATTATGTGCATACTAAGCCATGTTAGAGGGTACTCAGCTTAATTAACAAAGAGGGAAACACACAAGTACTAACTACAGCCTTTTTATCAGAAAGTGCAAAATACCCTACCATATCAGATTCAAACCCTAGAAGTCGCAGTCTAAAGCTGGGGAATTATACCTTACTATAGCAATTTCCAGCCTATGGTGGCCGGAGAAAATTACCAAACTTAAACACTTTAAATTGTCTCTATTTTTAATGTAAATTGCCTATATATCCCATTAAAGAAAGGTAATGATTAAGACTTTTCACTGTTAATTGAGGTGCTTCTTGCTACTGAATGAACAAAGGGATTTTAAACATGAAGTGGTAGTCTCCTTTATTTTGCTGATTACTGTCAGTAACATTGACTATTCCAAAATTTTTGTCACAGAAGAATAGTGCAAAGTCTACAAAGATTGTAATAAATACAGGTAATTAAAATAACAAGCGAGTCAGGCTTGAAAAAGTTTCTCTCAGTAGAATTGTACTCATCAGTATGTCTTCCTGTGCATTACCTTTGAGTTGCTTTTAATAACAGACACACTAAAACAAAAACCCAACCCAAAAAACCCATGGTCATCACACCTTTCTTTGTACTTACACAGCCGCAAGGACAGCAGTTACAATATTTCTGTCATGATTTTCAAAAACACACTGCAGATGAGGTATTTGCTAAAGATTTGTCTCTTCTCTAGAAGTTTTATGAACTATCTCACACCAAATTATACCTGAAGGGACTGAGTCCCTTTATATAGGACTGTAATTTTTTTCTGGGAGATGAGTAAAAGTTATTCTTCGTTAAACATGTTCATAAAGCATTCTTATCTTGTGAATCTGGGTGACACTAAAGCAAGTGAATTTGGTTAAATTGGGATTACCAAGAGCTGGTGGGCAGTCTACATGACTGGAGTGTTTTAATCACAGATGTCCAGATGGATTAGAAAAAGGTCTCTAAAGATGTCACTTTATATTAGGCACCATCCACAGACAACAGTCTCCATTAATAACATATATATGTATGCAGGCTTATTCCACAAAGCTGGGATAAATTATGAGGGAGGCTGACTTGAAGGAAAAGTTAAGGTAGAAATATATGAAAGTAAACTGGCAAATTTTAAGAAGAAATTCTTGATGGCTGTGGTTCCAGAATGAAAATAACTTTGGCTAACTTTTATTAGGTGTGCTGAAAAATCTATGTTGATTTATGAATTATCACTAAGAAAGCAAATGGAAAACAAATGCATATAAAAACAATTAATGTAAATTATAAATTAAAAGGTGAAAAAAATTATGAAAGGAGCTAAAGACATCATGGGAGATTCCATGCCTAGCATGTCTTCCTGCGATATGAGGATTAGAAGAATACTAGTAACAAAATAAACACAAGTAATGCTGTAAACATACTGCCAGATATTCCTGATTAAAATAAGAAGACCACAGAAAGCATTTAAATTAATATTTCTAATCTTTTTTAAAGAAAGTATCTGACACATTTTTTTCATAAAGCAATAATGGAGTATTTCTAGTCTGCTATGCTAGAAATTCATACAAGTAAAAACCTTCAAGGGGTAATATTTGTTTATCAGCATATACAAATGATTTCAATCTTCTGAACATGTAGCCTTTTACTAAAGCTTGCTTTCCACAGTATGGAAATTCAGGAAGGGTAGGAATATTTCAACAGCGTGTCAAGAAGTGAAATAACCCAGACTATAGTAGACCACTAACATTTTAATATAAAGAAAGCTTGTGAAAAAACTGATAGGAAATTCAGTTGTCAAAGAATTAAGATACAGTAATTCCAGTCAGCATGAGTCTACAGAAAATATGTCTTTTCAGATAAAAGTAATTTCATTTTTTGATGAGATGTCAGGTTTCATTGTTAGCACTAATTGTATAAATGTAAGAGGCTCCAGATTTGGTTAGACATTAACGAACTGGCCAACTGACAGATTCAAAAAATGGATGTCAATGGAAAATAATTGTCAAATGGAGCATTTCTAGTGTGGTTTCATGGGGACAGGAACAAGGCCCAAAGCTTTTCATCAGTGATATTTAAGTAATGTATCACCCCAAGAAAAATTTCCAGGTGAAACAAAATTTGGTAGAGTGATAGATAACGTCAGAGTCATTTGATCCTTTTAGAGGGAAATATAAGGCAGAAAGAGACCCCATGGTCCTCTTCTCTGAACTTTAATATAGATTCAAGCTGACTTGACTGAATCAATGTATTTGAACTAAAAGTCTATGTCTCAGAAAAATATCCAGGCATGTTTATGAAAATGCTCCAAATAATCTACTGCACTGCAAAAATCACTGCTTTCCTGAGCAAGTTGTTCCAGTAGTTACTTATTCTAATTATTTAAAATGGGTGCTTTATCTTGAATCTGAATTTGTCTGACTTCAAATTGCAATGATGGTCTTGCAGTTATGGCAATAAAGTTTTTGAAGAGCTGAACCAGTCTTGGAGGTACTTTTCTCTCCCTTTAACATTAAATGGCTGGGGTTATTACTTCCCTACATCAAGTAATCTCATGTTAGATAGGGTGGGTGTGGGCCTACATCTCTCTCAGGCCTAAAGTTTACCTGAGAGACTCAGAGTAAGTAATTGCCATTGTTAGAAACATGGTAGCTCAGTTGTGTTTCTACCTACATGGAAAAAGACCTGGCCTTTAGTATGATAAGGACAGCAGAACATTTCTAAGCACATACCATACCACAATACCTACATGACAGTAGGCTTCATGCATGTCATTAGCTTTACTTCAGTCTCTGTGCAGAGATCCCAGAAATGGAAACACATGTAAATATACCTGTGTAAATAACAACAGAAATCAGAAAGGGGCATGGAGAACTGTGATCAAACAAATAAAAAATATTAAAAAACATATAGAGAACTCATAAGGTTCTGCTTCATGGGAAGCAGAATTGAAATGTTTGGGTAGATATTGTTAGGCTAGCTGGGGGTACTTGCTTGGTAATTAAGTTTCTAAGCATTAGTGGGTCTTGTTTGATAATGGTAATTTTTCACATTAAAATTGGTTTAGAGAGATTGACGGTATTCAACAGTTACTAATTTTTGAATGAAAACAAGAGTATTTAGGTGTTCTGTAGATGGATCAAAATAAAATCAACTGAAACCACATGTTGAAGAGTATTCACCAGTCACTTCCAAAGCAAAGTGCTGCATTTAAATCTATAACTCTTAAAATTTCTCATTATTATCCATCCTCAATCCCTGTGTAAATGTTATTGGAGAATCAATGGAGCCTATCAGACGTGCAATTGGTATGGATTTCATAAGAGGCTGAGCTCTAAATGAACATGCTTTCACTACTAGGCAAAATGAGCTAAGTACAAAAGAGGAGACATTCCATTCTGGCACATGCTGTCTACGCTTAGGTTCTTGACCAAAACAAAAGATTTATTTTAATCCTTTGAGGGTTGCAATGTCTCGGCTTTCTTAAATGTCATTGTGGCTTAAAACACAACAAGGGAACATTCAGCATCTCAGAGAAAGATGCAGCTTAGCACATGGCTGAGAATTTTGTATATAAACTAATTTTTATATGGCATTCAAAGAAGTAAAACCAATTGATAATATGACTTTATAAGCACGGGGACCTTCTTTGTAGCAGGTTCTCTTCTTTGTTATCTGCAGAGTCACAAAATCTATACCCCGAGATCCCCATTTCTTACATGAAAATAATTTTAAAAAGGTTATTCAATTAGGTGTAAGTTAGCTGCCAACATTTCAAAGAAAGAAAAACCATTGGTTGGAGACAAAACTAAATAGGCACCTGAGTCTATGGTGTATTGAAGTAACAAGTCAGCTTCTTCTGTGACTAAAAAGGGTAATAATGCAGTTCAGTTTTCTTAAATCTCTAATTTACTCAACATGAGAAACTGAGAGGTAAAGAAATAATGAAAGGCTGAAATCTGTTTATTATAAAATTTTTAAAGAAAAACTATCAATTAATTTCACTGACCATGAATAATTCCTATTTTTTTAAATAAACCGGTTCAGAAAGGTCTCAATGTGAGAACTACGCAATTGCCTGTGATAGCAGACTGCCGGGGAACGCAATGGTGGCTACTTCGCTTACTTCACTTTTACTAGGACGCTGTTTGTTTACACACAAATGTCACTTTCCTGAATAGTTTTCTTATTTATGCAACATAGCTAATAGTTTTGCTTAACAAATAAATTTTTACTTGTTAATTTTTGCATTTAACTGTTTTCAAATTTGTGTACAAAATTAACTTCACTCAAATCCAGACTAAAACATAATCATTACGTTAATTGTTTTTCTAAGAAAAATAATGTAAAAACTAAGAACTTGAACACGTAAGGCTATCTTTAATTTACAGAATTAAATTGTGTATCTTCTCATCTGGCAATAAGAAATACTGTATCCAATTGCAGTACCACATTCTGGTTAAGTTACAAATTACAAAGAATCTGTAAAGAATAAAATTTATCTACCAATAAATAAAAGAGAGTTTTAACTTGGGAAAAATCACCATGAGAACAACAACAAAGAAAATGAAAAGTTATTTTAAATTACTAATTTGAACATATTTGTATTTCTTTTGTATCTTTAGAAGTATTTTTATTAAGAAGGGAAGGATTTATAAAGCCTCATATGAGATTTTTAAAGCCACCAATTACTTACTAAATTAAAAGAGTATTTGTCTGATTATCAGGTGCACTGGTACAAGACTAGTTATAGTAAACAATGTTAAACTAAAATAGTAGCAAAAGGGTAAATGAAAGAAAAATGAAACCTTGCTTATGTTCTCAGTCAGCTCTGCTTATTTTGTAATACAAGTTACTACTACTTTTTCCACATTGTCAGCGCTGAAGACAACACAGGAAAATAAGTTGAATTCTATTCTAGCTTGCACTTCATCAGCAAAATTGTTTACTAAGTCCTTTTTCTCAGAGAAGTTTTGCATCTTCATAGGGATCCATAAGGCAGATGTCCTTGCAAATTCTGAATGTTCATGCTCCTACCAGACTTTGATATCGAAAGTAGAATTTACAGTGCTGTTTTTTCAAATGGGAGAGAAAAATGGACAGATTTAATCTCGAAAACATGAAGAAATAATACAAAACTTCTCAATAATAGTTACAGGTGGCCGTTTTCCATGGTAGGACTAAATGATGGCATTTTAAAATTGAAGATCTTTGCATAGCACCTGTAATATATTAATCTGTCCAAGCACCTCCTCCAAAGCAGCTAACCAGTCTTCTGGGTTTTGCACCTCTACTCCAGCTGCAAAAACCTGCATCCCTTTCATCAGCAACTAAACTTTTATCTTCATGAATGACCTGAATGGCCTTGCGGCAAAATGGAGCCTTAGGAAGCTTGTAAAAGAAAAAGAAAATCCTGCTGGGTTACAAGGTTGGTTATTCCCCGTCAAGCCTGAGTGGATTCCACACAGAATACAAATCAAATCTCCAAGTGAAAGTGATGGACTGAATCATTTGGGGCTCCTGTACAGTCTACCATACTTATGAACCTTATTTTGAATACCTGAACTTTACAGTTGTTGTCCAGTGGAAATAACCTTTAGGTACTTTGTGTGCAGAACATATGTGCTGCAGGAAAACTGACAGTGTTTCAGAAAAACTGTCAATTCTCTAATAAAACAAAAGGAATAACTCCTTGAAATAGAATTGTTTCAACTTTTATATAGAAGACACCTCAGATTTGGACCCTAACATTTTTCCTATGAAAATTCACTGCTAGTGTAAAACTATTCCGCATTTAAATTCCACAGTTGATTATGAGGAAATATGCTCTGCTTTAAATCTTCTGGCTTGACTAAATTATTCGTCTATACAATTATTTTGCTTAGTGTATTCATTTCAAGGAAAATTAAATTGTCAGCTCAATACTTGAAATCTAATGAATAATATTTAGAAAAAATATTTTCTTACTATGCATTAGAAAGCAAGTAACATTATATCTCCAGGCATTTTTAAAATGCATCAAACAGAAATTTCCTAATAAGAAGGATATTTCATAATCAGGAATGCATAAACATATATATCACAAATGAATTGCTTAGTCCTCTGCTTTTACACAAATGACTTGAAAGTTGTGGTTTAGAATAAATTTTTTTAGCAATTTTTAAATAAACAAGGTGGGAAATTGTTCCCCTGAGACTTCATTAAGGCTTTATAAATGCTTACAACAATTAACATAGATGAAATCAATATATTTACACTGCTTCATTCAATGGTTCATCATGCTCTACCATTTAAACAATGAAATACAATTAATAAATTGTTAGATCATTTTTTCTTGATTTATTTGAAAATGTTTCAGCATATTTTAACATCATTTTTTGAAGTAGCAAAATACTCTAATGTATAACATTAATAAGCGGTGATAGACTTTACTATAAATATTGCCTCTGTTGCCAAGTAAAGTTACATACAAAGCAGAACATTGCAAACATCAGTTCACTCATTCTAGTGGTAATGAAAACATGGGCCTTTTGTATTACTATTTGTGTATGCTTTTTCTGTGGCTACACATTCTATTAAAATACCTACAAAGCAGCACTAAAATAGTAATGGCTCTGTTTGGAGTGTCTTTTTTTTAATGCCAGCAGATTGTTGGTGCTAGGGTTTCTCCAACATTTTTAGAGCTGTTAAAGTACATCCCTAAAGCTTCAATACTGTTATTTTATAGGTAGAAATTCTTAGTAAGTAAAAGGTAAAAACAGAAGTGTTGACCATGTTGAAATGGCATCTAAAATGGCTCTCTATTTAGTGACTGACTCAAAAACCTTTTGATACAAACAGAAATTCTCTCACTGATGACAGCTTTCATTTAATTACATTTACCAAGGTGGCAGTTTCTCAAAACAGAAGGAATGATCAAAAAGTATGGTGAAAGTAAAGTGCTCAGGTGCTCCATTTCTGTAGCGAAGCCCACGACCATTTGGTGAATGGCCCACGACCCAATCCAGTGTGTCAGCTTTAGGCATATTCCACTGGTTTAACTCTCTCAGAACAGATGCATAGGAAGTAACAAGCTCATTGATCTTATTAAATATGGTGTAGGCTCCAATTTATAAAACGGAGCTGCAGGTACAAAGGAAACATGGTTAGGCTTGCGGCATCTCTGAAACACAAGTTCCTTTACTACATGACATTTGAACAGGAATTTCAGGAATACAGCTTCGGAATTAAATATCTAAATTCTTTTAACGTATGCCACTAAAGGGAATTCATCTTGAAAAGGAAAGTGTAGATCTGTGAATTTAAAAAAAATGGGTGTAACAAAATGGTTAACCATAAGACGGCAACCAAGCTTTCTTTGCTTGTTCTCACTGCATTTCATTCATAGTGACTGTTGGCAGCACTCAGTGTGTGGAGTTTATATATGTATTTATAGATATATACATATTGCTTATAGGAAGCATAGACACTTGAAAATAATTTTGTTTTCTCAAATCATTTTACAAAGGCCAACTTGTCCCCTTTAAAGCTGCAGCTCTTGAACTAGGGACATCTGAACTGGATATCTCTCCAGATTTGCCCAAAGGTGCTTTATAAAAAAAGTGTCGTTTTCTAAGCGACTTAATTAAATCGAAAAAATTATCCTTCTGTTCTAGCATTACACAAACAATGCTACAAAGCATACTGAGTTGGTCAAATTTTAAGCTCTGAGTCTAACATAACTCATTCTTTAGGAAGTAAAGCTCTTTGGCTCACATTAGTTTTGCAACTTCTGTTATAAAAATATTAAAAGAAATTGTAATAATATAAGAAAAAGAAGAATTGTTCTGAGTGGTTTAAGCCCTCTTAAGAACTGGATTATGAATGATTAAAATGAGAAGATTAAATTGACTACTGAACCTCTAAACTTTTCACACATCCTCATTTTAGATACTTCTGTGTCTGATGAACTAGACTGACAACAGAATGACAGAAAAATCCCATTTAAGTGTCAGTCAGTGCAATGCAATTAATTTGGTGTTAAGATGGAACATTAGTATATTTTGTAATAGAAGTTAAAACATTTTTGTAGCATCGTGACACTTACTACATCTATCTCAATAACTAGCACAGCTTTTCTAAAGAAAAAAAGGAAAAACAAAAAGTCTGCAAAGTGAAAAATGAATAGGTCTTTTTACACTAAATTGTTACCAACCAGACTGGATATTGATAAAAAGCAAAAAAACTTTCCAGCAGCTTCTGTGAACTAGGAGGATCTATATATGCCTGTAACTATGTATCTGATTCTGGCCACAGAAACTGGAGGCAACCAAGAATAGCTTGTATTTGACATCGAAGCATGATATCAGAGCTAAACCCCTGCGATTTCAAGATGACTGAGGATGACTTGACATTTACAGTGCCACAGCTGCATTTTAACAGGAAAAAAAAATAAACCAAACTATAGCAGATATTGTAGGAGGAATAATCAAGGTGGTGGTGGGGAACAAATATGTTGTCTCCTGTTCCTTCTCTGTGGCAGAATCCAACTACAAATACCAGCCCGTGTGATGTTAGACAATGCGTAAGAAAAATGTTGGACAGATGGACTGACAATGGCACCTACCAGCATACAACAAATTCTAGCTAGAATACAGGTGTTCATGCTTAAACTTGCCAGGTAGCCAGGAAACATTTGAGGGGGAGGGAGTAATCATGATGAACAGAGGAAGGAGAGAGGAAGAATGATACTCTTCAGCGCTTCTCCTTTAGACTTCAGCCTCTGTAAATTAGCATGACAGATGTATGATCTGGGAATTTTTCCAGATTAATTTTTAAGAGATTAAAGCATTCAGCACTGGTTATGCTAGGAATGTTTTGGTCTTACTTTTTTTTTTTCTTCTTTTGGTCTGTCACAATGTCATGGGTACTTACAGATCCACTCTGATCCCACCCTTGATTACCTGAGAACTTGGACAGTTAAACCTGGTTCCCAGGACTAAAAGAGCAAAACTTGCTTTTCTCATTGAACTTAAACCTCTTTAAGACTCTAAAGAAACTCCCTTCATGCTGTTTTTATTTGTATGACAGCGAACTTGGAAATACCAAAAGAGATCAGAGATCTGCTGCACTAGATGTTGTAAAAAACAGGTGTCAAAATCTAAATAGTCAAAGAGTATTTAGAGTGTCAAACAGTAATTATTTGCATTGTAATATTGCCTACAGACCACAACCTTCAGGTGCCGCAGAAACAGAGCAGAGACATGGCCCTAGTTCAAAACAGGTTGTAAACTAAGTGAGAGAATACAGTTAGCAAGCAAATGCAACAAACAAGAGAAATATTATCTGTTTTCCTGATGACAAACTAAGCTATGAAAAAATTAATAGCTAAATCCATATTGTGAAGGCTTTGAACGATTATTCTGCATAGCTCCTTGAAGAAACAGACTCACAAAACTGCCTACCTGCACATGTGTGTTCTTGAGTAAAGCGCCTCAGCTTCCTAAATACAAGTTGGTGGGAGTATACACAACTACTTAAGTCCTGAAGCTGCAAAGTGGTTAGAGTTGAAGTTTCAAAAAGATTTTCAAAGCAGGCTTTTTCCCATCTGTTTTGCCTATAACATTTAATTCATTTAACCAAATCAAGTCTCATGTGAAGGAATGGAAATAACTCACCATATATACTTGGGAATCTTTTCACCTATTGTAGCTGCCTGAAAGATAGAAATCTCATCTAACCAGCAGTCTGGCCTCCCTGTATAGTTAAGAGAGAGATACAAATATTCCAGAGGGTGAGTCATCTTCTTAAAATAGGATGATTGACGTTGTAGAATTACTTTTCCTTCTCCTTTAATTACAGAGGGAACCCTGACCAGCTCAGAATAGATACATACCCTTACATTGAGTAATATTAGGTGAGATGAATAGGAAGACAATTTCATTACATGGCAATAATGAAGGCATGAGTGGAACACTATTTGCAGGGGTTTCTTATAAATGTAATGAAGGAAAGAATTCATGCAGCAGAACAGGTTGAGATACAGAGGCATTCTCCATTCAGATGTAAGCTGCTATATCTGGTTTATTTATCTAAAAGCAGATTAAAAAGGCATTTGTTGAGAGTATAGGAATATGTAAAATGAAAAAAAAAGCTATTTGTTACCCTAAGAAAACAAAATCCAACATGATTCAGTGAATGAAAAATGAAGAACTAGACGTATTCAGACAAGACATAAATTCCACACTGAACACAACAACACAACTGGAACAAAGAAATTCTTGTAACTTCAAATTTTTAAATAAAGATGGGATAACTTTTTGAAGAGTATGCTATAATCCTAATAGGTTACTTTAGACAAAATGATTGTAGGAGTCTAATCTAGCTTTAAAATCTCTTCCATCTTGGAGGCCTGCCTGACTGCAAAATCCGGAAGGACAGATATCTTCAGATGACTCAAACTATAACATGATTAACAGGGAAATGGCCTTTATTACAGCGCAGGCCTACATTCCCTACTTTCAGTAAATTTATCTGAACTATTGAAGCATGTGAATTGTCCCAGCAGTAGATGTTTCCCTCTTAAGTCCCATATCCTTGCGGCTTCTGGAAAAAGCAAACATCTACTTTTTTTCCTAAATTGTTTTCTGGAGTATACTCTTCATGATAGAGTTTTAGTGTTGAGAGGGAGCCTCTGAACTCATTCCCCAGTCAAACCCATCTATTTTGAAACTATGCCAGTTTGAGAGGAAGGGTGTCAAGCTCTTCTCGCAGTGCTATAGGGACTCATAAAAAGAATTGATTTAAGCATGTATTTCCATTTTAAAGGAGTGTTCAAGAAATACTCTTATTTTGTCTGATCTTTGCTTTGAGCCTCTTCCAAATTTGTCAGAGGTTTTCAATAGAACTAGATTTTATCTCTTGTATTTTTGTCACCTTTCAAAAATTCTGTGAATTATTTCCCTTTTAATTGGTTTGCTCTATATGCAGTTTTTGATATCTCATAAGTTTCTTTTAAACATATAGTGTTTATGCAAAATGATATCTTTTTAATTGCCGTATAGACATTGGGGTCTACTGATCTCTCACACTGGATACCAGACTGCTAGAAGTCAGCTGTGTTCCACGATCAACACAATAAAAAGTTTCATAAGTAGAATAATTATCTCCTCCTCCCTTCCTGTTCCTCAGACGTTTATTACATATCTACTTTTCACACTATAGATACATTTCAATGAGCCTATGAGAAAGGCTTGAGACAGCTCAGTTTCAAACTGTGTCCTGATTATTGCTTTGTAAATTAAAGCATAGATTCTAACATGTTGTTTATTTTTTTAGTTTAGTCGGGTTTTTTTTTTTTTGTTTCTTTTTTTAACACAGCTATTGCTGTAATGACACTGGGAAAATATGTCTGTTTATTGTAGACCAAATAGTTTCCTTAAAACATTCTAAACACATGCAAAAGTTCATGATGCATAATGATTTGAGTATTTCTTTTAGGTAGGTGTTCTGTATTTCAGAGGATCCATATGTGCTACAAACAGTGAACAATCAGGAACACTCACTGATTATGATATGATTCTTTTTTGGCAGCCTCTTTCTGTTGCTCTGACAGAATTGTAGTGATGCATTAGTCATTTGCATAGAAAAGATCTTGGTCCATGACAGTCATTTATTGGTAGTGCCATCTGCACTTTTTGTGAGTAGATTCTAAGATTAAAAAGTATATTTGGTTCATTGGTACTTTAAAAATTGAGATGCAGTCCTAGTCCTTTTCAGCTAACACTGAAAAAATAAACAAAAAGTGGAACTTGTTTTCTTATTATGAACTAAAGCTTAAGAATTAATTAGGAGGACTGAAACAAAAAAGTCAATTGAATCATAAAATAACTCACAAAGACCCCTGAGTTTTTCACTTCATCTCTAGGCATTCGCATTGTTGTAACATATATATTTCCACATGTACTTGCAAAATGCCCATCATTCTTCTGGAGCTATTTACATAAATTTTCTTGTGCAAAGCCCCAGTCATAACAGCAGTAAAAATACAGTTCCTCCTCCTCGAGGTCTTCTTATTTGTATGATCATTTTGTAGACATTACAGGACAAATCTAATGCTCAATAAGAAAATATTCTTTTTCTGACTGCAGGTGTCTGCAAATGGAAAGAATCATACTCAATTCGATTACTGGTAGAAACAAATTCCATAACTGAGTATTCTTCTCTGTGACTGCTCTGATCCTATTAAGTGCACTCTAGAGGATGTAAATTTAAGAAGCATCGTCTGTTGCTGTTGCCATGATAAGACTCATGGAGTTTGCAGATCGTTGAATTAATTAGGCTCAGGCTCAGGCTCATGCAGGGCGTTTTAGATTAGTGAGCATGTACTGAATCCAGAACTAGAGCAAAAAAAACCTCACACTTTCAGTCTGATTTACGGAATTACTTACAATCCTTTGTACTTTATGAAAAACAGGCCATTGAAGATCCAATCTTAACAGAACGCCTAACCTCAGAATAAACTACATAACGCCTATTCCAAGATACACACTTGAGGATTCCCTGATGTTCAGATATTTAAATGAAGAACAGAAAGTGAAGTTTTGGCTGTAGTAAAAAAATCCAGAACTCTCCTTGACTTAATAGGGTGGGGATTTCTAGCAGGGATTTTAAGGCAAAGCAACTTTACTGTTCCTAAAATGTGAAAAAAATTAAGTACATTCTCTAAGAGTGATTGGTATGCATCATCAAGGCATACAGGAATTTCTGCTCAGCAGAATTTATGCTGTGGTGGTAGAGTGAAACAATAACTCTTGGGAGTTATTAAGCAGAGATGAAGGAGTGTTTTTTCCTCTCAGGTTCATCGGGACAACTGTATTTCTTCTTCTTCCATTAGTTTTTCAGATCTACAGTACACAGTGACTGATAAAATAATTTCTCAGCTAAGTTGCAGCATTCATGACTGAAACTCATACCCAAACTCCAACAGATTTCACAGTCTTGTCTGTTCTTCCCACCTGAAAAAGGAGCTTTTTCTACGCTCTTAGCAATACCATCTTCAGTTTTAGGGATGATATTGTGAATCTACTGAAAGTACAAGTTTCTTGCACTGCAAAATAGCAAAAGTTTGCCTGAGATATGACAGGCAAATGACAAGACATCTAGGAATTTAGATTATTGTTTCAAAATATTTCTGACAAGTACTTAGGACATTATTGCATAATTCTTTGTCATTTTATTTTAAAAAAATACTTTCAACTACATGTGTTTTTGTTTCAAAGCTCTAGAATATAAAAACTTGATGAATATTTAATCAATAAATTAAATTATAAACAATTCCAAGTAAAAACATAATTTCCTGAATATTTAAGGATATATTTTGTACCCCAGTTTAGGGATGACTTATTTTTTAATGACTCCATTAATATAGGGTGGGAAAGCTAAATTAGATAAATGGCTACAACTAGCCTATATTCACTGAGGAAAACAGTGATTTAATGCTGATTTTTCTTGATTTTGTATGTGTTTCAAATAGAAGTTTTAAAAGGCTATACTGAACAGTAATACATTTTGAAACAACTATTCCCTCAACAGTAAATAACTAAGGCAAAATGTGATTCCTTCTTCCAAATGCCTGTGGATTTTAAACTACAGAGAAATACTAAGAACCATGATAGCTGCACTCCATTTCTGCCACTTACTTGGGGATTTTTTACAAAATCACATAACAAGTAATTTTCATTTTTCCTTTGCAGGACTCTGTTTAATCATCCACACCACAAATATAATATACATGTGCAAAGTACATGCTTCGGTTAGTGCTGTAAATTTAATGAATACTTCTAGAGCATTCTGGGATCCTAAGAAGGAGGGCCTCATGTAAGTATAGAATGCTAGTAGATGTCTTGCTTTCTTCTGCAAACAACAATGCTTAATTGCTCCTCCAAATATGCCTCTCCAAGGGAATGCAAGACATGTTTGAGGAACACAAGGGGGACCTTCTATTGTGGAATGCTCTAACAGGCTCTAAGCAAAGTGGTAATAATGGCTGAATTCACTTGAGAGAGGAGGGCAAAGTAATACGGAAAAAATGACAGAATACCATTCCGTCACATCCTTCCCTTTTGTCTGAGGCAGAACTACAGGAACTAACAGCAACAAGGGGTCTTAGATAGTGACAAATCAGTATCAGAATGTTCCAATTTATTGGATTACACATTACCCATTAGGATATCTTTAACCTGCACAAATTTTGCAGCTGCATTGAAAAGGAATCAAACTTTTAAATGAAAACTATATCATGATTTCAAAATATATCTGTAATTTTATTTAATTTGGGGGGGAAAGGGAAGATTATAGAATAAATTATAACGTTATAAATTTCAACTTACTTATACAACAAGTTCTTCCAGTGGATATTGTAACACTAATATTACAGCACAGAGACATTATCAATGCATACAAACATGAGTCAAAATAGAACCATATTGGGCAGCATAAAGCTTTGGAACATTCAACTAATGATAATGAAAACTAGCTTATAAAAATTCAAACAGCATTTTGTGAAACTATTATAAAGCTAGAAGCTTGGGAATTAGACAGAGTACCCACACAGCAGGAGAGTACAAATGAACACCTACGCAGATGGCTGCTATAAGAACTGAACAACCACCATTCTATATAATAGAAAGAAGCAAAATGAAGTGCCGATTGTAAGTGGTGCTTAACTTTATTAAGCTAAGAGAACACTATTACTGAAAGTCTGTATCTGACAAAGGGAAATTACTTTGTTGTAATCATGTTCATGAGCTGTCTTGAGCAGTCAAAGGCCTGCCATTCATTTAAATTAAACTGTAGCCTTTAAAATGTTAATTAGATGTTACAGCCAGATGCAATATTGAAGAACCTTTAATTTATAAGTTTCAACCATTTTTCTTGAAACATTCTCACATGTTTGTAACAGAACAACAGGCATGGATTTGTGACAAAATCAAAAGACTGACTTACCACATATATTCCTTTTGTTGTCTTTGATAGCTCTTCTATATACATTAATGAGTACATACAATAAACACCTCTTTGAAAGGTATATTTCTGAAGTTAAATTAGAAGACAGAACTTGACTGTATAATAATTTAAAAAAATATTTTTAAGACATTACTTTTCCTAGGTTAGAAAAAGCCTAATTGAGAAAATCTACTTTTGCAGCTTTCTTTTACTTCACTGTTCAAAATGCTCGAAGTATTCCCAATTTACATGGACAAATTCAGCAGGACCAATTGTAGTATTATGGCACCAACTGTTTATGAAAACAAAACTATTAAGCTGACAAAAGCATGTTCAAACAGTAGTATTGATAGTAGTGTGAAGTACAAATTGAACCTTCCACCCACCCAGGAGTAATAATCAGAATTAGATTTGTGATACAGAATGTTAAAGCTCAGGGGATGATAAAGTCACTAAATGAGGAAGAAGTTTTTACATGGAACAAGCATCTGCATTTGCTAAACTCAAATTTACATCATCAAAAACATTGACTACAAATTATACTGTCCACTAAACTTTATTTTCAAAGGTGCTGAGCACCTGCCCTTCCCACTGATTTTAACTTGAGCATGGCTGCTCAGCACTCCAAAAATAAAAATTTCCCATTGCCATGACAACATTAATGAAAAAAAAAAAAGGTATGCCCAAAACTAACAAGTGTCTGGGTTTTTACTAGACTGACTTAGGAAACAGAGAATGTAAACTTCCAACTATGTTGTGTTTTGGACTCTCAGTTTTCATGTCTAGTATTTAGTCTCCTTGATTTTTTTTTTTATATATATATATAAAAAAATAAATAAAATTATATATAATATAACTTAGAACAACCAGTTTTTAGGTAGACTTCTAAACTTTGTTACAATTTAGAAAGACTTTTTTCACTTTCAGTTCATATCCTGTTTGACTTTAGTTGCCTGAAACTTGTTACTTACTAGGTTGTTACTTCCACCAACAGCACAGCCTTGGAAACTATATAATCATTACATATACTTGCACATATATCATTGTATCTCACATAGAAATAAAAATTCTGACAGAAGAATTTTCATGCTGGATTAGAATTATTTTCTTTCCATCCCTAGCGGTTCCCAGCTGATCCAGGTTTGAAGGCACTGTGTTATTATTTGGATATTTTGGGTGAGGTGGCAATGCTAGAATACGTGTAACAGGAGAGATAGGTTACTGTGCTGTAATTCTGTAGTCCTATTACTAGGTCTTGTAATCCACACAAACAGAGAATGAAAAAAAATCAGAAGAAAAAAAAAAAAACACAAAAAATGAAGAAAACGCTAGAGAAAACTTTTGTTTCATTGGTTGTTTTTGCAGCAATAAAATTAAACGTCCCAACCAGACTGTAATTGGGATTGGGTTCTTCCTCTTACCCAGTCTTCATTATTCTTTTTCAGGCAACTGCTTCCTAGTAGTAGTATAAGGAAAACTAGGGTACTTCTGGACGCATTCCTATGTCTCTCTTGTCCCTATAGCTTCTTTCTGAACCACCTTGTGGTAGAACATAATGAAATAAATCATCTAATCTGTGTCAGGCATTTGTAGACCATCTAGGTGTTTTGTCAGACTTCCATGTCCATGACAGTCGCATTATTGTGGACCTTTTGCCGTGTAAAATCTGATTCATGTGACGTGGTATACAGTTGCTCAGTAGAATTAGACTAGTGAGCTAACTTTGGTTCATGCATTTTAAGTATATGTAATTATAGCACAAACACTAGTTTGTTCTCACTCCCTTTCTACACCTCATGCTGACATTTCCATAAAAGCAGTGCAGATTTATTGTTCAAGTGGTTAGGTTGGTCTTGAACCCATGGTTGCTGTTAGTGTTTTCATTTTAATAGTTATTGTGAAAATGAAGACACTGTGAATACAACAATATTTGTCAGATAAAAACCCATAAAATCAGCCATTCAGAAATTTATTTTTTGCTTCACTTTTTAGTTCCTTATTTTTAAGGTGCTAAAACATTTTGGCTCAAGAAAGCTAATCACTTGGGTTAACTGGAAAGTCTCCTCTTATAAAAACGCTGCAGAGACTTTTGGTAGAAATAATACATTTTCCTTCTTTTTATTTGAATGAGCTTCCTTCTTTCTTCCTCCCTCCTACAAATTTCCTCTTCTGAAAAGAACTTAGAGGAACACATAATTCAGCAATATTTCCAGTACATGTTAGTGCTTGAATATTGTCACTTCTATATAAAGCAAATATTAGCCTTTTAAAGGAGTCATATTTCAAGGATCAGGTGGGAAGCACAGAAGTGTTGGATGCACCTCACTGCACTGCTGTTCATCCTCAACACTTTGCACAATGTGAGAATGTTTAATAATTCCAACCCAGCCTACAGATAAGAATCTCTGGTGTCACATCACAACCGACAGTGGTGTGAGATTTGTAGTAAAACAATATTCCAGCTGTAGCTTTCATTTACAGAAATAAAACATCAGAAAGGAACGGAGGTGTGGGGGGGAGAAGATAAACATTTTAGTCTTTTAGCACCATTTATACAAATTACAGTGAAGCTACTAAAAAGGGAATATTGAAAAGTAAGGAAAAAATTGAGCAATTAGAGTGTAGAGCTTGTTTTTTATTTTTCTAGCTCTTTTAAAAAATTATCCAGCTAATATTTAACTTTTAAAGACATCCAATGCAAGCAGATCACCAAATATAAATAGCCTCTTTCCTAATAAAGTGTGTGGCAACTGTGGGGCAGGCGGTCCTATTTTTCTCCCATTAATCATTAGAAACTTCACATGCAGGAAAAGTCTCAGGGGATATTTTTGGCTGGGAAAAAGATCCTCCCTCCTCAGTTCTAATCAGTCCATCCCATCTGTAATGGTTTTAGAAATTGTTAATGACATAAAGTGACAGTCGAAGGGCTTTTTGGTCTGTCAGTGTAGGGTTTCTTTGCGCTCTCTAACAAACTACTACATACACTTCTCAAAGCTTCTGGAAAATGATCTGGATTACAAGGGAATAAATTTGATATGCTAGCAATCACAATCAGGAACTGAAAAGAAAGGCTTCCTTAATGCTGTTCTTTCAACTGTAATGGTACTAAGATAAATCTGGCTGAGAGACAAACTGCAGAAGAGTGTTATTAACAGGTAGAATATAGGTTTATATTATAGAATATGTAAAATATACAAGCATCTGAATAGGAAGCTGAGAACGGGAACTTAAACAAGCCTTTTGCTAATTTTATTTGATTCTGAATGCAGCTGTAATTCTAAAACCTAGCACTTATGCATAAAGACTAAGTGGAATAATTTTATATCGAATGCTTACAGTAGAGATTGAAAGTCTGTGTGCATGCGTATACCTACCCATTTAGAAAGTATTTACAATATTCAAAGACAAATGTGGACCCGGACTCTGAAGACTTTCCTTGATCAACACTTATTGTTTGCTGGACAGCAATGCATAATTTGACCCTGTTGACATACAAAAATATTTTTATTACATTTCATTCTAAACCTGGAGAATTAAGTCCCTGAATCTCACATTTTTGTATTGAATTTAATTATTTCATATGTCAGACCGAGGATAACAGCTAGCAAAAGTTTAAAGCATTTCAATTTAAATGTAATACAAAACTCTCCTAGAAGATCAAGGTGTTTAGTATTACTTTTAGTACCATATAAACCAAGTAGATCAGATTCTGATCTCTCACAATCAAAAAAAATCCTTATTCTTTAGCTGATTAAAAGTAATGAAATTTTTACATGAAGGAACTCAGGACCTGGCCAGCTGTGCATGCCTGAATAATGTATGTGTATTTGTAAATACGAATCATCTTGGGGTAGGTTAATAATTGACATGGGAATGAAAATTTAGCAAGTTTTTTTAAGACTAATTTCTACAGCTAAACATTCTCTTTGCTGTTATTTTGTCAGTTTTCATAAAATTTATTACACTAGTGTGTCAGAGAAATTGGTATTTCAAAGACTGACATACATGCTAAGTTGCACTAAAGTGCATTGCTCTGGAGGAACGCTCCATCCTCCTCGTTTGTTGACAGTCAAAACTTTTAAAAACTGCCTGCAAGTGATCTCTGAACGTCCATATACTTCCGTATTTGCTTCCCAATTTTCTCCTCATAGAAATCTTTTAATGTATTACGGTGTCAAATAGGAAATATTAAAGTACCTGTTCCTGAGAAATCACATGCAGCATGAGTGTGGCACTGGATGAGCTGACAAACTCAGTATGCTGCTGCATGACCCTTGGCTATGTGATACTGACAGCTGAAATTCAAGCAGGGAGCTTTTTCTGGACACAGTGTACTCCTTACCTCTTAGGTAAACATCACCATCTTCAGGCAGTGATTTCCAACAATTTAATTGTGTCATTCAGTCTGTCTTCAGTAAAAGCAGTGTTTTAAACACTCAGTAGATGCCAAACATCATAATTAATATCTTGGAAGATATCACCATATTGCATTTAAATTGTATGTTCAACCACAAAATATCAACCTAATCTGGAGTGTTACCATAGTAATCTATGAATGATAGGGTTATCATCATACCTCTCCGTCTGTTTACTCCACAAGCTTTTGCAACTTAGACAGAAGATCTCCAGGCTCAAGTTGTGATAAATGTTCTTTAGCTACTCCTCAGTACCCTGGGTTTGCATAAATCCTTCCATTATTGTTATAAATCAACAGCTAGGAAAGATCAGTATTTTCTCAACTGAAGTCACAAGTCACCGCTCACTTATTCTACAAGAGAATATGCATTAGGACTTTTTTGTTTTTTTAGGAGGGGGTGGGGAAAGGGGTAAGGATTATATGCAGTTTTAGGAATCGGTTGTTGGGTCAACCTCCTCTTGGAAAGCCCAGTTTCTCTTTGTTCTCTCTTCTCTTCATTAGCTTTGTCATATAGCTAGTTCTTCAGTGTAACTGTGATTTCCATCAGATTCTTGAGACTCAAACTTTGGCTTCCACCCACAAGATTTCAGCTTTCTTACCACGTACTTAACCCTCAGTAAGTGTCTGAAACTCCCTATACATTACGCATACCTGAATAAATCATACTGTTCTGCTTCTCAGTGACATCTTTTATCTATTTTTTATTCATCCTCTATTATTAGGCATAATATTTCTGCCAAGTAAATTCATGTTGGAAGGTCAAAACACTGTTTTCTTGCCATTGAATTTGCTCACTCGGGTGACCTTCGTGGCCAAACCCTCAAACCTTTACTTTGACTTTGAATTTTTTCATATACTGGAGGTTGTGTGTTGGGCAGGGGGAGCAGGAATTTTGTCTCTACCTCCAATTCTCCTCTTTTTCTAATTCTTTTTCTGCCTTTGTTGTGGAAGAACTTAAATAAGCAATGATTCTTCTCTGTATCTATTTACGTTGCATTTGGTCAGCGATATATACACCTTGTGAATTTGGATGCCAACACAGTTTCAGTTATTTGGTTCCATAAACAAGCCTAGCTATCCTTAATAGTTGTAGGGGAAAAAATAGTTAGAAGCTACATTGGAAATACTTATCTTGATCGCTAATGAGTAAAATCAATAAGGAAGGAAGTTTGCACCAAGTAAGCAAAATATGACATTTTCTAATAATTTTGACTTTTAGATGATTATTTAGATGATTATTTAGATGATTATTAAAGAAACATCTTCTATTTGTGTTGCATTTTCTGTATCTTCATTCATCCTACAATAATTATCAAGAGAGTAAATGAAATACAAGGAGTCTCTATTCCCTATAAACAACAGGTAAAACATAAAAAAAAAAGCAGAAAAACCCAACCCAAATCAAGTCTACATTATATTGAACTTAGTGGCTAATATTGTTTCTTCCAGTCTTTTCTAGACCAGTAAAATAGTGAGAACCATACTGTCAAGAATTCTGTGGTTATTGCCATCTGCACCACTCTGTTAGGACTTTTTTTCTGGATATAACATAGAAGTTCCACTTTATTTTACAGTGCTGTGATATTTTAAAAGATATGAATTTTATCTATCACTGTCTTCACTTGTTATTCCGTTCTCATTTCTCATCATTCCTTCAGAAACATTATTTCATGCCTCCTCCCATTCCAGCCTCCCTCTTTCAGTATATTGCTCCTACTACTCTGCCCTTGATCAGTAATTTTTCACTCTCTGCACCTCGCTCCTTATGTCAGGATCTCACAATCCTAGCTGTTGACTAAACACCTACCCACATCCAGCATTGTGACCTACCTTCTTGATCTCTCACGAATGTGTAGCTGGCACTTTGAATTAGCATGATCAAAACAGATCTTTTGGTTTCCATGTTACGCCTTCCTGCTTACTAAGTTCTCTATCAACACCTAGACCACCCCTTACTTGATGTTAAACGGCCTCAAGATTTGCACACGCCAGCTTTATTCATAGGAAATTCTGTTAAAATTCGATAGAAAGGGGCATTGACTCTTAAATCACAAGTCTTCTGTGATAGCCACCAAAACAATTCTGTTTCACGCTGGCTAAATATTGTAAGCTGAGACCTCAATCTTTTTTTTTGGGAAGCTGTGTTCAGTTTGTTACTGTGCCCTCCCACCCTCCTGGTTGCTGTCTGTCTTTCTTTCCAACCTACCACATCCTTTTCGATATCTGGGTCTTAAACTCTTCAAGTCAGAGAATGTCTTACTATTTGACCACAGAGTAGTTTACTACAATGGGACCATAATTTTTGTATGACATTCTCAGATACAATACGAATAAAAAAAAAATTGAAGTGTGTGAACTAGGTTCATTATCTCGGTTTAGAATGCTACTGATCATTCTAAACTGAACTTTGGAACAATTTGAAAATTGTCTAATGTTAATATAAAGATAAACGAAAGAGTTCTGTGGAGCAACTTGTTGTGGACAGAAGAAACACAAATCCTGCAGACCATCTTGATTTACAGTAAGCCCTATTTTGAAAATTTCAACAATTCTGGTTGTACTGGCCTGCAGCAAAAGGCTCTATTTCATCCTCAAAGTTCTTGTCACATGCTTTATGGTGACCTCCTACTCAGATCTGTGAAAGAAATGCAGAAGATGTTAATATTTTTTCTTCCTTTCTGTTTGACAGTGACATTTTATGTTAATTTCATCTGCTCCTTGAGCTCTCAGAGCCAAAACATTCTGTGGGAGGCAGAATGATGTCATTTTAGTCATAGCATAATTTTTCAGCTGCTAGAACAAGACATATTGTGGCATATTCTTCAGTACTTTTAAAAAGTAGTGAAATATAAACTTAAGGTGATATATTTATGCATGAGGGGGTTACACTGCCTTTTTCAGCTCTTAGAGCTAAATAGCAGGTTTAAAGTGACATCATTCCTCCTCCACCAAATATTTTTGCTTTGAAGCCTAAGGACACAAAATAACCTTGACCAAGTAATACCATTTCCAGTTATTGTAACTACAAGAAAGTGAATTGAAATATCAATTTTGTGTTGCATTTCAGTCTGGTTCTTAATTTAAATGTCACCCAGAAGAGACTGTCCAGAGGACAAATTGGTCATTTTGTAAGCAACCTAAAACCAAAATTAAAATAAGATGTGAGTAACATCACTAAAATCCCCCTAGGACTAAACGGGTTAGAACCAGTAATCATCACAGAGGATACAGTAAACAACTGCTGCATTGCTAGCTCTGTGTTGGAGCCAGGGAAAGAACAAAACCAATGGGTCTCTCTAGTCAGATTTTCAAAGGAAAGAAAAATGTTAAGCAATGCAGAACAGCAGTGACACTGTATTCTGTTTCGTTTGGTTCAATGTTAAATTTCCATTCTTTGCAATATACGCTGAGTTAAAAAGCTGTTCATGGGAGTAATACTTGAAAATGTGCACACAAGGAAGTAGCAAGCGCTAAAGATTTATCTTTTTATGTTGAACTTTTTTTTTTCTAGTCAAGTTTAAAACCAAAGCTATTATTTCATTAGCAACACATTTTTGCAGGTTATTAACTAAGATGCACGTATTTAAAACAGTTCGTTCACCCTCAGAAAGTGGCTGCTTCTTTGGGCTAATCCAGAAAGCATTCCAGGCTTCTGTCATGACAATAGAGCAAATAATCATGATTAAGAAATGCATTTTGAACTTCATTGTTCTCCTCGACTTATCTACTTCAACTGGCTGTGCACCCGGCTTTCGGCACTGCCTGCTCCAGGTGAACTGAGCAGTCACAGTCACTGAGCATGCGACAATGAATGATTGCACAGCGGTGTCACCTAGGCAATAAGGTAGGCATGATCTGTACAGTCTGGCCATTTATCCCACTGTCTCTTCTGGTATCCTCAGACTCCTGCAGTACCAAGGGGAAGATAAGAATAGACAGACAATAAAAACAACCCCCCACAAACAGCCCCTTCTTTTCTCAATCAAATATTTTTTTTTCTGTTCCAGCTACAGGGAGTAAACTTTCATGTGGGACTTGGCCTGTGCTTCCTAATGCCAAAAAGATGTGTTAGTAATGGGACAGGGGAATGTTTACTGCCTTTACTATTTATTTGGAACAAGATATGCTACCTGCAGATTAACAGAATAAACTCTGAGATCTAGGAAGCGTCAAAACTCTTGGCAGCATTAGTGTTCCTTTGTGCTCAGGGGAATTAAAACACTCTCTCGTTTGTTGATTGCTATCAGAAAGCCACTGAGTTGAAGTTTTTCCTTATAATTTCTCTCTTTTCCAGTATACCTGCACTGCAATGTCTAAATTTTTCAAAAAAACAAAACCAAACAAAAAACCAACCCAAAAATACCAAAAAACCCGCAACCCCTTAAAGGTTGGTGAGCTTTGTAACTCACAGCACAAGATTATTTCAAAGGCCATGGTATGTATACAAAGATAATGCCATTGTACTTTAAATAACTGCCAAATTTTGATTGTATTCTCTTTTTACTGGTAATATCATTCCAATACTAAATATTTTCTATTAGACATTTGGGTGGAGTCTTTTTCCAATCAGTAACATATCTGAGATGTGATAACTGATGATGATCTTCTACTACTCTTGAGTACAGTGAGGGAGAGAAAATTGATGTGCATCTTTTTCCAGACAAGGTTGAATTATATTGCTATAGGTTTTTTCACCTATTTGAACTAATAATGGTTCAGGACCAAAATCTTTGGGTCACTTAGAAATCTAAATCTGGATCCAAATAGTCCTTAACTATGAGGTTGTAAATCCTCCTCAAGCCCATATCTTTCAAAAAAAAAGGGTCCAGTGGAGAGATATTCAAAATGAGTAAATTCCAGATACCTAACTCTTCCTAAGTGAAGTTTCATGTTAACAGCTTCCAGATAGTAACATTTTTTAAATGGACGGGTAATTCAAACAATCCTTAGTTATTGAAAGTATTGATTTTTCATAGAATGCTTAATTATTACCTGTAGCTTACATTTTTCTCTAATAAAGTGTCACACAGACTATATACTAATGGGCAAACTGTACTCACTAACCTTTTAATACTTTACCCTTTTGTACAAAGACTGAACATTATTAGGTAATGAAAGAGTGTATGAGAAAGTAGTAGATTATTTATGATAGAAACAAAATGAAACTAATGGGACAAGATTTGAAAGCTGTGATGCATGAAAGGTGCTATAGAGGCAGCTTTGGCACCATGACAAATAAAGATAAAGACTCAGTGGGAAGCAACAGTGTGAACATGACTATGAAGAAGAAAGAATAGATTTACTGAATGAATCCTTACCATCTGGTGTTTATTTAATACACAATGAAGGTCAAATGGCTAGTGATCCCTTTTTCTATAGTCCAGTGACCAAAAGAATAGGAAGAATCAATGAATTTATCAATATGTCTGGAAATGTTTCACCATATGATCTGATTGAGTCAATATTATTGGAGCAACAAGTTCATTACTATTTCAGATATGGTTTGGGAGAGGCTCTATGGATAAGAAGTACATTCATTTTTTTCCCCGCTGTCAGAATTTCCATCAAAATGTACATCATTGAATAAAAGCAGATGCACTTAAAGAAGTAAAATTTATCTAGTAACATTCAAGAAGCTTGCAAAACAAAACTATATCTCACAAGTCAGAAGCAGAGTTTGTGCTAAGATCTGTGAAATTTTTTCCTCCTTTGTCTCATTTTTTTTCTTTCTTCTCTGCTAGATTGAATGCACATCTGGCTTAAGAAATTGTACCACGGATGTATTAAATTAACTGAACTGTGTTTATTAGGCATTATATGTAAACAGCATATGCTAAGAGTAAATCTTATGTATATATAACAGTACTATTTTACATAACATTCTGTCTTCTTTGAGGTTCTTGTAGTTCTATACTTTTTCCTTCTCTGACACATAATATTTGCCCATACTCTAGTGCAACTTCCTATGTTGACTGCAGTTCTCTTAGCTACTAGATTAATACTGAGATAGTAAATCTGGTGAAAGATTTTAGTTTAGGTTTTCAAACAAGTAAGAATACAAGCGACTTTTTAAAGAATAAGCAGTCACGTGGTTGAAAACATACTTATATCAACCTCCAAAACAGACAATGTTAAAAGGTGCAATTTAAGGCTGTGATACCTTAAAAATATCCCTCAAACAATAACTTAAAAGTTTGGAAAGTACACTAACTAGGTGTTTGCAAGGTTAACTGCTGGAACTCCTGACTCCTGTTTTCATCTCTATCACCCATTTGTTGTGTGTCCTTGAGCAAATAATTTTTTCTTTTTATTTAACTACTTTCAAGGTGAGTATAATAATAAATATGTCACAGGATCACAGTGAGTTCTCATTTTAAACAAACATGTACATGCTACTTCAGCAGTGACCTCATTTCTGATTACCAAAAAAACCCACAAAGAGTCTTACTTTTAATTAGGACATGAATAATCTTGAATTAAAATTAAAATGTAGATTTTATTATGACTTTTCATTAATGTGGATATATCATGGGAAATAAATCAGAATTAAATATATACACAACCTATTTGTTGTTCCACCCTTGTATTTAACAAATTACATTCAGCTCGCATTTGTACCATATTTTAACCCAAAGATTGTAAATAAAACTAGGAATAGTAAATAGGTCCTGCCCTCTACCGGTGAAATTCCCACTCTAATTAACTGGATTTCTGGCAATGGGTGGCTAGCATGGTAACCCATAGAGGACTTCTATCTTAAGGTATTTACAAGGTTCTTAAATGAGCAGAAGTGAAAATGCAGATTCAAATATGAGTCATTCCCCTATGAAAATATGAAAAATTAAATGAAACGAAGCCTAAGAAAATCTTAGTAATGACTGTGGGAAACATGGAGAAAACTCAATCAGCACCAAAGACTACTTATCAAACCTCTTTTCCTCACTCTTCTTAATCATGTTCTATCCGTCCTCTTTCCCCCTACTTATGTTAAATTACAATGAGTTATTTACCCTAACATGTCTGTGATTAGGTTGGAAAATGGCTAGTATCACTTAACATCTACACAATCTGCCAGTCTGTGTTGGGATCAGCTCATCCAGTTTCTCAGCTCCAGCTATACACATTTTTCTTACCTTAACCCATCTTTCAATGCTTCTGATGAAAACATTCTCAACTTGGGTATAAAGAGGATGCTTCTTGGACAACCAACCAAATCTCTGCCATTTTCCATTTTTTTTCTTTTTTTTTCTCCCTCTCATTTTATCTTGATAACTTATACTTTTCTCAGAAACCTATCCAGGATAGGAAAACAGTGAGATATCCTTTTAATCATCTTAATAAAATCAATTCTATGCGTCCTATTCCAGCACTGTGCCCTGTTTGACTCAGCAAAACATACCAAAAGTCTTTTTTAATCACCAAAGGAAGATCTTAGTTGCATAAGCTGTCTCTTTGCAAACCCTGGGATATTTTTACCCAAGAAAGCCCAACCATATTTAATGAATTGTCTTTTGACCATCCTGTATCCACTTTATAGTTTCTCAAACATTCATTGTTCATCAACACATGTAGCTATCTCTTCTCTGTTACTATGTTGAGGAGGACACAGTTAAGGATCTAATTTTACAATGTGCCCAGTTCTACGAGGGGACTAGCTCACAGTATAGAATCATAGAATTATAGAATGGTTTAAGTTGGAAGGAACATTCAAGATCATCTAGTTCTAAGCCCCTTCCACGGGCAGGGACACCTCCTGCTAGACCAGGTTACTCAAAGCCCCATCCAACCTGGTCTTCAACACCTCCACAACTTCCCTGAGCAACTTGTTCCAGTGACTCACTGCCCCCATAGTGAAAAATTTCTTCCTGATATCTAATCTAAATATACCCTCTTTCAGTTTGAAGCCATTACCCCTCATCCTGTCACTACATGCCCTTGGAAAAAGTCCCTCTCCGGCTTTCTTGTAGGCCCCCTTCAAATAGTGGAAAGCCGCTATAAGGTCTCCCCAGAGCCTTTTCTTCTCCAGGATGAACAACGCCAACTCTCTCAGCCTGTCTTCATAGGAGAGGTGCTCCCGCCCTGATCGTCTTTGTGGCCCTCCTCTGGACCCTCTCCAACAGGTCCATGTCCTTCCTGTGCCAAGGACTCCACAGCTGGACTCAGTACTCCAGGTGGGGTCTCATGAGAGAGGAGTAGAAGGGGAGAATGACCTCCCTTGGCCTGCTGGCCATGCTTCTTTTGATGCAGCCCAGTATGAGAAAAGACAATCAAGCACAAGGCAAGGCATACAGTTTTCTGTCTTTTTTTTCCTAGTGAGAGCTTTCAGTAGTAAGGGCGAAAGGCAGTTCACAAAATGACATCCATTCACACTTCATTACTTCAAAGTGAAGATGTGCAAGAACAGAGGGTATGTAGGGCAAAACCAGGCCCAAATTCAGAATCCCTTATACTCTTCCTCCCTGGTCTCTCAGTGACTCACAGTTTCATCTCTGCTGCAGGGAGGTAGAGATCTCTGCTGTTACTTTGCAGTATTATATGCCAGCAACATATTTCAGCTCAATCAACAAACTTCGGTGTCAGCAGCAGGTGACAGGTTTCTTGTTCTTAAGATTGTCCTAATGACACTTTCTGTTGCTGTTGCTTAGGTTTATGTTTATGCAAGTGCTGTGAATGTGAGGTGTTAATCAGCAGCTCTAATTACTAGGGTGGAATGAACATTCTAGGATTGAGTTCATTTGGTTTTCATAAACAAGGCTTACCTGAGGCTTTGTTCACACAGAAATGAATTCAAAATGATAGAAAGCCAGCCTATAGTCCCTTGAAATCATCTTTAATCTATGTAGCCCCTTGCTGATAATTTTAGATGAAACTGAACTTTTTCTATCAGAAGAAAATCTATGTATCAGAAGACAATTAGTAGTCATTGAGCCAGAAAAAGCATCTTGAAAGGAGTTAAATTCCTATGTCCCTTGACTAACATCTCCTACACCAGTAGTTTAGGGGCCAAGGAAGATTCAGAAAATCTGGCAAGCCTCATAGGCATGGTCTCTCTACAGCAATGAATAAAGAAAAAGGGTCATGTATATCATTGAACGGATCTTGACAAAATCTTATGGATATGGAGATTGGCTAGATATGAAGATTGCTGAAAAATTTAAAATCTGGCAAAGCTTTCAGAGTCCGTGGTGTGGAAAACCCACTGGGGGTTCAAAAAAAAAGAATGACTAATCTGCGGTGTACTTATGTGCCTTTCAAAGACAAAATTCAGTTTATCAGGAATATGAAAATTTAATGATTATATAGGAATTCATAAATACATTTAATGTGAATGCAGCACCTATATTTTGCATTGCCCTAAAGTCAAATATAATTAAGATAAATATTTATTGAGTATTTCCAAAAGGTCCATATTTTTAAATACATATATATCTCCAGATACTGTGTTTAGATTTTCATAAGAATAAGTTCAATGGCTTACTACACAGGAAGAAACAAGATTATAATGGGGTGGGTGAAAGTGCAAACCCCAAGGATCATTAATGTATTAGATTAGTGCATGTTTAAGTGAGTGTGATTATAAGATCTCTAATATAACAGCCAAACACTGCAAACATACCAGAATCTCTACATTTCTAGATTGTCAAAAAATACAAATATAGCTGTTTGCTTCTCCCTTCTAATAAATGAAGAAGAGGATGCAAAGGAAGAGGCTTCTAGGAACTCAGGAAGTCAACCAGGTTGCCTACATACATTCCAACAATACTTTACAATCAAATGCTCTCACTGACTATATTTATAATGCATTTGTTTCTCCTTACCATCCCATTTTCTACTGTTGTAAGTCCGAAGCACAGGCTGACTGGAGCTGGAACATTCTAGGAGACCTGATAGGAAGACAAAACTCTCCTTTTGTTACAAGATGAAAGGTTTTTCAGTGTTCTCTTCCTTAGTTCCCACTGTAATTTTTAAATAAGCGCTCAGCATCTGGTTACACAGAACCCTAACTCACTTTAAATCATTACAAGTTACATATCTGTTTCTTGTACCAATTATCACTATACAAGTGGGTATCATATCCATACAAAAATGAGTACGAAGAACACCTTGAACTATACTATCCAAAATGTTTATTATTGTTCTTACTTCCTTAGTGCTGAAGATGGTAAAGAATACTTTTCTCTTACCATGGGGTGCCATATGCTTCTCCTACTTTGGATCGTGCGTTGGACAGTAGTGGGTTTTATCAATTAAAGCAGTAATCAGACTTATTCATTATCCAAATGATTCAGATGACGTAGCATTTTGTTTGCAGGAGGACCAGCCCACTCAAATTTTATTCTCATGGTGTCAATCCCAGGAAGACAGAACTCAGAACAAAATTCCATTCTCTTGATCATCCCACAGGGTTTATAACCCGCTCCCACTATCCTGCATGGTTTCAGTTACACACCACTAGCATCCATTCTTTGAACACTGCCTTCAGATACATGCTATACTTAAGGCCACAAAGAAGCTTTGGAAAGGATTCTTGCCCATAATAGCAGCTCAAGGTCTCTTTCCTTCGCAAAGTGGGAACTATGAATCTTTCCAACAGCCAGCAGAACTAACAGAAATACTTCAATTCTCTTCGTAGTCTGCTTTTACAGTATCCATAAACATCTCTAACAATTTTTTCCTGGTAAAATTGGCTTGAAATTCACTTACTTCAGTTCAGAGTAGAAGAAATGTTACAATTGCATAAGTCCACTTCCTCCCATGCTGATGGTATTGAATGAGATTATATGTTTTCTCAGTTTAAAGATAAATGACAATAGACCATAGATCAGAAGTGCCTACTAGCACTGTGCCATGAAAATGTCTTCCTTCACTACTTCCTTTCCCACTGTTACAACACAAATCTCTGTCACTCCAAATATCATTCATTATTCTCTCATTATCTTGCACTTTCCACTTGAGGATCCTACGCATTTTGTATTTACATTAGTCTACTGTAACTGATGTATATTTGCTATTGTTGACCTTATTTTACAAGAGAAGCACTAAAGGAAAAACTGGTAAATGATTTGCCATAGCTGTGAAAGAAGAAAAATTCAGCTATCCTCTCAGAGAAGCGAGCACTGTCTTCTGCTAGGAATTACCTTTCTCAAGAACCGTATTGCCTAACTGACTGACTACAAAGATCACTTGCCTTTCTCTAGGACTGAAATACATTCTCTTTCATGTAATGTAATGTAATAAAAAAGAAAGAAGATAATGCCCAGAGAAGGTCCTTTCTATTTAGGTTTTCCTGCTATAATATTACCGCAATATATAAATGCCTTTATGATAATTCAGGGTAAAAATATACATTTGAGCTGTGAAAAGAGGGAAATTGGCCTTCACCTCCACAATGATCTTCTCCATTTTGCTGGATCTTGAGTTTTGCAAGCTCTGGTTTGAACTGATTCAATTCACCAGCCTGGCAGAAAACCAACCCAACAAAATAAGTGTAAGAGTTTTCTGCCAGACTGGGGAGTAGATTTGGTTCAATGCAAGATTCATAAGTGTCAGAGCTGATGTAAAAGGCATAACAAATGGTACTGGTGGGCAGCTGAAGGACTTCAGCTTTTTGCATCTGTGCATCTCTTACATCAGCACAGCTTTAATGTACAAATTCACTCCCACCATGTGCATTCCTTTAACTACGGTAAAGAAGAATAGTTTCGAGCATAACAATTAACTTCAATGTTTGTTTTTATGTAGGTCGAGTAAAATAAATTGCAGTTGTTAGCAGGACTTGGAGTGGGCAATATACTTTTATTTAGGCAACCATGGGTTGTTTTTTTTTTCAGTCAGAAGGCAAATGAAATTATTCTAATATTGATTTTAGGGTTTACAGTAAAAGCCCTAGAAGAGTCATTAATGGTAAGCAGTTTCACTGAGAACATGTCCTGCAACTGAGATGGCTTACTTTGAAATAGTCTGAAGTGATTTAGAACAGAAATGACACTGAAAATTAAAAGCTATATCTCTGTTCAAAAAAAACAACCCTGTAGTTAAGTACTTGTTTCCAAGAACGTAAGGTGTCCAACTATGTAGCTAGATGCCTAGTCAGATGTTATAAAGTGTGGGGTAGATGTTATTCTGTTATCAAGTCAAATACGAAGCAGGCAGAGATAATGCCTAATTTTAAAATCCCACTAAGCCTTTACCAGCATTAGTCAAGGATTAAAAAATCTTAAGTACCCAACATCTATGTAATTGTCGTAAAAGTATTTGCTAGTATTTCCCTTTTCCAGAGTTTTGGGTCTCAGACTTCTCAGAAACTAAGTTTCTATAGCTTAACGAGTTAATGCACTTCAATTGATATATATAAGAAAACACCATCTGTGCAATCTTAATTCATGTCAATTGTGAGGTAATTCAACTTAAACTTCTTTCACTGAACACACACATCAACAGGCACTATAATCATAGCTGGAATGCACATAGCCACTTACCAAGCAGTAGTAAATTCACTGTGACTGAGCCCTTAAGTATTTTCAGACTTTTATTAAATATCAGATACTGCATTGCAATGTAAATATTTAGTTCTTCATTTCTATAGAGGATTATATGTAGATAATTTCCAGGCTAAATGCCCACCTGGCCAGCTAGACAAAAAATTACCTCAGAGACTGCAACTCCTACAACCACCAGACCAATTACTATTAATGTAATTCTTGAATTCCATACAATTGCTTTAATTTTTTTTCTCTAAGTTGAATACAGGTATCAGTGACTCCAGCTAACAGAAAATGAACAAAACTGTATTAGGAGGACAGTATGTAAGAGGTCTTCAAGTTATACTAGCAGCTCAAGGGGGTAATGTGACAGTTGACGAAAGACAAGGCATTGGGGGAGATGTCTGACTTGTACTTAAATAACAAAGGTATCTTTATTTGGTGTTTATTAAAACCAATTCAAACATTCCTACTTACATTTAAAGACCTATATATATATATACATCACATGTAAGAAGTCTTCACAAAATGCAGCAGTTCTGCATTCTCATGTTTAAGCAGCCCTGTTCTTAATACAAGGACTGTTCTCTGAAAACGCACGCTCTTATGTTAATCATTCAAATGAACTAAACTGTACTCAAACACAGGCCAAATAACCACAACCTATTGTGACTGTGGTGTATGGACGAAGAAGATGACGAGAAAAAGCTTTTCCATCTGGGCTGCTACTGTTGCAGTAACAAGGAAATGTATATTTTGTCTTGCAAAATTCGAAGACAATTCAGGACAAATTTTTGGGTTAGATGGAATAGACAAGAGAAGCTGAAGCCTATTTTAGACGACAGTTTATCATCCAAATGTCATGAAACAGAAGATTGTGACCTTTTTTCGTAAAACACAGCACTTCAGACAATAAGATTTGCCTGGTCAGATAATGAATATTCACGTTTACTGTTATAGCAAGAATTGTGCCCTCCATATTTTGCTCCTGTCTCTATGTAAACAACAGCTGTGACTTTTTTTTTTCCTTTTTTTTTTTTTCTTTAGCTTAAATGCCTGGTAAGCTTATTCTTCTCTATCAGTAAGTACACCACCAAGAAAACTGCATTCTCCAGACAAATGTTTCAGTGTTTCCGGACAGTAGAGGAAACACTGCTGAGCTTTGATTCATTACTAAAGAAGAAATTTTAAAAATTATGATTCATATAACAGTTTAGATCTCTTGACCTATTAATACAGTACACCAAACATTGCTGAAGAAGTTCGGAAGAATTAGTCAAACATAAGCTGCAAGAGTAACTTGCACCCCAATACACCTTTGAAAACAGAGTTGAGGAGAGCTATCTCCAGAGCTGTTAGAGCAGCTTAGTTCCCAGGACCGTTCCTCAAAAATCCCTTCCTACATCCCCCTGGAAGGTAATAAATAATTTTAAAGCGTGTATTGTCTATATTTCC
Source organism: Larus michahellis (assembly GCF_964199755.1). Lineage (NCBI taxonomy): Eukaryota > Metazoa > Chordata > Aves > Charadriiformes > Laridae > Larus > Larus michahellis. The sequence continues at coordinate 60,373,347 of NC_133899.1, read as the reverse complement.
TTTTTTGGTCCTTTTATTTTTCTCTATTTATACTTACACATAGTTTGCTTTATGTGCAGGATTTTGATGACTTGTCGGAGACACTCAGATGTATTTGGAGAAACATTGCCCCAGCAAAACCCCTCATCAAGTAGAGATAACAGATGGAAATGAAACAAACAATTTCCTGATCTAAGCAGGCAAATTCAGGATTTGGTTTAGAGTACAGGGAGATGGGACTTTTGATGAATTCACCCACTGCATTCTTCTGTGAAAGCACGACATGGGCTCCCCCCAAGTGATTTAATTTTCATTAGCACAGTATTGTTAAATGAAACGTGCAAAATATGCTGGCCTCCAAATTCTCTGAGTATGAAAATGGCAAGAAATGAGAAATTTCCTTGGAATCAAACTTCCCTTTTACCATAGCAATCCTCATAACAGACAAAATTACGTATCTTATTTTTTGTATGCTATACTAAAAGTTTTGTTCTCCATCTAATGAAAAAATACTGGCCAGAGTGTGTTTCTTTGCTTGACTTAATTTTTTAGAAGCAAAGAGTAGAAATATTAGAGGAAACAGAACCACTTTGTTTTTTAAAAGGTTTAGTATACCGGGCATCCTGTACCATAACTTCAGTGTATCAGAAGCAGTTGAAGAGGAAATCATTATAAAGTCGCATTTATATTCTGTGCCTGGTATGATCGGTCCCTGGCTCTGATGTTCTGAATTATCACAGCAAAGCCCTACTGAAATTTCTTAACCTTACTGTTTGTGAATTGGTTCTTATATCTGCATACTAAAACACTTCATCTTGTTCTGAGATAACCGAGCTTGCTGATGGAGAATGTGTCTTGGGAGGAACAATGAAAGGGCATTAGAGAACTAAACGCGCTTGGCTGATTCTATCTGAATTCTTAGGCAAAGCTAAATCAAAACCCAGACCTCTGAGCCTGGGTTTGAGAAGCAAGTAAGCACAAAAGATATTGTAAATTAAATTTTTACTTATGAAAATACAGTGTTTTTATGTGAAAGAATTAAACCAGAAAATATCTTTTTTCCTGTTCGTATTTCGAATCCAAATGATCGACCCTGAAGGATTTCTTCAAGACCTGGATTTGCCTAAAAATTTGACCCATCACTGAAACATAATGCAGTACTTTTTAAGGCTACCAACAATTTATAAAATATCATTAACAAATGAAATGGGAAATGAATTTTCCAAACAATGAGATTACTGTGTACCAGATAAAAATATTGGCATTTTTCATTATCATTCCCAAAATCAGAAAACTTTTTCTTTTGGGAATTTTTGAACTGACACAAATGTCTTTAAAAAGGGCAATTAGTGACAAGCGACTATGAAGAACCCTGTGTTGAGAAGCTGAGCCTAAGCCTCTTGAAGATTCTCCATGTAAACAAGTCAGACCACATCACTCATTATCCCTCTTTTGTTTACCGGGAGAAAAGTTCAAACTATTTAATGAGAGGATTACCCATACTTCAACTCCATTGAAAAAGATTAATTGATATTTTCCTGTTAGGGGTTTAACCACTTGGATTTGGCCTCATATCCCCTATTGTTACTGATGCTGTGATCAGCAGAGCAAAGTTGCTTAAAGGTTAGACAAACTTTGCAGCATAAATTACACAAATTAATTTATGTTAAAGTTTGGTGAACCTCTAAGCCAGAAGAGCTTTTATTAGCTCCTCAGGTGTTTAGGAAAAAATAGCTGTTAGAAAATAATGTGCTTTATGAAGAAGTATCTCATCTTTATATAGAATTTTATAGCATATTAAAGCATTTGGATTCGGTATAGCAATTGTGCTACTATGAGAAAAATATGTAATGTATAATAAAGTTAGCACTACTAGTACTATTGACATTTCATTTTAATGTGGTTTTTTTTTTATTACATTTAGGGGGTGGGGGGAGCAGGGCCATGAATCTTTAAATATATTTTTTCTTCAAAGCTTTACAAATTTTCCAAAAAATGAGTGTCTTGTGGACATATGGCTGCATATTTGGATAACACCATTTGCATTTTCAAACTTGCAATATTTTTAACCACTCATTTGGCTTTTGCTTTCAGAAAAGCAGACAGTTAGTGCATTCATTTGAAATGATTTAGTCTCTTTAACTCTTTAAAAAAGACAAGAAGGGAAAGTATTTGTATTCATGAATCATTTAGCATATATGTTTGTGTTTGTGGTTGAAAATGTAAACTGATAAAATGATATAGATTTATTGAGTAAAAAAGCAAAGATCTTGTAAATATTAGCAAACTTCATAGATATTAAGAGGAAAGTAACACCATAAAACACATAAGACTTACTTAAAGAGAAAGTGTTAGCATTAGGAAAAAAACTTAAAACAGTAAACCTGAATGGGAGTAGTTAAGACATGACTGTGTTACATTTCGATCCTACGAAGAATGCATGCTTGAAATAAAACCGTGGGAGAGATCACCCCTCAAGAAACAACATTCCCCATTCTTCTAGTGCCTAATAAATAGACAATATTTATAATGATTTATTCTGTTCTAAAAAACATTTTCAGTCTGTATCCTATTCAGTGGCAGAAGAAGTATGATGTCTACTAATAAAAAAAAAGACGGTTGACAGAAAAATACTTCTCCAAAATGCAAAATAGAAATATTAAAAAAAAGAATGAATCAAAGGAGAAAATGATCAGGGTTCCTACAATTAGGATAGGAGAATATATCTTAAAACATGCTACAAGTGAAATGGTAATGGAAAACTAATAATTTTTGAGGCAGTTTTAGGGTACCTAAAAAGCACAGCAGAAGAATAACAAAAATTTTGCTAATTTTAATTTCTCCAGACTGTAGAAAGTGTTATTATAAATTATAGCTTTAAAAAATTTCGTGATATAGCATCCAGATGTTTAATGCATAAAATAAATTTTAAAAATCAACTCATTTTCTTTTCAAATATCGGTGTAGACAATTCCAAGAATTTCAGAATAATCATCTTTAATGTACAGATTCTAAACACTATATATGCTAAAATATGCAATAGTCTGAAATTTGTAATATTGTGCATACATTTGGACATATTGCAGACATATTTGGACATATTGTGGACATATTTGGAATATTTCAGTTTTTTTCTTAATTGACATACTATATGGATACTTATATTTTCAAGAAACAGCAATCTGCTTCATTTTGAATTATGTTTTTTAATGTGTGTATCTAATTATTACTTATTTATTAATTTCAGCAGAAGTTTAATTAATTAGCAGCTGATGCAAAGTATGACAAAAGTAAATACAAGCACTGACATTACTTCTGATTTTGAACAAGTACAAATTTTATTGACCCTAATCCTGACAAATGTAGTTAACCTTATTGATTAACTCAAGCACACTGAAATAGAGTGAAAAATGTTTTACCACAAGACACTATAGTATGACCACTATGTCAGCTATTTCAGCCTTCAAGACTTAAATGCACAGCCTACATTGAGCATATTGATTTTCCTAAATAGTCCTCCTATAATAAATACTACATTATCACTGCAAGTCTCTGCAGACATGTTAGGTGATCAGAGAATGGAGCTGTAATCAGAGGAAGTTCTCTGAAAGATAATCTTTCTTTATTCTCCTCCTCTGAGAAATTAGGTGGAGAGGAAGCAAGGGACAGCAGCAATCGCTGTAGTTGTTCCTATAAAATCTGCTCTTAGATTATGAAATATGCCATTTTAATACCTTAGCTTTTGTCCTTCTGAAGGCAAAAGTTTTCAGAAACACGTATAAATGCAATTAACATTGTTCCTGTGCTTTTAAAACTATTCTAAGCCCACGTTATCGTTAAAAATATCTAAGATGTAGCAGAAACACTTGGAAAGACAAAATAGCTTGTATAAACTGACTATAATAAACCTTGCTTTCATTTAGAATAAATAGAATCAATATACATACGTTGGGGAAAAAATCTTCTTGGGTGCTGGTCGTACCGGAGCTAATATTTTTGTTATCTTGTAACGTGATTATTTTGAGGTTATAATTTGCCTTTTTTTATACTGTGGTTAAGAACTATGTGTGTAAAAGAGAGAGAAGACAAAGGCGTACAGGCCATGACATTTTCTAGCCTAAATTATAAACCCTTTTCAATTTTTTTAAAATTTCAGATCTACCTAATCTTGCTATGAAAAGACAAGACAAAACCAGAAGGAATGAATACAAGACTTTAACAAAACAGAAGACAGATGTCCAGAAATTATCAATTGCTAAAGCACACAGATTGTGATTAAATTTTAATGTGGCTTTTAACTTAAGTAAAGATTTTGCTTATCGAAGAGAAAGAATCCCAGAGAAAATATTGTTATTGATTTCATCATTTCAGATGTAACTGATCCTTTAAGTAATTTTTCATGGTTTCAGTGTCACTTTTTAAGTGTCTGCTTAGACTGAGGAAATCATTAGAGGGCACGTTCATTTAAAATTCTGAGTCTAATGCATAAATTGTTCTCCAGTGCACTCAAAGTCACATCTGTTGAAAACAAAACACAGCATTCAACGTGCTGAGTAAAATCAAAACATAACAGTAGAATGGTTAGAGAGAGTTAAATTAAGCAAATTAAATGGCATGAAAAAGTTTTTGATTGATTTAGAGAATGATTGTGTGCTTTTAAAAAATATATTGATTATCTTTAATGTGTTGAGAAAGAAAGCATAACATGTACTACGACAACATGACAGTCTCACATATGGTGAAATACATACATGGCCTCACATGGCTTTTTAGTAGAGCTGTATCAGGACAGAGGTTGCCCATTTCACATAAGCAAGATGCAGTGGTTTGGTTTGGATTTTTTTAAACAAATAGAAAGTGAATTATGACGTTGCCACACTGATAAAGAAGCAGTCCTTATTGTTCTGTCAATAAAATTAATTGCTAAAATTGAGGAGCCATAATAGCCACTATCATGTTCTGATGTTTCATAAATATTTAACTGTCTAAGACTCACGAGGTCAAAAGGGCTAATTCAGTTTAGTTTCCTGAATAGTCATGCAAAATTGACTACTTAGAAAAGGAAGTGAATAATAATGACAGATCTTCATTATATACAGTGTTCTTTGATACAGACACACCATCTCCATTTACTCCATAGATTTAACATAGCCTATTTGTAAATAACACTTCATGATTTTACACAAAGAATTGTGTTACAGTCAGATATCTGCTGACCTTAAGCTTAACTTCATGACTTGTGAAACAGAAAAATAACCATGAAGCTAAAATGTTCTGCAACATTATATCTAAATCAATTCTCAACATGTTTCTCAGTAAGTTTTATGTGTAAAGCCGATACGGAGAGATAGGATCTACCTAGTCCTGTTTTCAGAAGAATGAAGTAATCCATACTTCATAAGTCCTAGACTTTGAGAGCTGGACAGGTAAATGTTGGTCCAGTTAGAACACCATTCCAAAAAGCTACTTAATACCAGTCTTTTCTGATCCCACAGCTCTTCTCTCCTCAAGACGCTCTCCATTGATTTTTTTTACTAAAATTCCTACTTTGTCACTCTTTGCTTTTACTCTGCATTTGATATGAGATCTGTGGGGTTAGAATAGTGCCCAGAAGAGTTTGGTGACTGCAGTCCAGTGTGAATTTCACTGAAAATTCAAATATATCAAATATATTACATTGACAAAAGGCGCAGAACATTTTTTTTTAATTATTTTTGCTTGCACATGTTCCTTCATTGTAATTTCTTGCATTACGCAGGAGGTCCCCAAAGGCAACTTGTTCCTACTTATTCCTGCAAAACTGATGACTAACCAAAATTATGATTTGTAAAATACAATATGTCCAAAAGTTAGAGTAAAAAAAACAAAGAAGGAATCATGTTAGCTTAGAACGAGAGCTTTCTCCAAAGGAAAGGTGGATGTCTTGACAGGTCAAATGAGAGAATGAGAGGAGTTCAACATTCTCCATTATACAACTCCTCTATGATCTACTCCTGTGGCAAGTAAGTAGTAACTAACTCATCTAATTTTCTTCCAGTTCTATATGTCAGCTTCATGAACTAGCAAATACACTTTAGCTCTGAATATGAAATAAACAACAGAGAGAAGCAACCATGATTACTATAAAAACCAATTAGGTTTAAGGATCTGCAAAAAATGCTGCCTGGCCACAAAAGTCAATATCAAACAATTTATCATGTATGGTATTTAGAACAATGTTTCATTTCTCCGTTACAGAAAAACCTCATGGACTTCAGTGTGGTACGCTTGTCGATTAATACTATGCCTCTAATGATAACCGCAGTTATTCAATACAAGCAGCAACTATGCAGCAGTGCAATGAGTAGCTTTTTAGACTCTGGTAACACTCAAACTCTGAATGGCAAGAGTGGTTTACGGGAAGATTTCACAAAGCACATGAAAACAAAACAAAATCAGCTAACTCTCCAAGACGTCTGTCATGTGTCTGATATTTAACTCAAAGCCTCTAGTGGCATTTTCGTCATGTAAATTAAACATCTCTGAATTGCCTGTATTACCAAATAAAACATCATGAATAACTCTTGCATCTCTGGAGCTCCCTCTCCTGTTTGCGGTCAGCAGACTGCCTTCTTTGGTTACTATTAAGGTAATCCAGACACTTTTATGGGTCTCAATCGGGTTAGGTCCGTTTGATATGACTTTCACAGATTAGAAGAATTTTTCCAACAGTGGTTCTACTCAAATTTAATGACAAAAGGTTGTGTGCCCATATCTACTGGCATTTGTGTAGAAAACAATGAATAACATTCATTTCACTAATAGAACCACCTTGAAAAAATATTGAGGAAACTCAAAAAGCCATTAATTAAGTACATGCAAATGTCCATACTATAATTGTGAAATTGATCTCAAGTAGACACAGCAGCTTTTCCCCCCCCACCCCAATGTTAATGTTTCCTTTAGAATATGTGTCTAGAAGTTGTTTACTACTAACCAGTTGGCCTAAACGTTTGCGTTGTCCCATTATTGTTGAGGCGTATGAGACCTATTTTCAGAGTTGCTTGACATTTTTCCTTATGTGGTTGCTTTCAGTTAATTGTAACTTTGCCAGACTAACTGTTTTAGGCTGTAATTTTTCATGCTGAATGTCTAATTTAGACTGATAATTCTGAAACAATTAAACTAAAACAGTTTTAGCCATTTCCAAGAACAAGGAGATTGAAACGACATCAATTTCTTGTAATTTCAATTCCTTTACTAAAAGCTGTTCTAAATGTAATTACCAGAACCACATTGCACTTAGTTCTGCACTAACACAGAAAAAATAGTGGTCTCCACCCCTAGAAGGTTATATTCTAACAATTAAGTAAGCAATAATCCAGGTGTAGAAACCAATGAAGAAATACATGGAAACAAGGAAACAATGTTGGACATCATGATAGGCAGTTCCAACAGAACACCAGCAATTAATTTTAATCCTAATTCTCTTTGCCTCATTTCAGTCTCAAAACTGGGTGATATTACTCCTATCTCTGCTATAAAACAATCAAAAACAAATAAATAGAAATGTTAGTAGAAAAACTTTGAGAAAACATGTTTTGGGGTTTGGTTTTTTTCCTTTAAAACAGCAATGGAATAGTACAGTCTGAAAGGAAAACAGAATACCAAATAGCATCATCCATTGTATACACACAATTGCACCATTCAAAGGATAAAAGGAAGACTGCACATACCTACCTGCAATGAAGCACGCTAAAGAAAGTGACCTGTCCACAGGCTTTTCAGTGCTATGGTTGCTGCATGAGTTTCTAGTTTGACATTATTTAAGTGAATCATCTCGCTTTGGGTGGACAAACATTTTGTAAAATTCTTAAAATCTGCAGGACCACCATAGATCTTTCTAATAAATTTGGCGTTTTATGTTGAAAATGAACTACCCAGCGCATGTTCAGCGGTATGTATTTCAGTCTCCTTCTCATAAAGTGAAACCTCTTCCACAAAATCTGCTCCCAGCATCTTTCAAATAAGCTACCGTCTGATGCAGTTGTTCTTCATGCATAACTAAATTTTAACTCCAAATTCAGAAGGTTTGGGCTGCAGGAGACAAAGCTATGCTATACCCTGCTGGCATATCTATTTCATTCACATTGATAAGAGAGTTTTCTCTGTCTTTCAAACATATATTTAAGGAGGACAAATATTTTGTTGTCTACTACGATTATTTCTATAGCCTCAAAAGGCATTGGAGCCCCATCAGGTTGATGCTACAAAAGCACAGAGCAAAACGAAATCTTTGAGTCAAAGCACTTATATACCAGTTTGAATGAATAACAAAACAGTCAGAGAAGAAAAGAGAAAAACCTAATTTTTCAAGATCATACCGCAAAGACAAATGTTCGGACTTCCAAGATAGTAGATCACTCTGCCTACTTCTTTCAGCTATGTCAGTTGTGGGGATTTATTCTTTAGCACTTCTGCTGCAGGAACGCAGTACCCTATCAAAGAAAAAAAGCCTTGTTTAAAAAGGTGATTTGCATAAGCAAAAATAAAACAATTCACATTCCTACCATTACTCCTAGGAAGTAATTTCTAGAAATTCAGAATTTCTCCAGTTTCAAAATTTTCTAAGAACAATTCTGGCAAATATTTTCAAAGTTAATGCTTCACTTCAATGACTATTTAGTATAGCCAAAATTAACTAAAAAAAAATCTAAGTTTTTGAAACATCTAACTGAACTAAACCACTTATTTTAGTAAGAAAATAATTCCTAACCAAGGAGAAGGTAATTTTGCTTGGTACTGGAACTTCCAGTTAGTTCCTATCAGGTTTGTATAGGTGATTATAGGAGTCTGTAAGTTCCTTTAAGATTCCTTCTCTCACTCTCAAATTAACACAACTCCTGTGCTTTTGAAAACCTATTAAAATGTTCATTGTTACACGCATCCATGTATTTCAAGTTCATAGACCGACTCTCATGCAACACTCTGAAGAATGAATGTACAAAAAAAGGTTGTGATGGAGCATCTCAGGCACCGTAAAAATAGCAATAAAATAGTATCTTGGTTTTCAGAACAGCTTGTCTGTAGTATTCTATCAGTAATATTTTAGTAGGGCAATAGATGAACATATCAGTTTAGATTAATTTGTATAATGGCACATTTAAGAGACTGACTTTTTGAAGTTTGTTCCATCTCCACGTGTAATTTTTGGCTCCGGCATAATCACTGCCGTACTGTCTTCTTGCACATGGTAAACTAGCCATCTGGATAGTGTGTCAGCATTAATGTTTTCACACCCTCAGCTTCCTGTGCTAAATGAAGTCAAATTCTTGAATTATGGCAGCCCACCTGCATATAATTTTTTCCATAGTCTGTGACTATAACTTTTCTTCCCAGAAGAGTACAACTAAGCATTATTATTCTGAAACCTGTGAGATTTCAAAGGTCTAGGAGTTAATTGCACTTTTAGTTGTCTGTAGAGAGGGGACTGACAAGATGTAGCCTAAGGTCAAGAAGGATTCAACGTCTCTTGTGAGCACTTTCAGGTTCACTGTCCCTATTCATTTTTCAAGTATTCATCGGGCAATTTCAACAGATCACTTTCACACCTGTGAGACCCTAGCTGGTATTGCAGAATGCTGTCTTGGTTTCTATTTCATTCTGGACACCAGAGTGGCTTTGACTCCATTTGCGTGTTCTTACATTATGTTAAGAAACAGATTGCTAGAGAGAAATGTACTCAAAGCATGATGTGGAATTTTTCATTTCATATCTTCAAAAATGTCTCTGTGGTCGATACACATAAAATGGAATGGAAGCTGTGAAGGAGAGAATTTAGCAGAAGACAAATCTCTGGTTCTAAACCAAAAACCTCAAACTAGGATACAAATTTAAAAGCTTTTTATGATATGGTTAGAGTTCCACAGAAAACCAATGTTTTGGGAAGCTGTCAGTAGTGATTCTGATGGTGGCATAGATTGTCATTCAGATTCACCATTCAGAGTTCAGTACCTCTTTTTTGAACTACCTACTTTTTCTTTTAACCTACTAAAGCAGATAACCCCAAACTTAAGTGTATAAAGAAATTATAAGGCTATTTACAAAAGCTAACATTCTTGGGAGGTTTATTTCTGTAGATTCCTCAGCAGGTGACTCAGACCAAGGATTAAGTTTAGATTCTTCCATTAACTATAAAAAACTTAGGAGAGTGCAGCTTTTTTTCTCCTAATTCTTGACTAAACCATAACTTCAATGGAACATCAATAAGGAAGCTGACGACTCAAAAAAGGAGTTTTGTGATTTTGTAAGAATACCTTCCCTTACAGGCAGAGAAAGATCCCAAAACTGCTGTTTTCTCCCCATTCACAGTTAGAATTAAATGCCTGGAACAAGGAAACTGAAGCAGCTCAGTCAGTTGGGCAGAGGGATGACAGACATTTCCCCATAAAATTTTGACTCAGCCTTAGCATTTAGAGGAAGGAAGGAACTCCAGAAAGGAGGATTTCAAGCAGACAGGAGAAAATTATGTGCTTTTTCATAGTTAATAGATCCAACTTCGAGCAAAACAGTTGAGGTCCAACTTCATAGCTCAGAGCCCAACTCCATAGATCCAACTTCAAGCAAAACAATCATGTACAAAGTTTAGGCTGAGTTTGACTGACATGAATGGCTCTAATAAGGAGCAGGAAATGCAATCATCATCTGCAGCGTATAGGATTTCTCTTCTGTTGCCTAGAAATCTTAATCATAATACATTCCTTAAAGACACTTTACCCACTATTTGCCTTCCTTACACTTCTCACAAGTTAACTTTTAATCTTAAGAAACCAGTGCTATTAGTATTTATTTAGTTCTAGCCTATTATATTCTCATTTACTTGTTCCAAACTTGTTCTCTATCCTTATTTGACTATTGTTGATTACTAACAGCAAAAAAATACAGGGGGAGAGAAGAATTAGTCATAGGAAGGGAGTGAAAACACAGTATAGGGATGAACCAATACCTATGGGAATCAGTCAGTCCTTCCATTGACTCCACTGGGTATGGAATCAGTCCAATTCTAATTATTTCTTACTGTCAATCTCTTTCACTGGAGACACGTAATGGTGTTCTAATCCTCACTGAAATCTAAGGTAGGATGAAGGGCAAATTATATAAACTTTGGGGCACTTCAGACACTGAAAACATTCTCTTAAATTAGAAAAACAACAGTATGAGGGGTTTATGCTGTCCTTTTGTTTTGTTTCATGAAGGTACAATTTCAAAATGTTGCAGCAATTTCCCTTACAGTCCTAATTCAAGTTTTTTGATTCTCTGCCTCTACCCAAACCAAGCATCGAGTGCATATTTTATGAAACAGTATAGCTTCTAAGCCTCTCTCAGGGTCTTTTAGTTGGAGGGTGTCACATTATGTTGTCCATCAAAGAGCTCCTACAGAGCTAAAAGGCAGAGGTTGCTCAGGTACTCTGAACTGCCTTTTGAGACTTTCTTGACTATATGGGGAGGTAGCATCCAAATCAGCCGCCAAATGTAAATAACCTAAGCTTAAGTAGCAGTGCATCACTCTCTAGTTTTCCTTCCCACAATACAGTGACTCACTCATTCCTGCCACTGACATCTGTGAATAAGGTTTTCTATCTTATTACAACTAAAAGTCACTCCCATATTGGGAATTGCACCGTGTTTTAACAGGGTAGTGAAGCGTAAGTTATGCATATTCACTAGGAAGACGAATAAAAATATCCTTAGCAGAAAAAAAAATCAGGTACATTAATATGTACATAGAGTAAATATTAGAGTCTTCCCTATCAATATCTGTAAAAGATTTGCAAACTTTTTTCACCTTTAGCTTTTTCTTAACCTATGCTGTATATGGCACTATGTGTTGTTTGCTATTAACAGAAACAACAGGACAGAGATAATTTTTGTATTTTTGTGGACATTTAGAATATCTCCAAAGTGTTTAGAAACTACATTATACATTTGTATGTGCATGTGTCTGAAATACCGTACATAACAGGAATGTCCATAAAACTAATAATACGGAACCCTGCTTGACCCAGTTTGAATTTGTAACCCTTTTCATTGATATGGGATTAACTTCCGAAAAATACAAAACTGACAGGAGAAAACAAATTATTTTGTGATCCAGCCCAAGACAAAACTGGAACATAATGAGTTAGGCTACACTTTTCATGGTTTTAATTATGTGTTCTTCCTTTACAACTCTTAATCCAATAGCTCTTCAAATTCTTACCAAATTGCATAACCAAATTAAACCACAAACATACTGTTTGCAAAAACAAGCTCATGTTAACCTTGTGAGCAAGGGTATTTCTGACATTCAAAGCAGCCAGTCCTTCCTATAAGTGGCAGTCTGAAATTTGTCAGAGACTACATTCATCTCTAGGACCTACAAATTCGTGGCACTATGTCAGAAATATCTTTTTTTATTATTATTACTTTACAATTACAGTATTTTTCAGCAATATAGACATTACCTCAGGAAAGTCTGCATAAAGGACATAAAAGGTTACTTTCCATAAGAATACACTAAAATAACGGAGGGAAAAGAGTGGGATCAAATCAGTTTTGCCTCTCTTTCTCCCAAAACTGGCAGAAGCATCTTTGCATAAAAAGTAATGATGAGGCTTCCAGGAGAATATTCCAAGCTTCAGGAAGGTGGAACCATGGAGCTTTTAAAATAATATTGGTTTTATATTTTTCGCCTGGAACTAACTGCAGTGACTTCTCCGCATGCAGATGACTGGACTCAGTACAGCTTTTGAATCAATCCTACACGAGAGAATGTGTCTGGCACATGTAGAGTTTGGTCTTGGGATGGGCAAAGCAACGTATGACTCTTGGAATATTCAAGAGATGCAAAGACCACGCCTCTCTCATTTCCTTTAATTAACCAAATCTTTAGAAATTATGATGTTTCAGAATTTACATAGTGCACTACATGTAATTTTGAAAGTGATTTTCCAGATTCTCTATGTTCCTGTGTAAACAGGTAACATTTAAGATATCCTTTTAAAAAGGCCTCCTTCGGAGTAGGTATAAATTCATTCTTTGTACATCAATGGGATGCTCAACCTCTTTTTCATTCTCTCTTGATTATTGGAAAAAACAGCAGTCTCTGAATATAAATATGATTTAAATCTTTTTGAAAGCTAATGTTTTACATACTGTTAACTGGTAGTGGTACTCAAAATTAGATGTTTTCTGTTGCAAACAAGGTTAAAATGACAAAGAAGTGGGATTTTGTTAGAATCTTAGGGTCTTGTTACATGCATTTTAGGTCAGATACTGTTTGCTATGAGAGAACAGTGGTTTATTGTAGAGTTGTCAATTTAAATTAAATTACAACTTTTGAGAAACTAACTTGCAAACTTAAAGCAGTCATATGATATTATGCATTACATCTTCAGCCCATTAAGGAATCCTAAAGTAAGGTAACCAAAGACAGAAAATACTGGTTCAAGTTTCAAGCCACAATAAGTGTGAATATACCCTCAATTTAATAAAATGTATAATGCAACTTCCTGAGGCTTAAATTTCTTACAATTGCTCTTGGAATGGGTACTTGTTTTCCCATTATTGGCCACTTTAATCTACTTATGCCCTAGTTGTCTCATTTAAAGATCACTTTATAGTATTGGGTGATGTGCATCTGAGGTCTGTGTTCCACTATTGCCTGATGCAACAACACAACAGTTTACAAATTTCTGAACTTGATCTGAAAGCTGATTTAAAAATCTATACAGACAATCAAATTTCCTTGAAAATATATACACACAAGTCTGCTGTGAGGTGGCTAAAATGAAGTAAATTTAGTTTCAGGAGACAGGAAGAAAGCCAAGGCTGAAAAGTAAAGATCCAGAAGCAAATGGGCACTAGCAGTGACCAAGTTCGAAACCCATCCCTCCCCAGAGAAAATTAGAAGAGGGCAAGGAAGGCAGGCTTTGGAAAAGTAGAATGTTTGTGCTTTTCTTTCCAGCAGACTGCATTAAATATTCAGCAAAAGGCGGGGATCAGTTTACATTACTCTTCTTGTTTCTCGTGTATCGGCTGACAGGTGCTGTAAACATACATAGACAAACATGGTCCTATTCTTGCAATGCTCCAATAACTGAGGGCAGAAATACTTTTTTTTCCTGCAGCAACAACGTTTTGATGCTTGCAGCCATAATACACTAAGATCAAGGTTGCATTCACTGGTAGAAATAAAACACTTCTTTTTGTCCTTCTGTATAATACAATATTTAATTCTTATACACATATAGTAGGAAGATCCTCTGTAGTTAATTTGAAAGCACATTTGTGTAGTTTTATGGGGAACTTCATAAAGAATCATTTCAGCGAAACTCCTCCCCGGTATTTAATAACAATTAAAAAATCATATAAACGTCTCAGGTCAACCTCTAGGTTTTACAGCTTGAGGAAAAGCACAGACCAGTGTGAAACAGTTGACCTTGGCTAAAAGATGGGGACTAGTATTTAAAACATTCACTCATTCATGTTTAAGAGATGTCATGGTAAATAAATAATGACTGTTTACACTTAGTCCTAAGTGTCTTCTTTTTCCACACTATAGGCAGCTATTTGGCTGAGATGGTATCATTCACTGATCTAATCACACTGTACCTTTTTTCTCACTTGAATTGTACTTTTGGCTGTCACTTGCTCTTTTGAACAAAGGTTTACGCTATTAAAAGATATCATAATAGCGTATCTTTTTTTTTACTGAATTGATATTCAAATCAATAACGATAAGGGCAATCTTCTCTTTGTACCTAGAAAAATGTACCATCTGCATTTGGCTTCTGATATTCTGCTGTGAGCAAAATTTAAGCATAAGGAAGTGTTTAAGACTCCCCTTAAGTTAAACTGCAATTCTAAGTATTTTATAATCTTCATAACAGTCAGAGCCAGTAAAATCGACCCTGTATATTTTTATTTCATCTCTGCTGGATCATATGATATTTAATAATTGGTTCTGGCACCTCGTTGCAAATTATTATAACTTTGAGATTCAACAGTTTTATTGAACATATGGGCAGCACAGTCTCAGAACATATATATGATACAGACTATCAAGGGGACCTTCTGTCATGTTTTGGTGAGCTTTAAAGGGTCAGGTAAATTTTGTTGGGTAGATTTGTGCTGTGTTTCCACATTCTTTGTTTTCTGTTTATTTTAGTGGGCTACTTCTTTTTTTCTTTTTTTTTTTTTCTCTTGTATTAAAATTCTTTCCTGTAAAGAGTGACTCCATCCACAACTGCAATTGTTGATATTGACGTGTGTACTATTATGTCAGGCTTCTAAGCAGTATTGAAAAGCAGCAGCTGGAATGGGCAGGAAAGACGGTCTTCAGCCCTTAGCGCTTGACTTTCCTATCACATGGTACCATATTGTATCAGTGTTTGTTTCAGTTAACACTACATAAAGTCGCTGAAAGCAGAAGACCTCATCATATCAATGAAAACGAAGACATCTTCGAAGACACACTTAAGACATCTCATTATTGATAGTGTACTTGATGGATATTTGATAACAAAATTCAGATGACCACTTAAGAAACATACATGCTCTGCAGTATATTTATGTCTGGAAAAATAACATACATTCTTGCAACAGAGTTTCTGAAAGCAATGCTATTTTGGTGCAGCTCTTGCGTCTCCATCCATGCCTGATCTGATTTTCATCTATGAGTCCGCATCATTTGTTGTATTAAACTATGCATGAATCAAAGCAATTGTGCATTCCCTGAGTACGCAAATGTCACATAGATTTTAGTGGGAAACGTGTGTGTGAAAGAAATAACATCCAGCCATTATGTAAAGTATACACAAATAATTGCATAACAAGTTGTACTGAAAAATAGAGATGGCTTGCTGATACACGTATATCCGCGTGTGTGTATCTTAAAAAAAGGAAGCCTATCTTACTAAAAGTTCTTAACTATAAATGGTTTATTTTATCTTAATTCTGCTAAAAAGCTCACCACTGTATCACGGTATTTTCTCCTCTATTGCCTTTATCAAGGTTACGAAGATGAAGAATTAGGAGCTTAATCAGCATTTACATATTTTTCAGTGCTCACTTTTACTACGCCAGGCTGCATTTTTATTCATGAGTTTTTTTTAAATCCTTCTCTAAAAACTCATTTATAGAGATCATATATGTAGGAAATACCAAAAGAAAAATATCTCGTGGTTTTTGTACCTTTTGCTTTTTATTGGCACATATTCAATTGACATTCACAGCTAAGGTTGGGAAATATTAGTTAGGGTAGTCATCTGTGAAAGTAAATTAGGTGGATTCTGCTAATGAATTTGAATAGCAGTTTAAACGCATATGTATACCTGATTGGTTCCGCAGAAGATGTATAAATACTTAAAGTACTGGGAACCAGAATGATTGTACCCTTAGGCAGTAAAGCTCTTATTAGAACATGAACTATTTTTCTGATTACTTGCCTGGCATAATTTGAACCAGTAGATGGAGTACTTGCTAATAATAATTGCATGTACAGATCTTGTTAGTATACACTAAGGGCAAGATACTTTCCATATTATAAACTGCTAAAATCATATTTGCTTTAGGCTTCTTGTATTGATATAATTAGCTAGAAATAGCACTAAAAGGGCAGAGAAAAAATATGCATAGACCTATAGCTATCTTTCAGAAAACAGAAGCAAGCGCGGTTTGGAAAAGCTAAACATCATTCAGAAGTGGTCTTTTGGAAAAATATTAAGCATAACCTGATAGCCAGAAAGGTGGGGTTTGTTGTTGATTTTGCTTATTTTTGTTGTTGTATTTTCCAATCAAGATACTTTTTCAATCACACCTCAAATTCCAAAGGTTAAAAATTTTCTGTGGTATACTTTCACTGAAACCAAGGATTTACACACCAACAGATATATAGGACTGTCATTATAACCTAAAGGTATTTCTATAACGGAATGTAAGTTCAGAGAAGAGGACTATAACTACTACTTTATGAAATTCAGTTTTTCAGAGCAGCCTATGGGCAGCTGAAGTGTGCCAAAGATTTTGGTAGCAAAGCTCAACAAAAGCCTGTGCTTAGGAGTACATGCCAAAAAAATAAGCCTTGAAAGTGCCAAATGGCAAAAACAATCTAGATTTCTCACAGATGAGTGGCCTCCCCTTTAGGTAACAGAACGATGCCTATATTTATTCTCTTTTTTTGTTTTGCTCTGCAATTCAAGAACTATTATACCTATAATGGAAAAGCTTTAAAGAAAATGAAATTGTACCCCAAAAATCACTTGTGTAGTGATACAAAAATGCCCAGACCTCCCCCCAAAAATACCTTCAATATGTTCTGGTTAATTATTTCAGCCAAACACAAAACTGAACGTATGTCTCCTATACTAGTGAGTGCTCTGAATTCTGAAAGACTACACATACGGACAGCACCTTGATTTAAACTTTCAGTGGTCATTTTGAAAGAAAAATCTGCCCCCTTTCCTCATTTTTAAAATGCAGGACTTCAGCACCTAACTCTAGGAAAAGGTTTAGCCCTGAGAACTCAAAGGGAGAACGTTACCTCCAGGCCAGCCCAGTGGTCTGGCCCAGCCAGATTTGTGGTCCCAGAGAAAAGCAGTATTTGAAGTGCACCTTCACCACTTTCACCCAGTGACTACTTTGTCTTTCTACTCATCTAAGGAGCATTCCATTGTTAGGAACAGAAATCTAGTATTATGTAGAAGGTATGTCCTTTTGTGAACCTAGGACCAGATCCAAAATAAGTTCTTATGTGGGGAAGGGATCTTCACTTGCAGTTGAGGATTCCTCATATTTTGCCATCAAAGTTCTTGAGGTTCTTGATCATACCTGCCTAATGCCTAGAATTCCTTCATATTTTGGTGAGGATAGCCGCTGACTTCCACCAAAATGAAAGTGGGTGTCACAAACCAGACATTCCTTCTCCCAAGTGCCTAAAAGTTCCTCAACGGCTAATCCTCAGTCTTGTATGTGCTCGAAAAAACTGTGATCCTCACTAAGTACAGTGCACCTGCTACAGTCTTCCAAGACACAACTTAAAATGGTGAAATGGTGTCTCACTTGTATGTAATTGTTTTTCCTGTGAAATGCAAGCAATAGATTCCTTTTCCTCCATTGCCTACGGGTGACTAATACTACATTTCTTTTTTTTTTTTAAGGAGACACCCTACAGAATGACTTAAGCGTTAGAAGGTCACTTTCAATTCTTTCCACTGAAGCTTTGAGAAGAGAAAACCATAAGAAAACATGATGACTAGGCAAGCTGTTGGAGTGTTAACTTAGGAGAAACATGTGAGTTCTAATCCCTTGATTCAAGTCCTGTTTATGTATTTCATGTTAAATCTAAACAACCATAGAAACAACTTCAGTTTATGTGTATTTATATTAACTCTGGGAATTCTTAGAGTTGCAAAGGAAAAACATAAATAGAAAATACAATATACTTCAAATAGTAATAATACAGTGAAAAATTTTTGTTTTCTTTCTGGTTTATATAGATGATGCATATTGTGGTGCGTGCAAAGATGGAACAAAGAAAAAGCTTCAATTGTTCTGCAAACATTTTAAGTGAAGAAGCAGACTGAAGGTTTTGATCTGCCTAGACAACCGAAGCTTTCAAATGATATTTGAGGGTCCTGCAGTAGTGAAACCTGCTGGTGCAAAATTTATTCTTAGTTTTGCATGGTCAACTCTCAAATACATCTCAGATATCTTTTGGTGTCTGCTCTAAAAGAGAAGAGAATCGGTGTTACTGGTTATTCTAGATGAAGCAGAAGTCTGAATAATAATGTAAGAGAATTATTTTTTTCCTTTGTACCAAAACCAGATTTCTCAAAGGGCTGAGTGAGGATATCTTGAGATTGTTTTTACCACAAATCACGCCCTGAGTCCTACTGTTTGAATGGATATACTTCAACCCTTGTTTTATTCAAGCTCACTCTACTGTTTTTTTCCAGGCCTATTATCTTATGGTTTCTCACATGCAGAATACAGCATTTCTAGTGATGTGGAAACAGATTTAGTCTTATGCTTTGAGTCTTGAAAGATAGCTACGTGAGTCTGCACCTCACCAGGCCAAATGGGTAAACTCAGATTATTCATTTTGCAAGACTGGCACCTCACAGTGAAAGATGCACTGGGACAGTTACTTTCTATAGTAACGTGAAGTACACTTACAGTTCTTTATCATTTGATTAGATTTTGTACCATTAAATGTTTTTACAGACTTACTTCTTTTTTAAACAGTCATAGACATGTTATTATTATATGCCGTCTTATCTGTATGCATATATCATTAATTTCTAAGCACTATACAAAGACTATATGCCAACATATATTTTCCATACTGTATATGTATATTTTAACATGTTTACTGTTAAGTTAGAAGGTGGTCAAATAATTTCAGATCGAGCTCTGACCTTTCTGAGGCAATATCTGGTTATAAATGTATTTTATTTGGATGTAACTTCTAGTCTAAAATTTCAAGTGCTGACTGCCATGAGGTCACAGTGTTTAATCTCCAGATGACTTTTTACCCAGGTGAGAAAAAAAATCGTTCAGAAAAAGGCACATTTCTCCTCATAT
This sequence comes from Larus michahellis, assembly GCF_964199755.1. NCBI lineage: Eukaryota > Metazoa > Chordata > Aves > Charadriiformes > Laridae > Larus > Larus michahellis. The sequence continues at coordinate 60,353,766 of NC_133899.1, read as the reverse complement.
AAGTAATTACATTGGGATAGGTTTACTTTTAGAATTTCCATGCCTGCCATTTAAAGATTATTGCATGGGGAACATATTTGATAAGTTATCTAAAATCTAGATAAAATATTATGCAAGACTGACATAGAATGTGCCTGTAACAGATCAATACAGTATCAATATTACTTACCCAGAAGTTCCTAAGGTATCCATTAAATGGAGAAACAGCTTTTTTGGAGGAAGCCAACCTTGGCTTACAACCGTACAGAGACATGGTCAGGCAACTCTGTCAAAAAGCACCCATAGCATTTTTGTCTAGTCAACACTCATTGTTTCAAATCTTCACCCCGTCTCCAGCCTGAGAACCCCAAGACGTAAGCTTGGCATTTTAGTTTCCCATGCTACAGTCATTATTCCATTTCGATTAGGTTGTGCCCATCTTGCACAGGTGGGCATTTCAGAAAAGACTGGTTAATCCAGAGAGTAATCTCTTATGAGTCCTTTATGCCTTCCCTTGCCTGTGCCAACACTCAGCTGTCGTATTCAGCTGCATGTTGGATTCCCCCAGTGCTCTGTTCCATGAATCATGACAAGGTGATGATTGTCATACTACCTGGTTTGTTGGCTTTGGAACAAAGGACTGTGCACCACAAATCCTCCATACATATCACGTAACATATTAAAAGTGAATAATTTTCTGATTTTTTTCCCCATTCCAAAAATCAAAGCAATAGGGTCATAATTACAGATTCCTTCACGAAAATATACTGAACTCATTTACTCATTGAAATTTATTAATGAAATGACAGGCACCGCCTGAGTGGTTTAAGTCCTGCTGAAGTTGTAGGGCCAGGATGCTAACCATAATTATCAGGAAGGCAGGAAGCTTTAATTTTGCCGTGGCTCCCAATGTCACCTCAGTTTCTAGTATGACCCAAAAGCCTTGCAGATATGCACCTGCGAGGTCTTTTTTGCTTTTACATACTCCTCAGTCCTCTACCCCTCCCCCCATTATTTATCTCTTTTTATTCTGCATGTGTCATTGCTTATGTACACACTTAACATATTTTTATTCCTCTCATTTGAAAAAAAATATTCTGAGTTCACTTGCTTTTTTGTCAGTTGTCATTCATTTTACCTTGTTTTGCTTGCTTCAGTATGTTACTTCCCCTTATATTGTGAACTATGTCATCTGTGCCAATGTACATCCCTTGATAGTGAGTATGCAGTAGACTTTACTGAGAAATAGAAAAGAGAAGTGTTAGCCACTGCTCTCACCAAGATTATATTCTCTCTTAATAGAAGCTGTTGATAGATCCTGCGAGGCTACAACACTTAGGGTGTTGACTTGTAGAATGAAATCCTCTACACACAAGCACAGCAAAATATTTTGGTGAAAAGTAATTATCAGAAATAGTGACACGAGTAAATTAGTTAACTACATTTCAGCAGGAAGCTTGAGTTACCCCTGCCCGTTCTTGTTCCAGACCCATCTAAAATCAGCAGTTCAGCTTAATGATGTCACAACATTTGCCAGGCTGTGGGCACTGAAGAGAAGACGTGAAAATACTCCCACTGAATCAGATCCCCTCCTCTCACTAAGCACAGTTAAACAGCCCATCTGTCTCACATTGGAACTGTTATCTTTGAAACATCATTCTATTATTACCACAGTGGTTCTAAAAAACTGTCCTTAATTTTAGACATCTTACAAGCAAGTTTTTAAATTCTCTGGATATTGTTAACCCAGATCCTAAGCACTGACACTGAACAATGCTAGGAAGCCCCTCTCAGTAGGATGTGGCTCAAGTACTGTACATCACCATTCATTTACCAGGGGTAACCTTTTGTGAAATACAGATATCCTACATTAAAAAAAAATCACAACAAAGAACCCGACCCCTCCCTAATCTCTAATATTTTTGAAAGTGTGAATTGAAGAGGACTGAGAGACAGATGGGTCTGGATGATCAAGTTACCTGTTATAGCGGCACATCTGCCAGGGCAGTCAATCACTGTGATGTCTCTGACAGGTCGATGGAGACTGAGTACGAAAGGCTAATGCAGAGAGAAGCTGAGGAAGGGCTGCCCTCCTGCCTGTCTCTTGGGTTTGACTGGTCTGAAAGCTGCACTTGAATTTGCTGCAGTTAAAAAAATGTGTCTGTAGCACACAAATCCTAGGAAAAAGACTTCAGTCACAATAAAAAAATCCTAGTGCATTGAGCAAGCATAATTGTGAAATAGATCCATTCTTGATTTTGTTTGGGGCTTTTTTGTTTCAGGAATCAATCAAAAATGGAAAAAAGACGGATTAATATAAATATATTTTGGCAAAATTATTTCACAACAAAGAAGACGATAAATATGAATCACCGGAATAGAAAGAAAGGTTAAGACTGTCAAGTAACAAAACTAAATAAACTGTGGCACTGGAGTAGTTTATTTTTTCTGAATCTATGATTACATTAATTTGCATTAACCATGATGTCTTTCTTCTGTGTTTTCCAGCGTATTTATTTTCAGAGCTGCTGCTCTATATGCTAAGGTTAATTGTCCTGCAAAAAGCTTACACTAGGAAGTACTGAGTACCAAGGAGGTTTTTCACAGTTACAAACAACTTCTAGATTTTTGTTACATATTGCATATGTGTTAAAAAGAGTATAGTGCTAATTGGATTGCTATTTTACCACACTTGCACCAATATGAATTTCTACTTCTTGGACAACAGAGATCAGAATAGTGTAAATATAAGGCCAGTGAAACGGCTCCGGGATACAGAAAAAAGCCTTACAAGCTCCAAAGGTTTTGATGGCTAAAGAGAGATTATTTGATTTTAGTCAATGAAGGTCACGCAAACTCCTGTAGCAAGAAGAAAACACCCAAAGTTATAATTCAAGGACACTTTTTACAAATATAACACTCGTTTTGTTTTCAAACATTTTTAAGCTTGTCCACCAACAAGCTATTACATGGAAGAAAAAACCTGGATGTCAAAAAGCCTTTAATATTTC